>NC_138769.1:401840155-402552655 GCF_965119305.1 Pelophylax lessonae
ATATGAATGTCTTCAGACATAAAGAGGTTTAAAGATAGGTGCCCTAGAAATAAGTCATCTTACCCAATGACACCCTAATTTATTTACCCACTCATCCTTTTGGCCACCCTGAAGATTTTCCAGTGTCTTTGGGACATACATGGGTATTCCAATGAAGTGGACTAAGTTAATTTGATTTCATCTGGACCACAGAATAGAGTTGAGCGAACACCTGGATGTCCGGGTTCGGCGGGTCCGGCCGAACTTGAAAAAATAAGTCTGGGTTCGTGACCCGGACTTAACCCGAACTTGACCCCGATCCCGAACCCCATTGAAGTCAATGGTGACCCGAACTTTTGAGCTAAAATGGCTCTAAAAAACACATGGAAAGGGCTAGAGGGCTGCAAATGGCAGTGCAATCTTCATAAGAGCATGGCAAGTGCTCTGCAAACAAATGTGGATAGGGAAATAACTTAAAATAACATAAAATACATAAAAATAAAAAATAATATTCTTGAATGATGTATGAGGAGGACGAGGGCCATATGGAGAAGGAGGTTGAGGTGGCGGTGGATATGGCGGTGTAGGTGGAAGCAGAGGCGTAACTAGAACCTTCAGGGCCCCGATGCAAGAAACCATGAAGGGCCCCCCAGACCCCTGGCCGGGGCCCTTCCCTTCAAGCCCGGGGCTCTTCCCACTAATCCTGGGGCTCTTTAATCTCATTGCATGGCCTTTTATTATGGTCCCGCATCAGGATCCTTTCACAAGTTCTGCAGTGGGCCCCCTTCCTGCAGTCTTGGGGCCTCCCCACAGTGGTGAAATGCCAGGGCCCGGTCGCAAGTGTGACCTTTGAGATCCTAGAAGTTCACCCACTGGTTTGCTACCGGGCCCCCTGGAGCATAGGGCCCGGTAGCGATTGCAACCCCTGCAACCCCTGTAGTTACGCCCCTGGGTGGAAGTGGCGGCGGCGGTGGAGGAGGAGGACGCAGTAGCCAACACTGGTTTTGGTTTTTAATTGAATTTTTGTTTATATGAGAGTACACCCAAAAGGGTAAGAAAGATCAAATACAACAATGGCTGGGTAAGGCTGGTATACATGTCTATTCTGCACAAGGTATGGACAAGTCCTGTGGGATCCATGCCCGGTTCATTTTAATGAACGTAAGCTTGTCCACATTGACTCTGGACAGGCGGCTGCTCTTGTCTGTGATAACACCCCCAGCCGTACTAAATAGACGTTCAGGTAATACACTGGCTGCAGGGCAGGCTAGCACCTCCAAGGTGTAAAGGGCAAGCTCAGGCTACATGCCCAACTTGGAGAACCAGAAGTTGAAGGGGACAGACCTGTCATTTAGTATGTCTAGGCGTGTGCACACATACTGCTCCACCATGTTAGTGCTGGGTCGTGGTGCTGCTGGTGGAGCTCCTGTTGCAAGGAGAGGATTTGGTCGATCTGTGCCAGCTACATGCACAAATGAAACACCTTTCTCAGCTGCGAGTAAGCGACAGAACCTGCAGCAGTATTTGGCAGGGCCTAATGCGCCCGTACAAATGTTGAGGCCAGAACAAGTACAGGCGATAGTAGATTGGGTTGCTGACAACGCCTCCAGTTCCTTAAGATTGTCTCCCACCCAGTCTTCTGCTGAAAGGTCAGAGTTGGCACCTGCAGCCAATGTCCATCAATCTTTCACCTCACCCCCTTGCAAATCAGCCAAGCAGTCTGAGCCCCAAGTCATGCAGCAGTCTCTTCTTCTTTTTGATGACTCTGTTAGCATGGTTTCCCAGGGCCATCCACCTAGCCCTGCCCCAGAAGTGGAAGAGATTGAGTGCACTGATGCCCAACCACTTATGTTTCCAGATGAGTACAAGGGAGGACAATCGCAGCACGTCTTGGATAATGACGAAACACAGGTGCCAACTGCTGCGGAATTCAGAATTGTGGAGACTGACAAGGAGGGCAGGGGGGAAGACTGGGTGGAAGAAGATGTGGAGGACGATGAGGTCCTCGACCCCACATGGAATGAACTTCATGCAGGTGACCTGAGTAGTTTGGAGGAAGAGCCGGTGGTCGCACAGAGGCACCAGCACAGCAGAAGAAGGAGCAGGGTGCAAAAGCGGAGCGGCCGTGCCCTAGACACTACGCCTGCTACTGCCCAACGCAGCAAGGGACTGAGCACACCAAAGCCAGCTCAAAGGAGTTCCCTAGCATGGCTGTTCTTCAGACAATGTGATGATGACAGGACAAGAGTGGTTTGCACGCTGTGCAATCAGAGCCTGAAACGAGGCATAAACCTTCTAAACCTGAGCACAACCTGCATGACCAGGCATCTAAGTGCAAAGCACGAGCTGCAGTGGAGTAGACACCTCAAAAACCAAGAAAGGTCTCTGGCTCCTCCTGCTTACTCTTCTGCTGCTGCAGTCTCGGCCTCTTCATCCACCTCTGTAGTGACAGTGGCACCTGCCACCCCGCAAACAGAGGATCTGCCAGCAACACCACCACCTGGGTCACCAACAACCATCTCCACAATGTCCCGTGGAAGTGTTCAGCTTTTTATCTCCCAAACACTGGAACGGAAGAGGAAGTACCCCCTACCCACCCGTGATTCCTGACCCTGAATGGCAGCATTTCAAAATTCCTGGCCTTTGAAATGCTGTCATTCCGTCTGGTGGAGACGCAGAGTTTTAAAAGCCTTATGGCGGTGGCTGTCCCACAGTACGTCGTGCCCAGCCGCCACTACTTTTCCAGGAAAGCCATCCCTTCCCTGCACAGCCAAATGGGTAACAAAATCAGGTGTGCACTGCGCAACACCATCTGTGGCAAGGTCCAGCTAACTACGGATACGTGGACCAGTAAGCACGGTCAGGGACATTATATCTCCCTAACAGCACACTGGGTAAATGCAGTGGCGGCTGGGCCTGAGGCGGATAGCAGTTTGGCGCATGTCCTTCCACCACCGAGGATTGCAGGGTGCTTCAGTTTGCCTCCTGTTCCTAACTCCTCCTACTCCGCTTCCTCATCCTCTAACACCTCCTCATCCGGTCAGCGTAACACCTTCACCACCAACTTCAGCACAGCCAGGGGTAAACGACAGCAGGCAGTTTTAAAACTTGCCTGTTTGGGGGAAAAACCCAACACCGCGCAGGAGTTGTGGAGGAGCATGGAACAGCAGACCGATGAGTGGTTGGTGCCAGTGAGCCTCAAGCCCAGCCTGGTGGTGTGCGATAATGGTCGAAATCTCGTAGCAGCTCTGTGCATAGCCGGTTTGACGCACATCCCTTGCCTGGCGCATGTGCTGAATTTGGTGGTACAGAGCTTCCTTAAAAATTACCCCAATATGTCAGAGCTGCTGCAGAAAGTGCGGAACGCCTGTGCGCACTTTAGGCGTTCTCATCCTGCTGCTGCTCGCCTGTTAGCGCTGCAGCGTAACTTGGGCCTTCCCGCTCACCACCTCATATGTGACGTGCCTACAAGGTGGAACTCCACCTTGCACATGCTGGCCAGACTTATTGATTGACTTATTGATTGACTTATTGACTTATTTATTGATAAGCAGAATAGAACAACAGTATCCAATGGGTGTATCTCACTGTAACATATGCAGACTAGCCCGCAATTAAATCTTTTTCCCCTAAATGTGTTTTTATTGATAAGCGGAATACAACAACAGTATCCAATAGGTGTATCTCACTGTAACATATGCAGACTAGGCCGCAATTAAATTTTTTCCCCCTAAATGTTTTTTTTTGATAAGCGGAATTGAACAACAGTATCCAATGGGTGTATATCACTGTAACATATGCAGACTAGCCCGCAATTAAATTTTTTTTTATTGATAAGCGGAATACAATAACAGTATACAATGGGTATATCTCACTGTAACATATGCAGACTAGGCCGCAATTTTTTTTCCCCTAAATGGGTTTTTATTGATAAGCGGAATAGAACAACAGTATCCAATGGGTGTATCTCACTGTAACATATGCACACTAGCCCGCAATTACATTTTTTCCCCTAAATAGGTTCTTATTGATAAGCGGAATACAACAACAGTATCCAATGGGTGTATCTCACTGTAACATATGCAGACTAGGCCGCAATTTATTTTTTTTCCCCTAAATGGGTTTTTATTGATAAGCGGAATAGAACAACAGTATCCAATGGGTGTATCTCACTGTAACATATGCAGACTAGCCCGCAATTAATTTTTTTTCCCCCTAAATGGGTTTTTATTGATAAGCGGAATACAACAACAGTATCCAATGAGTGTACCTCACTGTAACATATGCAGACTAGCCCGCAATTAAATTTTTTTCCCCTAAATGGGTTTTTATTGATAAGCGAAATACAACAACAGTATCCAATGGGTGTATCTCACTGTAACATATGCAGACTAGGCTGCAATTTAATTTTTTTCCTCTAAATGGGTTTTTATTGCAAAGAGGAATACAACAGCGCTATCCAATGGGTGTATCTCACTGTAACGTATGAATGAAAAAATTTTATTTTTCCCTTTAATTGGAAATTTTTGAAGAGCAGATTTGAACAGCAGTGTCTAAACGCTGTATGACAGTGTCACAGTAAAGTATGAATGAAAAACTGAAAAATAATTGTCCCCTTAATTGGTGCTTGTTGAATAGCAGATTAGAATTGTCTAAACGCTGTAAGTCACAGTAAAATATGAAAGAAAAGCGTTTTTTTTTTTAAATCCAGATTAAGCAGACACATATGTGCACTGAGCTTGCATTACATGGCTGCTACACACCGCACACCTAACAGGTTGGATACTGTTGTTGTTCTATTCCGCTATTGAATAAAAAAAAAAAAACACTTGAATAAAAAACTGAAAAATATGTTTTTTTTCCCTAAAAACCGAAAAATAATTATTTTTCCCTTACATTGGTGCTTTTTGAAGAGCAGATTAGAAAAGCAGTGTCTAAACACTGTATGTCAAAGTAAAATATAAAGGTAAAATGTGTTTTCTTTTTTAAATCCAGATTAAGCGGACACATATGCAATGAGCCTGAATTACATGCCTGCTACACACCGCACGCCGCCCACCTAACAGACTGATAAAAGTTTTTTTTTCTCCCTCCTCCTCACTGGGCTCAGGTCAAGGCAAAAAGATCATGCACTACACCCCCACACAATAAAATCAATGTAGATCGCTGTCTGATTAAAGAAGATTCTTCCTATTCTTTCCCTGAAAGCAATCTCCAGCCTGCCCCTACAATAATCTCCTATCTCTCCCTCAGCAGCATCAGGAACCTGTGCCTAGTGTAGTTAGAGAAGAGTGACGTGCGGCGCTATGTGACTCCAGCTTATATAGAGGCTGGGTCACTGTCACGTACCTGGTAGAAGAGCCTGATATGATGAGGAAAGCCTCTCTTACACCTCTGACTCGGGGCCCCTGATACAGCAGACAGGTAGCACAGGAGTGCAGAGGGGCACGAGTGCCTATTGGTCTTGATAGTAGCTTAACCGGACGAACTGTCAGGATCAAGCAGAGGAAGACTGTCGGTGGATCGCAGCGGAGCAGGAGTGCCGTATGGACACCACTGAACAGGAGACAGGAGCAGGCTGAGTCTGTCAGTAGGTTGCAGCACAGCAGGAATGCCGGATGGACACCACTGAGCAGGAGACAGGAGAAGGCCAAGTCCGTCAGCGGGTTGCAGCGGAGCAGGAATGCCGGATGGACACCAGTGGAAAGTAGGCAGAGACTAGCAGCAGGCAGTCCAGCAGGGTAGTAGGCAGGAACAGGGTCAGGCAAACCGGGTCATACACTGGCAGACGGATCAGGTGCAGATGTACAGGCAGAAGGTCAAAGACAAGCTGGGGTCAATGCAGGCAGAGTTCAGGAGAAGTCAAGGCAAGCCGGGTCGATAACAGTAATCAGATGCGGGTTTACAGGTAGCAGGTATACACAGAAACGCTGTAGACAAGACAGCACTGAAGCACAGCACAGGCTCAGTTTAAATAGATCCCTTGATGACCATACAAGCAACAGGTGCACGCACTTGTGCAATGGGCGTAGCCTATGCACAGCAAGCTGTCTAGAAGAGCCATTCTGTCTATGGGAATGCCCTTCCTGACATTGCCCCATCACAATGGGCAGCCTCCGGATGCCCAACTAGAATATCTTCTCTGGGTGGGCACGATGAAATGCTTGAATAAGTCTCCTGGCATGGATATTATTTTCAGGCTCCCATGAGTTATCTTCGGGGCCATACCCCTTCCATTTAATCAGGTACTGAATTTGATTCCTTCTTTTTCTACAGTCCAGAATTGATTCAACTTCATATTCCTCTTCCCCATCAACTACTACTGGCTCAGGCGGACCCGTATTTCGGTTAGGAAAAGGATCTGAAATAGCGGGCTTTAATAATGTTACATGAAAAACGGGGTGAACCTTGAAGGAATCTGGCAAAGTTAGCTCATAAGTAACATCATTGATTCTCCTTTTCACAGGAAATGGCCCCACATATTTAGGTCCAAGTTTCCTTGAAGGGCAGGCCAACTTTAAGTTTGTAGTAGATAGCCATACCTCATCACCAGGTTCCAAGATTAACTCTCCACGTCTCTTTTTATCAAAGTTTCTCTTATTATCCTCCTGTGCTTTGGCCATTGCTTCCTGCAACAATTTATTATTAGAACTGAAGAAAACCACTGTATCTTGAACAGCAGGAACTGGGCACTCAGGGATTGCGTTAAGCACAAAGGACGGATGAAATCCAAAGTTGGCAAAAAATGGAGATTGCTTAGTAGCAGAATGATTTGAGTTGTTATAAGCAAATTCTATCGGTTTGTTGGTACCTCAGGCCAATAGGAAGTGGGACTTTTAAGGCAGGTATAGAATATACGAGAAAGTACAAGCAAAAATCGCTGATAATAAATAATAATAATTGTTAATTCTTAAAACATATGTACAGTGAAGTACAGTTGCGTGAAAGGGTTATAGACCCTTGTGAAGTTGTGTAATAGAAGGAGGGTTAGTGACATGTGAAAAATAGTGACTTTTAAGGGTATATCTCTGTCATTCCCTGCTGTTAAGCTTGGGTTGCTCAGATCAGAGATGTCTCCTATATCCTACGCGTTTCGGCCCCTTAGGGAGCCTTTTTCAAGGTTGATAGTCACTATTTCTGTTGGTAAAATGCAGATTGGTGTTAAATATTTATAAGTTTCACCACTTTTGTTAATTATATAATAGTGGTGAATTTTTTCAAAATAGTACATACATATTATTTTCTTTAAATCCTTGTATGTTGAAGTGGCTCCCTCTTTAGCATATATATATGGGATTCAGCTACATGGTTAATGGTAGTTCTACAAGTATGTTGTTGGACTTACATAAGCCGTGTCTCGTATCTGGGGTAGATCATGTGAATCTCCCCTAGTGGTTAGTTTTGGTTCCGGTGTGTATGAAACCGGTTCTTAGCAAGGATGTCCTTGTGCCTTTAAATGGTGCAGTTCTATATGAGACAGGTATATGTATTTGGGAAAAAATTATATATGTAATACAATAATGCAGTATATGCAGTATATAAAGTTTTTTGGGTGAGTGTTTACCTTCATTCTTAATTTTTGCAACAAATGGAGTCCCATGCGGTTTCCAGCCGGGTCACACTTAAGGAGAGGGAGAAAAGACTCCTTCAGTAATGTGCCTCCTTTTCAGGGTTCAGCATGTAGTAAGGGTTGTATTTAAATTTGAAACTTACATTTTTCTGTGCGCCGCTCTTGGTCCTCTCCCATCCCCGTTCGATTGGGGAATGAGAGAGGCAGTGGTTCCCCGGCCTTTTATCAGACTCGCGCATGCGCTGTGAGCGCTGCACGTCTGAAGCCAGATTACATACAGCTGGTGTATGTCTCTGGTGCGCCTGCGTCCTATGGACGAGTGCGCTTCCAGTTTCCACCGCTGTTGCTCACTGGCGCGGCCGCCGACACGGAGAGGACACAGGTTACAGACTGGCAGAGTCTGTGGGGCCGATGTCGCTGGCTGTTAGGCTGTGCCTGTAAGAAGCCCCTCGGAAGGAAAACAGTGGGAGATCCTCCCAGGGGCTTACCGTGCCGGGTGTGCTATAAGTATTGGAGAGTTTTCAAGCAAGGATTCAGTACATGGCATAAGTGCATTGTAATTTGAAAACAAGAAATATATATATAAGAGAGAAAAAAAAGGAGAAAAAACATTCCATATAATTAATAGCAGTTTTAATAGCAGTATAATAAGTAGTCAGGTTAAAGGGGAAGGAGGGGGGATTTTCCGGTTGTATCCATATTGGAAAGGATTGAGGAAAGTCTGTTAGATCGGTTTTTTGGGGGGGGGCTTTCAGAAGCATGGGGAATCTAAAGGGGAATTCGCATTCTTGTCATGTCTTTTTATTTTATTTTATGTTGGCTTGTGGAATCATTGTCGGGGGGTTTGTTTCCGGCAAACTTATCCTTTTCTGTCTTTTTTATTTATCTCCAACTTGTGTTTTTGATAAAAAATATATATATAGTTGGACGAGTTTTTTTGTGAATGGATTGGATTGTGTGATAGAGGATGATTATGAGTATGGGGTGTGCCAATGATTGCTTCATTGTATTCTATCTCTTCTTGGTGAGGTGTTGTATGGGTGATGTTTTTTGAACAAGAGTTTTTGTGAATGGACTTTCTAAAAGTTTTGTCATTTTTTCATTTTTTGGTGAAGGTTTCTATTCTAATCAGTTTTCCCTGATGAGAAACCTTCTAAAAAGGGGGCATAGCTTTCTGCTTCATTTAGGCCTGGAAAGGTGGTTGCGTTGAGACGTTTGATCCATCTCATCTCTAGTTGAAGCAGGGTTTTGTTCCAGTCGCCCCCCCTCCTCAGGATGTGGATCCGTTCTAGCGCCATGAAGGATATTTTTGGCATCTTATGGGCGTGTTTATAGGCCACGTGTCGACCCAGTGGTAGGTGAAAGTTACACATTTCCATTGAATTTACGTGTTTGTTGATCCTCTTTCCGAATTCCTGTCTTGTTTTACCTATATAAAATGCATTACATTCGCATCTCATCATATACACCACGCCTTTAGTCCGACAATTGGTGAAGTGTTTGGGTTCAAATGTTTCTCCGTTCGGTAGAGTGGTTTTGGTGCATTTTCTTATGACTTTGCATTGGTCACATGACCCGCATGGGTATGTGCCTTTTGTCTTACATGGGTCTTTGCGTGTACCTTCTTTAAACTCGCTATGAACTAGTCCTTGTTTGACAGATCCTGCCTTTCTGTATGTGATTGGCGGGTGGTCCGTGAGAAAGTCTTTCACTGTTGGGTCCTCTTTCAAAATTGCCCAATGTTTTTCCAAAATTGCTTTGATTTTTTTATGTTCATTGGTATATCTTAAAATGATTCGCGTTTTTTGGTCGGGTTGTTTGGGATCCTGGGATGGTTTTTTTAAATAGTAACTCCTGTCTTTCCTTGGAGTTGGCCTTGTTGTAGGCTTTCCTTAGTGAGGTTTTGGTATAACCTCTTTCCATCAGTCTTGTGGTGAGTGCGTCAGCTTCTTTTTTGTATTTTTCTTTTTTAGTGCAATTCCTTTTAATCCTTAAGTATTGGCTGTAAGGTATAGCTTTTTTTAGTGGAGGTGGGTGAAAGCTCGTGGCATGTAGAATTGAATTGCCTGCGGTTTCCTTCCTGTAGAGTGTGGTTTGTATGCGTCCATCGTGTTCCTTGTAAATCCATGTATCAAGGAATGGAACTTTCTTGTCACTGTAATTTAAGGTAAAATACATATTGTATGTATTGTTGTTTAATGCATTTTTTAGATCCTTGATTCGGTTTTCTGGTCCTGTCCACACTATCAGAATATCGTCTATGTATCGTTGCCATAGAAGGATGTTATCAGTTAGCCAAGCATTTTCTTCTTTGATGAGGAAGTCTTCTTCCCACTCTCCTAGATATAAATTGGTGTAGGTGGGGGCACAACTTGTGCCCATCGCCACCCCGCAGGTTTGAAGGTAGTAACGACCATCGAACGTAAAGAAATTCCGATTTAGGATGAATTCAAGCATGGTGATTATAAAGGTGTTAAATTTTTCATCGCGTGGGCTTAGCTGGTTGAGAGCATTCTTGATTGTTTCCAGTCCCTTGTTATGCGGTATATTGTTATATAATGCCTCGACATCCACAGTGATAAGAAAGGAATCACTGGGGATGGTCATGTCGTTCATGATCTGTAGCAGATGCATCGTGTCTCTGGTGTAAGAGGTCAATTTTGAGACGTGTGGTTTTAGATAGGCGTCAATCACTTTGCTTATGGCTTCGGTTATGTTGCCATTCCCAGATACTATTGGCCTCCCGGGTGGGTCGGTCGGGTTTTTGTGAATCTTTGGAAGTGAGTAGAAAGTCGGTGTCTTCAGGTGTCTTGATCGGATATAGTTCCACAGTGTGGGGGAGATGGTTCCTTCATTTCCAGCTTTGTCAACTTTGGCGTAAAATTCCTCTTTGTATTGTTCAATCATGATGGGCATGATTTGTTTGTAATATTTCTGGTTGTTTAGAATTGTTTCACACATGTCTTTATACTTCGTGTTGTCCATCACGACAACATTCCCTCCTTTATCTGCAGGTTTGATGGTTATATTTTCATTATCTTGTAACTCTC
The DNA here is from genome assembly GCF_965119305.1 of Pelophylax lessonae. Lineage (NCBI taxonomy): Eukaryota > Metazoa > Chordata > Amphibia > Anura > Ranidae > Pelophylax > Pelophylax lessonae. Next base: position 401,850,755 of record NC_138769.1, read on the forward strand.
TTAGGGCTTTTCTTTGACTTTTGGTTAAATTTTGTTGGTTTCTTGTCATGGTCATTTTTTCAAGGTCTTTCGTAGTTTATTTAAACACCAATCTGCATTTTACCAACAGAAATAGTGACTATCAACCTTGAAAAAGGCTCCCTAAGGGGCCGAAACGCGTAGGATATAGGAGACATCTCTGATCTGAGCAACCCAAGCTTAACAGCAGGGAATGACAGAGATATACCCTTAAAAGTCACTATTTTTCACATGTCACTAACCCTCCTTCTATTACACAACTTCACAAGGGTCTATAACCCTTTCACGCAACTGTACTTCACTGTACATATGTTTTAAGAATTAAACAATTATTATTATTTATTATCAGCGATTTTTGCTTGTACTTTCTCGTATATTCTATACCTGCCTTAAAAGTCCCACTTCCTATTGGCCTGAGGTACCAACAAACCGATACAATATTCAACCAGGGACGACGGCAAACCCGACTACACATAGGGTCATAGAGAGCAAAAACCCCCTCTACGTTATAAGCAAATTCAGCTAATGGCAATAATGACACCCAGTCATCTTGAGAGAAGGAGGAAAAACAACGTAAATACTGCTCCAAGGTCTGATTGGTTCTTTCAGTCTGACCATTAGTTTGTGGGTGATAAGCCGAGGAAAAAGACAACTCAATCTTCAAGGATGAACACAGCGCCCTCCAAAATCTGGAGGTGAATTGGACCCCACGATCGGACACAATATTACCAGGAATTCCATGGAGTCTTACTATTTCTTTAATAAATATACGTGCTGTCTCCGGGGCTGACGGTGTACCTTTCATGGGTACAAAGTGTGCCATTTTTGTCAACCGATCTACAACCACAAAGATGGCAGTATAACCCTCTGATGGAGGGAGCTCCACAATGAAGTCCATTGATATCTTCTCCCAGGGTCTGTCAGGAACCGGCAGTGGTTTAAGCAGGCCCCAAGCTTTTGTCTTGTTGCTTTTATTCCGAATACAGGTGGAGCAGGCCTCAACATACCTCTTACAGTCCTTTTCCAGAGTAGGCCACCAGAAGGTACGTTGTGTCAGCTCAGTCGTTTTGCAGATACCAAAATGTCCCGCTAGCGCATGGTCATGACACAGACCCAGGACAGCAACACGCACATTCTCTGGTACAAAGATTTTGTTTTTGAACCATAACAGTCCATCTTTCACTTGTAATGTTATTCCAGGAGGTGATAAAACTCCAGTAGAAGCCTGCTTGATTTGAGACAGCAGATCCCCCTGTAGGAGCAGAAAGTTTCCAGAGGACAGAATAGTGTCAGGAGAAGAAGGTTCTTCAGAATCGCCAAACATGCGGGAAAGCGCATCTGGTTTGATATTTTTTGACCCAGGCCTGTAAGTAATGTGAAAGGCGAACCTCGAGAAGAACAGTGCCCACCTGGCCTGGCGTGGTTTCAAGCGTTTTGCAGTTCTCAGATATTCCAGGTTCTTGTGGTCAGTGAAAATTAATATTGGGTGAGCTGCCCCTTCCAGGAGATACCTCCATTCCTCAAGTGCAGCTTTAATCGCTAAAAGTTCACGGTCTGCCACATCATAATTATTTTCTGCCGACGAAAGTTTACGGGAAAAGAAGGCAACCGGATGCAATAAAGCTTTGGCTCCTTGCCTTTGTGACAATACTGCTCCTACTGCTGTTTCTGAGGCATCTACTTCCAGGACATATGGCAGGGCTGGGTCAGGGTGTCTTAATATAGGTGCAGATGCAGAAGTAAATAGTCTTTTCAGGCTTTGAAAGGCAGACTGTGCCTCAGGTGTCCAGCAGAACCGGTTGTTGTGCCTGGTCAGTTGTGTGATGGGGGAGATGATGGCTGAAAATCCTTTGATAAATTTCCGATAAAAATTTGCAAACCCTACAAAGCGCTGTATCCCTTTCTTGTCTGTGGGAGCTGGCCAATCCAAGATGGCGGAGACCTTCTGGGGATCCATCCTTATACCCTCAGTGGAGATTATTAAGCCCAGGAATTGGATACTTTGACGTTCAAACTCGCATTTCTCAGGTTTTGCATACAGACCATGCTGTCTGAGTCGGGAAAGTACACTCCTGACGTGACCCCGATGAATCTCTAGAGAGGCAGAAAAGATCAGAATGTCATCTAAGTATACAATGACAAAAAGATCCAAATAGTCCCGTAAAACGTCATTGATAAAGTGTTGGAATGTAGCAGGAGCGTTGCACAGACCGAAGGGCATAACCAGGTATTCAAAATGCCCAAATCGGGTGCGGAAAGCAGTCTTCCACTCGTCACCTTCCCGTATACGGACCAAGTTGTATGCCCCTCGCAGATCCAATTTCGTGAAAATGGTTGCTGCTCTAAGTCTTTGAAAAAGTTCAGGAACCAATGGTAAAGGATAACGGTTCTTGACCGTGATCTTATTAAGTTCACGGTAGTCAACACAGGGCCGAAGGGAATGATCCTTCTTCTCAACAAAAAATATGCCAGCCCCGGCAGGAGATGTAGAGGGTCGGATGAAACCCTTCCTCAGACTGTCATCTATGTACTCCTTTAGAGCCACAAGCTCAAGTTCAGTTAGGGGGAAAATCCGCCCGAAGGGTATTTCAGCTCCAGGAAGTAGCTCAATCGGACAGTCATAAGGTCTATGGGAAGGAAGAGTCTCTGCTCCCTTTTTGCTGAAAACATCCAGGAAGTCTCGGTATGCTGCAGGTACAGATGAACATATGTCAGAATCAGAGTCCGTACATAACAAAGACAGAGGGGGAAGTTCCTGCAGGCAGTGCTGTTGACAGTAGGCTGATTCAAACTTGATTTCTCCTGTGGCCCAATTAATGCAAGGATTGTGTGCCTGTAGCCATGGCATACCCAGTATGATGGGAAACAAGGGCGAAGCAATAGCATCCAATCACAACAGTTCCTTGTGGTTAGTGGTTGTAGTCGTGGGTAAGGGAACAGTCTCTTGGGTGACAAGCCCAGATTTGATGAAAGATCCATCAGCCAGGTTGACTGAAAGTCTCTGAGTCTTGGGCAGCAATGGTATCTGATGCTGAGCTGCAAATGACAGATCAATAAAGCAACTGCAGGCCCCTGAATCAATTATGGCCGATACCTGGATAGCTCTTCCTGGAAGCTGTAATGAAATGGGAAGAGCTAGGTGAGTGAAGTCTCTTGACAGGAGTGGCTGGTTAATAGAAGAAATGGACAGACACTTACGGAGCTTGGCAGGACAGGACCTCACAAAATGACCGGGTCTCCCACAGTAGAGGCATAAATTATTCTGGCGACGGCGCTGACGTTCTTCAGGTGAAAGTGAGGGTCGAAGCAGACCAAATTGCATGGGTTTAGTAGCGTCAGAGGTGGGTGCCATTGGGACTGGAGGAGCTGGGCCCGGTGTGCTGACTATTCGTGGTAACATCCATACAGGGCGAGACAGGCTGGTAGATTTCTCAGACCTGCGCTCCCTCAGCCGGCGATCAATTTGGATGGCTAAGTTCATTAGAGCCTCCAGAGAGTTTGGAATTCCAACTCGGGCCGACTCGTCTTTCAAGGGTTCTGAGAGCCCTAAACGGAACTGATAAAGGAGGGCAGCATTGTTCCAGTTGGTATCAGCACTCCAGCGCCTAAAGTCCGTTACATAGTCCTCGGCTGCTCTGCGGCCTTGTTGGAGCGCATGGAGGGCTGCCTCTGCAGTAGTGGTTCGCTGTGGATCCTCATAGAGCTGTGCCATAGCATCCAGGAATGTAGATAGGGTCGACAGCACAGAGTTATTTTGTTCCAGTAAGCGATGGGCCCATGACTGGGGTTCACCTAGCAGCAAGGAGATGACAAATCCCACCTTAGTGGATTCAAGTGAAAAGGTGCTAGGTTGTAGTGCGAAATAAAGTTCACAGGCATTACGGAAAGACCTGAATTTGCTGCGGTCTCCTGCAAATTTTTCAGGGGTTGGAACTCTTGGTTCAGATGGTAGCATCACAACAGCGGATGCAGCGGGTAACTCAGCTTGAGTGGTTGATGAAGAAGCAGTACCAGGAGAAGCAGACGGTGATGACAAAGTCTGGACACGTTCCTCAAGTCGTGTGTAACCCTCCTGCAGGCTTTTGACGGCTTGTGTGAGATCTGCCAGATGTTGGCACAGTTCATCCATGGGGGAGGTTCCTCGTTCAGGCTCAGACATGGCTGTCTTGTACTGTCACGTACCTGGTAGAAGAGCCTGATATGATGAGGAAAGCCTCTCTTACACCTCTGACTCGGGGCCCCTGATACAGCAGACAGGTAGCACAGGAGTGCAGAGGGGCACGAGTGCCTATTGGTCTTGATAGTAGCTTAACCGGACGAACTGTCAGGATCAAGCAGAGGAAGACTGTCGGTGGATCGCAGCGGAGCAGGAGTGCCGTATGGACACCACTGAACAGGAGACAGGAGCAGGCTGAGTCTGTCAGTAGGTTGCAGCACAGCAGGAATGCCGGATGGACACCACCGAGCAGGAGACAGGAGAAGGCCAAGTCCGTCAGCGGGTTGCAGCGGAGCAGGAATGCCGGATGGACACCAGTGGAAAGTAGGCAGAGACTAGCAGCAGGCAGTCCAGCAGGGTAGTAGGCAGGAACAGGGTCAGGCAAACCGGGTCATACACTGGCAGACGGATCAGGTGCAGAGTTCAGGAGAAGTCAAGGCAAGCCGGGTCGATAACAGTAATCAGATGCGGGTTTACAGGTAGCAGGTATACACAGAAACGCTGTAGACAAGACAGCACTGAAGCACAGCACAGGCTCAGTTTAAATAGATCCCTTGATGACCATACAAGCAACAGGTGCACGCACTTGTGCAATGGGCGTAGCCTATGCACAGCAAGCTGTCTAGAAGAGCCATTCTGTCTATGGGAATGCCCTTCCTGACAGTCACATGCTGCCCTGGCCAATCACAGCCATGCCATTAGTAGGCATGGCTGTGATGGCTTCTAAGGGCACACTAGTTAAATGATTGCTGATTGGCTGCCTTGCAGCTGTTGAAAACGCACCATTAAAACCGTGCCAAAACATGAGATAACATTACCGAACAACGGACTGTATCCCGAACATACAGTGAAATGTTCGGATCCGTGTCCGGGTACCGAATACCCAAAAGTCCGGTACGATCCCGAACAATACAGTCCAGGTTCGCTCAACCCTACCCCAGAACTAAAGAATTTGCTACCCATACCCCTTTGCAATAATTTAAATATTAAAACAATATTTTAAATACCAAAGATCTTGTCCAATATAAGGATATGAACCTTTTTCCTATTTTTACCCAAATGTAGGACCAAATTTACCCTTTGTTTCTCATTCTCTTTGTCAGAAATAGGCAGAATACATCTTATTAAAATGATATTTCTTTCAAAATTAACATACATATATTTTTCTTTCAATATTAACATACACACTGCAACAAATACTCTCACAGGGCACTCTATGGGATTTTGTTATGCTAAAATCTACATTCAATCTGCTTTTTAAAATACCTAAACATTATACACTCTTTTCAATCCCAAATTCCCTCCCCACTGTTGGTAAAACAACATCCTTTAGAGTCCTTGCTATTACAATCTGACCTCAGCAAGCCATTTTCTCCTATTTTTGTTATAGGTGGAGATACCTCAAAGCTTTACAGAATTATTCTTCCAGTGGAAAGCATATATTTCATTATATTATTACACCCAAAAGATTGCGCCATCCATCGTCCTTGATATATAATATACAGTAAATGCCAAGAAGAGGTAAGTTTCATCATTCATACTGCATTGAGCTGCCTAGTCAATTGTTCCTTTTGGGCCCCAGTATTAGCTGAATGTAATAGTGTTATAGGCCTTTCCCTGGGCCTATATTTGGTGTACAAATGACCCGGGGATTGCTAAATATCACTACTTAATGGTTGTCAGGACCTGGATCACCTGCTGGTGGAACTGTGGTTCCCAGAGCTGAAGGTTTTAGTTCCAGTGTCCACCAGGGGCTGTCTCCCAGCAGATCCCAGTAATCAATTCCCACCTGATTCTGGCTGCTCAGAGGGTATTTAGGCCTTCCTCTACATTTCCCTCTTGTTTCAGTGTTTTGCCTGATAGCCAATTTATGTTTTCTGACTTAATATGATCCTATATCCTGATTGTGCTCCTGCCCTGTATCTGTACCTTGTACCCTGCTGCCTTGTATCTGCTCCCCTTTTTCCTGATTCCCAGTTGATCCCCTGTTGATCCCTGCTCTCCTTTTGTCTGCATATATTGTGTTATAGATACTTTGTTAGTTAGATTTTCAGTCATTCAGGTTGCTAGTTGGGTATTTTGTCACTTGGTTTATCGTTTACATATCTTCATGTTTGCTGTGTATTCTAGTTGCTGACGTTTGGATGTGTTTTGTTTCACTGATAAGAAATGTTTTACATAATACACAGTCTGGTTTCAGTTTCATGAGGGCAGCTACACAGACCTGGTCAACCCTGCTGCAGGATGCCTGCTCCAAGTTTCCCTTACACTGGTCTACTGTGTCACATATTTTGCCAGAAGTAAAAATCCTACTTAAACAGAAACTCCTGTCAGCCCCCTTACCATATGGATTTGTTATAGAAAAAAAAAAAAAACACATTTTCCCCTCTATAACAGCACATCAGTATAAGTAGGGGTTCTCCAGCTAAGTTTGATAAGATGTGGTAAGACTTCACCTACCCTACCCCTTCTAAATAAACTCCCTACTCCATATGTCTTCCACCCTGTACTTTTAGTTTCCTTATGTGTCTCTTTCTTACTGTCTGTCCCAAATAAGGCCATCCACTTTGAGTGACAATAAAAGACAAATGCACATGACATTGACTAAAACTGGAACACTCAGAATCTGGTTCAGCTGCGCATGGTAGCCAATTAGCTTGTAACCTCAGTTTGTTCAATTAAAGTTGTTGTAAACCTCAGACATGAAATATGAACAAAACATATCCCTCTATAGTGTGTACTTGTCTCAATTAAAAGCACTGTGTGTCCTTTTTGTCTGCTGCTTCATTCCTCTGCTATCAGCATGAATCAGTTCTAACAAGTTTTCCTGACACCAAGACAAAAATAATGGCAGGGAAGGGATCTCTAGCTGATTGGCTGCCTCAGCTCTGCTCCTATGTGCTATGAAGGAGGTCTGTATTTCATTTCAATCACCTCTCAGAGCTCTCCTCACTGATCTCTGTAGTGTGTAATTCAGCTCTCTGCCCCTTTTTTTCCCAGCAGCTCAGGCAAGCTGTAAACAAGTCTGCACTTTGAATAAATGTAGAGAAGAGATTACTGCAGACAAACAGGTGCAACTTACGTAGGAGGATTTGTTTAATCTCTGTGTATCACCTGAGGCCAGTTGCTTCACTGGATATATGTGAGGGTTTACCAGCAATTTAAAAGATAAATTCACTTTTCAAAAAAGATAATAAATGCACATTTTTTTGCAGGTATTTCTTTGTTTATTTATTTTGGAGCCTGTAAAGCATTTCACCAGCGACTGGGAGATTGCTGGTGCCATGCAGGTCTCCTGCAGATCTGTCAGTGTATCTGTGTGCCTATATATCCCATACGGGCAAGCAGATACACTAACATGAAGAATTCACAGTGCCATGGTAGTTCATTAAGAACTGCAAGCCGGTATCCACAAAAGATGTCGGTACTTGTAGTTCATTCATTCACAGAACTCTGTGGGTGGAGCCCCGCACGGTCGTGCTAATTTAACCATTTGCCACCCGCCCACCGTCAAATGACGGCGGGACGGTTCGGCCATTGTTCTGGGTGGATGTCATATGACGTCCGCCCATTCAAGCCCATTCGTGTGCGTGGCGCCCTGCACTGCCGGTGTCGGCGTGTCCCCGGGACACAGCCGGTCACCGGCAGGGGGGAAACAGCCAATGGGTCACAATAGAGGAGCCCGGAAGAAGACCGCGCATGCGTGATCTGGAACGCGCAGCGCGGTCATGTCGGGGGCTCTGTGTTCCCTACCCCATCAGTCATCGTCACCTGTCACCCAATCACTCATCGTCACTTGTCACCCCATCAGTGATCGTCACTTGTCACCCCATCAATCATTGTCACTTGTCACTCCATCAATCATCGTCACCTGGCTGTCACCCCATCAGTGATCGTCATCTGTCACCCCATCAATCATCGTCATCTGTCACCCCATCAATCATCATCACCTGTCACCCCATCAGTCATCGTTACCTGTCACCCCATCAGTCATTGTCATCTGTCACCCCATCAGTCATGGTCACCTGTCACCCCATCAGACATCGTCATCTGTCACCCCATCAGTCATCGTCACCTATCACCCCACCACTCATCGTCATATGTCAACCCATCAGTCATCGTCATATGTCACCCCATCAGTGACCGTCACCTGCCACCTATCAGTCACCTGCCACCCATCAGTGATCATCCGCAGTCAACCGTCACCCGTCGCACAGCCCATCACAGCCAGCACGTCAAAAAGGATGTACAGCAGCGAGGAGGCCCTTCAGGTCCTCTCCATGACTGATGAGAGCACCGGGGAGCTCTCATCAGTATCCGAATCAAATCCCGAATCCGATTCGGAATTTGAAATCGCTAATAGTAGCGGATCGGAGATGGAGTCAGACTATTCCTGTACACTTTCCTTTATACAATGTATTTTGGGGTGCAATTTTTGCTATATACATGCAACAACTTACTGACCGCCTAACGACTATATACGTCGGCCATTAAAAGCTAAATACTGGGGTTATGGCAGCAGATAGCTGCCATAACCCCAGTATTTTTTTAAATGGCGAGCGGTCAGCTTTCAGATAAGGGTAGTCCCAGTGGCGGATTCGCCGCGGAATTACCCTTACGGTGCAGGGGAAGAGGTGACCCCCCCTCCCGCCGCGTCCCAGACGTTTTCCCAGCTTACCGGACCCGCCGGCAGCGGGGAAAACTATCCGGTCCCGGATCCTCAGAGATAGGAAGTCGAGTGAGGGCAAGATGGCCCTCACTCGACTCTATGGTCTTGGAGGACCGGAGCTATGTCAAAAGTCGTTGCCTAGCAACCAGTTTAAAGGGCCGCTTTTTTTTTATTTTTCAACCATTTTTTTTTTTTCCTTTTTTAGTGTAGTTGTGAGGTCTGAGGTCTTTTTGACCCCAGATCTCACAATAAAGAGGACCTGTCATGCGTATTTCTATTACAAGGGATGTTTACATTCCTTGTAATAGGAATAAAAATGATCAAAACATTTTTTTTTAAAACTGTGTAAAAATAAAAAAATAATAAATAAAATAAATAGGAAAAAAAAAAAATTAAAGCGCCCTGTCCCCGTTAGCTCGCGCGCAGAAGCGAACTCATACGCAAGTCCCACCCACATATGTAAACGGTGTTCAAACCACACATGTGAGGTATCGCCGTGATCATTAGAGCGAGAGCAATAATTTGAGCCCTAGACCTCCTCTGTAACTCTAAGCTGGTAACCTGTAGAAATTTTTAAAATGTTGCCTATGGGGATTTTTAAGTACCAATGTTTGGTGCCATTCTGTGAGCGTGCGCAATTTTGAAGCATGACATGTTGGGAATCTAATTACTCGGCGTAACATTATCTTTCACATTATGGAAAAAAATTGGGCTAAATTTACTGTTTTCTTATTTTTTAATTAAAAAAATGATTTTTTTTCAAAAAAATTGCATTTGGAAGACTGCTGCGCAGATATGGTGTGATAAAAAATATTGCAACGATCTCCATTTTATTCTCTAGGGTCTCTGCTAAAAAAAAATATATAATGTTTGGGGGTTCTAAGTAGTTTTCTAGCAAAAAAAAAAATGATTTTAGCTTGTAAACACCAAGTGTCAAAAATAGGCTCAGTCTTAAAGTGGATAAATGGACAACTTTGTGTAAAGTGCTACTTGGATTTTAGGCCTCTGTATGTGGCTAGGCTGTGTAAAAGTGTTACATATGTGGTATCGCCATACTCAGGAGGAATAGCAGAATGTATTTAGGGGTGCAATTTTTGCTATGTACATGCTATGTGTTGGAAATATTTCATAAATGGACAACTTTGTGTAAAAAAAATGCATTTTCATTTTCTTTCCACAGTTTCCAAAAAAATTGACATGTTTAAAAGACTCATTATGCCTCAAAGATTATACGTTGGGGCGTTTGCTTTCCAAAATGGGGTCATTTTATAGGGGTTTCCATTGTCCTGGTGCTCCAGGGCCTTCAAAAGTGCGATAGGTTGTCAGGAAATTATATGTGTAATTTATGCTCCTAGAATGCCGGACGGTGCTACTTGGATGTTAGGCCTCTGTATGTGGCCAAGCTGTGAAAAAGTCTCACACATGTGGTATTGCCATACTCAGGAGGAGTAGTAGAATGTGTTTTGGGGGTGTAGTTGCAAGTATATATATGCTGTGTGAGAGAAATAACCTGTTAATACGTCAATTTGTAAAAAAAAAAAAAAAAAATCTTAATTTTTCAAAGAATTGTGGGAAAAAATTGCAACTTCAAAAAACCCACCATGCCCCTTATTAAATACATTGGAATGTCTACTTTCCAAAAAGGGGTAATTTGGGGGGTATTTGTACTTTCCTGACTTTTTAGTGTCTCAAGAAATGAGATAGGCCTTCAGTACATCAGGTGTGATCAAGTAAGGTCAATTTTCAATGATTAGCGCCATAACTTGTGGACTCTAGAACTTTCACAAAGACCAAATAATATACACTTATTTGGGTTTTTTTTTTACCAAAGATAAGTAGCAGTATAAATTTTGGCCAAAATTTGTGAAGAAAAATGACTAATTTGCAAAATTTTATGACAGAAACAAAGAAAAAGCGTTTTTTCACAATATTTTCAGTCTTTTTTTATTTATAGCACAAAGAATAAAAAACCCAGTAGTGATTAAATACCATCACATGAAAGCTCTATTTGTGTGAAGAAAAGGACACAATTTTTTATGGGTACAGTGTTGCATGACTGAGTAATTGTCATTCAAAGTGTGAGAGCGCTGAAAGCTGAAAATCGGTCTGGGCAGGAAGGGGGTGAAAGTGCACTGTAGGCAAGTGGTTAAAAAACTGACAGCTAATATGGGGAACTTCTCCCCATACTGCTGTCACAGGGAACATGGGTAGAACATGTAACGTGTTCCCAAAGGTGAACTTATCCTTTAAGCTTTGAAAATAAAACCTGGAAGCTGATTGGTTTCCATGCAGAGCTGCACATTCCAGTTTTAGTAAATCTCCCCCTCTGCGACATTAAATCTTTTTACTACTATAAGCTGATCTGTATGATTGGAAAATGCTATATCCATGTTCTTACTGTCATGAAAATATTTTTTGTATATCCAATGTATATTCAACTGCTGTTTCCTCCTATTTGATATGTTTCTGGCTACGTTATTTGTGTGGCTAATTCCCACAAACAACAAAATCAATAAAAAACCTGTTAAAAAATGTATGCTATGTGAACCCAAGCATAAAAAGTAAACCAACTGATCCTGCCAAGGTACTGTGTGACAATGAAACTAATGTATACATAACATATACTTACCAAAAATATTGTGAAATATACATGTATGTATGTATGTATGTATATAAAAGTGAAAATCATGAGTGACAAAAGTGAAAAACATGCATGGATACACATTTATGAAAGGAAAGATAATGATCTCAACAAAAGGTGAGAGCATAACCTAAACAAAGATATAAAAGTGAAATCAAGAACCATTTGTGTATCAAACAAATTATAACTATAAACGACACCACCAAATTAATCCTGTAATGGTAAGATCTTCACTGATACCATGTAGTGTAACTGTATCCAGCAAGAAAACTGTGCTTGTCTGCACTATACATTTACAAAAAGAGCAAAATCCACAAAAAAAATGGCTAATTCCTTCTTGAGTAGGAATGATGGATCTTGAAAAATTGCTCCTACAGAGCATTGTATGTGATAATGTAGTAGTGCCCACCCACAATCCGGCACTAGAGAAGAGCTGGATGTTTTAGGACTGCAGGTAAAATAAGTAATAGTAATTTTTTTCATCCCATAGAAAAATGTACAATGATTTTTGTTCCCATAGAAAAATGTACAATGATTTTTATTCCCATAGAAAAATGTATAATGATTTTTGTTCCCAAAGAAAAATGTACAATCATTTTTGTTCCCATAGAAAAATGTACAATGATTTTTGTTACTTTCTTGAGCCCAACTTTAAGTTTCATTAATAAAAACTCCCACTTATCTTTTTCTTACAGCTTACATTGCATCTGCTTTTTCCCAAAAATTATATCACAAAAAAGAAGGCTGCTCATATATATTTTTTTTCATTTCAAGTCCTGTTGTGCTTTTATTGTGATAGACACCCCAAAAAATCAATAAAACTATCCACAGACAGACAATCTGTACACATATTGTAATCTAAATTGCAGTGGAAATCAGAGCTCCTACTTTACCAGTAGACACTGTGGAATGTTAATAAGCCTATACATATGAGAGTAATGACACAACCAAAATGGTATGAGAAACAATTTGGATGAAATATAGCAATCATGAATTTGTCTGAGCCTCAATTGATTTTTTCTGAGAACCAAATGATGCCTCTTTTTAAATAACAACTCTTCATCTAGCATCCCTACAGTGTGAACACTTGAAACCATCCTTGTTGGATATTCACTGTTTCTTCTTTAAATCTGCTGTTATGCAATACATTTGTAGATTTTTTTTACTAGCCCCATTGTGTGTGAAATTGAGCTGTTAGAGTTAGTTTGTTAAAAATGTAAACAATGCCCTTTAAAAAAAAAAAAAAAAAAAAAACAGTTTTCATAAAAGTAGGCTAATTTAAGTTTAAACATGAATTATGTTTCAATTATAAAGGTCATAATAATTTCACAGTTTACACTTACTTTTTAAGTTTATTCATCTCACTGCCACTAGATGGCAGCAAGAAAGTGTTTCATTTTTCAGAAATTTACAAGAACCTAAAATAAGCTCCACAAGAGAGGATTATGCAACAAATCTGTATTGCTTTCTTAAGGTACAGTAAAATGTACTGTAGAAATAGAGGGACAGCGCATCCATAATTAAATACCTGAGCTGCATATTGTTCTTGAAATAACATCTCAACCTTTAAGGATTTCCAAGATCTGAAAATGAATAATGAACCTGCAGGAAGAAAAGACTTTGTTTTCTGATGAAAGCTCAAATTCAGATGATCATATGGCAATGAATTGAGACAAAGCAAAGGGTCTCCAGTATGATAAACTGGAACACAATAATTGGATTTAAATGACCAAACTACAATGACCTTTTATGCTAATATTGTTTTTATCATGACACGTTTTTGCTTATAGAAAATAGGATTTATATATTGCATATTAATTACTTGCTTTCCAAAAAGGTTTATAACTAAGGAAATATGATTTTTTTTTTTGTTAGCAATGAGCTTTTGCAACAAAACAGTCAGTGTGGAAGGAATATCAGCCCCATAGGAGCCCTGAGGGTTTGAAGAGATGGCAGAGAAATCTGCAGATGTTTTTTTATAAGGACTCTATATATCTGGAAAGGAAAAAATCTTTTAAAATCCAGTCTGCTCTTTCTTCCTGGGAAGAATCATGTTTATGCTGGGAATTGCGTAGTTTTACACAGCTTGCTTAGTTCATCTTTAATATGTAGTAGAGGCCTTAAAGTGAAGCAATCAGTACAATTCTGCAAAAAATATATTTTGGCATGTCACAATATACAGACATTTATTTTTATTTTTTTTCCAAAATGTTGTACCATTTACCAATAAAAATAGTTCCTGAGCAGTCCAGTGAGCATGACCTAACAAATGCATTTTGATAGAAAAATGTCATAATTCTTCTGCAGAAATGAGGAATCATTTCTACAGTCTCCCACACGTCATCATTTATTGATGCTCTTGTATATATTTAAAGTGTATTTCCACAGTCAACTTGTGATAAAACATATTTTATAGTTGTATGTGTTTCCGTTTACATAGCATACATAAGTATTGCAGCTTACTTTTACAAGCTGGGCTTCTTCATTGCATGTAACAGATGAATGGATTAAACCAATCCCTAGCCTTTCTACTGGGACAGTCAAACTGAGATTCTTGCAGTCACCTATGACACCTTCGCCTTAGAAACATCAAAAAGGTAAGATTTAGGAAAAGAAAAACATTTTAGGAGTAAGCCGCGTGAATAGGAACACATAACAAATGTATAAATGTTTTTTCTTAAGTTTTATTGCAAAACACACTTTAGGCTTTTCATGATATCAATAGTTAAAAAAGAGTAAGTCAGAGAATATTGGCCCAATAAAGGGGGGGTATAATAAACAATACAGTATTGTTATTAGCACAACACTGAATGTACTCTTGTGGCTAACAGAAACCAGTGTTCAAAAAAAACTTGTAAACCTAATGTGAGCAAAATACCAGGACCAGATGGTTAACATCTGAGAGTCTTCAATTAACTCATTTTACAGCCAGACTGGTATTTCTATTCTTTAAGTATTCAAAAATGGACAAGATCAGTAAGCCTAACATCAATAGTATGTAAACTACTGGAGGAGATGATAAGGGACCATTTTACTTCACAACAGGGTGTAGCACTTTTGCAAGAAGACCTTGATAAAACAAAGGGATGGGCAACTACCTGGCAAATGAGGTGTAATATAACAAAGTGTAAAGTATTGGACTTGGAAGCTAAAAATATGAATGCAAATCACTCATTAGGGGGAGAACCTCTGGGGGAATCTGAATGGAAAATATTTTGTGGGTTTTAGTAGATCACAGACTCAGCAATAGCATGGAATGCCAATCTGCAGCAAGACAGACCAGAAGACTATTAACATGCATTAAAAGGGTATTTACTCAAGAGATAAAGCTATATTTCTTCTACATTGCAAACTCTGGTTCAGCCACAACCTGAGTATGCAGTTTTGGACACCATTTCTTAGGAAGGATGTGCTGGAGCTGGAGAGACTCCAGAGAAGGGCAACTGAGCTATCAAGTGGGCTGGGGGGATCTCAGTTATGAGGAACAACTACAAACATCAACCTTTTCCCCCCTGGAGAAGAGATGCTTGAGAGGAGATATGGCAAAATACAAATATATAAATGGTGATTCTAGCATAGGAAGAAAACTATTCAATCTCAGGTCTCCTAAAAAGACATGCCGTCTCTTATTTAAGTTGTATAGATATAGAAATGTGCAGCGCTTATAGATAATTAACATATGATAATCAGTGAAAATTCATAACATTGTGAAAAATACATATACAAACAAATATATAATAATAATAAAAAAAGAGTGAATAAGGACAAAAAGTCCTTTTGAATGAAGTGAAAAATCTTCAAACATGTATTCCAGAAGTGAATAACTGAAAATTTGCTGTGACACCATCCACCACCAATATATATAAGGAGGCTTTCTGGAGTGAGTGGACTCAGTTTGGCATATGCCTAGTGAGTCAACTTATGCGTTGGTGTATATACACCCAATAGGCCAGGGAGTGGCCCTTCACACCAATCGACTTTGTATTTTCTTTGGAAAAATCACATAAACCATCAGTAATCCAAATGAATGCAGACAATGTCGACCTCAACATGAATACTCTCCCATGATGGATGAATCATCAAAGAAAGAAACAAAAGGCACCACATAATGTAAAACCATGAGCAAAGGGTATTTATTAAAAGTTCAGACACTTACAGTGAGGTAGATAAAAAGTGCTTAAATACGGATCTGTAAATAGCATCAACAAGTAGTAGCATGGACAGAAGTCAACCCAATTTTGTCTGCTTAGTCATAATCTGGGGTATGCTACTGTCAATGCTACTGTCAATGCTACTGCAGTTTAAATAGTGAATATGACCCCAATCAAGACAGAGAACAAGTGACACCATTTATCTGTGAAGGGGAATTCACTTCCTGTATCTTGCCATGGTGGCGCCCAGGTGCGTGTTCCAATCCTCATTTTCACTACGAGGCTAGTATGTGTATTACAGGGGAAGGGGAATCCACTTCCTGTATCTTGCCAAGATGGCGCCCAGGCGCATGTTCCAAGCCTTGTTTTCACTACGAGGCTAGTATGTGTATTACAGAGGAAGGGGAATTCACATCCTGTATCTTGCCAAGATGGCGACCAGGCATGCGTTCCAAGCCTCGTTTTCACTACGAGGCTAGTATGTGTAAAAAACAGAAATCCACTCCATACTCCAAGCCTCACTCTGAGTGTGAGGCCTGTATATGATAGTTGGACACTTCCTGTAAGACCAAAATGACGTAAAGACGTGTAGAGCCTTGTTGGGTATTACAGAAACAGAGACTAAATATTGAGGTAGGATTGCGTGATCATGCGCGCGCCATGCCTTGTTATGAATACAAAACAATCGGGCTAAATATAAAAACATATAAAAAGCCTGCAGCGGTCAATTATCAACAGCGACTACTTCATAGTGTGAGAATGTAATAGGACAACTATGTCAATGATCCAGAATAATATTCTGATTTAAAATTTATAATAAACATGACCAATTATAAAAAAAAATAAAATTCATAAATCCAGAATGTCTCAAGACATGAGACTCTTCTGGTATATGCACCACCTCTCCATGGTGGGATATATTTGTCAATAATGACAAATTCAGTGCTTTTTGGGTTGCGGTTGTGATATTTTCGATAATGTTTAGGAACACTATGATTGATGGAACCTTTCTTTATGTTTCCTATATGCTCATAAACCCTTACAGTGAACGAAAGTATAGTTCTGCCTATATACTGTTTCCAACAGGGGTAGGTCAGCAGATATACAACGTTTTCAGTCGAGCAGGTAAAAAAGATTTTCATGCAACACGTCTGATGTGTAACAGAAAATGTGAACTCCTGTGTCTTACTCCTACCCCGAATAATATGTTGGCAAACATTATACTTTTTACAGGGGTAATAGCCGATAAGGTTATGAAAGATCAAAGGTGTCAGGGAACTAGCCGGAGAATAATTGCTCATAGACCTGGCACATTAGCCAATTCTCAACATGGCCGCACCAGCATGAATATGCACACACGTATTGCAAACGCACGTTCGCTAGGGTGAAGACGTGTGCGTGCTGGCGTACAAAGTGGACGTCCAATCCCAGCACCCTCTGGCCTTTAAAAGGATATCTGTGGCACATGAACATTGCTGACTGGTCTTCAGCTTCCTGTTTCCTGTTCCTGTGTTTGCTGCTGCTTCTGATCACCTGTTGTCAACCCGGCTTGCTCTTGGATTCCTCTTGTCTCGCTCCCAGCTCTGACCTCGGATTGTTCACCGATCTTCTCCTGTCATCTGCCCTGTGTATGACCCCGGCTTGCCTAACCACGACTCTGCTATCTGATCTGCTGGCCCCTGGCTTACTGACCTCTGCTTCTGTCCCTGACTATGCCTTTGGCTGTGCCTTGTCTGCTGTGATCCACCTTGGTGCCCACCTGCTGTACCCAGCCTGCAGTACCTGCCTCCAGTACTTACCTGTTGATCCTGCCAGCTGCACTTTCCATTACAAACAAGTTCCAGCCATGTGCAACATCCTCAGAACTCCTGGGTCCTAGTGCTCAACTCCTCTGGTATTCACCTGCAGAGAGATCTCCCTATCACCAACCCTCATCTGGGGCATCAGCTGGCAATCCCTGATACTTTGGGCTTCGTGCTTCCTGTTACCACCTTCAGGGACACAGAGCACTCAGCCGCAAGGAGAGCCCTCTCAGCATTTCGGCTTCAGGACCAGGTACATGACAGAAGGTCTGACAGGGGGATTAATAAATTTATTGGGGGAAATTTTAATCTGTATATAAGAGGCTCCCCTATAGATAATCTCATTCGTGTTAAGAATGTCAAAAAATTCCTTTAGGGAATTTAAGTTGGACAAGAAGCAGTTAAACCTTAAACTGCGTAAGGGTTTGGAACTCTCTTTCACAGTTCTTAGTGTCAGCGGGAAGTGTTAAAAATTTTAAAAACCTTTTAGATGGACATCTACCGTACCAGCTATGTAACTATGTAAAATAGTAAGGTTATAAATGTCACACTAACCTCTCCTAGGATCCAGCATGGGGGCCCTTACCCCCACATGGCCAAAGGCACTTCTGGGTTTCCTTCTCTTTCTTCCACTGCTCTGACTCCAGTGCCCTGTTTACAGATGGGCTTGATGTTCGAATCAAACATAAATAGGTTCGAATCGAACATCGGGTGTTTGTGTATTCTCTGAACACACGAACAAACGGTGCTCTCGGCCAACAGTGCCCCATAATGCACTGTGATCCCGCAGTGCATTGATTGCTGATAATTGGCCAAAGCATGCACCTGACCTGTATGCTTGGGCCAATCACAACACAATGTACTGTGAGAGTCATGATTGGCCAAAGGCAGGGTGCCTTTGACCAATCATGGCTCAGGGACTCAGTCCATACCCCACATTATATAAGGCTGCTTATACGACAGCTGTGTGTAGTGTGTTGGTGGAGATTAGGCAGGTAGTTAGTGGATTGTGTTCAGTCAGTTTAGTGCAGTCAGTATAGTGTAGTGTATCGATTCTTGTGAATAACACAGTGTAGAGGTGCCACTGAACTGTTGGGGTGTACAACACGTCTGTGTCATCCCACTGATTCCATTTTTTTTTTCTTTGCAGCAGCATCAGGTTCTGTTGCTGTATTATTAGTCTTCCCCCTTCTGTGTCACATGTGCTATTCCTTTTGCATCAGCAGTGGTTTTCTTTTTTTTTAAATTCTTTTTGGCGCAGCAGCACTAATAATATTAGGGCAAAATTGCTGTCCCCCCTTCTGCATCGCAGGTGTTCCTCTGTCTGCATCAGCAGTGATTTTCTTTTTTTGGCGGAGCAACACTAATTATTATTATTATTATACAGGATTTTATAGCGCCGACAGTTTACGCAGCGCTTTACAAGTTGAGGGTAGACAGTACAAACACAATACACTTTGATATATTAGGAAGGGCCCTGCTTGTTAGAGCTTACAATCTAAGAGGGAGGGATAAAATGTAGGGCCTAATTGCTGTCTCCTCTTCTGCATTGCAGGTGTTCCTCTTTCTGTGTCAGCAGTGCTTTCCTTTTTTTTCTTTTCTTATTTTTTAAATGTAATATATATATATATATATATATATATATTTTTTGCCACAGCAGCACTAAAAATATTTAGGGGATAATAAAAAGTTATAACCCCCCCCCCATAAAAACAAACAAAAAACAATAATAAAACGGTTTAAAGTGCACCAAGCACAAAAGTATTGCACCAAAGCACCATATTTCCATCCCACACTCTATATTAAAAAGTTATAAAAATCCCTCCCAAAAAAAACATTTATGCCCAAAAGGCCAACAAGTGGAGGCAGACGCTCCCAAGCTACTAAAAGAGGGCAAGCAGCCTCTGTGTCCACAGTGAAGCGTGGTGTTCTCGCACATGGTGCATCCTTTGCAGCTGGGGCACGCTTGTCTTTTTTTCCTGTTCTGGCCATGTTGTTGAACCACAACATGCAGAAGAGTTGATGGCGTGGATAACTAAGCCATCCTCATCCTCCTCATCCTCTGTCACCGAGGCTAGTCTGCCTTCCACCGCAGGTGCCAAAGCGGCCTATTCCACAGGCTGCTTGTCCACAGCTACTCCTCCCTTAGCCCCACTATCATGCATGGAGGAGTCACCTGAATTATTTGATCATAGTGTCAGTTACATGCTGCTGGAGGATGCGCAGCAAGTCTAATGCTCCAATGTTGGCACCCAGGTTGAGGGTGGGAGTAACGTGAGCCTAGAGAGAGGGGATGCCAATGACAGATAAGAAACTAGCAGTCATGTTCCCCCAGCTGCGGCATACTGCCAAGTTTGATCCAGTGACGAGGAGGGAGGGGATAAGGAGGCCACTGGCTGTACTTGGGTGCTCAAGTTAACAGGGGAGGAAGGTGAGGAAGAGGAGGAACAACTCCAACAAGGCAGGATGTCCTCCAGGGGCCAGCTTAAGGGCAGCCACCCTATTGCATCACACCACTGAGCTCTACAGGTGCAGGGCGCAGCTGAATCTCCACTGACCTCCAAAAGTTCATTGGTGTGGGCTTTTTTCAACACATGTGTAGCAGGCCGCAGTGTTGCTGTTTGAAATCTCTGTTTTAAGTAGATCAAGTGTGGCCAGAACACCAGCCACTTGGGCACAGCATGCTTGACAAGACATATGATGACCTGCCATGCAGTCCGTTGGCAACAGCACCTGAAAGACCCACATCATTAAAAAATGCAGACTTCTCCTTGCTCCTCATGTTGGATCTCTTTCCCTACTATACCTCAAGTCTTCTCAAAAACCATAGATGAGAGGGATGATGGTATAACAATGGGTGCCACAGGTACTTGCATGCAATCTGCTAGCAGTACACCACCTGTTGATTTCACCAGGGAAATTTCGCTAGCCCAGTTCCTGAACCGTAAAAAAAAAAATGTAAAAAAATAAAACTGTTCTACCCATCCATATGCTCAGTGTCTAAATGCTACCTTGGACAAATTGCTAGCACTACAACTACTGCCTTTTCATCTGGTAGACTCTGCCCTCTTTTGTGACTTTGCAGAATGTGCTATACCACAGTAGCAGGTTCCAAAAATAAATGTATTTTCACGTAAGGCCATTCCAGCTCTGAACCATCACGTGGAAGACAAGTGGTCAGCACTCAGCAGCAAGGTTCACATTACTGCTGACTCGTGGTCCAGCAGGCATGGTCAGGGACATTACATTTCCATCACGGTGCGCTGGGTAACTCTGCTGGCAGCTGGGAGGGATGCAGGACAGGTTTCAGTGCTGGAGCTTGTTCCACCACCATGTCTCCAAAAAGCTGGTGGTGATTCTGCCACATCTGTCTGCTCCATCCATTCCTCTTCTTCTTCCTCTATGGCCTCTGCTTCTGAATTGTCCTGTGAACCTGCAGTGATTCCTAAGCATTCAAGGGGCTACATAAGCAGTCAGGCTAAAAGATGCCATGCAGTGCTTCAGTTGGTCTGTCTAGGGGACAGGAGCCACACTGGGCCAGAGATTCTATCAGCTCTTCAGGGGAAGGCTCAGAGGTGGTTGATGCCACAGCAGCTTTAGCCAGGAATGGTTGTATACGACAATGGCACCAACCTTCTCTCCACCCTCTGACAGGGACACTTGACACATGTTCCATGTTTGGCACATGTCCTGTTTTTGGTGGTGCAGAATTTCTTGAACAGATACCCGGGGCTTACAAGATCTTCTGAGGCAGGCATAAAAGTCTGTGGCCATTTCCGGCCATCAATGAATACCTGTGTGAGTATGGCACAGGACAGGCTCAGGGGAGCATGGCTTCTTTTTGTCACGCCAGTGGGTGCTAATAAAGGATGCATACACTGTCCTGTCACCATTTGTGGAGGCCACAAGGATGGTGAGCCGCAACAATGCATGCATCAGTTACACTACCCCTCTAGTCTTCCTGCTGGAGCACACGCTTTGTGGAATCATGGACAGGGCACTTAAGGCAGAACAGCGGGAGGAAGAGGAGGACTTCCTTTTCTCTCAATGCCCCCTTTATGCAGATACCATTCCTGCAGGGCTGCAAAACACGCAGGAGGAACAGGAGGAGGAGGCGTCGATGTAGAGGATAACATACAACTCCAGAAGTTGTACATGGCTGGGGAGAGGTAGTTCCTGACAATGTCATCCTTAGTGACCCAGAGGACTCAGAATCTCATGCCTCCTCAAACTTTCGCTGCATGGGCACTCTGATTCTGCAAAGCCTGCAAAAGGACCTGAGAATTTGTGGTATCAAGGAGACAGATCATTACTGGTTGGCAACCCTTCTTGATCCACGTTACAAGGGTAAAGTTGCAGAGCTCATCCTCCCTTCACAGAAGGAGCAGAGGATGAAACATCTTGAGGACGCTTTGAAGAAAAATTTGTGTAACCTCTTTCCAGACACTGGGAGGTTATAATTTCCTGGACGTGTTTCTGAGGCTTTGTTCGGTCAAAGGAAGAGTAGGGGACAAGGCGGCCGGCCGACACTTTTCTTAGTGAATGGGTAGGGGCATGATGTACCCGACACCCATTCACATGGGGGGGGCAAGATCTGGGGGCTTCCAGATCCAAGTAAGCCCCCACACCAGCAGACCCCACAGCACAGGGTTGTGGGGAAGAACCCCCCTCTGCCCCAAAGCAACCCCCCCCCCATATTGAGGGGGCACTTGCTCATCCCCTCCCTTTTTCTGACCTGCCAGGCTGCATGCTCAGATAAGGGTCTGGTATGGATTTTTTTTTGGGGGGGGGGGGGACTCCACGCTGTTTTTTTTTTTTCATTTTTTTTATCTGTATTGGCTGCAATACATTACAGCCGTGCGCAAGTTTAAATTACATTTTTTCCTTTAGAAATGTCAGTATTGCTTCATATAATGTCAGTATCGCTTCTATACATCGTACAGATGTGCAACTTTACAGGCAGACCAAGGGGACTCCCCAGGCACGATATTTAATGGAATTTTTCATTTTTATTGTTTTAATTTAGGCAGCATTAAAATCACTGCTCCTTTAAAAACGATTGTTTAAAAAAAAAATGTTTGCATTGTTGCATGTCCCCCAGGGCAGTACCCAGGTCCCCATACATTTTTTTATGGCAATAACTTGCATACAAGCCTTTAAAATGAGGACTTTTTATTTTTCATGTTTGTGTCCCATAGACTTTAACCACTTAAGGACCAGGCCTATTTTTGACACTTGTTTACAAGTTAAAGTCAGTATTTTTTGCTAGAAAATTACTCCCAAAACATTATATATATTTTTTTCTTAGCAGAGACCCTAGAGAATAAAATGAAGATCATTAAAATACTTTATGTCACACCATATTTGCGCAGCGGTCTTACAAACGCATTTTTTTGGGAAAAAATAAAATTTTTGAATTAAAAAATAAGAAAATGATAAAGTTTGCCCAGTTTTTTCTATAATGTGAAAGATAATGTTACGCCGAGTAAATTGATATCTAAAATGTCATGCTTTAAAATTGCGCAGGCTCGTGAAATGGTGACAAACATTGGTACTTAAAAATCTCCATAGGCGATGCTTTCAAAATTTCTACAGGTTAGAGTAAGAGGAGGTCCATGGCAAGAATTATTGCTCTCGCTCTAACGATCATGCCAATACCTCACTTGTGTGGTTTGAACACCGTTTACCTATGTGGGCGCAACTTGCGTATGCATTCGCTTTCGCGCGCGAGCTCGGAGGGACAGGGTGCTTTAATATTTTTTTTTATCACTTTTATTCCTATTACAAGGAATAAAACATCCCTTGTAATAGAAATAAGCAGTATAGGTCCTCTTTAATGTGAGATCTGGGGATAAAAAGACCTCAGATCTCACATCTACACTTAAAAGCAAAAAAAAAAGAAAGAAAAAAATGTTTTTTTCAGCATTGGGCAGAGGCGACATATGATGTCGCTCCGGTCCTCCAAGGCCATAGAGTTGAGTGGGGGCCATTTTGCCCTCACTTAACTTCCTGCCTGGGACACAGAAGAACCAGATCATTTTCCTCGCTACCGATGGCTCCGGTAAGTGGGGAAAATGACTTGGAAGCGACGGGAGGGGGCACCTCTCCCACCGCCTATAAAAGTGACCCCTCGGCTAATCAGCCGCTGGGACCACTTTTATGTGAGAGAGGACCACCGACCCTGTAACAAAATACCAGGGTTATGGCAGCTATCCAGCAGGAGTACAAGGGGATTCTGTCACTGATGCATGCATTGTTACGGCTCACCTTCCTTGTGGCCTCCTCAAATGGTGACTGTACAGTGAATGCATCCTTTAGCAGCCATTGGTGTGAGGGAAAACAGCCGAGCTGGCCTGAGCCATACTGACACTGCCATACTAACACAGGTACTCGTTGACAGCCCTCTGCTGCATATGCAGGCACTCCAGCATTGCCAAAGTCAAGTTCCACCTGGTGGGCATGTCACAAATCAGGCGGTTTATGGGCAGGTGGAATATCCGCTGAATTTCAGCCAACCGAGCACTGGCTGTGTATGATCACCTGAAATGGCTACAGACTCTTCTGGCCTGCTTTAGCAGATCCTCCAACCTTGGGTACCTAGTTAAGAAACACTACCACACCCAATTAAGGACATGTGTCAGGCATGGCACATGTTTCAACATTCCCTGTCTAAAGGTAGACAGGAGGTTTGTGCCATTATTGCACACCACCATTCCTGGCTTCAGAGCTGCAAGAATCTCTGCTCCGGTGTGTCTCCTGTCCTCCAGACAGACCAGCTGAAGCACTGCATGGCACCTTTTAGCCTGACTCATTGAATAGCCTCTTGAATGCTTAGGGGGTACTTGTGGTTCATAGCACAATTCAGCAGAGAAGGGCATGGAGGACGAGGGGGTGGAGCTGACAAATCTCACATCATCACTACTAGCTGTTTGGAGATGTGGCGGTACAACAAACTGCAGCACTGAGCCCTGTCCTGTATCCTCCCGAGTTGCACATGTGCTAAGAAAGGCCAAGACAGCTGAGGTGTTGGAAGTGGGCCGGGAGATAACAGCTCCACAATCTGGTGGAAAAGGTTGGCTGCTCTCTACTCTTCTATGATGGCTGCCTGGTTGGGGTTGTGCCTCATCCTCACTTTCCTTCTCTGCTCTATCCGGCACCCAAGTCACGTCAGTGACCTCATCATCATCCTCCCCTCCATCCTAATCTTCTCTGGAGCCAACTTGGCAATATGCTGCAGCTGGGAGAACATGACTACCAATTTGTTGTTTATCAGTGTTCTCCCCTCTCTGTATGATCCTACTTTCCTCAACCTCAGAATCAAGGTCTGAATCGAGTAATGGCTGTGCAAAGTTAAGGAGCAAGTGGTTGATGCTGTGTCCAAAAAACTAAGATGACATCTCCATGCCTGATGATGGGGCTGTAGCTGTTTGCAAGGAGGCAGAATAAGCCACTCTGGCAGCTACAGTGGACTGCGCACTAGTCTCTGCTTGGGTGATGGAGGATGATAGTGGTTTAGTAAGCCAGTCCACCACCTTCTCTGCAGGCTGTGGCTGAATGGCATGGGCAACATCACCAGAGGAAATTATGCTCTGCCTGAGAATGAACCATGTCCACCTTTGCCTGTGGACACAGACACTGCTGGCTTCCTCACAGTGCCATGGGAACATCGGCCTTCCCTTGTTGGCCTCCCAGACATAATGGGGGGGGCTTATTACCAATTCGTAATAAAGATACTACATTATACTGCGTTAAACCTGCACTGACGCACTGAAATATACTGCACTGAACTATTTTGAGTTAAACGTGCACTAACGCACTGCAATATACTGTGGTAAATGTGCACCAATGCAATAAAATATACTGTGTTAAATGTGCACTAACGCACTGCAATATACTGCGTTAAACGTGCACTAAGGCAACTAAATTTACTGCATTAAATGTGCACTAACGCAACAATAACATCGCCCGTCAAACCTGAAAAAGAACCAAAAAAAAAACGCTCCTGCCATCAATGAAGGCCGATCGTCTACTGCATGCTCCGCTGTTTGACAGTTCTTATATAGGTAGGGGCAGGGCCACCTTGTGGCACTGCCCCTTGTGACATCACTGACCTAGCATGCACCGATCCATGATGTCAGTGTGACCAGGTGACATCGCCTGGTGGCCCCACCCTAACCTATATAAGAACTGTCAGCCTTCATGGACTGCCAGAGCGTTTCCACACCAGAGCCAAAGACCCCTTTTTTGTTTATCTTTTTTAATACCCAATGGCAGCAATTGCAACTGCGAGTCAATTTAAATGTGATTTGACTTTTTTGTAATTTTTTTACTTTTGTGATTAATGTTTTTTTTTTTTTTTTGGTTTCTTTATAAATGTCAGTTTTGCTGCAGCGTGTTCTATACATGCTACAGATAGGCCACTTTACAGATGGACCCCCCAGACACTATATTTAAAAGAATTATTCCTTTTTATTGTTGAACTTTAAGCATCATTAAAATCACTGCTCCTAAAAAAAATAAAAAATAAATTTGCATTGATACTTTTCCCCAGGGCAGTATCGGGACCCCCATACCCCTTTTATGGCCAATTACTTGCACATAAGCCTTCAAAATTGGCACTTTTGATTTTTCCTGTTATGCTCCCATAGACTTCAATGGGGTTTACCATTTTAGTTGGAACTTTTCTCCTGTTTGGGAGATCTGCTGAAAACCGAACAGGGGGGTTGTTCGGCCCATTTACCCCTAATCCAAAGCTCATCCCTAGTAACAGATAATGCACATGATCCCACAATATTCAAAATGTGTGGCATGAATTTCAACTATGTGCTGCTAGCTCACACCATAGGAAGTGTTTGTTCAATCATAGTTGCGATCAGTAGTTACTCTTAGGCTAGTGTACAACCCTCCTAAGTAGGTGCTAGGATTAGATAGATAGATTTAGTGTTGGCTCACTGTGGTTTGTGGAGCTATGTTTTTGATAGGTAAATTTAATGGCCAGTGTGTCTGTAATTGTCCTGTTTAGGTAAATTTAGTTGCTCACTGTAATCAGTGCAGCTGTATTTAATTAGTTAGATCTGCTCTGTGTGTTCAGCTGCTGTCTAATAGTTTCCTCTGCTTCCAGAGAGCTTGAGAATTTTCTAGGTCATAGGTGTGGAGTTATGCAGATGGCAGCATGAACATTGATGCAGTCCCAGCCAATACCAGGTAGTTGGTCCTAAAGGCATGCTGGGCCACTGTATATATTCTGTGAGTACACTGGGCTTGGGGTCTTTTCCTGCAGAGGTTCAGTTCAGCCTGGAGGGCTTGCTGTCCTCCAGGACAATGCCAACTTTCTGCTGTTTGTGAGGCCTCGGGAGGGCAACCTGAGGGCCTGGATGCTGGGACCCTAAATATTGTTGACTGAGGGACTGTCTGTTGAAGGTCTGGCTTGGTATCACTGGAAAAAGGTGTCCCTTGGATGTTGGAAGGAGGCAACCAGCTTGGGCCTTGTGTGAGTACAGATGGTTCTGAGAGATCTTAGAGACTTTTGAGCTGCTGTCACCCCGTTGGAAAGTCAGCTGTGGGTCTGTTAAAAGGGACATCGGCTGGCATCTTGGAGAGCTTAGTCCATCTAGTTCTCTTCAATGGAACTCTGCTCTTGTAGCTTTAAGAAAGGAGTTTGCAGTTTACTACTACTGCTACCTCAAAACTAAGTCCATTGTTTGTTTGAAGCTTGGAGTTTTACATTTTTTTTCCGGAAAGAATACTTAGTCCTCAAGTTGTATATAGCTCCTGTTTTTTGCAGTATCACTCAATTCCCTCAACCCTATCCAAGTTATCCAAAATAAAACAAAACAACTATAGACTGGTCATTTGAGAAATGTGTGAATTAGCCTGTGTGACTGGCTGCGGGGCGAAACTTCTGGGGGAGACCTGAACAATATTCCTACCGTTCCTATAGGAGTAGCGCTACACTAGTAACACACCTTTGTTTTTTGCCTGATGTATTTTACATTTAAATCAATAGAAACATATCAAAACACTTTATGGCTATATTTACACACTAGAGGATAGAGGCACACCTTCCAGCACCTGCAGAAAAAAAACACAGTTTAGGAGATGCATGGATTTACCATTGTTCCTAATAGCACCCCCACGCACTAGAAATAGCAGTGTGGTTTCCCACAATGGGAACCACACTGAACAATGTGGGTTCCCTGCAGTTGCATTTTCTGAAAGGGTTACATAGTTTGTGAGGTTGAAAAAAGACATCAGTTCATCCAGTTCAACCTATGATGTGTGTGTATGTTAGTACATTGTATACCCCTGAATGTTGTGTTCTGGCCTCGCTTTCTTACTGTTTACATACTTAAAGAATTTCTTGGGGTTCTTTTTACTCTCTTCCGCTATATGTCTCTCGTGTTCTATTTTAGCCGCCTTGATTTTGTCTTTACATATCTTATTACACTCTTTGTAATGCTTGAATGCTGCCAATGACCCCTCAGTGTTGTATTTTTTTGAAGGTCTTTCCTTTAGTATTAATATGCATTTTTATGTTGGAGTTTAGCCACCCAGGGTTTAGTTTTGCTCTTTTAAATGTATTTCCCTTTGGAATGCACTGGCCAATCCCTTTGTTTAGTATGCTCTTGAAGTACTCCCATTTTTCCTCCGTGTTCTTTGTTCGCAGGGTTCTATCCCATTTGATATTTTCTAGCAGAGAGCGCAGTTTTGAGAAATTGGCTCTTTTGAAATTCAGTGTCCTTTTATTACCCTTGTGTTTCCTATTACTATGATAAATACTGAATCTAAGTGACCTATGGTCACTGTTTCCTAAGTTGCCCCGTATTTCTATATCCGTGAGCAGGTCTGTATTGTTGGTAATCAGTAGGTCAAGTATCGCATTGTTTCTTGTCGGTGCGTTCATCATCTGACCCATAAAATTGTCCTGCAAAACATTTAGGAACTGCTGAGCCTTGGCTGAATTCCTTCTGCCCAGTCTATATCTGCATAATTAAAGTCCCCCATTATAATGACATTTCCCATCCTTGCTGCCAATCCTAAAAGGAGGTCCACCTCCCCCTCCTCCCTCTGGTTGGGGGGCCTATAGCATACCCACAATATTACCTTCCCTATAGTGCCTTCCCTTTTAAGTTCTACCCATAGGGATTCTGCCTCGTCCATCGCTCAATTATTAATATCATCCCTCATATTTACCTGTACACTGTTCTTAATATACAGACATACTCCTCCCCCTTTTTTACCTTCTCTATCCCTGCGATAAAAGGAATACCCCTGAATGGTCGCCATCCAATCATGAGAGCTGTCGAACCAAGTCTCTGTTATCCCCACAAAATCTAAGTCCTCCTCAAACATCAGTAGCTCCAGCTCTCCCATCTTGTTGGCCAGGCTTCTGGCATTGGTAAACCAACCTCGTAATTTTGACCGGTTGCATACTAAAATCGTTTAGGACTCTCCATCTTCCTCTGCCTATGTCATTGGTACCTACGTGTACCATGACAGCTAGGTCTTCCCCAGCCCCGCCCAGTAATCTGTCCACCCGATCCGTGATGTCCTGAACCCGAGCGCCCGGTAAACAACAGACTGTTCGGCGCTCACGGTCTTTGTGACAGATTGCACTGTCTGTCCTTCTAATGATTGAGTCCCCTACCACCAGCACCTGTCTTTCCTTTCCCTTTCTCCCGGCCTCACTGGAGGAGTTCTTCCCCTGGCAGCTAGGGGCGTCGCTCTGCTCCAGCAATGCTGGCCCCTGTCTGGTTTCCCCAACATCATGCAACGAGGCGTATTTATTGGGGTGCTCCAGCCCAGGATTGGTCTCCTTGCCTTTTTCCCTTCTACCCTTCCTAACTGTCACCCATCTACTCTGCTCTGATGCCTGCACCTCCGTTTCTCCGCCCACCTCTGTGCAGGCCCAAGCCTGTACCTGTCGGGTACGATTCCAGCTCTCCTTCGGTATGGACATTTATTCTCAGCGCTGCCAGCTGCTTCCCTGGATTCAGGACCTGAGCTTTCAGGGAAGCAACGTGCTTACATTTTGTGCATTTGTATTTGCCCTAGATCGCATGATCAAGGAACGTATACATACCACAAGATGTACACCGAATCGCATCTCCACACCCGCCGGGCATTGTACCTACTAATCTAATCTAATGGGGATTCAGTAATTTAAGTCTATCCTGTGTGGCTGTTTCCTAGCTTCCTATCTCTACTTTCTCACCCTCTGGTACTCTGCGACACTCACTGACACTCCCAGACACTCAGGTACTCACAGGTACTCCCAGACACTCTCAGGTACTCCCAAACACTCACAGGTACTCCCAGACACTCTCCGGTAATCCCAGACACTCTCAGGTACTCACAGACACTCTCAGGTACTCACAGACACTCACCGGTACTCACAGACACTCACAGTCGCAGAGCACAGTCAGTCGCAGAGCACAGTCAGTCGCGGAGCACAGTCAGTTGCAGAGCACAGTCAGTCGCAGAGCACAGTCAGTCGCAGTCAGTCGCAGAGCACGGTCAGTCGCAGAGCACAGTCAGTCACAGAGCATGCAGAGCACGGTCAGTCGCAGAGCGCGGTCAGTCGCAGAGCACATTCATTCGCAGAGCACGGTCAGTCACAGAGCAAGGTCAGTCGCAGGGTGTGTGGACCATTCCCCTGCATTTTCAGTGGGCACAGCAGCCCATTCAAATGAATGGGCTGCTGTGCCCAAGCAGATGCAGAGATGGGGAAACCACGTACATGTGAACCAGGCCTAAAGCACAGTGTAATACATGTCACTTCAAATTTAATTGCAGCACACATTAAAATGGCAGAGCAATGCATGTCAGCTTGGGAAAAAATACACCAAAATGCAAAGGTGTGTTTGCGGCCTAAATTACTGATTTAAGTAGCATGATTGATTTACTAAACAAAATCCTGCACCCAAGGAACTTTACATGGCAATACAGCATTCTATCAGAATAAAGACTAAACAGATGCCGCTGGCTAGGACAACTTATTTTGCTTTTGGGAGTGCCATAATTCATTTTGGCAGAAAGATTGATTTTATCAATTCAAGCTCATAGTTCAGTTATGGGAATATTTTTCATGCTGTAAACACTACATTTTATGCATGCAAGAAATAATAAACCCACATGTATAAAATGTAATAACAATATTATTAATACTAATATTAGTGACAGTGCCACATTCTATTTTAGAGAAGCTGAAGGTAGGACAAAAAATAAATGTCGTGTCATTGGCTCAACAGAGTCAAGGATACACATTGTTGTTTGGATTCCCAGAATTAAATCCATTCCATGTACATAAAACATTAATAAAATTAGATAACATATGGCAAATGTCTCTGTCAAAGTGATACTGCTGCAAAACTGATTATGTTTCAGTAGAGAATATAACCATGAACTGAACACTCTGACAGTTAATTCTCAGCTTGCTGCTGATATAAAGCTTATCACAAACAGCCCAGCTGCATAGAGTTTTTCTTAATTCTTTTCGTTTGGAGACTAATTTTGTGTTCAAAGATAGAATACATCAACAATATCAGTAACACGAAAAGGTTTGTCTAACATAAATTCTCAATGTCATGTTAAATTTTACCACAAATGCTAATACATCACATTGTGGATGTGTATTAACTAATTGCAGACTTGTATAAAGTACTCGAAAGTTCTACTTGAGTAAAAGTACAAGTGCTCGATCAAAAAGTGACTTGAGTAGAAGTGGAAGTGCTTGCAGAAAAAGTTACTTAAGTAGAAGTACTAAAGTATTCAACATTTTTTTTACTTAAGTATTGCAAGTAGTTTTTAAAAAAAAATTGCTACTTAAGTACTAAAAGTAAAAAGTACCAGTAGTTTTGAAAAAAAAATTCTACTCAAGTACTGAAAGTAGAAGTACAAGTACTGTGTTATGTAGTTATTAAAGAAAGAAGTCAAACGTTTGAACATCATATTGTTTTTTATTATTTCAAATGATTAACCTGTGTTTGTTAGTAGTTTCTTGATGCACTTTAAGCGCTGTAGCACCATTTATTTGTTTGTTTCATATTTTCTTTTTATTGGAAAGATTTGGTATAGCAGCTTTTATTATACACAGCCTTTATTTCCGTATGCGCTGATTTACAAATGACATTATACACATTTTTTTGAGCTTTATGCAACCTGCCATCTACTGTTCTGGCAGTGGTAATTTTTTTAAAAGTAACGAGTAACTATGCAGCACAAAAAAAAAATACTTGAGTAGAAGTATCGAAATCATCGAAAAAATGTAGTGAAGTAAAAGTAGAAGTAGGAGAAAAAAATTCTACTCTAGGAAAGTACAGATACCGCATTTCGGTACTTAAGTACAGTACTTAAGTAGTTCTACTTCGTTACTATACATTTTTGACTAATTGATGAGGTTAAGGACTTGTACTGGAAAGATAATTTTATCTTGGGGGAGGGGATACTGGGAGAGGCGGATTTGGGTGGGAAATTTGTGCTTACTAGGGGGGAGATTTTTTGCTGAGATGGTAAAGAAGGGAAGAGTATTGCTTTCAGGTGTAATTTTGAATTCTCCTGACTCCTACACTCTGTGTGTTACGCACCCTTGACTACTACACTTGCACCCCTGAAACCTGTACTCTCTACATTATGTACTCCTGATCCCTGCAATCTGTGTATCACATACTCCTGACCCCTCTAGTTTGTGCATTTTACACTCCTGACCCCCACACTCTGTTGTGTTATACACTACTGGTCCACGAACATTCTTGACGCCCTACATTTTGAGCATTATGTAATCCTGACCCCTGCACACTGTGTATTACATAATCTTGACCCCTTCATTTTTTGCTTTATGTATTCCTAAACTTTGCACTCTATGTATTACATACTTCTGACTACAGCATTCTGTTTGTGTCAGATTTCTGCCATGTATACACGTTATTGTACGTTATATAGTTTTGACTAAAGTGTTTATTGTATCAATAGTTGCTGGTTCTCAGCATTCCCTGACTATTTTAATGAAGTTTAAAGAAGAGGTGTTTTCAGAGTGAACACAAGCATTAGAGTTGGGTGAAATTTTCGAGCTGAGAAAAAGTTTGGCCTGAACATCACCTGTTTGGTGAACACCTAAACTTTCTAAGTTTTTTATTTCTGTGCATGCAGTCTGGCAGGCCAGGAAAGGGTGGGGTTGAGCGAGTGCCTCTGTCCTGAACCATACCAGACCACATGACCTCAACATGGGGGGGGGGGGACCGCCCTCATAATGGGGGGGTGGAAGCCCCCCACCCCAAAGCACCTTGTCCCCATGTGGATCATCCCCACAACCCTGGGCTGTGGTTGTGGGGGTGTGCAGGTATGGGGCACCCCCTATGTGAATGAGTATGGGGTACATAGTTCCTCTATCCAATCACCAAAAACGTGTCCCTCAATGTAAATTCATTGTCAAGCACGATGCTGCCATCACCCGTAGACCCCAAAAAAAAATGCTCAGCTGTCAACTAAGGCAAGCCACAGAATGCCTGGCTTGCCATTTGACATCTGTTATATAGATAAGGGCGGAGGTCTTCTGGTGGCACCACCCCTCTTGTTATGTCACTGACTGGTGCATGCTGGGTCGGTGATGCCACAAGGAGGGTGGTGCCACCAGATGAAGTCACCAGATGGCTCTGCCGTTACCTTTAAGAACTGTCAAAAGGCAAGCCAGGCATTCAGGGGCTCACCTTAGTTGACTGCGGAGAATTTTTTTTTCTTTTTCAGGTACAGCGATGCGGTGGGCATCGTGATTGATAAAGGATTTACATAGGGGGATATTGTTTTATTTTTTAATAAAGCAATTGTAAAAAACTGCCTGTGTTTTAATTGCTTTTTAGCACTTTTTTGGTGAATATGTAGGGATACTACCTTGCCCCATACTCGTTCTCATTGGATGGGGGGCTGGGGGCCCCTTTTTTAAAGGGGGCTTCCAGATTCCAATAAGCCCCTTGCCAGCAGACCCCAACGACCACAGCCCAGGGTTGTGAGGACGAGGCACTTGTCTTCACCAACATGTAGACAAGGTGCTTTGGGGTGGGGGGGCAGATCCCCCCTGCCCTTAAGCATTCATCCCCCCAATGTTGAGGGCATGTGGCTTGGTATGGTTTAGGGGCACTCGCTTGCCCCCCCCCCTTTCCTGGCCTGTCAGTCTCAAGGTGGGCTCATTTCAAACCCACGCTCTCAAACCTTTTATGCTTGTAAGTTGCTTTCTTTTTATACTTATTAAATTGTTGGTTTTACACTATCGAGCGCTTTTGTCTTCTTATTGGTCGTGGGAACTTGGAGCAATCGGTTCGGATACTTTGAAGACCATATGAGACTGTTTGGCCTGCAAACTATTAGTTTCTGGTAAGCGGCAGTGGTGTCGGTGGTGGTCTCCATCTGTTTTCTGGCTGTCTCCCTCCACTTTTGCACTATATATTTGATATCTGGGATTGGTTCAGCTATCCTGGTACACTCTGAAGATAATTTCATGAGACTGTTTGGCTTGCATAATATCAGTGTCTGGTAAGCGGCAGTGTTGTCGGTGGTGGTTTCCATCTGATTCTTGGTGGCTATTTTGGCTGTCCCCCCTCACTTTTGCACTCTATATTATATATCTGGTAAGCAGATTTGATCTAAGTGTGGTGGCTTTCCTCTTCACTCTTATCCATTGCTTGTCCAGTAGCGAAGAAGGTGGTGGCTCACACTTTAGGTGATCTGTACTATATATTGGTAAAACAGTATTATGCTATGGAAGTTTTTTATTTTTCTTCACATGCATTTGATACACATTACTGAGACACCATACAAGTTCGTTGAATCTGAGGCTGTTGGATCTAACACATCCCTGTGTCATTTGGGCAAACTTCCTTCCTTTATCTGGTAAGGAGACTATCTGGGAGTTTATTAACATTTGATGATTCCGGATCTCTGGATTAATTCTTGAAATTTGGACCCTTTTTTGATATTGGGACAGTATATGTGGACATTCATTTGTGATTTGATCACACATCAACAATTTATGTTTATATTTGTCATTATATCACTTTAGAGCAACTTACGTATTGCATTTTTGTTTAGTTGTTTGTCACAATTTAAGTTGCTGCTCATATTGATTAGTTAGCGCAGTTATTCTCTCTTCTTTTCTGTCAGGCTACATACTCCAATAAGGGTCTGGTATGGCCTTTGGGGGGACCCCACACTGTTTTTTAATTTTAGTGTGGGGTTTCTCTTAAAGTCCATACCCGACCTGAAGGGCCTGGTATGGACTGGGGGATCCCACGCCATTTTTGAAACATTTTACTATTGCTGGCAATTATATTTTATTGCCGGCAATTTAAATGTAATTTTATTCATTTTCTGTTTCATTAAAATCCCTGCTCCTGTAAAAAATATCTTTTCTTTTGCTC
Organism: Pelophylax lessonae; assembly: GCF_965119305.1. NCBI lineage: Eukaryota > Metazoa > Chordata > Amphibia > Anura > Ranidae > Pelophylax > Pelophylax lessonae. The sequence goes on from NC_138769.1 coordinate 401,885,660, forward strand.
CAGGGCAGTACCTGGACCCCCACACTTCTTTTTATGGCCACTTACATGCATTTAAGCCTTCAAAATGGGGACTTTGATTTTTCAAGTTCGGGTCCCATATGCTTTAATAGGGTTTGCTGTCCAAGTCAGACCATTTTCTCTGTTCGGGAGTTCTGGTGCAAACCTAGCAGGAGGGGCTTAAACATATATAATGGAAATGTTTAATTTACAAATAAAATTATTGCACTGTGGTTTATACATGCCTGTGAAACTTTGACATATTTTATTGGTATAAGGAGGCTTGGGTTTTATGTAACCTGTAACCATGCCCCATTAAGCCTCCCCCACTGATAATGAAATTTGACAAACCACTGTTCACCCTAGCACACTACATGGGATGGGTTATGTACATCCTTGAGGAGCCCTCAAGTGCACCAGATGTTTTCAATCCTAGCAATGTCCTTGCTTGTTTTGTAAAATTGAGCATGTTTTGTTAGTCACCCAAATACCTTTTTGGATCTTAAGAAACTATGTGGATAAACAGCAAAACATCTTCAGCATTACAAAACAGGTTCAGGTGAATGTGACTATCTTCTTCTAGGTGTAATTGTTGGTGGTGTCTCTCCAAATAACAATGTGTGCCTCTGTGTGCAATTGGTCTGCAGCAGCATAAGCTGGATTTTCTTTATGTGGTTGCAAATCAACTGCAGTTTTTCCTGCCTTAACAAAATAAGTAAGGAAATATTTTAAACTCCAGTGATCTCTGTAGGGCATTTCAAATTATGCCTCAAATTTGCAAGTACCTAAACATTTGCCTCATACTACCTTTTTTGAGTGATCTGCTAGAGCTTGGGTACATTCAACTGTTCTACATTTAGTTACAAATGGGTGTGGAAGTGGGACTTTAGAGGTGCTAATAATAATATAAGATGGAGAAAAATCAATTTTTTTCATAAAAAAAAAAAATACTTTATTCAAGAGTTACAAAGACAATACTTTTAAAATAAGTAAAAACATAAGAAAGCACTTGAGTATGTCTGCTTTACATGTTTCATCATCTTCACAATGGCTTCTTCAGGAGTCTGACGGACATTTTTCAAAAGTGAACATTCTATATACAGAAAGAGAGCATGATGAAAGTATCAAGAAACATATACAAATATACATAATTAGTATGGAAATACAATTGCTAAGTATAGCATCACACTATACATCAAGAAATCTGTGATAAATAAACAAGAGCAAAGGAATTATACCTTAAAGAGAACCTGGACCCTTAAATGCTGGGGAGAGCTGTGGATGGATTATAGGCCCACCAGGGGGAGAGAGAGGGGCAGAGTCACCTGCCAATCTGTGTCACACCATAGAGGAGATGCAAGCCAAGCCAAAGAAGTAAGAGGGCTAAGAAACAAGGAAATATAGGTAAATTAGTTCTATTGAAAATTCAATGGCGGTATATTTGATCTATCCTTGATAAATTGAAACATAGCTTATATTACCCTTCAAGAAGTATGAATCAGCATGTTAGGGAGATCATACATAGAAATATGACAAATGGCACAGACCTAGGGATACCCAAGGGTTTAAACTTCAATATCCAACCAGTGGATTTCGATCGATATTCTAAAACACATTGGATCAGAAATAGAGGAATTTAGTCTTTTTGTTGAATGTTTGAAAGGAAAATATGTACGCATAAACAATAGAGTAAAAAATATATTTACCATATGTAGCATTAGAAAGTACACTGCAACTATGCAGTAAACATCCTAAGCATAGACAAAGAGAGTTCTGGAATGTCGGAACACCGAACCTTCAAATCCAGGACCCTATGAGGGAATGTATACAATGTGTCATAAGACCCATAGGCAAATGCATTTTAAGCAAGGACTGTAAGAGCGTTCAATCAAAAATCAGATAGACTTTCTTACTATAAGTAAATCTATTCAAAATCAATTTTTACCTTGATGCTGATAATAGTATTGAGTCAGAATCAGGGGTGAAGATGAATAAAGAGGTATCCAGTAGAAGAGACCTCTCCAAAGTCATCAGATAATAAAGTCTGAAGGTAAAAGAGAAATCTCTTATAAGTATTCAAGTACATATGAATTCCACCTAAATTAGCTGACCAATGCGGTGAACAGACAAGCGATAAGAAAATCGACCATTACCTCGTGTCAGAAGCCACCACTCTCTCTCCCCAACTGTCCAGAAATGATCTGAACACAAACGCTGGCATTTAAACACCTCCTCCACTCCCGCGGCGTCTGACATCAACGCGATTGGACGGCGACGTCACATGGTGTTGCTCAACCCGGAAGTGAAGACTGTAAACTTCCGGTGTGGTAGTGACCATGTTGATTAAGGGCAAAGACAAAAAACAAAGCGGAGAGGATCAAATAAATTTAGCGGCAAACAAAAGGAAATAAATTCCATCTAGTCAAATCGATGATGACAATACAGAAAGGTCCCAAACTTTCACACTTAGAGTTTAAGAAGATGGGGAATGATAAAATAAATTTACCAAGAAGCAATCAAATTCCGATTGCTGAGATGGAAAGTATGAAATAGGAAGAATTGTGTATATGATAAATTTGGATCAATCTATATTAAATCACAATTAAATAGAATAATTATTTGCCTATATAGTACTCCTATATTTTTAATTATTGTTTGATCAGAATCAAGGGATCAAATTCATGGGTAGCCAGTAAAAAGGCGGCATTCCCTGCCTCAAATCGGGACAAAAGATTGAGAAACAACAGGGGACACCGTGGGTGTTCATATGGGGTCGCAATTGCAGCAAGGGAAAATGCCACCGTTTCTCTACACACATCGGGTGGCCACATACAAGGCAGCTAACTCCAGCCAGGGTCAAGTCTCAAACTTCAATTGGTATAATCTGTTCAGTTGTAACAGACAGTGTTGTCTATCAAGAATACAAAATATAATATATGTACAGAACCAACACATAATTTGATCTATACAAGGAACCTGTGAACTCAATCAAGCTACAAAGGGTCCCTGATACCCAAAAGGGTTTTCCTAACCAAGGAAGGGTTTGAAACGTATGGATTCATTAATTCCCGGGTAACGTGTAGCTGACAAATTAAAAATCCATTTAGTTTTGCGCTGTAATAAATTTTTATCAACGCTTCCACCTGAAGAAGGTACCAGAATTTACTCAAGATAGATCGCACTTGATGATGTTGACCCGCGTAGCGAGTAATTAGACGCACATTTCCGAATTCCTTTTTATTTTTGTTTCCATAGATTAAAGCATTTATGTCTAATTCTTTAGCCCTATGATAGGACTTCTTTAGACATGACCTGCAGTAACCCCTGGATAGTAAACGGTTTTGAAGGTTCTTGGCCTCCATTTCAAAGTCATCCAAACTAGTGCAATTGCGCCTTAGGCGGAGGTATTGGCTGAAAGGTATACTTGATATGAGTGGCAGGGGGTGGGAACTATCTGCTTTTAGAATGGTGTTACCAGCTGTGGTTTTACGGAATAGAGTGGAGCCAATAGTGCCATCCTCATCAATGTATATCCTAATGTCCAAAAAGTCAAGACTCCTCTGGCTGTACATGAAAGTGAATTTGAGGTTAAATTCATTCGACTTCAAAATGTCAAAAAATTCCAATAAGGTTGTTAAGGAGCTCGTCCAAATCATAAAAATATTGTCAATAAATCTCCTCCATAGGAGGACACCCGAAAGATAGTGCTCGAGGTTCTCCCTAGAGAAGAGGTCACGTTCCCAACCCCCCAGGTGCAGGTTGGCATAAGAGGGGGCACATTTGGTCCCCATAGCCACACCCTGCACCTGGAGGTAATGGGAGCCGTTAAATACAAAGACATTATTGGTCAAAATAAACCGTAGAAGAGAAACAATAAACGCATTGTATCCCTCAGAGGAGCCACCCCTTTCGGAAAGGAAGCCCTCCACAACTCTGACCCCACAGTGATGTGGGGTGGAGTTGTAGAGGGCTTCCACATCGATTCCCACCAACCAAGCTCCCTCCGGGACAAGGATTCCATCAATGGCTTTGATGAGATCACTTGTATCTCGGATATGGGAGGGCAAGGCCAGCACATGCGGGCGCAAATAGTCATCGACTAGCTGACTGGCTGGTTCGGTAAGGCTACCATTGCCAGAGACAATGGGCCGTCCAAGGGGTCTTGACAGATTTTTGTGGACCTTGGGTAAGGCATACATTGTTCTACATTTAGCCCTGTAGCAATGTGGTGGTCCATCTCTGCACAAAAAAAAAACTGTTGTGTCCTCTGTGCTGTTCTTAACCTACATATCATCTTTTCTCCCACACAAAGGAGATAGAAGTCTAAAACCCCATATCAGAATATCAGGAAACAATAGGTGGTAAAAAAAAAAAAAAAAAAGAAACGTCCGACATTCGGCCTGCATTTATATCGGTCTGTCTGACAGATGCTGGCCACTTGGCCAGCTCCTGTCAGACGTGCATGCTGGAAAACCAGCAGCCAATGACAAAGAGCACTAATCGGAGTGTTCTGGCGGGGGGCAGTCCCCCTGTCAGAACACAACTGGAGCTGTCTTTTTTTTTTTTTTGCACAAAACTGTAGTGTGTAGGACCCAGTGCAGGAACAGGAATAAAAAACAGCCTAGGCATAAAAAGCATATTCACCCACATCTAAACACATTTTGTTGTTGGACAGGCCACAGGTCTTTTCAATGGCCCACAGATGCATGTAGATATAGTAGTTTTTCTGGCTTATGACAAAACCCCCACATTTCCTGTTATAGTCTGGTACTACAAGTGAAATTCCTAGATTCAGTCAGATATATTAGTCACCTTTATTGGTGATCCTCTCTGTTGTTTGAACCATACATACATTGCATATGCATGCCTTACTCACAGGACAGCTCACAGTTGCAGTAAAGTTAAAAGCAATGGGATCAGCATGATAGTAAGGCATTGTGTATCAGCATACAATATTCATCCTTTGTTTAAATATTTAATCTATTATGAGTGTTATTAACAGAATTATAGATATTAATTAAGGGTCAATCTTGCAAAGGGATTTCTTTTCTTTGGACCACATTTAAGCTTAAGACATTTCTCTGAATTCATTAAAATGTGTTCATGTGATCTGTGAGCTCTCTCTCTTCCAATCCAACTCAAGAGATGGTAAAGCAAAGTGCATATAGCTTTCTAGCTTTTTATTAGTTTCTTTGTGAATGGGAAATCATATTCTCTTTGATGTAGATATAAAACTATAATAGAGCAGACATTATTTGAATTTCTGTACTTTGTTATATGTTTGCCATCTGTGCGCCTTTGCTGCACTTAATTCCCTTTTGTTCATCTGGAATATATAACATGAGATGGGTTGTATGCAATCAAGAAAGGAAGAGAATGCACGCATATAAACATAACCATTCTTTATTGTAATTTAGATATAAAACTGTACAGAATCTTTTCTCGAGGCTGAACATCTTTTGGAGAAAGCTACACATATTTTAGTATTGACTTTGCATTGTATTATGAAAAAACTAAACTACACCCAATATAAAATGATAAAACATTAATTTTTAAGGTGTTTGCAAGTAATATAAGCTCATATCCATTATTTATGTTCACTATTTGTATCCCTTACCCGTAATTATCGCACAGGTCTTGGATGCTTTATACAGAAGCATCTGTAATTTTAAGTGTATGTTACTCCAAAATGTAATATTCTTGGTATGTGCCTGTTGTACCATGTACTTCTGTTAGAAAGTATCCTATTCTCTTTGCATTGCTTTCTTTGTGTGAAATACTTGACGATCCTGCCAGTCCCTTTGACTTCCTATTGTAAACTGATCATGTTAGGCGTAAAAGCATATCCATGCCAACATGGTCAGGAATGAGACAATTACACAGGATCTTTAAGACTATCTATTATCCACATACACTAGAATACCTGTACTATATACCCTGCCGAAAATCCACAAGGATAAGGATAACTCCCCGGGATGCCTGATTGTGTTGGGTAGTGATTCTATCTTTGTCCCTACCTCACAATTTATGGATACGATTCTGTCTCCTCTTATGCAAAGAACTAAGTCCCATATTAAGGACACTAATGATTTTTTTACAGAAGTTGAAATCTTTACCTGATTGAAAGGAGGAGGACATTCGTGTAACCCGGGATGTGAATAGTTTATACACATCCATACCGCAGGATGAAGGAAATGCAGCAGTTATTGAATTGATTGAAACAAGTGGACTATATTCCGCAGCACAAATTAGGCTTTTTGAAAAATTATTGATTTTGATCTTGAATAATAATAATTTTCTTTTTCAGGAAATGTTTATACAACAGCTAAACGGTGTTGCTATGAGTTCCAATGTCGCTCGGTCATTCACTTGCACTTTATGCATAAATTTGAGGATAAATATATATTTAGGGACAAACTTTTTCAAAAACATTGCACCACTTTGTGGCACTATATCAATGATGTGTTTGCGATGTGGCGGGGCAACATTGGAACTTTATATATGTTCAATGATTTTTGAAATTTGAAGTGTGTTTTAGAGGGTATGATATTCATGCACCGGAGATATCAGTTAGACAATACAAACATTCTATTATCCGACATTTTTTGGACGCGGCAAAAAATTGGATACCCATAAGATGGCGAGACCCCAATCCACCAACCATTAACATGTGGATGAGTAAGGTAGAGGAAATAAATAAGTTTGAAGATATGACCCTGTCGGCACAAGGGCAACATGAACGATATACAAAAATATGGGCAATGTGGAATCAGTTTGTTGTCTCAGATGAAGGGAGGGCACTTTTCACCGGTCCCTAATGACCATTGTCACATCTTTTCCCGGGCTTAGTTGTAATAAGAAAATAGAGGGAAGCAATGTCGTGAATTAAACAAGAAATGGAACATATTAAGATAAGGTGCCGCCTGGAATTGGGGAGGAGATGGGCCATCTGGGGGGGGGGGGGAGGAAGGAGAGGAGAGGAAGAACTCGAATACATAGGAAACGGTATTTATATAGTACCATAAGGTATAATGGACATAGTAGAAATACAAAATGGGCATTTAAGGGAACACAATGAGAAGGGGAAGGAAGAGTTGGAAGAATGGACACAAGGTGGAGTAGAACTAAGCGGAAGGGGGCAAACGAGCGGATTGCCCCCCTCTTAAAACAATTTTTTTTTTCTCTCCTTTATAAGTAGAGATAAACCAAAGCACTGAGATGGTTGGACACTGGAGGTAGAGAGATAGCACTGGGGAAAAAGGGAACAGCACAACGGGATATGAGAGATTAGGACCCCCCTGCGGGGGTATGAGATTAACACAGACAGCAGATTGTTTGCACAGAGGGGGGTACATCGGGATTGGCATGGAAGGGGAGGGTTTTCCCTCCCCCTCCCTCCCCCTCCCTCCCCCTCCCCCCCTTTTTTTTTTTTCTTCTTTTTCACAAGTGGATAATTCTAGACATTGAGATAACCTGGACACGGGTGGTAGAGACATAGCACCGACAGCACTAATGGAATATGAGGGATCATGACCCTCCTGAGGGGGTATTGGATTGAGACGGATGGTAAATTGTTTGCACTGAGGGGGGCACATTGGAACTAGTATAATTTAATATATCACCTAAGTAAAATATGTCCCGAATTCCCTTCCTCCTACCCCTTTCCCCTCCTCCCTGGCCCTCCCTCGTGTTTGCCCCCTATTTTTTTCTCCTTCTCTCTGACTATCCCTTAATGTCAGAGAAGGTTAAACTTTGCAACGAGCAGACTGATACTTAAAGTATCAAGTCTGAATACCATACCAAACTGGGAAATGATTTAGGTTCCCTGATAAGTTCCCCCCTCTAAATTATAGGAGGGGGGCACAATTTTTTGGGGAGAGGAGGGGAAACATTTATACTGACTTAGACTGGTTGCCTTATGGCAGTAGTGTATATGAGAGAAGGAATGGAGGAGAAGAGGTGATGACGATCCTCTGTAACATAAGCTAGAAGATAAAAGTTGAATAAACATCTTTTGTGGGCATGTGATATAGAGAAGGTGGTCAAGGTCTCCTATGACTAAATGGATTTCTGGGTTGGATGGATCTGTGAGCAGTACAAGGATGGTTTTGGTAGAATAAATGAGATATGACAAAAATTGGCATGATACCAGTTGTGGAAAATCCCCCCCCCCTTTTTTTTTTTATTTCTTCTTTCTCTCTTTCCTATTATTCTTTTGTCTTTACTTTATATTCAATTTTTTCTCTCTTTTTCTTGGTTGTATTCTATATACTTTTTAAATATTTTGGAAAAATGTTTAAGAGACATGGGAGAGTACCGCTGTTTTTCACGATATGGCTTAATATAAGTTCTATAATTTTGATTATACCTGTTGAGATGGTGATTAATACACAATGGACTATGATTGAAATAATTATATGTTAATATTTGAGCCATGTAATTTGGATTTGGAATGTGATGTTGGAATATCTTTTTTGTCTCTTTTGTATAAATAAATACATTTAAAAAAAAAATAGAGGGTATGATGAATTGGTATAGAATACAATATGGTACCGACGTCCCTATATTGTGATAAATATCAACATTGCTCTGGTACCCAGAGCGGCCACAACAGTGGCAAGAACAAGGGAGGGCTTAAGGATAAAAGTGGGACTTTAATGGTACCGAGTAATAATTAGTACTCATCCAGAAAAATATAAAATCAATACATTTTTATTAAATATAAATATATAACCAACGAAAAGAAGAAAAAAGAAAAAAACATTCAGATATAATGATTAAAGATGTTCACAAATGTATATAGACCATGAACATGTTATGTCACAGGTAACTCTCAATGACTTGGCCGGATGATGTACCAGTTGCTATCCACAAAACAGCGCCCAACATGTTTCACCGTTGCTTCCTCAGGGGCGTGTAGCTGCAGCAGACATGGTCATAGAGGTACTACATTGAGACATAGAGGTAATGTTACATGAATAATTTAAGCAAAAAAGATCATTATGTGAGCATTTCACGGTGTGAACCCGACACCACCACACCAAGTATGGTCACCGCTGTGAAGTCCTAAACACCATGGGATATCTCACAGGACCCAGGCTAAGAGCCAACGGTCTCTGGGGGACAAGTGCAGGAGCCAGTAGTAGAAAAAAGAAAAGAAAAAAGGTAGACTCTATTAAATGATGTGTTTGGAAATATATCTATGAATAGCATAGTAAAGTGATATATAGGAGGATTCACTACCTCCTAAACATGTTTTCTTGAAGGTAGAAATAGATAATAAGGATTTCAAGATATATTATACCTCCTTGACAAATTGTCAGATCACTGGGTTATATACAACAAACATCCAAAACGCTAAAAATGGTAGGAGAGCCACGGGAGAGGATGGATATATCGCAGAGAAGCATAGACTGGCCGTTCATATGGTCCTAAGGCTAAAAAAGATATATATATATATATACAGGGTAAGTGTAAATAACCTGGAGACAAGTACTTATGTCATCATCCTGCAACCTCCTTTACATCTATTCCTCCCGTCATCCATCTAGGGAGCACCAGGGAGAGATTTTTTTTTGCAGTGAATATGTAAGCAACTTTTGTAAATCTCCATACCTAAATTCTATATGTCATTATTATTATCAATATACACAAGTACTTGTCTCCAGGTTATTTATACTTGATAGTACATACATACCCTGTATATATATATATATCTTTTTTAGCCTCTGGACCATATGAACGGCCAGTCTATGCTTCTCTGCGATATATCCATCCTCTCCCGTGGCTCTCCTACCATTTTTAGCATTTTGGATGTTTGTATATAACCTAGTGATCTGACAATTTGTCAAGGAGGTATAATATATCTTGAGATTCTTATTATCTATTTTTACCTTCAAGATAACATGTTTAGGAGGTAGTGAATTCTCCTATATATCACTCTACTATGCTATTCATAGATATATTTCCTAACACATCATTTAATAGAGTCTACTTTTTTTCTTTTCTTTTATCTACTACTGGCTCCCGCACTCGTCCCCCAGAGACCTTTGGCTCTTAACCTGGGTCCTGTGAGATATCCCAAGGTGTTTAGGACTTCACAGTGGTGACCATACTTGGTGTGGTGGTGTCGGGTTCAATCCGTGAAATGCTCACATAATGATCTTTTTTGCTTAAATTATTCATGTAAATTACCTCTATGTCTCAATGTAGTACCTCTATGACCATGTCTGCTGCAGCTACACGCCCCTGAGGAAGCAACTGCGAAACATGTTGGGCGCTGTTTTGTGGATAGCAACCGGTACATCATCTGGCCAAGTCATTGAGAGTTACCTGTGACATAACATGTTCATGGTCTATATACATTTGCGAACATCTTTAATCATTATATCTGAATGTTTTTTTCTTTTTTCTTCTTTTCGTTTGTTATATATTTATATTTGATAAAACTTTATTGATTTTATATTTTCCTGGATGAGTACTAATTATTACTCGGTACCATTAAAGTCCCACTTTTATCCTTAAGCCCTCCCTTGTTCTTGCCACTGTTGTGGCCGCTCTGGGTACCAGAGCAATGTACATATTTATTTTCAATGATATGCTGAATTTGTTCAGCACAGACATAAAATTCACGATGTGTGTTGGTGGTAAATTGGTGTCATTTTTGGACACTATGATCAACATTGAGAATGGAAAAGTGGAATCTGGTTTGTATATCAAACCCACAGATAGAAACCAAATATTGGGGCTTGATAGCTTTCATACGCCACATGTGTTCAGATCAATTATACAAAGTCAATTTATTAGAGTGGAAAGAATTGTCAGCAATGAGGAGAAAAAGAAATTAAGAATAAATGAAATTTGTAAAAAATTTAGGAATCGTGGATACCCAAAAAACTTGGTGCAGCATGAATTGGGGAGATTAAAATATATAGAAAAGGGTTCCTTCAGAAATAATAAAAAATCTAGATCAAAACATCTTCCTTGTTCCTGCAGTACAATAGTTATAGTGAGAGAATATTTAAAATCATTAAAACACATTGGAGTTTAATACAACAGGCATACCCTTAGATAGAATATTTTCAGGAAGTACCATTGAAAGCGTATAGAAGGAACAGGACAATAGTACAATTCATTAGTACAATTCATTAGTACATTCAGATCATCAAAAAAATAAAGAAACCTATGGAAAAAATGAAATTTTTGGGTAGTAAGAGAAATGGATCATATCTTCGTCTTAGCTGTATACAATGTGGATAAATGAGGAACGGTGATGTCTTTATACATCCTAGTAATGGAAAAAAATACACAATTCTGAGATTTTACACATGTCAAACATCATATGTGGTTTATGCATTAGCCTGTTTGGGCTGATATATGTTGGTGAAACCGCACATAAAATGAAAGATCGTATGTCACAACATCGATCTTCAATTTGGAGTAAACAGCCGGGGTTACCGGTACCTAAACATTGTATGCAGCATAATCATAAGGATACTGAAAATCAATTCATGATTTTGGAAGAAATAAAAAAAGACAGGAGGGGAGGAGATAGAATTTCAAGGTTGAGACAGAGGGAAGTTTGGTGGATTAAACAGCTAAATTCTTTATACCCTAATAGATTAAATAGAGATTATGATCTCTATGTATTCTTGTGAATAGGATGCTAATAATTATGATTTTTAAATATTGCTTGTTAGTATGTACATATTTTCCTTTGGTATATGAGGAGTTTAAGGATAGATCTTGAATAGATTGGGTAAACAGTTGGAAATTGGTAATTTTGTGATGAGTCTGCTATTGCTGACATTCACGTTTGGGCTGGGTACTCTTGGCTTTGGGATGCCCAATCTAATTAAAATAATACAAAACAATGATGTGGTTTTGATATAGAAGATTAGTAATAAATGATTGCAGGTGTGGAAATTTGTAGATCATTTTGAGGTTGTTGGAAAATAATGGTTTAAAGTGGATTCGATTAGAAATTGTGATTATGGAGACACACCTGCGTAGTGTGAGGCTGGACTCACTGAGGGAATAGAGATACAAGATTGTACTGAGGATTAGTGCTACATATGCAGCTTGATGAAGGACATATGCATGTCCGAAACTGTGCAGTCGCTTGTAAATATATGTTTACTTATATGCATTAGGATCAGAAGTAAAGGATATTTGGAACAACAATTGGATTGCATCTTCTATTATTTGATGGATACTTTGTGGTAAGAAGGGAGTGCCTGCCACAATAGATGTAATCTTTGTGCAAAGAGATCTACACAGCAGAGGTGTCCCACCTTGAAATTGTGTGTATGTATGTATATATATATATATATATATATATATATATATATATATATATATATATATATATATATATATATCATATTTTGCCTTGCATTTCTTATTGTACAGAGGTCCTAATTTGGATTTGGTGTGTGCAGGAGTGTTACAGGTGTCACAGATGAAAATCTGTCCCCCCCTAGGAAGCAGACTGGCAGATTTGGTTATGGCAGCTGGGCTGAAGACTGTGGCAAAAGCAGAGCTCATCATGCCCACTGGAACAGAAAAGGTGAGAGCCTCTATTGGGGTTGAGGCGCAGGGTCTAAGGACCTGCTTGGTCTTCAAAGAGCTCCTGAGGGGAGATGGGTTGGGATAATAACAGTTACCAGGTTGTGGCCCTCTGACTCACCTGAGCAGGCTACAGAGTACAAAAAGGCAGGGACAAAGTCTCTTGTAGCATATAGGACAGATGCAAGGTGCAGGCAGGATTGCACTCAAAAACTGCAGCACTGGTAGCAGATTGGTGTGCTAGGGAACACACAAGCTTACAGAGAGCAGAGGGGGATGATGTGAGTGACACAAGGTCACTGGAAGCAGGTTGCAAACTGGAATATGCAGTTTCACACTAGAGAAGATTATAGGCAGGGATGCATAGGATCTTTGAAGCCGGGAGCAGGCTGGCGTGCACACTAGAACAGGATACAGGCAAGAAATACACAGAACACTGGAGTGTTGAAGGATTAAAGTCTCTGTTAGACTTCTGTTTCTGACTTACCTTTTTGAGTGATTCACCATCATTGTATGTCTCCATGGGAGACATGGGGCTAATTCTAAATGTTACAGTTGTCACTGGAATGGGGGTTAAAAAAATGGAGACACATGTTTTAGTGACAACCAATAAAGCTGACGTTACTTTTAACTTTTGGGGAGCTTTTCATTAAGAAGAAGTGTAATAAAACATAATGGGTACTGTAGCGTGTTTACTACAAGAGCAACTCGTTCTACTCCAATTAGTATTATTTGTCAGGTGTAGTATGTCACTGAATTTCTGAATAATTTTAAACATTTCAAAGCTTGAATGACAGTTTAAAAGCAGCTGTGCTATTTTGTATTTAAAGTATAGATAGAGGAATATGGTACCGTATTTTCCGGCGTATAAGACGACTGGGCGTATAAGACGACCCCCCTTATTTTCATCTACCGGTAATACTTATACTTAGGTTACCTTAGAGATATTATACTCGGAGTATAAGACGACCCCCCATTTTTGGGGGATTTTTTTGAGGTTCAAAAGTAGTCTTATACGCCAGAAAATACAGTATTTGTAATTACTAAATAGGCACCTCCAATAAGCACATAGTGCGACTTACTACCAACTTTAACCACTCTACTACCGCTCACGGTAATACTACTGCGGCAGAGTGGCTCGTTCCCGTCCAGTCACGTAGTATTAACGTGACTGGACTCCTCCCCTTCTGGGCGGCGCTTGCGCGCCGCCGGAGGCTCGCTCCCGCTGTTTTCATTCACAGCGGGAGTCGGGCCAGGGGAGGAGCAGCGGCGATCGCCGCTGCTCTTACCCGATCGTCGGGGATCGAGTCTGGAGATCCGCCCGCTGTGTGTAAACACAGCGGGCGGATCTCCATAGTGACAGGGAGTGACAGATCGGACTGTTCAGCATAGCTGGACATCCGATCTGTCCATGAATCACATAGTCACCTCCCCCCCTACACGTCAGTAAGCACCAGGCATACATTAACCCCTCCCTCTCCAATAAAATTAACCCCTTCCCTGCCAGTGTCATTTTTACAGTAACAGTGCATATATATAGCACTGATTACTGCAGTAATGTCACTGGTACCCCCAAAAGTGTCAAAAATGTCAGTCAGGGGTCCGGTCTGTCCGCCGCAATGTCGCAGTCCCGCAAAAAAAATCGCAGATCGCCGCCATTACGCGTTAAAAAAAAAACACCAAAAATGACAGAAATCTTTCCCTTTGTTAGTAAACGCAATAACTTTTGCGCAAACCAATCAAAATACGCTTATTGCGATTTTTTTTACCAAACATATGTAGCATAAAACAAATTGGCCAAAAACTTTTAAAAAAATTGGTTTTTACATCTTTTTTGGGGGGAATTTCATATAAAAAAATGTGAAAAATATTGTTATTTTTTCAAAATAAACGCTCTTTTTTTGTTTATAGCGCAAAAAGTAAAAATCGCACAGGTGATCAAATACCACCAAAAGAAAGCTCTGTTTGTGGGAGAAAAAGGACGTAAATTTCGTTTGGGTACGGCGTCGCACGACCGCGCAATTGTCAGTTGAAGTCGCACAGCGCCGAATCGCAAAAAGTGGCCTGGACGGAAGACAGCAAAATCCTCCGGTTGTAAAGTGGTTAAAACTTTTTGTCAAAGCTGATAGGGCTATTCTTGGACAAATAACTCATGAAAGATTACTAGTATAGACCATGAAAATGTCTGGGGCCTCTGTGAAAATCCAGTAGACAGGATTGCAGGGAGAACAAAACATTTTTGATTCAAAATATGGAGTAGGTAATGGTTTTATGTGAAAAGACTTTTCCCTTCAGGAGGATTTTGAATTTTTGACCTTCAGCCAGTCTTCCTCTGTAGAAATCAAAGAATAAAACAACCACATTTAGGCAAATAAGCAATTAAATCAATACAGTGTTTTTGTGCTGATAGAGGATGGTAGAACCAACAACAGTTAGTGATCGCAGAAGCAGCAGTCCTGAGCAGTGGGCATTCTTAGGCAGGCTGTGTTTCCAGACCAAATGACTTTCTTGTGAAAGCTAAATAAACATAAAAACTTTTGAAAGGTGACAGCCAGAGAAGCAAACTATAACAGACGTAGATAACTAACTGAATGGTAATGAAGTATTGGGTTATTTGTTAGCTTCTACTTGTGTTGTGTGACCTGAAAGAAGAGAAACGCAAAATATACATTTCAATAAAACATACTGTATGAAGTTAACAGCTATGCACCTGTTTCTGGTTTTGGTTTTTGAAAGCATCCATAAAAATCCATAAAGCCTTTGGCCCTTGGAGGGAACGGAATCCCATTTCTGAAAACAATTTTCCTCTCCGTCTTCTGGAGAATATTCAACCATCAGTCAAAGATGCACTTTGATTTACCTTTGACTCTTCCCCTCGACCATTACCTTCAGTTTGGAGGATATTGATCTCAGCTAAGGTGAGCACTTATTGCAAGTGTTAATGTAGCTCACAATATGATAAAGAAACGCATATTTGCAACATGATATTATATCATTACATTAGCTTATTTCGTTTTTCGAATATTTTATATTTCCTCATATAGGCTGATCAGTAAATGCTGTACATCATTTAAATCCTAGATTCCTACTAAACTTCTCTACTGATCTTGATCTGTGATTCTTACCTTGCATATTGCAGATCAGAAAATCTGTAGTTTTCTTTTGCAGTAAAAGGACCTTGGTTAAAATAAATTAATAGATTTACACTGCAGGATGAAGTAGTAACCTGAATAAAAGGAACATAAAGCACTAAAACTATCCTTCATACTGACCTACAATAACACAATTAGAGAGCCCTCAATACAAAGACACTAGAACATAGTAAAGGCAGTTATTTCACATATTTTTTGCCACTATGGTAACCTGAGAAAGGGGAAGATGCATATAAAAATAATATTAAAATATATTGTTTATTTAACTTTTGTTTTCAGTAGATGGATACTAGTGGGCTCAATCATCATTAATTATTTTTAAACAACTTCTTCAGCCTTCCAAGCTGTTTTTTTGCCCACTGGGATGTTTCATTCCTCCATCTACATAGTACTTTATTACATAGTTACATAGATTGTGAGGTTGAAAAAAGACATCAGTCCATCCAGTTCAACCCATTATGCGTGTGTGTGTGTTTGATGTTAACCGTACATTGTATACCCCCTTATGTTGTGGTCTTTAAGGTGCCCATCTAATAGTTTTATGAAGCTATCAATGCCCCTGCTGAAACTACTGTTTGTGGAAGAGAATTCCACATCCTTACTGCTCTGACAGTAAAGAACCCCTTACGTATTTTAAGGTTAAACAGTTTTTCCTCTAGTTTTAGTGAGTGGCCACGTGTCTTATTGTATTCCCTTTCTCTGAAAAGTTTGTTCCTTATGCTAGGGTCATCACCAGTACAGTATTTGTACATTGATATCATATCCCCCTCAAGCGTCTCTTTTCCAAAGAGAATAAGTTCAATGCTTGTAGTCTTTCCTCATAGCTGATGTCCTCCATTCCCCTAATTATTTTTTTTGCCCTTCTCTGGACTCTCTCCAGCATATCCTTCCTGAGGACCGGTGCCCGGAACTGGACAGAATACTCCAGATGTGGCCGGACCAGAGTCTTGTAGAGTGGGAGAATAATCTCTTTATTTCTGGAATGAATCCCCTTTTTTATACATGCCAGTATTTTGCATGCCACTGCCAAGCCTCTTGTCCACTAGGTCCCCCAGGTCCTTTTCCATCTTAGATTCACCCAGAGGTCCCCCCCCCCCCCCTAGTGAGTAGCTTGCTTTCATGTTTCTGACACCCAAGTGCCTTACTTTACATTTTTCAACATTAATCCTCATCTGCCATGTAGTTGCCCACCCCGTTATTTTGTTCAGGTCTGCTTGTAAGGTTTCCACATCCTGCATCAAAGATATTGGCATGCTTAGTTTAGTATCATCCGCAATTACTGAGATTGGTCTAGATATCCCCTCCTTTGGGTCGTTTATGAATAAATTAAACAGGCTTGGTCGGGGGACAGAACCTTGGGGGACCCCACTTTCCACACCTGCCCAATCTGAGTACTCCCCATTAATCATCACCCTCTGGACTCTCCCTTGGAGCCAGTTCTCTATCCAGGCACTCACCTTACGGTCCATACCTATGTACCTTAGTTTGTACAGGAAGCGTTTGTGGGGAACTGTGTTAAATGCCTTTGCAAAGTCCAGATACACCACATCCACAGGCTTTCCTTTGTCTAGATGGCAACTCACCTCATTGTAGAAGGTTAATAGATTGGTCTGGCAAGAACGATTTTTCATAAATCCATGCTGATTACTACTAATAATAAATACCGTTCTCATTACTAAAGTCTTGTATGCAGTCTTTTAATATCCCCTCCAAAATCCCTCTCAGTTAACACTGACAATTTATATTCCTAATGCGGCTAGCTTTGGTAAATAGATAGGAAAGTTTATCATATTTACCTGTTTTAATTGTAGCGGGGTTAAACATGCCTAAAGACACTGTTTGATATGTGGGAAGGAACTAGGCTCCCTCTAGTGGTAGCTGCATGGAATTTCCCGGGCTGTGACTTCCTTTTCACAAGATGAAGAAACTACATCTCCCAGGCGGCTTTGCAAGATCCAGGGTGCACGGCTGCACCGCACGGCACTATGGGGGAGGTTATTTAAAGGAGAGAGAAGCGCGCGAAGGGGGGCCTTTCTGCGCTGGACTCTGAGGAACCAGCGAGCGAGAGTGAAGGACTGACACTGGATATTGGGCCAGAGCCTTTTAGCCTGGAGGGACGACGTGGAACCGTCCCATCTCAAGCACGAGGCACATTCCTGGAGGTCATACTGCTGTTTGCCGAGACCGGAAGTCATCCGCCAGAAGGACCCCGCGCGGCTGGCATATAGCCAAAGGACTGAGACCGCAGTGGAAGCGCGCGAAGGAGAAACTTCTGTTGGTGAGAGGGCACATGCCCAATAACTGACTTTATCTGCTGAAGAGACAGTTTTATCTACAGATAGCGGTAGCGCAGCAGGAGGTGATAAAACCCCGGGGTTTATCACCATACTCTCTCAGGAGACTCATAGACAAACAATAAGGTCTGTAAAGGAGTCGCCAGAGGCTTATCTCTCTCGCAGAAGTTATTGCTCAGTTACGCAGACACCCTGCGGTGACAACTAACAGCTCGTTGTTTTCTCTCTCTTGATCTTTATTCCTAATCTGGATTACAAATGAGCTCTATTCAATAACCTTGCTAGCGAAGATCAACAAGAAAGAAGAGAACTCTGGGGGAGGGACTCAGATAGGCCCACCTACCTGGTACTGTGTCTAGCCTTAATGCAGGAGGAGTGTGGGGGTATTCTTTTACCTTTTTAAAGCTGTTTTAAATAACCTTTTATGGACTTGTATTGTATTGTATTGTATCTCCCCTATTCAATTTGATATATAGTAAACTAAGTTTGGTTAATTACAATCTTGTGCGTTGTTCCATTGTGTCACCCAGAAGGACTACTATTCAAGAAGGTAACAAGGTATTGTTGCATAGTGAAGTATTGTATTCCAACCTGTGTATCTATTTGATAGTCCAGTCCTATTCTGGGTCAGTTGTGCCTGAGGAGGGATCGAGCCAATTTGATTGGGTTGTTAGGCAGGGTGTAGACCCAATAATATAATCAGCAGCTCCTGCGGGGGTGGTGCTACACGTGGGGGCTCGTCCGGGATTTCTACAGTCCTGCAACACAACCCTCTCAGCCCCAGAATCCCCTCCCACGCAGAAATGGATCCTGTCGCTGCTGCTGAGTGGTGCAAGGAAGAGAATGTCATAGTGGAAAATGGCCTGGTGGTTGAAATCAAGGGAGAAGCCTGGACTGAAGAAAAGCTCCTCCCTGTTTTAAGGGCACTATCCACAGACAGGAAATTCTGGGTGATTGACATAAAAACTGACACCACTGCCCCACACACGTATGCACTGTGTGAGTGGAGGAAAGGGGTCCCTGATTATTTCAATGGAAACAGTGTAAAAACTATTGACCAAACAGAACTTTTCCTGATACATCCAGGAGTTCCTACTGCGGGTCCCTCATCCACCACCCCTGGGGTATCCAGCCAAGAAAAAGGTGTCCAAGAAGGGCATCCTGAGTCATCACCTTTGTCGACTTTTAGCTCAGAACTGTGTGCTGTTCTTGGGGAGATTGTGGCAAAATGTAGCAGGGACTCCTCGAGCTATCTGATGACTGGATATAGGAAGCTCCGGACATTCTCTGGGAAACAGCCTGTGCCTTCAGCAGAAGATGGGTTCGAAGAGTGGCTAGATACCGCCACTCAGGCTTTGGAGGAATGGGAGGTACCAGAACAGCACAAGAAGCAGAGGATCACAGAGAGTTTAAGGGGACCTGCATTAGAGGCTGTACGTAATCTAAAGCTTAGCAAGAAGAACTGCACTGCACAGGATTATTTGGACATTCTGCAAGATGTGTTTGGTCGGACGGAGAACGCGGCTGAACTTCTCTACCAGTTGGACCACTGTTATCAAGAAGAGGGGGAGAAGTTGTCCGAATTCATTAAACGTCTGGATAGGATTATCCACCAGATTCTGTTAAAGAAAGGAATAGACCCCCGGAAAATAGATGAGACTCGTGCACGACAGGTTCTGAAAGGGGCTCAACCTTTAGATCCCATTGCCATACTGTTACGAACTCGTCGAGATGGCGGCATTCTAGAATACCCCGATCTGATTCGAATGGTCAGAGAGGAAGAGGTCATGTTGGACAACAAGAAGAAAAGTCGGCAGTTTGACTCAACTGCCCGGGTTGGAGTGATAAGTGTGGAAGAGGGTGACTCTCAAGTTGAACTCCTAAAGACCCAAGTGTCTCAGTTGATAGAAATGGTGTCCATCCTGACTGGTCAGGTATCCACTCTACCCAAGGGGAGTATATCGGAGAGGCCAGATGAACCTGTTAGTCTCAGCACAGATCCAGAGCCACGGCCTGCAAGATTGTTAACTTGTTTCAACTGCGGGGGAGTTGGGCATGTTAGAAGGGTATGTCCCAGCTCAGGAAATGCTGCCGCGAAACCTCGCGAGCCAGCGGGAAACTTCAGAGGACACCGGTGAAGGAGTCAACCGGGTGTCCGCCAGTCTTAAGGGACTCCAGAAGTGGTGCAGGATCAGGGAAACTGAGTCAGGGGGTCAGACCCAAATATAACACCCCCAGTTCTAGACTCCGGGTTACTGAGGGAAGGAAAGTCAATGCACACCGGATTCGGCGGGGGCCTAGATCAAGGAAGAAAAAGGAGAAGAGGGCCAGGGTACAGAGAACTGAATCAGATAACAAGGCTACATCAAGAGAATTCCCAACTAACTTGGTCGGGCCCTCCCCAGTGGTCTCGGTTCAGGTGGAAGGAATTTACACAAGAGCCCTCCTTGACACAGGGGCCCAGGTGACTCTTTTGTATAGAGACTTCTATGATAAATATCTTACCCATCTACCTTTGCAGAAGTTGGAAGATCTGGAGATATGGGGTATTGGGACCCAAAGTTTTCCCTATGACGGGTATCTGCCAATCAAGTTGACCTTTGATCCATCAGTGGCTGGTGAAGCGGAAACCTTCGACACCTTAGCGGTGGTCTGTCCTCGTCCACCAGGGGCCAACAAAAGCTCTCTCATCGTAGGAACAAACACTGACCTGGTAAGGCGCCTTCTGATACAACTGGTCCAGGGACAAGATGCTCAGGCGCCAAGGATCCATCCCATGCTACGGCAGGCCTACCAACGATTAGTGTTGGAGCAAGAGACCCCCGCAGAAGGAGTTGGACGACTCTGGAAGCTGGATAGAGCAGAAAAGGTCTTACAGCCAGGAGAGGTGGCCTGTTTTAAGGCTTCTGTTAAACTCACATGGCAACAGCCGGGTCCCTTCATTATCTTTGAATCAGGTCAAAAGGAGAGACAGAGAGGGATAGAAGTGATCCCTGAGGTGATCCCTTTGAAGGTGTTACAGGAAAACCGTGGAAGGGTTTTAGTGAGTGTCAGAAACACCTCTATTACACCAGTGAAGGTACCGGCCAGAGTGCTCCTGGGCCAAGTCAACCCGGCTACCCCAGTTGCCCCCATTGATTTCAAAGAAAAGGAACAGGGTGAAGCGGTTATAGAGGAGCTTTGCTCTGGAAACGCTGCCCTCCCGCCGGAATGGGTGAAGAGGGCCAAGGCACAACTTGCTCGATGGAGGGAAATATTCTCTAAGGACGAGTTTGACGTGGGATGTGCCAGGAGCGCCACTCATAAGATCCGCCTGAGTGAGGACAAGCCTTTCAGGGAGAGAGTCCGGCGAGTCCCCTTAGGTGACTTAGAAGATCTACGTCAACAGCTGGCAGAGCTCAAAAAGATCGGGATTATCCGAGAATCCAGGAGCCCGTATGCTTCCCCGATAGTGGTAGTCCGGAAGAAAAATGGATCTTTGAGGCTTTGTATCGACTACCGAACGCTGAACAGAAGAACCATCCCAGACCAGTATACCACTCCTCGAATCGAAGATGCCCTACAGAGTCTGTCAGGGGCGAAGTGGTTCAGTGTGATGGACTTAAAGAGTGGGTATTATCAGATCCCCATGCACCCTGAAGATCGGGAGAAAACAGCCTTCATCACCCCTGTGGGGTTCTTTGAGTTCAATCGCATGCCTCAGGGGTTGTCCGGGGCCCCTGCTACCTTCCAAAGGCTGATGGAGAGGACCGTTGGAGATATGAATTTGATAGAGGTACTGGTATACTTGGATGATGTTATCGTGTTTGGCAGAACTTTAGAAGAACATGAGGAGAGGTTGGAAAAGGTCTTGAAGAGGCTACATGAAGAAGGTCTGAAACTTTCTCCTGAGAAGTGCCAATTCTATCAGTCCTCGGTCCATTACCTGGGCCATATCGTGTCTGAAGAAGGGGTGGCCACTGACCCGGACAAGCTGGATGCTGTTGCTTCCTGGCCGAGACCCACAAATGTGACCGAACTCCGGTCATTCTTGGGCTTTTGCTCCTATTACAGGAGGTTTGTGGAGGGGTTCGCCCAGATTGCCCGACCCCTAAATGAGCTCCTGAAGAATGAAGAAGATGATGTCCCTGAGTTGGTAAAGCCGGCGAAGTCCACCATAGGCCCCCGGAAGGCTAAGGAATCCATCCAGGATCAGTGGACCCCGGAATGCGAAGGGGCCTTTGTCCAGCTGAAGGAAACCCTAACCACTGCCCCTGTGTTGGCCTATGCGGACCCCACAAAACCATATGAACTGCATGTTGATGCCAGCCGAGATGGGCTGGGGGGGGTACTTTATCAGGAGCATGAGGGTCATCTGCGACCTGTTGCCTATGTGAGCAGAAGCCTACTGCCTGCTGAAAGGAATTATCCTACTCACAAACTTGAATTCTTGGCCTTGAAGTGGGCAGTGGTTGACAAATTGAAAGACTACCTGTACGGAGCTGAATTCATTGTCAAGACAGATAATAATCCCCTCACCTATCTGTTGACTACGGCCAAGCTGGATGCAACAGGACATCGATGGTTGGCTGCCCTCTCTAGCTTCAATTTTAGCCTGAAGTATCGGCCAGGAATCGGAAATAGGGATGCAGATGCCCTATCCAGAAGGTTGCATGTTCCACAGGAACCTGCGGAAGAATGGACTTATTTGGCTCCAGAAGGGGTGCGTGCCCTATATCAGGGAACTGAATTTCGATCCCGAGGAGGGTCAAGAGCAGAAGAGATTGGGGTTTCGGCTATCGGAGTACCCAAATGCTACTGCCAGGTGACCCAAGTTGAAGGGGAGGGTTTGCCCCGGCTGTCCAAAAGGGACTTGCGGAAGGAGCAGTTGGAAGACCCTTTGGGAAAACTTCTCTTGGAAGCCCTGGAGATCCAGAGCCCTGAGTTGCTTCTAACTGACTCCCCTCAGGGGGCCCGTCTGTTGCATAGAGAGTGGACCCGGTTACAGATCAGAGAAGGAGTGGCCTACCGGAGAGGTCCATCTGAAGATCTGGAGGAGAAGTGGCAACTGTTCTTACCAGCTAAATACAGAGAGGGAGTTCTGGCCGCTCTTCATGATAATCATGGCCATCTGGGGCCCGAAAGAACCTTTCAGCTTGTCAGGGACAGGTTCTACTGGCCTTGTATGAGGGCCGAAGTTGAAGGATACTGTCATTCTTGTGTCCGGTGTATACAGAGGAAGACTCTGCCACGTCAAGCAGCCCCAATGGGCCATCTACAAAGTCAGGGACCCATGGAGCTGGTGTGCATTGATTTCCTTTGCTTAGAGCCTGATCTGAGTGGCCAGGGGAATGTCCTTGTGGTAACAGACCATTTTACCAGATATGCTCAAGCATTCCCAACAAGGGATCAGAAGGCCTCAACGGTAGCCAAAGTTCTTGTAGAGAAGTTCTTTGTACATTATGGGTTACCACAGCGCCTCCATTCTGATCAGGGAAGGGACTTTGAAAGCAGACTGATCAAGAGACTGTTAGATATGTTAGGCATTCAAAAGACTAGAACCACTCCCTACCATCCACAGGGGGATGCCCAGCCTGAACGATTTAACAGGACTCTTTTGGATATGTTGGGGACTTTGAGCTCAGAGAAGAAACAGCATTGGGGCAGGCACGTAGCTGCCATTGTGCATGCCTACAACAGCACTGTCAGTGATGCTACTGGATATTCCCCTTATCGGCTGATGTTTGGAAGGGAGGCTCGGTTGCCAGTGGATTTGGCCTTTGGCATTTCGCCTGATCATACCTCTTCAGCATCGCATAGAGGATATGTGGACCGACTGCGGAAGAGTCTGAAAGCGGCCTATGACAAGGCTCAGGCCACATCTGATCAACGTGGACTGCGGAATAAAAAAAATTTCGACCTAAAAGTTCGGATCCATGACCTGCAACCAGGGGACAGGGTTTTGTTGAGAAACTTGGGTGTCCCGGGAAAACACAAGTTGGCAGACCGCTGGAAGTCCCAACCTTATGTTATCTGTAAGCAACTGCCAAACCTTCCTGTGTACCAAATTCGGCCTGAGGGAAGTGTGGGTCCATTGAAGGCTTGGCATCGGAACCATTTGCTGCCTCTCTCTGAAGCGGTTCGTATGCCCCCTGTGGAAGACTTGTCAGCGGCCCCTTCGACTTCTCGCCGGTCCAGACCAGTTACCAGATCTCAGACGATGCTCCCAGATGAGGGAGAGGGAAGTTCTCCATCTGAAGATTTGGAAGATGAAGAGGAGGTACCCGACTGGTTGTGGTCATCTCAGTTGCCAGAACCCACACCTGCCTCCCTGTCTTCGTCTGACTTGGCTGATAGAGGAGCCCTTCGGGCAGAAGCCCCTGAATTCATACCCTTTCATATGCTTCCAGAAGAAGCAGCTGAGGATGAAGATCCTGAGGAGGAGGTTGCACCCTTCTCTGAAGAAGAACTGACCTCTCTTGAACCATCAGGTGCCTCTGTGTTGGAACATGAGGAGGGGGACATGGAAGAATCCTCAGAAGTGCCTGATCCTAGTACCTCTGAGAGCATGCCTCCACGGGAACAGAGGGAAAGGAGAGTCATTCACCCACCTAAGAGACTGACCTATGATCAATTGGGTGAATGTTCGGAAGAAGCTGTTTTTATCTCCAAAAGGTCTCCTGACCAGCCTAGTTCCTCCACTGTAGATTTGGTGGGGGACAACCCTAGCTCACCCCCAGGTACAACTGTACAAGCCACCCAAGTTTTGGGGGGTCTGTGAGAGATCATGAGAACAAAGTATTGAAGTAGAAAACGTTTGCATTTAAGTTTGTACATAAGGATATTGGGTTTGGCCATTATAATAAGCACAGTTTTTGATGTTCACAATTTGGTTTACTTTGTGAGTTAATGTTTGCGCACATTTTGTTGCTCTGACCTCACTATATGTTTTTTTCTCTTTCTCACCTTTTGATGTTTTTTTTTCAACACAAACTTTAAGATGTAAGTGTTTAAGAAATTGCAAAGGCACATGTGCTTTTTAAAGGAGCACTATATAAAAGCACTAGAAATCAGCACTATATTAACACTGTAGAAATCACTTATTTGCTTATTAATTGCACTTTATCGTTTTACTGTTGCACTGCTATTAGAATACAAAATTGGATGTATTCAGATTGACTTATTTCAGCAAAATGTTAATGTTTTTGTTGTATAATGCCAACCTATGCACTAGGGTACATACTGTTGACCTCTTTGGGGACCAAAGTTTCTCAAGTGGGGGGAGTGTGTAGCGGGGTTAAACATGCCTAAAGACACTGTTTGATATGTGGGAAGGAACTAGGCTCCCTCTAGTGGTAGCTGCATGGAATTTCCCGGGCTGTGACTTCCTTTTCACAAGATGAAGAAACTACATCTCCCAGGCTGCTTTGCAAGATCCAGGGTGCACGGCTGCACCGCACGGCACTATGGGGGAGGTTATTTAAAGGAGAGAGAAGCGCGCGAAGGGGGGCCTTTCTGCGCTGGACTCTGAGGAACCAGCGAGCGAGAGTGAAGGACTGACACTGGATATTGGGCCAGAGCCTTTTAGCCTGGAGGGACGACGTGGAACCGTCCCATCTCAAGCACGAGGCACATTCCTGGAGGTCATACTGCTGTTTGCCGAGACCGGAAGTCATCCGCCAGAAGGACCCCGCGCGGCTGGCATATAGCCAAAGGACTGAGACCGCAGTGGAAGCGCGCGAAGGAGAAACTTCTGTTGGTGAGAGGGCACATGCCCAATAACTGACTTTATCTGCTGAAGAGACAGTTTTATCTACAGATAGCGGTAGCGCAGCAGGAGGTGATAAAACCCCGGGGTTTATCACCATACTCTCTCAGGAGACTCATAGACAAACAATAAGGTCTGTAAAGGAGTCGCCAGAGGCTTATCTCTCTCGCAGAAGTTATTGCTCAGTTACGCAGACACCCTGCGGTGACAACTAACAGCTCGTTGTTTTCTCTCTCTTGATCTTTATTCCTAATCTGGATTACAAATGAGCTCTATTCAATAACCTTGCTAGCGAAGATCAACAAGAAAGAAGAGAACTCTGGGGGAGGGACTCAGATAGGCCCACCTACCTGGTACTGTGTCTAGCCTTAATGCAGGAGGAGTGTGGGGGTATTCTTTTACCTTTTTAAAGCTGTTTTAAATAACCTTTTATGGACTTGTATTGTATTGTATTGTATCTCCCCTATTCAATTTGATATATAGTAAACTAAGTTTGGTTAATTACAATCTTGTGCGTTGTTCCATTGTGTCACCCAGAAGGACTACTATTCAAGAAGGTAACAAGGTATTGTTGCATAGTGAAGTATTGTATTCCAACCTGTGTATCTATTTGATAGTCCAGTCCTATTCTGGGTCAGTTGTGCCTGAGGAGGGATCGAGCCAATTTGATTGGGTTGTTAGGCAGGGTGTAGACCCAATAATATAATCAGCAGCTCCTGCGGGGGTGGTGCTACATAATTATTATAATTTTTTTTTTTTTTTTACATTTCTAGCTATTCTAGTTATGTCATTTCAACTTTACACTGCACAAACTTTTGGGGAATCAAGGGCAGATTTACCTATCACTATCTCTCAGCACTTTCAAGTTTAGAGCTATCAAACCTAAGGCCTGATTCACACCTATGCAGGTTGCAATTTGCGTATTCCAGGTGCATTTTGCGTTTTTCAATACACATTTTTAATCCATTGAAGTCTATGGAACCAAAAACCAGAAAAAAGTCCCTGGCCCTTTCCATAAAATGCACAGATATGAACATGACCCATAGAAAAATGCATCGGAAAACACACTCAAAAATGCATAGGTGTGAACCAAGCTCTAGCCATTCAAGTGGGAGAAGAAACAAATTGAGCAGAGTCTGTGTTCAATCAAATAGTGCATGGCTGAAATTAGGATTCTAATTCCCCCCTGTTATGCTCTTAAAGAGAACCCGTCGCCTTAACTATACTATCACGTGGGTGGCTTGATAGCTCCCTTGTGATAGAAAAAAGTTAACATGATAGTTAACTAAAGTCTAAACATTTTTTACCTTAACGCATTCTTTGTATTAAAGTAAAAAATAGCTCCACTACCTGTCATACCCCCCCTCTGCCCCTAAACACTGGTTCCATATCACTGCTCGAGTTCTGTCTACTCCTTCAGCACCACTTAATTTACTTCCTGTTTCACTTTCAAACTATAGGCTCCTGCTGCCATAAATCAAACTCCTGTGAGGAGGGAGTTGGAGTGTGGCTTAACGGCACTGTGTGTGTGTCTATGGAAACGCACAGCCCGATTTGGACCCCACCAGG
Organism: Pelophylax lessonae; assembly: GCF_965119305.1. NCBI lineage: Eukaryota > Metazoa > Chordata > Amphibia > Anura > Ranidae > Pelophylax > Pelophylax lessonae. Next base: position 401,912,986 of record NC_138769.1, read on the forward strand.
AGCATGCGCACATGGGTGCCTCCTTAGCACCTGGCTTGCTACTAGAGACACCAGAAGGAAGGTGGAGCTGACAGCATTGGCAGGGACTGCCAAATAAAGAGGAAAGTGACCTTTCTTTGCAATATTGTTGCATACATTAGGAAAATATACATTTTTTTTTTCATTTAAAAAAATACCTTGAGTTTAAAAAATAGAAAAAAGTTTTAAAAAATGTAATTTCCATAAAGAAAAAAAAAAACACCTCCAAAAATGTTGAAAGCCCCTCTCACCTTCGAACATGTTCATACAAAATCACTTATTGCCCCACATTTAAAGGAATTGCTGCGCACTCCAAAGTGAGAGCTATAATTCTGGGGCCATCTTTCATAGTTAACTCAAAATTAATGAGCTGTAAAAGCTTTTAATGCATGGCCTATTGACAATTTTAGGTACAGAATTTTTTTTGCCATTTTGTAGGTTCATGCAATTTTGAGAACTGCCATTTTTGGTATCTATTTAATCAACACATTCTCATCCTTTATATTTAACCAAAAACTTGGGATTATATTGTGTTTGTGTGCACTAAAATAATTTTGAGTGTAATTTTACAAAATGTGCATTTTAGTACATATGGAAAAGAAAAAAAAATGTTTTGCCTTAGTATTGTATAAAGTGGTGAAGGGTTTTTAATGATCTCTGGGCTTTCTTAGAGAATTATTCTCACTTTGTGTCATAGGTGGAACTTTCAAACAGTAATACAGGAAGCAATAAAAATACTTTTTTTTTAGTAGAATAATCAGAAAGCTAGAAATCCTGTCAGAGTTTCCCTCACTTCTTTTGTGATTAAACTGTCAGCAAGATTGCATGTGGGAGGAAATCAAATAGCAGTATGAACTAGGTATAGGTTCTAATTCTTCTCCAATCTATTTAAAACAAGAAAAAGATTTCAGGCTTGACATAAACTTTAAAGTAGGCTTGAATCTCCACCCCTAACATGTAGACATACTCTAATGTTTACCACTACTTCCCCTTAAACCTTAGGGTAACACTGCAAATGAGCCCTTGCCATTTAATTTTAACTCCCAAACACTAAACTTAAAGTAGAGCTACAGGCAAAACTTTTTCCTGGTGCCTCCATAGCAGCATACTAGTGATAGAGCTCCGCCTCTACTCCTCCCTCAGGACCAGTGAGTAGCATAAAATAAAGGCCCAGCCCCCTGTCCCATCATTCTCCTTTTTTTCCTCATACCTTCCTGACTGGTGAAGAATAAGCAGTATGTCCATACCTCTGCCTCCAGGCAGATTTCCGCCGGGTTCAGCCTCTCCCGTGCGCAGTCCCGGCTCTTGGGTCGCTCAAAGCACTAATAAGGCCGGGAACCCCTTCTGTGGATCTTTGGGGTATAATTTGCAGTGTTTCCTCATAGGAACGCATACTGCCACTGTCTCTTTAAAAATCTTAAAAATGTTTGGTTTTGCAGGATTTTGCACAAGGACCGTCTTTTTTTTTTTTTCCCTCTCCTTCTTTACAGGTTGGATTCCCCTTTAGGTTTTCCAGTACTTGTTTGTTTGTGTGTGTTTGTTTCTTCCCCCTTCTCTTTCCCTCTTTTTTTCCCCTTCTTGCCTTTGTCTTACCTTTTCTACAGCCTGTCCCTTTAAGTTCGCTAAAGACATCCGATCCCGTGTGGATGGCTCCCAGCCCTGGGATTCCCCCTGCAGCACCATGTAAATCGAGGCCGCCCCTTTCCTCCACAGAGTCTTGGCGTCTCTGCGGACCGCCTCGCAGGGCGGGGAGTAGAGCCGTGCACGAGGAACATTCTGCACATGCGCAGGCGCATGCGCAGTGCGGTTGAGGCTCGGCGGCCATCTTGGATGTGGGAACCAGGTGTAATTTTGCCCTGAGTTCCCACAGAAGCTAAGTGGAGGGGTTTTCTGCTCCCTTATGCTGCTCTGCCTATTAAAGGGCCATTCCACCTGCTGTCCACCTGAAAGACAGCATCTTTCCCTGCTCCTGCCGACTTGTTTAAAGCCCTTGGTAGGTAGCACCTTGTAACACTTTTTTATTTTTTTCCCCCCTTCTTTTTTTTTCCGCCCTCCTTCCCATTTATTCAGTTTTTATTTTTTCTTCGATAAATTTTTTTTTTTTTCTCCTCCTCTTTTTTTTTCTCTCTCTCTCCCATTCTTTTTTCTTCTTTTTTATTTTCTTTTCTTCCTTCTTGCGCTTTCCTCTCACAGCCGGTCCTTCTGCAATGCTCTACGATGAGCCACTCATCACGTAACCAAGATCCTCACAATAGGTATGGGACCACCTTTCTGTAAGTATTGAAGAAAGAAGGAAAAGAGTGCTTGTATGGACTAACAAATGTCCTTTGTTCCAGCCCAACGCACCCCAAAAGATCCGGGAAGTCTTCAAGGCACCGCAACCATGACAGTCCAGATCGCAGATCAAGATCTTCCCACTATAGATCCTCAGAAAGATAAAGTTCGAGACACCACCACTCTCCTTCTCCACCATCCCACTCCTCAAGGAAGAAGTGCTGGGCTTGTGGCGCAGTGCCTTTACCCAGAAAACTAGTCTGCCAGGACTGTTTTCGGGACTACGCAGCCAACCGTGAGCTGGAAAACCAACAAGTGGTGGATCTGCTAAAGCAGACAATGAAGGATTCCCTTTCGGAGTTGACAACTCTAGTACCCGCACAGGCGGCTCCCTCTGCAGCTCAGGTTCCGGACAGGGATGATAGCGCTCCAGGCCCCACAGGGCTAAACCCTTCGCGCTTTGCGGCTCCATTACTTGGAGAGGCATCTTCAGGACACCTTTCGGAAGAATCCTCAGAGGAGTCGGACCCGTCAGGCTTTAACTATGCAGTAAAAACAGCAATTGCCTGGGAGGATCCTGAAGAACCCATTCCAAAATCAAAAACGTATTTTCCCTTCCTTAAGAGGAAACAAGTATTCTTTCCTCTTATGGGCGAGATAAGAGAAATTAGTGAAGAGGAATGGAAGAAGACAGATAAAAAGTTTTCATTGGGCCGTCTTAATAAGCTCTAGCCGAGGCTGAAGCACAATCATTAAATTCCATGCTGGTGGTGGATGCTGCAGTCATACGACTCGCCAAAAATGTGACACTACCTATGGAGGATACAGCTTCTTTCAAAGATCCGCTAGATCGAAAAAAAGACCTGGACCTAAAAAGGAGCTACTTGGCCTCGGGTGCAGCCTGTAAACCGGCTATTGCCCTTACATCTGTCTCCAATGCCATCAGGGCATGGACGGAAAATGTTGAGACAGCTCTACGCCAAAATGTCCCTAGAGAAGACATTGTCAAGGCACAGTCAATGCTCCACACAGTAATGGCCAAAAGGGCCCTCTGGCTAAAACCATGGACAGCTGATCTTGCGTCCAAACAGAGTTGGTGCAAGACTCCATTCGATGGCGAATCCCTCTTCGGAGAAAAGATGGACAAGGCAATTTCCAGGGTAACTGTCTGGTCTGGTCTCCTGCCACAAGACAGGAAAGTCAAGAGGACAAGAGTCTATTCGTCTAGATTCCGGCCCTCAAATTCCAGGGATTATAGGCAAGCCAGACAGAACAGGGATAACAGAAGACCCTGGAGAGGCACCCAGGCCTCTTTTTTGAACACACGCAAAACCAAGGCTTTCACCACCCCCCAGGAGGCAGCAAAGCCTTTTTCACGCCAGAAGATTGCAATCCCTCCCAGTCGGAGCCAGGCTACAGGCCTTTTTCCCAATTTGGGCTTCGCGTTGTCAGGACCCCTGGGTTCTGTCAACAATCCATCAGGGTCACCGGTGGGTGTTTGCCCATCCTCCTCCTCATGCCTCGTTTCAGGAGTCAAGAATACCAGCCTCGCCATCAAAAGCTTTGGGATTATCCCAATTCCTGACAGATCTTCAGCTTCAAGGTGCAGCCATACCGGTTCCATTGGCGGAGCGTTACACCGGTTTCTATTCTCCACTCTTTTTAGTGCAAAAAAGGACGGGAGGTTGGAGACCGGTGATAGACCTCAAGAGGCTCAACCGATATATAGAGCTCGAGAGCTTCAAGATGGAATCCTTGCAAACCATCATCCAGGTCATTCAACCAGGAGATTGGTTGATATCTCTCGATCTACAAGATGCTTACCTGCATATCCCAATCTTTCCAACTTATCAGAGATTTCTGAGGTTCGCTGTAGGCGAGATACACCTTCAGTTCAAGGCTCTTCCATTCGGGCTCTGCACGTCTCCGCGAGTGTTCACCAAGACCTTGATAACTGTCCTAGCCCCCCTCAGGGAGAGGGGGTTGAGAGTGTACCACTATCTAGACGACATTCTCCTGTTGGCAAGCAATCCAGATCAATGCAGATCCCACAGGAAAATTCTCCTTCAGACTTTGCAGGAGTTCGGCTGGCTCATAAATTTTCAAAAAAGCAACTTGTCCCCGACACAACAGATGGTTTACCTGGGAGCCCTGTTCAACACCCAAGTGGGGACAGTGTCCTTACCCAGCCAGAAGATGGATATTATCATACGGAGGATGTTCACTGTGATTCGGAGTACTCATCTGACGGCCTCTCAGTGTCTGAGTCTAGTCGGCACAATGTCCTCTTGTATTCCCATGGTGCCATGGTCCCACTGGCACCTGAGGCTCTTCCAAACAGGTTTTCTGTCACAATGGAGGAAGCAACACCTCTCCCAGAAAATCCGAGTGACCGCCTTAATGCGCAGAAGCTTGTTTTGGTGGACAAAGAAGGGAAATCTTGCCAACCCCCGTCACCTAGGCTCATTCAACTGGACCATCCTTACGTCCGATGCAAGTGGGCACGGATGGGGTGCCCATTGCGGGGAGGTCAAGCTTCAGGGAAGATGGTCCCACTCAACCAAAGGAGTGGTATCCAACGTACTGGAACTAAGAGCGGCATTTCTAGCTCTGATTTCCTTGGCACCCCTCCTCCAAGGCCACAGAGTCATCCTGAGATTAGACAACAAGACAGCAGTGGCATACCTGCTAAGACAAGGAGGTACTCGCAGCAGGACCCTCCTCTGGGAGGTCGAACCCATCATGCTGTGGGCAGAAAGAACCCTACGAGATCTCAGGGCCGTTTACATTCCCGGGCCGGCTGAACACAGTGGCAGACGCTTTATCCAGGAGGTTCGCAGACAACAACGAGTGGTCTCTACATCCACAAGTTTTTCTCCAAATCACCAACCTCTGGTACCCTCTTCAAGTGGACATGTTTGCCACTCCAAACAACTCAAAACTCCCCAGATTCTACTCTCGCCTCCCCTACTCTCAGTCGGAAGCAGTCGATGCCCTGACCTGCCCATGGAATTTCTCGACGGCTTATGCCTTTCCTACCCGCCCACTGATTCTGAAGTTCCTCCAGAGACTTCTCACAGAATCAGTACAAGTCCTGACGATACTCCCTTTTTGGCCGAAGAGACCATGGTTCCCTCTAGCCATCCATCTCAGTGTGGAACCCCCCATCAGGATTCCGCATTTTCCCAACCTACTGTCCCAGCAGGGACTATATCATCCGAATCCGCAGAGATTAGATCTTTGGGTTTGGAAACTGAAAGGCAAAGGTTTCAGTCCTTAGGATGTACTCCTGAAGTCATCTCAACACTTTTGAAGGCCAGGAAGCCCTCTACCAACGCGGTCTATTCAAAAGTGTGGAACAAATTCCTAGCGTTTGCCACGGGGCAGGACTTCAACCCCGTCCTCCCCTCTACCCCTCAAGTTTTAGCCTTCTTACAGACAGGATTGGACTTAGGATTGGGGCCAAGCTCCCTTGAAGTACAGGTAGCAGCAATCACAGCTGCGACCAACAAGAGATGGGCTGAAGATTCTCTAGTGGTAACCTTTTTAAGAGGAGTGTTGAAAATCCGTCCTCCCGTTAGACGCTCTTTTCCACAGTGGGATCTTACCCTGGTCTTGGAAGTTCTTTGTAACCCCCATTTTCTCCAGTGGAACAGGCTTCTCTTTGGAACTTGTCATTACAAACTGCCTTCCTGTTGGCCATCACCTCTGGCAGACGAGTCTCCGAGCTACATGCCCTAGGAATAAGTGAAGATCACATCACCTTTTTTCCGGACAGAGTCGAACTTCGCCCTAGGCAGGGGTTCATGCCCAAGGTCTCCTCCTCTTCTCATCTTCTAGAACCTTGGGCCCTTCCAGTTTTTCAAAACGCAGATGCAACTCAGCACGACCTAGACATCTCTAGAGTTCTTCGGGCCTATCTGGAAATCACAAGCTCATTCAGACAGTCTGACAGTCTGTTCATCATCCCCTTCGGGAAAAACAGGGGCAAAGAGTCCACCAAGAGGACTCTATCGTCATGGATCATCAAGCTCATCCAGAAAACCTATAAAGTCAAGGGGCTATCTCCACCTTCACAAGTAAGAGCTCATTCTTCTAGGGCAGTCTCGGCTTCCTGGGCAGCAAGGGCCAACGTTTCCTTAGAGATGGTTTGCAGGGCCGCCTCATGGTCATCACGTCATACATTCTTCAAACATTATCGTATCGACTCAGGTCACTTAAAACTGTGGAGTTCGGCAGAAGGACTATTCAGTCGGCCATGTCTTTGTCCAATTAAAGATTTGCATATTTAGCATTACCCACCCATTTGTCTTGCTAGTTATTTATCACTAGTATGCTGCCATGGAGGCACCAGGAAAACGGAAAATTGTTTCATACTTACCGTAATTTTCCTTTCCTGGTGCCTATCCATGGCAGCATATGCTCCCACCCCTGGTATTCTATATGACAGAGAATGATGGGACAGGGGGCTGGGCCTTTCTTTTATGCTACTCACTGGTCCTGAGGGAGGAGTAGAGGCGGAGCTCTATCACTGGTATGCTGCCATGGATAGGCACCAGGAAAGGAAAATTACGGTAAGTATGAAACAACTTTCCGTTTTTTTATTTTTCATTTTGGATAGAGTAAGGGAGGGTTATTGCCCCTGATGTTTTTTTTTCTTTTTTTTTTGTTCTGTCATCTGTGTCCCATTGTTGAGATTTTGCTTCGCTTCCTGTCCCATAGCCTAACAGGAAGTGAGAGGAAATCCCTTACAAATTAAGGAAATTCCCGGGTCACCAGAACTAGTGTCCCCATTGGAAGATTTCTCCGCTATTACTTTTTTAGGACAACCCAAATTTTGGGATTTTCTTTTACTTTCACTTTCAATGATAATGATAAACAGGACACATAGAGAGGTTGAATCTCCTTAACAGGGGCACACACAGCAATAAAAACTGACAGGTGTTCTAATCTATCTCTACTCTTTCCAAAACTAAAACAAAAGAAATGTCTTTAGTTATACTTTAATCCAAACCCTTAACACTAGCTACTTGCTTCAAACCCTAGCCTCAGACTAACATTTAATTTAACGTATAACATTTTCTGTAACCCTTAAAATTCCACACTTAGAAAAAATCTGGCTCTGGGCTTGGTTTGTCCTGCGGTGTTGAGTCTCCTGATTCTTCACCTACCATTGAGCCAAGCACTACATGCTGTTGTAGAAGTAACATGTTTCACTGTTATGCAACTACATCAATAATGCCTTGACCTGGCTTAAGTGTTGTCCACTTTTGTAGCCAAAGTGGAAACACCTGCCTCATTTTTACATGTTCCTTTTCACAGCATAAAAATTGCAACTTAACTTTTAACTTACTGAAAAATCCTACATTGCTTTCTCCTTCTATTTAATGTAAATAAGGGGTCTTAGGTGTTTTAGATGTTTACCATAATTACCATGTCTATACTGTGCTAGCAGATTTTAATTATCAGTTGTAAACTAGATGCACACACTATCTGTCCTAACAAAAGGTATAGGATATCAAGGCGTGGGTGGTACATTTAATATTAATGCATTAAAACCTGTCCTTCACTCTGTCCCCTAAGGCCTGGTGCACAGTAACAGTTTTTTTTTTTAGTGCAACCCAGCATTAAAAAAAAAAACTGACAGCTCCAATCAGAGCCACTGTACTAACCATCCAACATTGGTACAGCGATCGCCCCCGCTGAGCTGTTGTGTTCTGACAGGGGGACGCCCCCCCTACTAGAACACCCCATTTAGTGCTTTCTGGCATTGGCTGAGAGCGCTAATCGGGAGTTGGTTGGCTGATGGTTTTCCAGACAGACATACACACAAGTCTAATGTTTTTTTTTTTTTTTTAAACCGGCAAATGTCTCCCGACATTCGATCCATGTGTACCTGGCTTTATTGCACATTGCAAGGTATTTTAATACATAGAAAAGGCTTATGTATAAACCTGCTTCAACAAAACAACTAGAAATATATTTTATAAATTTTTAGGCATGCTGTGTGATGTGTTTACATACAGTAACAACATGTAGTGGGGGTTTCTCAAATTTGTCTGAAAAGGTTAAAACACTTTAAAGGAGTTGTAAAGTTGTAAAGTTTGTGTATCCTAATGCATTCTATTCTAGATAAAAAGCCTTCTGTGTGTAGCAGCTTCCCTTAGCCCCTCTAATACTTACCTTAGCCCCCTCTCTATCCAGCAATTTCCACGAATCCCTCGGCTGTCTGATTGGCTAAGACACAGGAGCGGCGCCATTGGCTCCCGCTGCTGTCAGCCAAATTCAGTTAGCCAATCAAGAGATAAAGGAGAGGGGGTGAGGCGGAACGTCAGCTCCATGTCTGAATGGACACAGGGAGCCGCAGCTCTGCTCAGGTGACGTCATAGCAAGCTGCTTGCTGTGGGGGCACTTGACAGGAAGGAGGGGCCAGGAGCAGCAAAGAGGGACCTGAGAAGTGGAGGATCTGGGCTGCTCTGTGAAAAATCACTGCACAGAGGAGGTAAATATAACATGTTTGTTATTTAAAAAAAAAAAAAAACACAAGACTTTACAATCACTTTATGTATATAAAATATACCAAGCTGAGCCCACATAACTGGGCCAGGCAACTGTATTTGTCAAGCCCTATATTTTTACCATGTTTTGAATTGAAAAACATCAGACATCTTTTGCACATTAAGCTTGTTTATTTTATGAGCCGTGTTTATTGTGTTCAAGTTCCACTGAATTTATTACATTTATGCATGATATGTTTATTAAAAAATGTAAAAACATGCTTAACACCACGCACCTTCTAAGCGGGCAGTCAATTAACCAAAAGCAAAGCTACCCACAGACATCAGATGATCATCCATCTAAAAACAGAGATTGTGACATATTATAAGATAAATGGACAATGCATGGGCCAAAAATTATTTATTAACGAATAATCTTGGAAGACCAAAGTAGATTAAATCTGTTTGGCTGGGTTGGATTTTTTAATAATGTCCCCTGTTTTCATCAAAGATAAGCAATGATACTCCTCCCTGAAGTTCCCAGCATGTTTCTAGATCATTTAATATACACCCAAGAGTGCATGCAGGTTCCAACAATGGTCAGCTTCATGTTCTGAATTTAGCGAATGTTTAATTATTGTTATGAGCTGGAATCTTTAAAAACATTAAAGTCCTTACTTTGATTATATTTTAGGTAGACAAGTTAGACTGCAGCCTTCCAGTGTAATGTACTTGGTAACAATAGTTCAAGCAGGCATTTTCACCATCTTTTAGTAGAGCATGATTAATTCCCTATCAGGTCTTAACTGCTCTCCAGGACCCTGGTAGGGAGCTATCCTTCCACCCCTGGCATGACCTTGATAGGCTTAAAGCTTGGATGAAAGTTAACCTAATTATGTTAATGGAGTTTGAGTTCTTCATTAGATGGTGTTCTTTAGGCTCTGCGCCCTCTAATCTATGTTTGGTTAATTTTCATTTAGGCCATGCAGTAAAAGCAGACCCTTTTTATTTGGCAGTGAAAACCTTATTCAACTTTGTGAATTGATTCAGTTGATTTAACTACAACAATGACACCCCCCCTCCCCCGGAGGTCTGGACATAAGTCTAAGGTGGACACTTTAAGGACTACAGCTCCTGGTATTTATTTAAAATTAAAATGTGGTGAGTGATGAGCTCCAACTTCGAAGGGTTAGAATCATCATTTTTTTTTATTTTTACTGGAAAATTCTTTCAAGCTGAACTCCAGGCAGAAAATGTTGCTGCCTTCATACTTTAATCCAATATGTTCTTCAGGTTGTTTTCACTAAGAAATCCATTAAGCATTTTATGAATTTCAGGTCTCAGTCCCCTTAACATCCGGAATATAAGACCGGTGGCTACTTTTCCAGATGTCCTCCTAGCTGCTGGTCTTGTCATTTCCCCACAGTAGTTCTTTGCAGTAAACGATGACATAATTACGATCATGCTCACTGTAGTGGGTGGATCTTGAAATCTCAGGCACCCAGTCTGAGCCGCCCACAATTGCAGCATCATTTGATTGACAGGCCAGGAGACTCCTGGTATTTCCTGCCTCTACTGTAATGACCTCACACAGTGACTGACAGGCCAGAAGTCTTCTAGTCTGTCTCGGCTCTCCACGCCTGTGAATGGTGGGCTATATAAATGAGCACTGGGCTCAGTGAAAGCCCCTCTCCCCACAGCCAAATGGGATATTGGTCTGAGCTGCCCACTATTACAGCATCATTTGATTGAAAGACCAGGAGACTCCTGGTCTTTACTGCCTCTACTGTAATGACCTGACACAGTGACTGACAGGCCAGGAGTCTCCTAGTCTGTCTGGGCTTCCCATGCCTGTCAAATGGTGGGCTATGTAAATGAGTACTAGGCTCAGTGTAAGCCCCTCTCCCCACAGCCAAATGCGATATTGGTCTGTGAGGAACAGGTAAGGTGCTTTTTTAAAAAGAAAAAATATACTTTTATTGTGTTCTGTTGTTAAAGATTACTGTCATATAATTGAAAATAATGCCATTTAATAATACCAATGGTATAATAAAATATTGTTTATCACTAGTTCAACATTGGCTGACCATCGGTTGTGGGCGTGTAATCTCAAAATCTGTGTGTGTCATGAGGACAATGTGGGAAAGTACCCAAGCTCATTCACTGTAATATTTTCATATTCTTTCCCACAATCATGTCCATTCACTCCAATTCCCATGGAATCAAGGGAACTGTAGTTTCTCATGGCTGTGCAGTGGGAATACAGGATGCTATGTGTATGCCTGCTTTACTCCTTCTCTTGGGGCTGACAGAAGCTGTTATTTTTATGAATTGGAGCTATGACATCACAGATATTTCTTCCAATTTATCATCTTAATGGTGAGGTTTATATCTAACTTGATTATAGTTTATAGGCTTACTACTAGGATAGGATACTACTTAATGCTTTTTTAATCTTCAACCTGTTGTTCAGCTTTAAAGTATATATATTTCTATTAATATATTGATTCTGAAACGTTGCACATTATAACACATAATCAATACATTATGTATTGAAATAAGTAATTATTGTAGATCGCTACATGTTACATTATGTTTTTTTTTTATCTGTTTAGTTTTCCTATTGATAGTTAGGTGTGTGTATCCTAAAATGTTTGATTTCATTCTTACTATTTCCCCATGTTTTTTCTCATTCCAAGCTGTGTCCTACTGTAGTACCCTGCATTTTAATATATGCCCAGGTCACTGTCCCTGCCAAAAAGGGAGTCCAGGCATCTACTGTATGTGCCTGATTATGTGTGAACTGAGCTGTAAAAAGCTAACAGTCATGCTATTAAACATTGCTTTCAGTACAAGTGCAGAGATATAACTTGGGGCAGAAACCACCAAGAGAAAGTAGTGAAAAGTTAAACTACAATCTACAGACATCATGACCAAAGACAGCTTTACCACTACAAGAAAGTCCTGGGTAAAGACAAAATGATTAAAGTGAACAAAAATAAAATTATTTTTCCCCATATTATACACAATTATCTTTACAACACCATAGCTATCTAATCACATTTAGTCCATGGCACGGCATTTGCCATTTTACATGTTTAAGTCAGGCCCAGTTTTGTCCTATTTTGAAAAAAACAACAACTTTGGTCTTTCCAAGAAGGTGGCAATGCCACATTGGTTCAAAAATTAAACCATTTTCATTAATAAAACACAGAGATCAAGTTTACTTACTGTTTTGTTTGATAAGTAACAGTAGTCTGTTGACACATACCAAAATAATCTGTAAACATAGAATTTAAAGTATCATATTTTGTGCATTGTGCCTTTAGTAGTGAATGGCCACTTCCCACAAAACAAACTGCAGGCAGGTATTACACTTGTGATTGGACAGATTACCTGTTTATTACTTTGGTGACAATTATTTTGGTGTCACTATCTCTAGTTAAGACTTATGACTCTCAAAGATGGTATTATATTTTTAACATACAAGGTTATGATTTATGGTAAACAGGATGTTCACATGAAGAGTAAACCACGTTCAACCTTTGTGCTGCTATTCCAATTGAACTCAATAAAATCAAGCCTGGCAAGCTTTTGTTTAAAACTAACTCCGAACATGCAGAATGGATGATTTTGTACTGGCCCATGTATTTCATTTTCAGTGGCTCCTTTTAAATCTTGAAAGAAGTTTTGACCCGCTCCAAAGTAGAAGAATACATGACTTTTTTTCTCCCAGGTTTCGGCTCCTGGTTAAATCCGTAGAAATATCCAGTAAAGAAAGAGCTGAAGTCTGTACCCAATGTTTACAAATAACATTAGGACGTTGTTTCTATTTAATGAAGTTTTTAATTGTCCACCTTTGTCCTGTGCAGCTCCGAAGAATTAAGTCAATGCCTCCATTACCTCTGATTTCAACCTCTAGGCAACGTCCTGTGCCTTTATTCATTATTGCTCCATTCTGAAATGAGAAGAATAACTCCAAATAGTTAACAACACCAACAATGTTTTTAATCATATGCTAAAACTAAATTTAAACACTACAACTCCTTTATGCTCTACATATTTAAGCAGTCATTTTTAGTCACTGTTCCTTGGGTAAACCTAACCTGGATTGCTGCCAACCCACCTGGTGGGCACAGATGAAATGACTTATGTAATAAATTAAAAAGCATTACATTATTGTTAACAAACATGTGTGCAGCTAATAATTGGTGGTGAGAAAGTGGTTATTTTTCTTTCTTCTTCACTCTTTTCACATATTGAAGACTCGACTCCTAGGGTTAAAGTGTTTTTTTTTTTAACCTAAAGCATTGTCAGCATTAAGGTAAAAGACTTTCTAAATGCAGCTCCCCCTCTCCCCCCCCCCCCCCACCAGTCCTGCTTATCTGAGCCTGATCTTGATTCTGTGCTGTGCCTTTCTCTGCTCGCGCTCCTTATAGGCTCAAGCCCCCAACACGTGGCCTGAATGTCGGGAGACATTGAACAGTTCAATAAAAACCGACCAAAATTTGGCCCATGCGTATGTAAGCTGATCCAACAGCAGCTGAGAGAGTGTTCCGGCAGGTGTGGCGGGGGGGGGGGGGGCGTACCCCTGTCAGAACACAACAGCTCATCTGGGGAGATCACTGAACTATGCTCAGATTGTTATTACAGAGGCTCATAATGTGTACCAGGCTTCAGAGACAGCAGTAGCGGGAGCCAATGGCTGTCAATTCAAGCCAGTGAGGAGGGAGGCAGGGGCAAGACCGAGCCATTCTCTGTGTGTCAATGAAAGAGCCCGGAGCAGGGCAGGGGACTCAAGAAAAAGAGGATTGTATAGAGCAGGTAAGTATGACATGTCTGTCTTTAAAAAAAAAATAATAATTTTGGGTTTAAATTTACTACTTTTTTTGTTAAACACTTGATGACCTGCCATAGTACATATACGTGCAGGCACAATTACATACATGTACATCATGTGCCTGCATCGGGTATAGGAGCGTGCTGCCCCCCCTCCTGCGACCGCTGTGCCCTCTGTGTGATTGCACATACCAGTACTTGAGGCCTGGTGATTATGTGATCACTATGAGAGATCACTAGTGATTACAGCTGTTATTAATAGGTTACCCATTTATGACAAATAAAAACTTTGAAAAAAAAATGTTAAAAAATGAAAACAAAAATTGTATAAAAAAATTATTTATTAAATTATTTTTTTTTTTACATGCTGTCACCAAGCAGTGTCCCTGATCACCAAGCTCACCATGCCTCTTACTAAATGCCTCAGACTGTTTACTTTCCAAAAAGGGGTTATTTCGGGGGAGATTGTACTATCCTAGCATTTTAGGGTCTCAAGAAATGAAGAATTGATCCATTTTGGCTATGTGTTGAGTTATTAGTTATTGAGACATTAATGGCGGCTATGTGTTGAGTTATTTTGAGGGGACAGCAAATTTACACTGTTATACAAGCTGTACACTAACTACTTTACATTGTAGCAAAGTGTAATTTCTTCAGTGTTGTCACATGAAAAGATATAATAAAATATTTACAAAAATGTGAGGGGTGTACTCACTTTTGTGAGATACTGTGTGTGTGTGCGTACTTTGACGCAGTGGTGGGCTTGAGCACGATATGGCCATATGGTGGAACTAAATCCCCATTTTTATTTATGGATGGTCTCCATATTTGATAGTCATTTCTTTTGCATGGTTGCGCTATTCTTTTTTAATATACATGTTGCTTGGTCCATAGCTGCACCGGCTTTAGATATACATGTTCAGGGTTTGCTCCCCCAATTTTTTGCTTGTTTATTATATATATATATATATATATATATATATATATATATATATATATACAGCAGTTTGTATAACTTTCACACAAACAAATTAATATGCAATTATTCGTTTTTTTTTTTTTTTTTTTTAAAGACATGCAGCAAAATACATTTTGACATAAAATAATGTTGCAATTTCATCCTATTAGATATATTTAATGACAAAAAGTGGAAAATATTGTTTTTAGTTTTTTTTTTCTGTCTTTTTCTGTTTATATCCCAAAAAATAAAAAAATACAGTGGTGATCAAATACCACCAAAATAAAGCTGTATTTGTGTGAAAAAAAAATAATAAAAAAGGTAATTTGCGTACAGTATCGCATGACAGGGCAGTTGCCAGTTAAAGTAGCACAGTGCTAAATAACAAATAATCCCCTGGTCATGAAGGGGGAAACAGTGGTTAAAATTGTAGTAATACATAATATATTACTGTAAAAATGAAGACATTGCTATAATGTAGTGTTTGTGCTCATAAACGCTTGGTGAGTTGTCTGTAAAAAAAAAAAAAAAAAAAGATAAACATGAGGTTGGCAACTCAGTCAGTTAGGCAAAATTGGTGTTCAGGTGGTAACTATGCCCCACTGAATCACCTAAGAGATAAAAAAAAACAATGGATGTGTATAAAATGTGCTTGAAATTGCAATTGTATATTTGTAAATAAAATCTAAACAAATTATTTGAATTACAAAAAAAGCTATAAATAAAGAATGGTATTATGTTATTCACAGCATACAAGTATTTTTGCAAGCATACAAAGGATGGCCAAAAAAAAAAAAAAAAGAATTATTTACCTGTATAAAACTCCAGCGCTTGTGGAGTGTGCTTTTCACCTTATCACAGTCCATAAGCTGAGGGAATTTACTTTTCTTATTATCTACTAGACAGCGTGTATCGGGTAAGAGTATTGTGCTCCCTAGAGTTCCGAGATGGAGATATCCTTCCTTTGTGTATCTTGCAAGCTGCAAACACATAGAATTGCATTATTCAATACCATCCATTGTGCCACTGCATTCACAGGGGTATTTTAGTCTCTTCCACTACATTGCATTGTTTGAATTGCACAGCTTTCATTTTAATGAAATTCATTTTCATTACCAGTAACTATTTATTTCATAGCTTTCTTGTGTAGGTGGATCTAATTGTGTTTAATTTAGACCAAATTTTCACTATTTTACTGAATAGCTATTAAACAGACATCACCCAAACAGAAACATCATGTGTTTCTTTTTTTCTGAAAGCCCTCTGAGGACTTATTTATTAAGGTAGTCTAAAGAGCAATGGTATACAGAAACCCAATGAACCATGAATTCAGAGTATTCAAGTCAATGAAAGATTATTGATGCTTTGTTGCTATGTGTTACTTTGCAAATTGATATTTCACTGCTAAATAATCTGGTACATATGCGGCCACCAGCATCCTAGCTACCAATGATTCCTCTGCCTGCCAGCTTGTTTCAGATTGTGAATCACTCGCTGGCATCCCAGGTGATGTAATCGTAATCTACCAAATATATTAATAAACATATTTGGTGATTGATGCCAGACAGCACGCTGGTTAGTCTGTGTACATTCAGCAGCCCACCAGGGAGATGACATATGTGATGAAGTACTGGCAAGAGCAGGTCATTGTGGGACATGTACTTTGTGAGACAATATTTTTTTGGATTTCATTTGACAATATTTTTTCTACATCCTGGGACATTATCTTTATACAGTACATGTATTTTAATAAAGGATTTTATCTATTTTATCCCAGAGCAGCTGAATATAAACAATGGGGAAGAGGGAA
The DNA here is from genome assembly GCF_965119305.1 of Pelophylax lessonae. Taxonomy (NCBI): domain Eukaryota; kingdom Metazoa; phylum Chordata; class Amphibia; order Anura; family Ranidae; genus Pelophylax; species Pelophylax lessonae. The sequence goes on from NC_138769.1 coordinate 401,929,382, forward strand.
CCTACTGACATCTCTGACCAAATATGGTAATTTTAAAAAAATGTTTTCTATATGGGTACATGTTCCCCAATGCAATCCCTTGTTCCCCACAACCTTTGTTTGACAACCCCTTTCCTATCAGCCTTGATTTTCAATATTCGCCTCCAACTGACTTCTATAGGGTTTCCAATGACTTTTGCAATATACAATTTTTTTGATGAGTTCACATTAAGGCTAGGCAGTCCTGTACCTAGCACATGTGGTACCTAGGGCCCATCATTTTTTGACACCCCACCTGCCAAAAAAAGCAGTATGAAGGAATAAAGCGGTGAAACTGCACAGAATTGTAAATAAAAACACAACAGTTTTTGACAAGGTATGCATTAAAAAAAAAAGAAGTCCCCTAATGTACATCCATCGTCAAGCACATAGTCCAGCGATGTAGGTCTATGTCGTTCATGATGAACAAAGGCCGCTGATCCGAACAATAAAAAAAAAACCCTGCCCACCGACACCTGGCCGTTCCTGTTTCTTGCCAGTACCAAATGACAGCTCCACTCCCCCTGGCTCTGAAGTAAGCAAAAGGACAAGGGTGTCCATATATAGTCAATGACATCATAAGGGGGTGGGATCACATCACAGGGTGATCCCGCCTTTTTGTTTACTTCAGAGGGAAGTGGAGCTGTCATGTGGTACTGGCAAGCTACCCTGCAGCTTGTTAAGTCTAAACCTAAAACAGTGGGTGGAAGGTCTGCTCTAATGTTTGTGTGGCCTGGGTCTTGCTAAGCCAAGCACAGGAGGACCACTGAAGATTCCCAGAAGTCCATGCTTTTTTTTTTTTGCTCATTTTATTTAGAACCATAACATAAAATATACCAGGTAACACCCCATACTTTACTGTGGTGATTTCAAACAGATACTGTACAATATTAAACTAATATGTTAAACTAATACATAACTGGATTCATTTATAGTTTAAATTTTTCCCTCAGAGTTAGGTTTAAACTTCACTTTTATTTGGAACCATGACTTAATCCTGGAACACTAAATAGCCTTCCAAAGTATGTATTTCAGAATCTTAGGCTAACATCTTTCAGTGCTGAGATTTCCAAAAAAATGTCATGTCATACATTGAAATTTAGTTTTTAGCATAAAAATGCTATTATTATTTACTTCTTGGTAAATTATTTAGTTTATTAAATGCTATTGTTTTAACATTCTTAAACTACAAAACCTGACATCATGATAGCTTAAAAGAAGGCCAGATAATATGTCTACCATTGCATTATTTTTGATGGAACTAATTAATCTGTTGCTGATATGCCTGATAATTGCCAATAAAAGTCAGGAAAAATGATCACTTCAGTGGTTTTATGAATGCTTACATTTAAAAAAAGAAAAACAAGCCCCAAAGTAATGCAATAACTGCAAGCTCATTATTCCAGGATAACCAAAACTATTACTGTTCAATTGTGTAAATCCTTCTAATCACCTATATGTGGCTCTAACTGACAAACTGTGGACCATAAAACAAACAGTGAAATATCAAACCTGGGGGCCCCATCCGTGACATGGGTACATTATAGCTGTATGATTCTCCTGTGGTCCTTGGTCTAGACAAACATCTTTAGCTTTATTATTCCGTAGCTGTTAAAACAAGAACATTTGTTTAGAAATGTTTTTAAAACAAATGGATGAACTTTGTATTATATTTAATACTCGAAAAAATAATTAAACACTAAAGAAAATTCACTTTTAAATAAAACAGCATACTATTCCTATTTCTAATTATCTATTTATAAAAGATTCATTGCACAAATCTCAGGAACAGTCATGCAAAACTGAACTAAATTTCATTGTATGTTTTTGAATAGAATAACTCCTGTATCAGCAGCCCCATCTAGTGGGCAAAATGCTGTATATTTTCTCAGTGAGTTATTTTAGAAATGTTTTACTGCATTTTAGCCCCTAGATCAAGGATTCCTAACCGGGGGGCCATAGATGAGTTTCAGAAGATCTGTGAGGGTCAGATAAAAAAATATACATTCATATTCACTATAAAGCCCCCCCTTGTCCCAATCCATGGTTTCCCATTAAAAGACATTAAAGAAAATGCATCCTGCCACTTTCTCTGCCTTTCTCTAGTTCCAACTGCTAAGCATCTCTTGACTCGTTGTTGGCCCATGTTTTCCATCAAAAGTTGTATCATTGTGTGATGACAATCTTGTGTCACTCGATAACAGCAAGTGCTAATTCCTATTTTCTATTAGTAGTAGTAGTAGTAGTAGTAGTAGTAGTAGTAGTGGTAGAATTAAAGGGACATTAAAGGTTCATCTAAAAAAAAACAAAAAAACAAACATGCCATACTAACCTGCTTTTTGCAGTGGTTTTGCACAGAGCAGCACTGATCCTCTGCTTTTCGGGTCCCCCGCTGACTCCTCCTTTTCAGCCATTGCCCCTAATAGCAAGCCCCTTGCTCTGGAGGTACTGGTGAGTGCTCGCTCCCGAAGCCTCGCTATATGCATCCATAAGACACAAAGAGCTCAGTCCTTCACCCCGTTCTCTTCACATTGGCTCACTGACTGTGATTGACAGTATCAGGAGCCAATAGCTCCCGCTGCTGGTCTTAGCCAATGAGAAATGAGAGACCCAGGAGAAGCTCAGCTCTCGTGCACATCGCTGGATTGAGAGGGAGCTCATGTGTGTATTAGGGGGGCTGGTGGGGTGGTGGCTGCACATAGGTGTTTTTTTACCTCCATGTAGAGAATGTATAAGGGTAAAAAACCTTGAGCCTTTAAAACTACTGATAGGGAGTACTCTCGACGCTCTCGGGGGCCTTCGGGGTTACGATACCGGAGGACCCTAAGGTTTGTCTGTTGGGTGTTCTTGGTGGGGTTCAGGCCCCGGAGCTGGCCCTGCAGGCCATCGGGCGAGCTCTGTTTCAGGCAAGGAAATTGATACTGAGGCGATGGATTTCACCAAGGGCCCCACTGGTTAAGGAATGGGTTGCGGCTATGGGTGACACACTTAGATTAGAGAAGTATATATATCAACATAGGGGCAGCGTGGGTAAATTTGACCGCCTGTGGGCTCCGTGGCTGGCTGTGCCGGGGCTTGCCCCGGTGGAGTTGGTCCTGAACAATCTTCTGGCGGGGGTGAGGTGAGGCCCAGGGACCATTGTTACACGAGAGATCAATGTCTGCTCTGCTTGTGGTTGTTGTATCTGGTGGGGGTGCGGGGCAGATGGGTCGGACTATTGTATATTTTCCTGTCACATATGGGGATTTATGTTGGTAAATATGTATGCTATTACTGCAAGCTTTTTCATGCACTTGAGTACTGTACGTGTTCTGGACTCTGTATTTCTGTTCTTTTTTTTTGTGTGTTGATGTTTTGTTTGACATCTTTAATAAAGTTTTTGCCTGATTTAAAAAAAAAAAACTACTGATGATTGTATTTAATTTTTGTAAAGAGTGGTCATTCATTTTTTGCATGGCAAGGAGTGTTTTTTTTTTTTTTTGTTAGGATGGTTTACTTTATTCAAACTTTGTGTATGTCATACATATATGAGCCAACAATCACATTTTAATAAAAATAAAGTACATATATTCATAGCATTTGTGTTTATGTGAATATTTATGGGAAGGGGAGCCATAGCTTTTATCAGATTGCTAATGGGGTCTGTGACTCAAAAAAGGTTAAGAACCACTGCACTAGATGGAGCTGATGATATATCTACTAGAAAATGAAATTAAGTTAAACTTGCACAAGTGTTTCTGACATTTGTGCAACTAAGGTTTTATACATGGACCCTTTAAATGCATATATTAAACTGTTAACTATTTTCTGTGGTACTGGCGCCAAAGCAAATGTAAAAAACAAATAAAGGGACAAGCTCATGAAACAAACTTTTCGGTGACAATGCATGAGGACTATAAACAAAACAATTTGTTTTATAACAAAAATAATGCAACAATTTGTGTTTGTGCAAAAAAAGAAAAAAATAATATGCAAAGTACAAGTAAAGGGGGGTAAAGCTGAGCTAAATGATAAGTGTAATAAAACAATAAATAGAACATTTTCTCTAAGAGATAGCAATAAACTATCAGATTAGTGATTAATCAAAAAATAGTGCATTCGACAAATCAATGGAAGTGACTCCGGATAATGTAATAAATATAATGAATATAATAAACCACAAAGTCCATAAAGGAATAAATAAAAGTCCAAAAGTGAATAAAAGTGTTCAGAGACAGAATCCTCCACCTCTTAATGATATTCTCTCCACCGTGCTGGGAACAAATCACGCTAATGCACTTACCAGATGATGGCTGTATGCAGGCATGTATCACTCATGAGATTATATCCAACCAGCTCAAATCAGGACCCTTTTGCAGCTCCACTAAGACCAGCAGGATGATTCCCCTCAGCCCAGCAAGATGACAGACACCACAGCATAGACATGGACAATCCACAATCCAGCAATGGTCATGAAAGAATAATGGCCACCATAGTGAAGTATGTATGAATAAACATTTATTAAAAGAAGGTAAAACACTCACATGTATGTAAAAGAAAAGCGCTTGTATCAGCAGAATCTGTAAACACCGCTGCCCGACTTCCGGGTATCACGCGGTGACGTCAGCACGCCTTCCCGACGCATTTCGTCATAGATGATGTCTTTCTGGGAACTTGAAACGCGTCAGAAAGGCGTGCTGACGTCACCACGTGATACCCGGAAGTCGGGCGGCGGTGTTTACAGATTTTGCTGATACAAGCGCTTTTCTTTTACATACATGTGAGTATTTTACCTTCTAGTATTAAATGTTTTTTCATACATACTTCACTATGGTGGCCATTATTCTTTCATGACCATTGCTGGATTGTGGATTGTCCGTGTCTATGCTGCGGTGTCTGTCATCTTACTGGGCTGAGGGGAATCATCCTGCTGGTCTTAGTGGAGCTGCCAAAGGGTCCTGATTTGATCTGGTTGGATATACTCTCATGAGTGATACATGCCTGCATACAGCCATCAGCTGGTAAGTGCATTAGCGTGATTTGTTCCCAGCACGGTGGAGAGAATATCATTAAGTGGTGGAGGATTCTGTCTCTGAACACTTTTATTCACTTTTGGACTTTTATTTATTCCTTTATGGACTTTGTGGTTAATTATATTCATTATATTTATTACATTATCCGGAGTCACTTCCATTGATTTGTTGAATGCACTATTTTTTGATCGGTCTCATATTTTTTGATCGGTCTCAAATTTTTTGATTGATCACTAATCTGATAGTTTATTGCTATCTCTTAGAGAAAATGTTCTATTTATTGTTTTATTACACTTATCATTTAGCGCAGCTTTACCCCCCTTTACTTGTTACTTTGGTGTTTCCCACTGTAGCTGCAGCTTTGATTTAATTCAATTGTTCACTTTATTGGATTTTTTGTGTTCAGCGCGGTTATTTTATTTGTATATATATATATATATATATATATATATATATATATACTACCAAAAGTATTGGGACACCTGCCTTTATACGCACATGAACGTTTGAATGTTTATGGGATCCCAATCTTAGTGTATAGGGTTCAATATTGGTTTGGCCCACTCTTTGCAGCATTAACAGCTTCAAATCATCTGGGAAGGCTGTCCATAAGGTTTAGGAGTGTGTCTATGGGAATGTTTGACCATTCTCCCTGAAGCGCATTTGATAGGTCAGGCACTGATGTTGGAGAGAAGGCCTGGCTCACAGTCTGCGCTTCAATTCATCCTTAAGGTCTTCTTCGTCTAAGGTCCTAAGGTCCATAAAGACATGGATGAGCAAGTTTGGGGTGGAGGAACTTGACTGGCTTGCACAGAGTCCTGACTTCAACCTGATAAAACACATTTGGGATGAATTTTTCAGCGCAAACTACAAGCCAGGCGTGATCAATCAATCAGCCTTGGGTTCAGGGTTCCAATGCACAAAATGACACTCACATGGCATACATGACAGCTTGCAAGAAGACAACAAGAGGCTAGGACCTGTGACATTATGTTACTGGCTGTAGGACACCTTGATTTGAAATATGTATAAAGGGATATTTTTTTTAGAACAGGTGTGGGGGATGCTGGGGCTCAAAATCTGGAGTTGTGTGTTAAATGTAGCATGCATCCTCAGATTCAGGAATCAAATTAAGCACCGTAAGAGGCTTACTTGTGAAGCAAAAAAACAGTTAGTAAAGTACAAGATCCCTCTGCAATCTATCTGAAGCCTTCTTTTACAGATCTGATTTTGGATCGTGTGTTGTTTGGGATTAGTTCATCTCTATTGGCAGTGACCTATCTTATTTATATCATTTATTCAAAATTTATTTTGTGTGGTTTCTGAGGTCTAGACTATAGATTATAAATCTGAGAGACTAATGTGAGATCTTATTATATTATATCCCATAGCTGTCTTCACCAACGTCTCTCAGTACTATTAAAACCACAAAATGTTAGCAATACAAAACAGCCAAAAGATACATGTTTCAAATAAAATTCTCATTACAAATTTAATGGAAAAAGCTGCAATATGCTATTAGAGTTTGATATACACCCTACAGTGCCCTAGCTGTGTAAAGCATGCTCAAAGCAGCTGTAAAATTGAATAATTATTGTAAAGTCAATAAAGAAGGCATATATAAAATATTATTTAACCACAACCAATGTCTGCTATAGAAACAGTAGCATTAATGTCTTCATATCTGCAAGGAATGCTTCTATTTCTTAATTGTGTGTTACATTTTATCCACTTAGAGTTTACAGTAAGTGGTTTAGGGATTAGGTTTTGAGAGGAGATTAAGTGTTTGAGTAGAATTCTAGTCAAACTACTCTTAAAAATACTTCCTCCCTTCTCCAAACACTTATTGTGACTAACTTGTGTAAGAAAAGATCTGTATACTTATCTATTTTCAGCCTGCTCTGGTCCAGTCACGTGATCTCCGGTATGTCAGCCAGCAGTGGCTGCAGGGGAATGAAGAGCACTTGACAATGGCTGGCAATTCCTGGAAGTTGTGATATAACCCATAGGCTTCCTATGGCCCATCCGTTTTTAATGCGCCCTCCTGTCCCCTGCCGATGACAGAGGGGAGCCGATCATGTGATTGGACGGGAGAAGCCTGAAAATAGCCCAGTATACAGATCTTTTTTTTTTTTTTTACATAAATTAGTTAGTTAGGTGTTAGAAGAGGGCAGGGAGTGTTTTTAGGGGTAGTTAAGTTTTTACTGGAATTCTACTTTAAAGTGGTTGCAAACATTTACATTGATCCAGTGAAGTACCTGGCCTCAGGTGATACACAGAGATTAAACACATCCTCTTATATAAGTTGTACTTGATTATCTGCAATCTTCTCTCCTCTACATCCGTTTAAAGTCCAGAATTTACAGTTTGTTTAAGCAGTCAGAAAAAAGGGGGTGGGAAGCTAAAATTGAACTCTGCAGAGCTCAGTGAGGAGAGCTCTCAGTGCTGATTGGAGGGAAGGGACACACTCCCCTTTACACATCATACAGGAACAGAGCTGAGGCAGTCGATCGGCTGGAGATCCCTCCCCTGTCACCATTTTCTGTCTTGGTGTCAGGAAAACTATTCAGAAGTGACCCATGTTGATAACAGAATAAAGAAGCAGCAGGCAAAAATATGACACTTAGTGCTCTTAATTAAGACAAGTACACACTATAGAGGGATGTGCTTTGTTCATATTTCATGTCTGAGATTTACAGCCTCTTTAACCCTTTTACACTGACCGCCTTCCAGCCCTTTAAGAGTTCTAAAAGCCAGGAGATGGGCATTCGGGTCATGTGACAGATGTGAGTGGCTGTCACATGATCAGAAAGTTCCCAATGGCAAGTATGCATTTAGAGCTTACCGATCTCTGCTGGCTACCATGCTGGGAGTGTGCAGGAAGAGCGCTTTCCATACATTAAGTTGCTTTAAGAAGGCCCACAAGCAGAGCGTCCATCTATATGGGTGCAGCCATTGCCAAGAGGTTAAAGAGAAAGTAAAGCTTCCTCTGTAACTTGTACCTATAGATAAGCCTATGATAAGGTACTGTAAATATCTCTTAAACATGCACCGTTTAGGATATATTTACTTTGCATGCAGCCAGTGACATCAATGGCGCATGCGCTCTGAAGGAACAGCCACCTGTGCCTGTCCTTCAGAGCCCTGTGCCGTGAATGGCGGCTCCTGAGCACATGCGCAGGAGTGACGTCATTGTGGCTCTGGGAATTCAGACAGCTGAACATGTCGGCAGTGTCACCGGTGAGCGGGTAGTGCTGTGGGGGCTTCGTTCTAGGGTAAGTTTTTCATAATGAGCTAATATTGCCTTTATCTTTCAGTTTTTTTTTTCCTGAGGACTACAACCTCTTTAAAGGCTCAGTGTAAAAGTAAGAAGAAGATTAAGGGTTGGGGGGGGGGGTAAAGGTAAAATGTTTAGTCAAAATTAGGTTAAAAAAATGTAGTAAAATTCTACAATACATGTATATTTTTCAAAGTTTTGACTCGTTCAAAAAGTAAAAAAAAACATATACTGTAGATTGATTTTCCAAAAATGTAGTAACTTAAAGTGTAACTTCACTCTTAGGCTCCATGTACACGGGACGTTAGAAAAAAACGTGCTGCAAAGCTAGTTCTGATGCCAGGAAAAAGCAGCTGTTAAACATGCTTTCAGTAGCTTACTCCATTGGCGTTATTTCACGTTTGGCCATGTTGCTTTTAGCAGCGTTTTTCTGCCTCCATTCAAAATCAATGGTTCCCTATGGTAGCCTATTGATTTGAATGGAAGTCGCACCGCAAGTCGGATCAGGGGGCTTCTCGGGATCTGGAAGCCCCCTTTAACAAGGGTGGCCCCCCAGATCCCGGACCCCCTCCCTATGTGAATGGGTATGGGGTACACTGTACCCCTACCCATTCACCCGATAAAAGGCAGTGTATGTAAATAACGACAGGAGACGTTTTGGAAAGTTTATTCAAAATCTTCATCCGGACCTCTCCGCTCTTCTTGGCTTCTGCTCTTTTGCTGTCCGCTCTTCTGCTGTCCAATCTTCTGCTCTTTTGCCCTCGGCTCAGTTTCTTCCTCCGGTCCTCCTCCGACGCTGTCCCCAGTGATTATGCCGGTCTCCGGTCTCTGCAGCTTGTTATATAGCCATTGTGGAGGTGGTCGCCAGGTGACGTCATCCGGAGACCCCGCCCCCTCATGTCACAGATGACGTTATCATGTCACAGATGACGTTATATGTGACCCCCGAGGGGACGGGGCATCGGGAGACCATGCCCCCTAATGGCTATATAACAAGCTGCAGAGATCGGAGACCGGCATTATCACCGGGGACAGGGTCGGAGGAGGACCGGAGGAAGAAGAAGAGCCTAGGGCAAAAGAGCAGAAGGTTGGACAGCAGAAGAGTGGACAGCAAAAGAGCAGAAGACAAGAAGAGCGGAGAGGGAGAAGACCAGAGCGGAGAAGTCCGGATGAAGATTTTGAATAAACTTTCCAAAACGTCTCCTATCGTTATTTACATACACTGCCTTTTATGGGGTGAATGGGTAGGGGTACAGTGTACCCCTTACCCATTCACATAGGGAGGGGGTCTGGGATCTGGGGGGCCAACCTTGTTAAAGGGGGCTTCCAGATACCAAGAAGCCCCCTGCCCGCAGACCCCCACAACAACCGGCCAGGGTTGTGGGGATGAGGCCCTTGTCCCCATCAAAATGGGGGCAAGGTGCTTTGATGTGGGGGTGCAGAGCCCCCCCTGCCCCAAAGCACCAACACCCCCCCATGTTGAGGGCATGTGGCCTGGTGTGGTCCAGGGGGGGTGGGGCCTCTCGCTCGTCCCCTCCCCCTTCCTGCCCTACCGGGCTGCGTGCTCGGATAAGGGTCTGGTATGGATTTTGGGGGGACCCCACGCCATTTTTTCAGCGTGGGGCTACCTCCAAATTCCATACCAGACCCGAAGGGCCTGGTTTGGAACCTGGGGGGGACCCCCACGCAGTTTTTTTCCCATTTTTGGCGTGGAGTTCCCCCTCAAGATTCTTACAGCGCAAGTCGCACCGCAAGTCGGATCATCCTGATCCTACTTGCGGTGCAACTTCCATTCAAATCAATAGGCTCCCATAGGGAACCATTGATTTTGAATGGAAGAAAAGAAAACGTATAACGTGGCTGAACTTATTTCATCACGTTCGGTCGCGTTTTTGCGCTTGAAACGCCGGGAAACACACGTTCAAACGCAAATAATTGCGTTCCAAAAGACGTCCCTGAACTCAACTGCCTGCAAATGACTGTAAACGACCCTGTGTACATGGACAGATAAGATAACATGCAGGTGGGTTCAGGGGCTTCTGAAAAAAACACCCAACTGCTCCTAAACGGACATTTACAACGCCCCGTGTACATGGAGCCTTAAGGTAAAGTTCTGCTTTATGCTCTTCTCCCCCCTCCTCTTCTATTTTTGTCACTTTGTCTGGGGGAGAGGGTGCGGGTTCCTGGTTTTGACAGGTACCGGCTCCCATTTCTAATTGGATCACTGCAGTGATTCCACCGGACGTTCTCTCCCGCGCCCGCAACCTTCTGGGACACAACATAGGTCTCAGAAGACTGTGGGACTATTTATAAAGTGCAGCGTGGCCTACGTGTGTGCAGTGGGAAGCCAGCTGTGAAACCAAAAAGAATGATAGGCGACTTACCTTAGTAAACATGCCAGGCCTGGGGACCTGAAGACCAGTGAAGAACTGGCCTGGGGGAAAACATCGCTGGATCCCTGGACAGAAGAGTGTCCTTTTATTAAAAGCCAGCAGCTACATTTTTTTCAGGTGAACTGAAGCTCCTCTTTAACTTACTTTTTAAGCTAACAGTGCAGCCTCTGCTTATCTAATATTCTAAGCAATTTTGCCAGACCTTTACAGTTCTTTTTTTATAGAATTAATTTTCTACTCTTATCCAGAGCATAAGAGAGAGGTTTTCTGTAGTTTATGGGGCGAACTGGGCAGGATTGATAAGACTCATAATTTCTTATTGATAAGCAAAAGCAAGATGCCAAGAAACTGAACAGATCACTGGGTGCATACACCGACTTTTTTTGGTTAGATATACACTTTATTTACATTACCTCTCCATAAGCCACAGTGTTATTGTATCGTCGCATTTCTGGATAAACATTATCCAAGTACCACTGAAAGTTCTTGCATTTCAAGCTTTTCCTTAAGGCAATTCTTTCTGATATATCACCAATGTCAATTCCTGGGTTCTAAAGATAATGAGGAGAATGTTATTATACTGTCTGTTTACATAGTGATGATATACACTGTATTTTATAAGATTTCAGAGTGTACCTCTAAAGGTAAATTCCATGCGATATATACATGAGATTTGTAATCATCCATCCAGACTTCAGCTACCCGTAATGCATTTCTTTTTGTGTAGAAATCAATATTATTGTTATAAGGCTTCCTTTTGCGTTCTATATGGGCCACTCTTGAACATGGGAGAACTTCCATGCTGCCCCCACATAGCCACACCTATAAAACACACAAAATAAAAGAAATACAAGTATTATTATGTATATACAGTAGATAAATAATATTTTGTAACTAATATGGAAAAGCAGATTATCAGCCAATCCCTTCTCTTCCCATACCTGGCCTGGATTAAAGAGACTTTGTCAAGTGTGGGGGGTGGGATGGGGGGGGAGTTGTTATTCCTATTGGCCAATGAGGGTACCTATTGTATGTGGGTGGGGCTTAGTGGTGGGCTTGTTGTATCTTCTCCTGTAAGAATGGCCCAGAATTCAAAGCTATAGAAGTAAGATAAAAATCAATCCTCTCTCTCTGCTGCATTACAAGGGAAAAGCTCAGTATTTCTGGATTTGGTTCATATGTGTACACAACCTCCTGCCTTTCAAAAGCAGTGCTCAGTGACCAGTTACCAGGACAAACAATGTCATGTGTGGAGTGGTATGATCAGACCTATGCAAATACAGACTTTCAGAAAGTTGTTAATTTGTATGGGCTTTTTATCTGGGTTTCAAGTGGTACCTTGGGGTTGGAGAAGTTGTGCTTAGCAGGTAAGAGGAGGAACTTTTTGAACCCTATTTCAGCAGTGTCCTGATTATTTTAAGCTCAATACAGGGCTGCTTTAATGTTTGTAGCAGCTGACTTTGGAATTAACATAGCATGAATTTTAGTTCAACATATATTAAGGGGGGATTCAATGAAGCTGCTGCGCCACTTTTCTGGCCTTAATCCTTGTTGTTACTGTATTGCGCCAAATTCATGACGCGTTTGTTACACTTTTGGTTCTGATAGCAACTTCCTAAATGTGTCACTTTTACATTGTGTTCTAAAATGCTCCAAATTTATGTTTAATCTTTCTTATTGGTTTTGCAGGCACAATAAAACATATTGACAAAAACGATAACGTATCAATGAAATATAAATGGATCAGAGGAGCCTGATTATATCAGTGCTCACATTTGTGGGTAATGCATAGTAAGAGCACAAGTGTCAAGAATAAACAGGCTACATACACTTGAAATAGGAAAACATCCCTTGTTTCTATAATACAGTTAAGATTAAACAAGAAACAAAGACATGGATCTTAATAGTAGGAGGGAGATCAGAAACCTATAGCTATGTATTAGGGGTGTGGTATTAATACAGATAATCCTATAGAGAGAGCACCTCTGAAACTAAGTATTTTGACAGATCAGCAAAATGGGTATATCTAGGAGCAGCAAAAAAATAAAAAATAAAAAGGAGGGAGGGAGGGTAATGGATAATAAAAATAAGACGAGGGGAAGAGAGGCCATGAGTATCTATACACCAGAAGATGACATATGCTGATGAGAGGATCCCGGGATGACCCAACAGGCTAAAGCAAGGTAGAGGTAAATGTATCAAAGGTAGATAAATACCAGAAATGATTCCAAATTAGTGATGACCCGAACACCCTCCTGTTCAGTTCGCACCAGAACATCTCAAACAGGGGAAATGTTGCAGCGAACATGCAAACTCCATTAAAGTCTATGGGACACGAACATGAAAAATCAAAAGTCCTAATTTTAAAAGCTTAAATGCAAGTTATTGGCCAAAAATAGTGTATGGGGACCCGGGTACTGCCCTGGGGGACATGAATCAATGCAAACATTTTTTTTTAAAAGAATAGTTTTTACAGGAGCAGTGATTTTAATAATGCTTAAAGTGAAACAATAAAAATGAAAAATTCCTTTAAATATCATGCCTGGGGGCCCCCTTTAATGTGCCTGTAAAGTGGCGCATTTGTGTGATGTTTGTAGTCTGCTGCAGCAATACTGACATTTCTAAAGAAAAAATTGTCATTTAAACTTGCATTGAGGACGGGATCAGTAGTGCGTTATCAGTTTTTGCAGATGACACAAAATTGGCCAGGGCAATAACTGCACAGCATGAAGCAGATATCCTACAGAATGACCTGGACAAAATTACAGAGTGGGCAACGACATGGCAAATGAGGTTTAACGTGGAGAAGTGTAAGGTTTTGCACTTGGGGACTAAAAACATAAAAACACAATACACGTTAGGAGGGGAACCCTTGGGGGAATCAAAAATGGAGAAGGATCTGGGAGTCTTGGTTGATGATAGATTAGGCAACAGCATGCAATGTCAAGCGGCAGCTGTTAAAGCCAGCAGAATATTAGCATGCATAAAGAAAGGGATGTATTCCAGAGATAAGACTATAATCCTTCCACTTTATAAAACCGACCGCATCTGGAGTATTCTGTCCAGTTCTGGTCGCCAGTCCTCAGGAGGGATGTGTTGGAGCTGGAGAGAGTCCAGAGAAGGGCAACTAAACTAATTAGGGGGTTGGAGGACCTTGACTATGAAGAGCGTCTACAATCGCTCGATTTATTCTCCCTGGAGAAGAGACGTCTGAGGGGGGACATGATAGCAATTTATAAATATCTTAATTGGGATCCCAGCTTAGAAAAAAAGCTGTTCATTCGAAGGGATTGCATGAGGACTCGAGGGCATACAATGCGATTAGAGGAGAAGCGTTTTAACCTCAGGCAACGTGGGGGGTTCTTTACTGTTAGGGCTACAAGATTGTGGAATTCTCTACCACAAGAGGTGGTTTCTGCGGGTAGTATGGTGGCTTTCAAAAGACTCTTAGACTTACATCTCAAGGATCAGAACATTCAGGGCTATGTGAGATGATTACAGCCACACACACCTACACAGGTTGAACTGGATGGACTGTTGTCTTTATTCAACCTCACCTACTATGTAACTATGTAACTATGTAACTATATGCTCGCGGCTGTAATGTATTGTCGGCTCCCGGCAATACAGATAAAAAAAAATGAAAAAAACGTCGTGGGGTCCTCCCCAATATCCATACCAGGCCCTTATCTGAGCACAGAGCCTGGCTGGCCAGGATGGGGGTGGGTGTGGGGGCGAGCAAGCGAGCGCCAATTTGGTCCTGATGGTCAATATCAGCAACACAGTTCAGTACAATGTTATCAAATGCAGTTGATGCTAGATCAAGTACATGTAGACAGAAAGGAGGTAATTTACTTAAGACAAATAGGCTGGTCCGTTGGCAAGGGGATTTCCCCTTACCTTAGTGAATGAAGTGAAACTGTATTGACTCCCATCATCCAACCACATGCAAGAACAAATTTATTTATTTTTTTTACTTCAGACTTGAGATTCTGCATTCTTTGCAAAGTGGATTTTCACCACATTCACTAAGCTAAGGGAATAACGTATGCCTATCACTAAGATATTGTAACATCTCCACAACAGGTTTTACCGGTGGTGCAGCAAGTAAAATCTAAAATCATATTTCATATTCCTAACTAAACTGGATAATATGGTGGTAGGTGGACACAATGTCATTCACACAAACATTTCGCATTTTATTTTCAATAACAAGCATTTTAAGGTTAAGCACCAGTAGGTAAATAAAGGAATGCATTTCAATCGATTGCCTCTCTGTAGTTACTTTTCCATTAAGGTGAATTAGAATGCAAAATAAGTAACACTGACAACAGCAAGTTTTTAGATTTCCATTAGGAAAGGTAATATATAGACATGCCACTAACTGCTTATTTTATCAGACTATAAGGTATTCGTTGCCAGAAGGCCCCTGCCAAGATATGAGCATGCAGATAATGGGATGTCTAGCTTTCAGCAGATACATAAAAAATGTGGCCTGTGCTAATCCCAAGAATCAATCATCAGTTCATGCTACATTAGGAACACAGTAATTCATTTTACAGCAGAAAGACAGCTGAATTAGCGTGTCTTCACCAAAACAATATGAAACATAAGCCCTGTAAGTACGGATGAGAAGGTGTTTGTTTATGTCTAAAATGCATTGTCATAGTGTATGCATCCATTATCACAGCATCATGCGTAAGTCACGAATGACATTTTGAATAACTACAGATCAGTTTGTGCAGAAAAGTAAGGATTAGTCAGAGTGGATTTTGATGATATTAATAGTGGCAGTAGGAAAGTATGACCTTTTCTTCTGATACTTTATGTTGCTGAATGCCTTTAATCAGCCCGTATCTGTTAACATTACAATATCTGTCACATCAAGTACAAAGACACTGGTTTCCAAGTGCCATATAGAGTACGTTGTGTTTTCTTGACTTTTAATGAAAACACTGGAAGCATAAAAAGAAAATATATTGTAGTAACAACTTTGTTTACTTTGTGTCCACCCAGGGCACATTCTTCAATGTATTAAGTAAGGCTCTGTTCACATAAAACAATTAGCTGCATACCCCGTGTAGGGTCATCTTTTACTGGCATGGGGATGTACAGGTGTTGCATGCATTAGATTGCAGGCATCCCACTGTTGTCTATTGGGAAGCTCAGCTGCATGAACACATCAGGTGCCGGTCCTCAAACTCACCCTATGTGAGGGCAGGGACCCACAGGCACCTGCATTTCATATTAAGACACAGCAGCTATGCCCATGCAGCTGCACGACCCCATAGACAACAATGGGATGCCGGCACAGGAATGCACGCAACACCGATGTATTCCTGTGCCGGTAAAAGACGGCCCTGCGAGGAGTACGCCGCTATGCACCCTATGTGAACAAGGCCTTTCTTTGCTCTGCACATCCTTATTGCCTCTTGCACTGGATTCCAAATGTAATGATGATAAATAAATCATGTGTCGGAATACATTTGGGGTCTCAATATCTGGCTGGATTGATTTCAAATGGTATTAAACCCAAAAGAAAAAATGTCATATATAGCAGCTTACCATTCCTCAGATGTAGTGGTTGCATGAGTGTTCTTTTTGGGGGCTTTTTTCTTTGTTTTCACCTGATGATCCAGCCAGTTACATACTCTGTCTTAAGGTGTCTCCACTATGAGTGGAGGAGCAATGGAGACACCTCTGGATAGCAGCATCCTCAATCTGAGGAAAGGGTGGTGTTATATACACTGAAAGATTTCGATGGACTTGACCAACAAATTAGAGCTGAACTCCAGCTAACATTTACAGCAACTTTTGGGATAAAGGAAAATGAATAAAAGCTGACTATTTGTAAGCACCCCTGTCAGTGGTCTAAAGACTCTAGCTATCACTTTTGCTTAATGATGAGGTCAGGTAAAGGAAGTTGAAAGATAACAGACTTACTGGGGGCATGAATGGGTGACAATCAAGAAAAAAAAAAAAAAAAACTAAAACAAATGCAGCCACTACTTTCTTTACAATAGTGCGGAGATTAAACTGTTCCAGGACCTTTCTCAAATCACCTTACAGAATAGATGTACGCACACCCCCTGCTGGAGGCACTACGCTCAATATTCAATACAGATGGAAATTTCTGTTCTGTCTCTCTGCCTCCACTAGAGGCCTCATTGCACTTCTACATACGCCAGAGGACTTGCAAGCCTTCTGTGAACAGCTCAACTTGCCTCTGGTTGACCTGCCAGTTTGGTATGCATTCTACTTCCCGTCTGAGCCTTGGTGTCCAGTTTCTCACAACCCTTCTCCGAATGCTCCAGAAGATGTAGACTGGATCCACGTCACTTAACAACTGGGCAGCGTAAATAGCAGTAACAGTGCATGCTGCACAACACTACAATACGTTTGCTGACCAGCACCTCAGAATATGCCTCGTTAAAACTGATGGCACACCAGTCTCTAACTCTCATACAAGCTGAAGCAGAGAATTGGACACACTGACCCCAGGAGATAGACCTCTTAAATAATACATAATGTTAGAATGTACCCCCCCCCCCCAAACATATTTATTTGCTTCTTAATGTTGCTAGAAACTGTCTTTGGGCACTGAGGAGAGAGGGACTGGAGAGAGGCTGGGCTCTGTTTGGGAGGAGGACCAACATGTGTATCTTGGCATTCCCCCACTGAGGCTGAAACGTCTAGAGCCATGCTTTCTCTATACTTGCTCAATGGTAGGTAACAGAGAACTCTGATACTTATCAGAGTCCCAGTCATCATTATATTGAATCCTCCATTTTACCTTTTTACACTGATATCGAGATCTGGTCCTCCTCCGAGACATGCACTGCCCCCCCCTATTAGATAGAACATAGCTTGACCAGTATGCAACATATGCCCTTATGTTATATCCCATGATATAAACACCTCCCACAGCTTGCTAGGATTAAGATCAATACTACCCTCCTAATGTATTCGATATTATAAATGAATATGCCTCCTTGATTACATTAACCCACCATCACACTCAATGGGGGAGGCAGCATACATATATATATATATATATATATCTTCTATGAATCAGTGGGAGTAGAGGGGCATATTGTTTTTCTCCCAGCGGATGATATATCTCAGTGAGAAGTGGGAAGATGTTACCTGTATATCTCTTATTTCTCCCCCTACATACAACAATTGTAGGCATTTGATCTACACTGACACATCAGATTTTCAACAGGTCGAACGTGTAGCTGCTCTTTGTAATATACAACTTGATAGCTTATGATTGCAAAATTTACATTTTTGAATTGGCAGATGCATGCTCCTATCCATTGCTCTTCTGGGTGCTCTGCGTGGGGTCTGGAGAGATGGGTTCACAGACAGAAGACCTGATAGCTCCATCGAACCATCTTAATATATCTCCTGACAACCTGTCTCTCTATGCCCTAGACACATATTAGAAGCCTATGTCTTGTGATTTGCCATGTTCTTTTGCCCATTCACTCGCCCTAGGTTCCCCCCTTTCCTTAATTTATTACTAATTCTTAAGATGATGCACACTCACACGATCCTTATATGTACCAACGTCCCCAAGCAGCAGTTCTAATGGGTTCTCGCTGACCATCCAGCTTACATTCTGTAAGGTAATATAGAACTTCTATTATCACCTCTGGTAAACACTCTTTCCCACCTGTTGGGTTCTTCCCAATTTCTCATACACTCTTTTACAAATCTGTGACCTCTTGTTAACTCTATTCCTTTGCTTACACCCTTTCCCCCATTTCCACCCTCCCTTTTTTCCCCCCCCTCTCCCTCTTTCAATTACCTAATTCCCCTTATCCCTCCCCACTTTATTACTAATAGACACCTCTACACGTACTGTGTGGGGACACATTACCCCTCCCCCCATCTACAGCCTTCTTTCTAGCCCGGTAATTGCCTTTTGGACAGCTGTATTGCAACATGCAGAAAAATCTAACACCTAAGACACCTCTCTCATTGAAATGCGTCTCGCTCAAAGTAAAAGGTTTGAACTTCCTGGAGAAGAGAACACAGATCTTGACAGCCATCACCAAGCACAAAGCCCAGTTCATTTTTCTTCAGGAAGCTCACTTCTGTTCGGACTCAATTCCTAAGCTTACCAATAGCTTATGCCAAACAGCTCTACATGCAACAAATCCTTTCTCCAAGACTAAAGGGGTATTGTAATGGAACCGCAACCCACACTGTACTTGTGGACTGCCATCAGTATACGGCTTCCTCCCAGTCGTGAACATAGATATCAGATTTTCCAGCTGCCTCCCATACAAAGCTAGCCAACAACTTAGCTTGTACTGGAATATTCTCTTTATTGAACAGTCACACAGTTTTTATACAGCATGGACATCCCCCTCCTGACACAGGTCAAGGGTTACCTGATTACATAATCATATGCAGATGAAATTGTATACAGAAATAGAATTAACCTGAACTAATTATCTAGCCATCTGGATATGACAGTGGGGATACTATTCATGAATTAACACATAAGGGCTCTCAGAATGTAGCGATTCAAGAAAACTGTTATAAAATAGAAACCAGATGGTACAGAACCCCGTCTCACTAACACAAACACTCACCCAGTACCTATTGGAGATGTGGGAATGTGGAAGGCACGATGCTTCACATCTGGTGGGAATGTGCATTATTTCAACCTTATTGAAAGGAAGTGTAAAATCTCATCACGTATGTCATTACATTCACCTTAGATTTTAACTGAACAATTCCTTCTACACCATACATCTTTGCCCAAAAAAGTCTATCATAAATCTCTGGCTATGCCCATGGTGAATGCGGCAAAGCTATGCGTTCCTGTCCACTGGCAAACCACATGCATCTCAATGATCAGAGAGTGGTTCTCCAGACTCTCTAAGATAGAGGAGATGGAAGAATTGATTCATATCTCCCAAGAAAGGATGAAAAAATTTACAAACACATGGTCATGCTGGATCCAATTCAAAACCACCGGATGCTATCAATCATATGAGGCGCCATGATTCCAGTCATTGTCTAGGCGACTGAAATCAGTATCAGAGGCTGTCTGTTCCTTGCAAGTAGATGTGTAGGGGAAAAGGGCTTATTCCTTACCTTTATTACACTTAGCTGGTACCTAATTCCTTTCCCTTTCCCTTGCCCGCCTTCTCTTCCTTTACCCCCTACATCCCCCCCTTTTTTTCTCTTCTTCTTCTTCTCTAATTCTATATCTTTCTGTCCTCACTTTTCCCCTTTTATAGGACTGTCTCATCCTCAATACCTCAGGACATGAACCCTAAAATCTACTCGCCTATAGTATTCGTAATGGGGACAGGTCCGTTTCCTTTTACCCCAACAGAACCCTATACCTTACTTGTATCCCTTTGTTACACTACTGGGCTGAGTATCAAAATAATGTTTTTGAATATCTGGTTATCATTCTTTAGCTTATTATATAGCTTATGTCTACTATGTCCCATGACTCAGTAAACAACTACAGTGCCTTGAGAAAGTATTCGCCCCCCTTGAACTTTTCAACCTTTTGCCACATTTCAGGCTTCAAACAGGCTTCTTCAGCAGGGACAGGGAAGATGGTTAAAATTGATGGGAAGATGGATGGAGCCAAATACAGGACCATTCTGGAAGAAAACCTGATGGAGTCTGCAAA
The DNA here is from genome assembly GCF_965119305.1 of Pelophylax lessonae. Lineage (NCBI taxonomy): Eukaryota > Metazoa > Chordata > Amphibia > Anura > Ranidae > Pelophylax > Pelophylax lessonae. Next base: position 401,949,749 of record NC_138769.1, read on the forward strand.
AGACCTGAGACTGGGATGGAGATTTGTCTTCCAACAAGACAATGATCCAAAACATAAAGCAAAATCTACAGTGGAATGGTGCACAAATAAACATATCCAGGTGTTAGAATGGCCAAGTCAAAGTCCAGACCTGAATCCAATCGAGAATCTGTGGAAAGAACTGAAAACTGCTGTTCACAAACGCTCTCCATCCAACCTCACTGCTCGAGCTGTTTTGCAAGGAGGAATGGGGAAAAATTTCAGTCTCTCGATGTGCAAAACTGATAGAGACATACCCCAAGCGACTTACAGCTGTAATCGCAGCAAAAGGCTACAAAGTATTACCTTAAGGGGGCTGAATAATTTTGCATGCCCAATTTTTCAGTTTTTTTATTTGTTAAAAAGTTTGAAATATCCAATAAATTTCGTTCCACTTCATGATTGTGTCCCACTTGTTGTTGATTCTTTGCAAAAAATTACAGTTTTATATCTTTATGTTTGAAGCCTAAAATGTGGCAAAAGTTCACAATGTTCAAGGGGGCTAAATACTTTCGCAAGGCACTGTATTTGCTACTAGACATATATCTGTCATGGCTTTTCAAAGACGTTATGTACTTTCTGTATTGTTTGCACCACTTTTATTACTCTCAATAAAAATTGTTTATGGAAAGAAAACAAAATGTTGAACTAGCTGTTCTTCTCTCAAATACTTTACTGAGCGCTGGTCTGTCTCTCTGTCCTTACAAGCTCAGAGGCAACACCAGGAACTATTGACTATAGACACACACAGCCTAGCTCTGGAACATGCCCACACATGTGCCTCCATAGCAATCTACTTGCTATGGGAGCACACGAGAAGAGGAGGAGCAAAGAGCACCAGCAGGGGACTCCACAAGAGGGGTTAAGAGGCTGCTCTCCGCAAAACTAGTGCACAGAGCAGAAAGTATACATTTCTTTTTTTGTTTTAGAAAAAATATTTGAGAGTTTAATATCACTTTTAATGTGCTCTCTTTCCCTTATTGTACAACAACAGGCTGAGGAGGAGTCTGAGGATCTGTTTGTGGTGTCTGGTAAGGCTGCATGACTTTTAGGACTGGTTGTTCAGAATTAGAAATGCTATGACAGGTAAAACATATACTGTGTAGATATACCTGTGCATTTAGCAGTTTGCAAGACATTCTTCTTTAACCACTTAAGCCCCGGAGGATTTGGCTGCTAAAGGACCAGGGGTTTTTTTGCGATTTTTTACTGCGTGACTTTAACGGACAATTGCGCGGTCGTGCGACGCTGTACCTAAACGAATTTGACGTCCTTTTTTTCCCACAAACAGAGCTTTCTTTTGGTGGTATTTGATCACCTGTGCGATTTTTTGATCACGCGCTATAAACAAAAAAAGAGCGTAAATTTTGCAAAAATAACAATATTTTTCACATTTTTTTATATGAAATTCCCCAAAAAAAAAAGTAAAAATCAAAATTTTTTAACATTTTTCAGCCAATTTGTTTTATGCTACCTATGTTTGGTAAAAAAAATCGCAAAAAGCGTATTTTGATTGGTTTGCGCAAAAGTTATCGCGTTTACTAACAAAGAGAAAGATTTTTGTCATTTTTGGTGTTTTTTTTTTTAACGCGTAATGGCGGCGATCTGCGATTTTTTTTTCGGTACTGCGACATTGCGGCGGACAGATCGGACCCTTGACTGACATTTTTGACACTTTTGGGGTTACCAGTGACATTACTGCAGTAATCAGTGCTATACATATGCACTGTTACTGCAAAAATGACACTGGCAGGGAAGGGGTTAACTTTATTGGACAGGGAGGGGTTAAGTGTGTCCTAGGGGCGTGCTTTCTACTGTGTAGGGACATTGCTATTGGTGTAAAAGCAAAGATCAACCGTTCTACATAGTAGAACGGTCAGATCTTTACTTTTACACAGGGAGAACTGACAGGCAGCTTGTTTACACAAGCTGCTCTGTCTTTCTCCCTTCACAGGAGCGATCGTAGTGTGGCCGGCGGACATCGAGTCCGCCGGTCACACGCACTGACTTGCCTGTGAACGAGCCGCGGCGGGCGCGCGCCTCGGCGGGCGCGCGCCCGCTCGCTATAGGCTCGCAAGTCAGTGACAGGCGAGTGACGTACCGATACGTCACTCTGCCTGGCCGGGGCTGACCGCCGCAGTATATAGTCGTGCGGCGGTCGGCAACCGGTTAAATCATACCTATTTTTTTACATTATATTGTAATTATTTCCCACCTCCTCAAATTAATCTTAAGTTTACTTTGTGAAGATCCCCGCACATGTATTTCCATTAATTTTGTGACTTGTATTCACTATGCACTGTGGTTAGGCACATTTCATAGAGTCTGCCTTCTGAACTACAGAGGTGCTGAGAGGAGTAGTTTAAAGAGGCTAAGTCAGTATGAGAATCTCTGCTTGCAAGCAGTAAGATACCATGGTATATGTAGTCCTTAAAAAATTCAAGTAAACTCACTTTGACTATAGGTTACTGACATTTTTCAGGTGCATTGTCCTCTGAAACCACTCTTTTAACTCTTTTCTCTTCCCACTTTAACTTTTCCCACTTTCCTCTTTTTCTTTTTTCCTCTGTATCTTTAACCTCCTTCTACTTATCCTGGGAGGTATTTTTCATCATATATATTTACGTATATCTCAGTCAACTGACATTCTCTTGTTCAATGACCGAGAACACCTCCTAGATCGGATGCCTTCCCCACTGTTCTTAAGGTTCGGCCTTTAGCTATGCACTGTGGTAGGCACATTTCATAGAGCCTGCCTTCTGAACTACAGAGGTGCTGAGAGGAGGAGTTTCAAGAGGCTAAGTCAGTATGAGAATCTCTGCTTGCAAGCGGCAAGATACCATGGTATACTGTATGTAGCCCTTAAAAAATTTAACTAAACTCACTTTGACTATAGGTTACTGACAGCTTTCAGGTGCATTGTCCTCTGAAACTCTTTTAACTCTTTTCTCTTCCCAATTTAACTTTTCCCATTTTCCCCTCTTTTTCTTTTTTCCTCTGTATCTTTAACCGCCTTCTACTTATCCTGAGAGGTATTTTTTCATCCTATTATTTATATCTCAGTCGACTGACATTCCTCTTGTTCAATGACCAAGAACACCTCCTAGATCAGATGCCTTCCCCACAGTTCCTTAGGTTTAGCCTTTTTAGCTTTTATTTTTTTGTTTTTTGTTACTGCCGATAACTATGTTCTAACTGTCAGGAACATGTGGAGCTGTGCATTTATAAAGTGGATCGGTTTAAATATTTCATATTTTACTTGTTGTAACTTTCTTTTATCCTACTGAATTTTGGAGCTATTCTCCAAGTTATGTTGTGCACTCCCGATTACTGTCTCAATCAGTTGGCTCTATATGTCCTTACAATCTGTTAATAAAAACCTTTGTAAAAGAACATTAAAGTAAAATGCAGATGAGATGCTGAAATACATGAAGGAAATCAGGATGTTGCGGAAAGATATGGCAGCACTCACAACATGAAAGGAGATTTTTCATGTATGCTTACTGTATATTGGATTGTCAAAAATAAATTTTGTTTGGATTGTATTACAATGCTGATGTTATAAACTGAAGGTGTATGCTGTGACCATAGCTTTTTTATGTTTTTCACTTTGTCAAAGCTTTCAGATATAGCAATTCTTGTTGGGTAATATGGGAGTCCTTTTTATTTTATAACATTGCACAACACAAAATGCTTTATAAAAAACAAAACAGGTACTTGCTTTATTTGTTGTATTTGAATGAAGTAATAATGCTCCACACAGTTTTAAGCCAGTTATAGAATTTGCAACCTATCATTGGTTCTGTGTGCATTTGACAATGTACTAATCTAAGCACATTGATCCAACAGCAGTCCACCCACATTTACACAAAAGCTGCTCTATTCTTCACACTTGCTTCTGATTGCCTTCAGATGGGGTGGTTTATTATATCTCAAGGTATTGTGTATTCTGGTACTGTACTGCTCAGAAATTCCAGGAATGCAGAGATAGATTTCAACATTTGAATATATTTCCAGAGAGAGATGATTGTTCAACTGCTAATTGCTAAGCAAGGTAGCTCAGGGGTCAGCACTTTGACCTTGCAGCATTAGGGTCCTTGATTTGAATCCCATCCAGGATACTACCTGCATGAAATTTGTGTGTCCTCTCTGTGTTTGCTTTCCTTTGGTTGCTCTGGCTTCTTCCTACACTCCAACAAATGCTGGTAGGTTAAGGCAGGCCATAGTTGTTGCAAATTTCTTTCCAGCATAGAAATTTGTATGATTCCCCATCAACACAGACAATAATGACAGGGGAATACCTTCTGCGGAGACATTGTGTTCCCGGCAAGGAAGGGGGGGGGGTATAGGCAGGGGAAGCCGTCTCCTCCAGGAGAAGACAGCGATAATAATTGCAAGTAAATCTGGCAGGCTGGTTGTAGCCAAGTTGGTACAATCAGCTTTCCCATACACATTGCGAATCTCAGATGAGATTTGAACAGTCTATGGCCGGCCTAACTTTGGCTCTAGTATTTGTGTGATATAGAGACCTTAGATTGTAAGCTCCTTGGGCACAGGGACTGAAGTGAATGTACAAAATATAAAGTGCTGTGTAATTGACAGTGTTGTATAAATACCTATAAAAAAAAATATTATTTCAAATAATAAATATATATAAATATATATATTTTTTTAGATATATAGCATGTTATGTACTTGTCCCCAAATAATAAACTTTAATTATGTGTATTCTTGCTAGCAGTTTGTAAAGTGGTGGTATAAAGAATACGTTTTTCATTTTTTGGTAGTATGGTGTTTAAAGCATTTGTTACCCCAAAACTTATTCCTGATATGTGCCTGCTGTATCATGTACTTGTATGAGAAAGTATCCTGTTCTCTTTATATTGCTTCCTTTGTGTGAAATCCCTGGTGTTTCTGCCAGTCCCTCTGTTTTTCTATTAAAAACTGACCACACTATGCAGGAGAGCACACTGTGTTAGGTTCTCTAGCTGTGCTCTCCTCCTTAGATTTGTCCTGACAATCCCCCTGCACAGCCATTCACTGGAAAGTTAGGTGTGCTGTTGCTTCTCTTACCCTCAGCTATTCCCTTAGTATGCAGGGAGGGAATGAGAGAATGTGATTACTTCTAAAAAAGGGGTAAATAAAGGTATTTAAAATGTTTTATTTACATATACATGCATATATATACATATATATTCATTTACATATATATGTATACAAATGTTTTACCTTTCATTTAAGCTGAATGGGTTGTTTGACAAGGTGATCGTTTACATTCACTTTAGTTAGGGAGTCTCTAGAAGGGCTATTTGCTTCTAATATCAGATTGGATGATGGTAAGAGTGGGAAAAAAACTTTTTTTTTTACAATAAAAGTATTTAATTAAACAGAAGAAACTGATTTAGACAATGTTTTACCTACAAACTAAAGTTTTTTTTTTTTTTTGTTGCCTATATATTATTGATCTGAGTTTGATAGGAGTTATTCAAATAAGTGTTCTTTAAAGTGATATTAAACCCCAAAAGCAAAAATGCATTCAAATACAGTCTAACAATTGTTAGATGTGGTGGTTGCGTTGGTTTGCTTTTTAAGTTTTCCATGCTTTTCACCTGTTGCTGTTCCCCGCCATAATTGCTTTAGACCAATAGATATCCTCAGTTTCCTGAGTTTGATGATGCTCAAAGTCATTCAGCCTTGAAGAATGAGGAAATCCTTTGAGTGGAAGGCTTCATGGACCCACACCAGAAGGGATGTTACCACAGCACCCTGCACTAACATACAGTGATGCATCATTGAGGACTGCCCATCACTAAGGGAAATTACCTTGTGCATCATCTGACCAGCCTAAAGACACCTGGATAAGGTAAGTAAACAACATTAAGGCTGGGTTCACATCTAATACCGATGCGGCTCACAGCAGGGGTCTGGTGCATCCCTGTTTTCTATTTCAGGGACGAATCAGACCCACATTTTTGCCTGAATTTGGGCCTGAAACTGAGCCAAAGATGCACAGGACCCCATGCAATGCGCTCCGCGGGCCAACCCAGAGATGTGTGAACCGGCTCCTTTGAGGTCACACTCTCCTGTGATGAGAATTGGATGCAGGTTTCCCCGCATAAGTGTGAACCCAGCCTAAATATAATTGGGAGGGTTTGGCCTCAAGGGAGGGAGGGGGAAATCTGAGAGGCTGGGAAGCTTTATGACTAACACTGTCTACAAAAAAAATATTTTTACTGTCATTTTTGATACTTCTCACAAAAGATGCGGTATACATGTTATGAATGTTATTATGAGACAATGTGCATCAATATTATCTAATAGTTAATTGAGTCTTCTAAAAAAAACTTACATTTAAATCACCATTGCAGTGAGTGCTGTATAAAAGATGTTTTTAAACTAAAGAAAATCAAAGTAAGGTGAGAATTTTAGAAGATTGCAGGTGCTTTAAATAGTGACGCCTGAGGATTATAGTATCTAAATCTACTATATACCAAATGCTATTGCTACATAGAGAAAAACGCATAATCTTTTTTGAGGAATTAGCATTCCCTAGCCATCGAGTAACTGAAAATAATGTAAAGCGCCAAAGAAATGTCTACTGACTGAAGAATCTGTTAAAGATTCAAAACACATATTGAAGTCCCCAGCCAATAGGATTAGAGATTCTGAAAGCTTTTATAGGCATCTCAAAATTCTATCCAGTAAGTCAATCTGACCATTATTAGGTATGTACATGTATATGGAAGCAATATAGATCATGCTTTGGATTTATCCTTCAACAGAGTTATTGCAATCACAGCTTTTTAAAACATTATTAAACACAAAAAAATCAATATGTTGCAGCTTACCAATCCCTAAATGTGTTGGCTGTATTAGGTTACTTCATTTAGGCATTTACCTTTATTTTTACCTGGTGACCTGGAGAACAAATAGAGACACCTCGGCAAGAAGCATTGTCAATCTGGGGATGGGGTAGTGCTATATGTACTAGCAGATTTAAATGGACTTGACTAACTAACTAAAATTTAAATCCAGCCAACACTTTTAATGCAGCTACAACAGCCATTTTTTTTTCTTTTGGGATAAAGATTTTACAGTACATAAGTGAATAAATGCTGGCCATTGTAAGCACCCTTGCCAGTGTTAAATGGTTTGTCTCAACCTTCAAAATCAGAGATGTCCAACCCGCGGCCCGGAACCGCAGGCAATGTGGCCCACCGCGGGCAGCTCACGGACACCCACAAGTGCCGTGCGATCTCCCGGCTGGCGCAAGAGACTTAGGATGTCTGCAATCAGTGACTGAGCCGCTACTTCCTGTATTGTTCCAGCTCTGTCACAGGCGGAGTGATATGAAATACACTCCGCCTGTGACAGGAGCCATACAGGAAGCAGCAGCACTGCTCTCTACTGCAGCCGCTGCTTCCTCCAGTAGTACCCGCCGTCATGACCAGCAGTACCCGCATGACCAGCATTACTCACCAGCAGTGCCAGCATTACCCACCAGCATTACACACTAGTATTACCCGCCAGCAGTAACAACCAGCATTACCCACCAGCATTACCTGCCAGCAGTAACCACCAGCATTACCCGCCAGCAGTAACCACCAGCATTAGCCACCAGCAGTAACCGCCAGAAGTACCCACCAACAGTAACTGCCAGCAGTAACCGCCAGCATTACCCACCAACACTACCTGCCAGCAGTACCCACCAGCAGTACCCACTAACACTACCCACCAGCATTACCCACCCGCAGTAACTGCCAGCAGTAATCACCAGCAGTAACCAACAGTATTACCCACCAGTAGTAACCGCCAGCAGTACCTGCCAGCACTACCTGCCAGCATTAACTGTCAGCAGTAACCATCATCATTAGCCACCAGCAGTAACCGCCAGAAGTACCCACCAACAGTAACTGCCAGCAGTAACCGCCAGCATTACGAACCAACACTACCTGCCAGCAGTACCCACCAGCAGTACCCACCAGCATTACCCACCAGCAGTAACTGCCAGCAGTAATCGCCAGCAGTAACCACCAGCATTACCCACCAGCGGTAACTGCCAGCAGTAACCACACCAGCAGTACCCGCCAGCAGTCTGCAAAATAGGTAGAAAAGGTATGTGCATTAGTGTGTGTAAATTGTTGCAATATGTTTTTTAATAACTATTTGTGTTTTGTCATAATATGTCATGTCCTTGTTTATACATGTATGAATAAGGACATGATATTTTCTGGCTGCCTAAGTCATATGTGCTAGGGGAGCAACTAGCCCCAAGCACAAAACTGTATATATCCCAGCATGTGTAGTGTTTCTGACTCCTACCACCATGACCACTTAGAGTGTTCTTTTAATATCTCTCAGAAGAAGTAAACCTCTGTATACTGGTTACATTTAATTTGACCATCCTCTAGTTGTGTTAAATTAGTGCGGGGGGGGGGGGGGCACAGGCATCTTTAGCTTGGCAGTTTCGGGGTATTGGTCCCAAGGCATTTTGATTGGTTAGGCCAAGATGACATCACTCCCATTCATGCGTGGGAGTTAAGCATTCCCAAAATTCTGCACTGAGCTGCATGTGCGCACTGTGTACCCTGTGGACAGGCAAGTAAACAACTTTAATGCAGAAGACATATGATATGTCGTTTCTGCATCATAAATTCACTTCCATTTTAGTTCAATCATATACAATGTAAATAAATATATGATTTTTTTATAATGTGTATATCATTTGGGTTAATATCTTAAGTTCCAACATCTAACTTACACACGACTCAAACGGAGGGAGACAACAGGAAGTGAGAGGAAATCTACCTCTAGAAAGGGAAAAAAAGAGTTATCATGGGAAAAAAGGTGTCTCCACTGAAGGTTTATCACCAATACAGTAAAACCTTGGTTTGAGAGTAACTTGGTTTGAGAGCACTTTGCAAGACAAGCACATTTTAAAAAAAAAATTTGACTTGATATACAAGCGATGTCTTGATATACAAGTAGCGTTATGTCACAACTGGGTATAAAAGAGATGAGAGGAGCCTCGAAGTGTAGCAATATGGTTACATTTAATGAAGGTTCAATATTTAGCAGCTCACATGGTTGAGGATTAAAACAGGCACATCTAAGTATGCAGGCATCCGGGGTAAAGCTGTCCATATAGACCATCCTCTGCACTGCCATCTCCATCACACCCTTCCAGGCTGCGCTCCTAAGTCTCACTTTCAGATCACTCTACTGCAGGGTAGTCTTCCCAATCACGATTGCAGACTGACATGTATGAGAGCCAGTGGTTCAGAAGATGGTCTATGTGGACAGCTTAACCCCGGATGCCGGCATACTTAGATGTGCCTGTTTAATCATCATTCATCAACCATGTGAGTTGCTAAATGTTGTACCTTCATTAAATGTCCCCATATTGGTACACTTAGAGGCTCTCTTCTCTTTTATACTCTGTAGCTCCTGCTGGATTTTGCTTCTAATCCCCTTGTGGAGGCGCCATTTGTGGATGGACATTTTATGATGACACAACCAATCACATTGCTAGAATCTTTGTTTATAGACTATAAACTGAAAGACTTATGAATAAATGGTTGTGGAACGAATCATCTGAGTTTCCATTATTTCTTATGGGAAAATTCGCTTTGATATAAGAGTGCTTTGGATTACAAGCATGTTTCCGGAACGAATTATGCTCGCAATCCAAGGTTTTACTGTACTTTGTTTCTAAGAACCCAGTTTTTAAAATGTAATTGTCACAGGGACAGAAAGTGAGGTGAAATCTTCTGATCAGGGGCAGAGACAGCAAAACAAATATTACAAGGGTGTTACCTATTCCATATGCCATCCAAAAAGCTTAAAAAAGATTTTGTTGGCTAGTTACACTTAAAAAATATTCCTATTCCAATTTATATACTAATTTGACTTAAGAAAAAAACCTACAATATCTATCTTGTTTGTAACCCGGGTACTGCCTGTATAGCAAAATAACAAAGAATTAAACCAATACTTTTTATACTAAGTTCTGGGTTAAGAAGAACCCAGAGTTAGGCTTTAAATTGAATACCAGCCTAACTAAGAAGAACGTAGTCTGACAAGTTCTAACGCTTTGCATAAACAGAGATCGCCTAATCTCACATAGATTTTCCCATGCTTTAGCCTGTCAAGTCTGCCTTGGTAATAAGTAAGTTCCCTACAAGAGTTCTTTTTCTGCACTGATATTTGCAAACAAGTAACTGGTCCCATTTTTGTATTTTATATTTTTTTAGTTATTTTGTTGATCAAAATACCAGGAAAGGGCGTCTTTTACTTGACAGGTGATTATAGGTGAGGTGTACCCAAGAAAAGGGTACATCAACATAACTTGCATACACATGAGCATTAACATACCCACACATGGATCAGTTATTATTATTATTGGAGCAAGAAAAAAAAAAAAAAACCTAATCTAATCTGCTAAGTATTAATTAGAGAGGAAATCAAACCACCTGGTTAGCAATCAATACATGAATCGATATAATATATTCATGGCTGTGTAACAATATATATATATATATATATATATATATATATATATGTAAAACAACTTTGGTTGTTGGATATTAATGTTCACTAATAACACTGACATTTTAGGTGTCTTCAGAAATGTTTATTTTCTTTAAAAAAATTACTACTTGGGGATTGCCACATACATTTTGCATGTTTCTGTCCTGGTCCATACTATTTCTAAATATATGGTATTTACATTTTTCTTGTTTCTTTTTAACAGGGTGCAAGGTGTGTCTGTTTGTATTGTGGGTAATATACTCGCGCCTAGGAGTTTGATTAATAATTGATGGGAAGCAGCAAGTAATAAAAATCACTGTCTAGCAGGGGATAGTGATCTCAAGAATGTAGGCAAATGGTATATATACTGCGCTAACCCTATATATGTGAAAAATAATTTTTAGTAAGCAACTGGTCAGTGTGAGTGCACGTGTGAACGTGAAAACAATACTACTGTGCTAGATTGCCATCCTTGCTGATACAAACTGATATAAATAAATAAATAAAAATTGATGATAAATATAATTATAAATTGCGTAATAATACCTAAAGTGCACGTGCCAACATGTAAATTAGTGTTATCTTATAAAGTGCTGATAAATAAATAACTTGCAATAAACCATGTAGGAAAAAAGTATCAAACGTATGAACATACAATCCAATAAAAAAGTCCATATAGTGAAAAAATAGATGAGAAAGTGCAAAAGCGTGCTCAGAAGAGAGTCTCTTATAGTGAAGTTGGGATCGTGTGTGCCGGTGATCCTTGATTGCTATCACTCTGTGCCAGAAAGGTAAGGTAGCACACTTACCAGACGATGTGGATTCTTATGGCGTACGCCAGTAAGAATCTAAAGCGCTTATTCTGCTGCTCCTGTGATGTGGATGGACGGATGGACGGTCTCGTTATGGATACGGATGTGTATTCAGTATGGGAGAGAAAAAGGAAGAAGGCTCCTCATAGTGTAGAAGGTTTTTAACCTTTATTCAAACACTTAAAACTTAAAAACACATCAATCTTCATAAAAAACATCCGTAAATGTCCATAAAAACCCCCAAACGACACTGCAGCTAAAAACTTGGACACTCCAAAATAAAATCACTCCAAATGCAAAAACATGCGTGACACATGAAAAGAGTTTGACCAACAAAAACACTCAGGTCAAAAGATATTAAGCCATCGCTGATGAGCTCCTGTATTGCCTCGCGGCTATGGAAAAAACAGGACGCTGGCTCTCTCCGCTCGTGTGCACTGTTCCCGGAAGTGTGGGTTCCGGCGTGCGGTCCAGCTGCTAGCTCAAAGCGAGGCAACGTGCGTGCCAACTTGACGCGTTTCGTCAGAATGTGACGTCTTCGGAAGTCTTATTGGAATATGCAAGCTATGGTGATACTTCTGATTCTGTTTGCACCCTTCTGTTGCAGCACAAGCTATTGGGTTGCAACCTTCTAACCCAGGGTCTGTTTGTTTTAAAATCCACATGAACTTACAGTTTAGATTAGCTAAATACATTCCACATGTATTAAACCAAAATGTATGCAAGGTCTTACAGTTGGTTTCCTTTAAAAATCAGAAAAAAAAGCCTTTCCCCTGCCAGCTGCTGCAGAGTAGGACCCTTGTTCTCTGTGAGGAAGCAGTGTCCTCACTGCAGAGGTCTGACCCAAAAGTGGAAGCTCTGCTTATCTGCTTCCCCCCCCTCACATTTAGCACGTTTCGGGGGGAAGGGCACCTGTATTTGACAGGTACCCATCCCCACTACCGGGAGTCTCTGCGTTCGGCCCTTCCTTCTTCCTCCGCTGCCAGGCCAGTTAGAAAGCGCAGCATGCTTCACGCATGCACAGTAGGGAATCGGTTGTGAAGCTGAAAGGCTTCACTACCGGTTTACCCTACCACAAATGGCAGCGGCAGCACCTGAGAGCCAATCCAAAAATCAGCTGGGTTGCCGACGTTACAGTATCCCTGGACAGGTAAGTGTTCTAAAATTAAAAGTCAGCAGCTACAGTATTTGTAGCTGCTGACTTTTAATTTTTTCGTTAGTTTATCACATTACTGACAGGCATTACACTACTGACTGTCATCCTAATATTTTCTATGCCCAATAAATGTTGTCTCTGACATCATGTAACTAACTAGCTCTTGACCTTTAATCCACAGGAAACCTTTACTCTACATTGAAAAATATTAGCAATAAAAATCCATAACTGTCAGTATTTTTAGGCAATGACTATTTGCATTTTGCTATGAGTGTTAATCGCTTAATGTGGCAAAACTAGAATTTATGCCTTAATTCCTGCTGTAAAAATAAACTGAAATACATCCTGCGTGCATTTCTATTTCTTTCTAATTGCTAGCAATTTTCTAGTGGATTTGACAAGCTTAGAAACAACGTGATCCCAAATATAGAAATTAATTTCCTATATTTTTCCTGATATAACGCTCACAGGAAATAAAGGAAAGTTATGTTATAAAAAATGTAAAGTGGAACTTTAGCCAGAAAATTAGGTCCTGATAGATCACTTCAGGCTGGCTCCTTTTGCAGGTAAAGCTATTTAAAACATTAAAAAAAAGTGCCTATACTGTTTAAAATCCAGTTATGCATTGTCTTATGCCCCATACACACGTGCAGATTATCTGCAGACTTTTGTCTGCAGACTTACCTTTTCTATGTAGTGCAAGGGCCTGCCGGATTGCATACAAATTGAAAGTGTTTAGGTTTGACCTCATATTATATGGTTTTGGTAAGTCTGCAGACAAAAGTCTGCAGATAATCTGCACGTGTGTATGGGGCATTACCCTGCTCTGCACATGTTCAGTTGCTTTATATTCTCGGCACTGTGCCTAAAATCAAAGCCACTACAGGCCGATCATCTGAGAGCCTAAAGATTTACTGTTTCTGAAGGTGGAAGAAAGCTACAAAAATGGCAAAGTCTGTGCCAAGGGGACACAGATTAAAGGTGTTGAAAAGTCAGAAGGTTTTTTTATCTTAATTCATTCTATACATTAAGATTAACCACTTAACGACCGCCCACCACAGATATACTGCAGCAGGCAGCCACTGCTGGGCAAAGTGACGTTCACAGGCATCCGCCGGCCACTCGCGATCTCCTGCTGGAGAGGGAGAAAGGCAGACGGCTGATTTAAAAACAGCCATCTGTCATTCTCCCTGGTGTAACTGCAGAGACTGTACAATCCTGCTATGTAGGATCATATGTCTCTGTGGTTACATCACAAGCCACGCCCCCCCCCCAGTTAGAATCACACCCCCAGGGATACATTTAACCCACTGTTTACCAATAAAGTTAACCCCTTCCCTGCTAGTGTCATTTTTACAGTAACAGTGCATATGTATCGCACTGATTACTGTAGTAATGTCACTGGCACCCCCAAAAGTGTAAAAAACGTCAGTCAAGGGTCCGATCTGTCCGCCACAATGTCGCAGTCCCGCAAAAAAAAAAATCGCAGATCGCCGCCATTACTAGTTAAAACAATAAAAATGACATACATCTTTCCCGTAGTTAGTAAACGCAATAACTTTGCGCAAACCGATCAAAATACGCTTATTGCGATTTTGTTTACCAAAAACATGTAGCAGAAAACAAATTAGCTTAAAATGTTAAAAAATTTCGATTTTTACATTTTTTTTGGGGGGGGGGGGGGATTTCATATAAAAAAATGTGAAAAATATTGTTATTTTTTCAAAATTGTCGCTCTTTTTTGTTTATAGCGCAAAAAGTAAAAATCACACAGGTGATAAAATACCACCAAAAGAAAGCTCTGTTTGTGGGAAAAAAAGAACGTCAATTTCATTTGGGTACAGCATCGCACGCCGCACAATTGTCCATTAAATTCATGCAGTGCCGAATCGCAAAATAGGCCCTGGTCTTTGAGCAGCCAAATCCTCTGGGGCTTAAGTGGTTAAAAGCCTTCTGTGTGAAACAGTCCCCCTTCAGGCCCCCTAAAACGTACCTAAGCTCATCTCTATCCAGGAATGTCAGTAAATGCCGCGGCCGTCCTTGGACTCTCCCTCCTGATTGGCTGAGACACAGAAGCGACGCCATTGGCTCCCACTGCTGTCAATCAAATTCAGTCAGCCAATAAGGAGAGAAAGGGAGCTTGGCTGGTCTGCAGCTCCATGTTTAAAGGGGCCAGGATCACAGAAGAGGGACCCAAGAAGAGGAGGATCTGGGCCACTCTGTGAAAAACCAACTGCACAGAGGAGGTAAGTATAACATGTTTATTATTTTTATTTAAAAAAAACGAGACTTTACAATCACTTTAAGGAGTGGGAGAAAAGAAAAGCTGGAGAGGTGAAAGGACAAACTCTGCTGCCAGGGAGACACAAATGAGTTAAATATACAAGCATAGTGTGTTATCATATCTCCTTGATATTTTCTTCTTTCTCCGTCATTACTAACCTGTGAACTTCAGCACTGAAAAATTCTGCAGCCATCCTCTCAATCCAAACCAAGCCATACAATTAAGGCTGGAAATGTACGTATTTTTTTTAAAGAAAGTGATATATAGGGGGATATTTGCACAAAGGGGTTAACCCAGAATCTGGTGCAGCTGTGCGTAGTAACCAATCAGCTTCTAGGTTTTTTTGTCAAAGCTTAATTGAACAAGCTCAAATTAGAAGCGGATTGGTTACTATGCACAGCTTCACCAGATTTTATGTGCAACAGTTTTAGGAAATTTCCCCTATATAGTTTTTAAGACCAAGGAGAGGGAGAGAGTTTCCAAAAAGGAAGTGACTGCTCTGATCTTCAACAAAATGGGGGGCTCCAGCTAAAAGAAACAGGAGCAATGCTGGAGGCAATTTACTGCACACACTCATTTTGGAAGCATACATATTAATGTTGAATGTATGTTCTTTTGTTAAAACATCACATTTTTATGGGTAAAGTTCTGCTTTAGTGTCCGTTCACATATATGTAGTTCGGCACATCGCATGTGATTCGCACCGCATTCCTGTGCAAATCACATGTAATGTCTCTGTGGTGCGATTTAAGTCATTCATTTGCGTGGCTCAATTTGCACTGCATCCACACAAAAAAGGTGCAGGACCCTTTTTTCCCCACACTGGAATCGGATCGCATGGATGTTAACACCTATGCGATCCGATTTTTTAATCACACTGCGTTTTGCAAACCGTCTTTAACTTTGACACCCACTGCGGTTCATAGGAACGCCCTGTAATTTCAATGCGGTGCGGGAAATGCACAGGATTTGCTGCGTTTCCTGCACAGCATATACTGTATGTGAACCGAGGCTGAAACACAAAAAATTGTCACATCTGATCTGGAGTTCAGCACAAAGGGTGAAAATTGAAATTGCACAATATACTAATATTATACAGAGTGCAACAAATAATCTTTCTGAAAAATATTTATTAGATCCAGCTACAGCACATCATACAAAACATAGTCCACATTTAGCTTTAAGTAGGAAATCTGAATTATTCTTAGTATGTTTTATTTGTTTTTTTTATGGTGATTACAGAATGGCTTATAAGAATAATTGATTTCTGCTTCTGTACATAAAAATAAGATCAACCACAGATACTAGAACTTATCTGAGTTTTCAATTTCAGTTAACAGTAATTTTCTGAATCATGTTGTTTGTCTAATACAAATAATATATTACATTACATTACCCATCTGTTTAAATTGGTTCTATGTCAGCTCTGTTAACTTGCTGTGAAGTATAATGAAAACATCCAATCAACTGGCTGTAATTTTGATAATGGTCTTTTACACTTGCCAGATAAGAATGGAGATATGCATATAGCCTGTCTGTCAGGGGTCAAGTTCTGGGAAAAAAGCGTGGGAACTCACCCAAGATCCCCCCCCCCCCCACACCAAAAAAAAAAAAAGTGTGAGAGTATATATATATGAGTGTCATACATACTCCTTTTTTAACAAATGAAGCGCAACATCGACTTCAGTACAACCAACCTGACCTAATTTCAATTTGTCTATGGTCGGCCTTATAAATAAATTAAATGAAAGATGGATGAAGGGAGAGAGAAAGAAAGAGGGATGGAGGGAGGGTGAAAAAGAAAAAAATAGGGATGGAGGGAGAGAGAATGAGAGAGAAATAAAGAGGGATGGAGAGAGAGAAAGGGATGGAGGGAGATAGAAAGAGAGAAAAATAAAAAGGGATGGAGAGAGAGAGAGAAAGGGATGGAGGGAGAGAGAAAGAAATAAAAAGAGGGATGGATAGAGAGAGAAAGAAAGAGGGAAAGAGAGTGAGAGAGAGAGAGAGCGCGAGAGAAAGAGGGATGGAGAGAGAAAGAAAGAAATAGGGATGGAGAGAGAAAGAGAGAAAGAAAGAAAGAAAGAAAGAAAGAAAGAAAGAAAGAAAGAAAGAAAGAAAGAAAGAAAGATGGAGAAAGGATGGGGGGAGAGAGAAAGTGGGATGGAGGGAGAGAGAAAGAGAGAGAAAGAGGAATGGAGGGAGAGAGAAAGAGGGATGGAGGGAGATAGAAAGAATGAGGCAGGGAGGCAGGAAGGAAGGCATTTTTAGCAGCTTTTAATTACTGTTTGGTCATAACACACTTTCTCCTTCCTCACATCAATCAGTTTGCAGAGCAGCTCCATGCCATAACACCACAGGAAGCCCACGGAAAGTAATGGGCAGTGCACTGTGCACCCATTGGCTGTGAGGCAATAGAAGGCAGTGCAGCCCACCTCCTGCTACCTCCTCAGACAAAAGATAGCTGACTCCCAGCCCAGACAGCTTACTATGTGGGCGGGATGAAACCTTTGTGGGCTCAGAATTTAGGAGCAACTAGAATGCAAAGCCTGCCTGTGGCGTGAACCTTATGGTAGCCAGCTTATGCAGAAATTGGCTGTCCCCGGGCCCAGTCCACCCCTGCCAGTCCTGTAGGATGCAGCTGCTAATGTCCCTGCTCCGGAAAAAGTACAGGAATGCAGTTCCCATGCATTCCTGCAGGCCTCGAGCACTGCTGTCTGTCCTAAGAGCACACTTATGCTTATGGGAAAAGCAAATCTCTCCATTTACCTCCATTTTTAGGGTTTAACCACTTCAGTTACAGAAGGTTTTACCCCCTTAATGACTAGGCCATTTTTTGGGACACGGCTCTGTGTTGCTTTTACTGACAATTGCATGGTCGTGTGCCGCTGCACCCAAATACAATTTATGTCTCTTTTCCCCACAAATAGAACTTTCTCTAGTTCTCTCTGCGGTTTTATTTTTTGTGCTATAAACAAAAAAAACACAATTTTGAAAAAAAAAGGAATCGCATGCAGATGCATATGGTTAAAATATCTTCTCTGTTAAGCATGACCTGGCTCTAAAAACCTCCCTACAAGTGTCATCCCATGCTCATGTGGGCCACACTGAGACTGTATCTACTTACTTCTTGAAAGTTGTATAGAGTAAGGACATTAGGATTAATTTATAAAGGGCTCTATTCAGACCACTCATTATTTTTCTCAATGTCAGTTTATACCATATTGTCCACAGGGGGTGCAATATCTAGCATGCCCACCAGGCTGCGCTTCATGTGGTTATACAAGTGGAGACACTAGCCCTCCGATGCTTGCCAGGTAAAGCAACCCGGCACGGGAGGCGGCCGCCACCTAGCGGCGAGCCGCAACTTGGGTCAAGCTACCTGCAACAGTCTTGTTTCTACAGGACGTGCAGACGCTAACTCACACAACGCCCCGCCCGCAAATCACGCTGACGGGGCGTGTGACGTGCCGGTGGAACGCAGGAGCCGACCGCACTTCCGCCCCGCCGGATATCCGGACTCACGGGGCATGGGGGAACGCCCGGCCCCTTCGCACCAGGGATCCCATTAGGCGTTTGGCAAGAAGAGGAACACAATCAGATAAGTGAATTCAGCTGCAACCACAATTAATTTACCTACTTAAAGCCTCGGGTTCTCGGCAGTGAGCTACATTGCTCGCTGGCTGAGAACATCGAGGACTGTTTAGCAGTGTCAAATTTATGGCCATCTGAACAAAGGTAATTACATACTCCCTTTTCTTACTTACTAAAAGTCTATTTCTTTTCTTTTGTATGGCTGCGGTTTTGAATTGGAGGAACAGAACTTTTAATTGCAATTATTGGTGGTTTTTACTACCACCAACAGAACTATAGGCTCTTTTTCCTTTCTGGTAGAAAAAAGCTGAATTGAACTTGATTTCATTACATCACTTTATAGTACAAACATTAGCAATGAATGTTTCTTGTTCCTTCCTCCTTTCCAATAGAGCCATTATCTTGATCTGAAATCAAAGGCTCCCATCTGATAATTTTATGTCTCTCCTCTCCAGTCAAATCAGCTACATTTGAGATCCAGCTGTCTTTATCTGGTGTTCATCCGAGGGCCATTCACCACTTATTTCAACAACCCCTCTCTGGTACAATTGATATATGAGAGGTATTGCCATTCTAATTATATCCTTGATACAGCCAATGTTTGGACCCAGCGGAGCATGCAGACCACTTGATTTTAACATTATGTGCGCAAGTATATAGTGTTTTTCATCAGTGCATAGAATGTAAGTCACATTGCCATTATACCTTTTGAATCTGTTGTACGGAATGACATGATGTAAAAATGATGTTGCTATGATGTTTATTGACTGATCTATTTTTGATCAATTATCTACAGACCACCACCCAGGGTTTCCTCTCCCCCCCTGAAGAAGGAGTATCTGTTGTAAACTCCGAAACTAGTCGGGTTTTGAGTCTTCACCCTGAATTGGTGTGGTCATTCTGTAATGCATATGTGATGTATTTTATCTTACTTGCCTTTTATATTTTGTAATTATTTCTCAATAAAATTATAAAATCTACTATTTTTGTGTTTATATGAGTGCCTAAAAAATCCCACCAATAGGGGAATTTTCTTCTTTTGATCTATATTGGGATGTGGCACCATCATCAGTACCCAACACAGGCAAACCCTTTTTGAATGTTACTGTATAAATGATTTTGTCAAGGGAAGGGGTTAACACTAGGGGTAATCAAGGGGTTAAGTGTGCTCCTAGGGAGTGCTTTCTAACTGTGTGGGGGAGTGGAAACTGATCTTATCAGTATTTGTATTCTGTGGGTCCTGAATAAAGATGATGATTTTTTAAGAGCAATTACCAGTGTGTGGATCATCTTTCTACATATGAGTAGTTTAAGGGCTGTGGACCGGGCACCCGGGAGCTAGTTTATTGGTGAGCTGTATGGGTAGTAGCACTGCTCCTTCGGTTTGCATCGTATGTCAGTGGATGCACTAGACTAGAGGAAAAGAGAGATCTGTGTTTCAGCTTAGCTTAGCTGAAACACAAGATCTCTCTTTTTCTCCCTTACAGAACAGCAGTCTGCCTTGTTTACACAGGCAGACCGCCATTCTGTCATTCCCCCGGACCTGATGATTGGCTCCCACCGTGTCTAATCACAGCGGGAGTTGTGCTCCAGTGGCGCGCGTGCACCCCCCCCCCCCAAATCCTGTGCACAAAATCCCATACATGTACGTGATTTTGCGCAGCAAGGTCCGCTTTGCCACAGTATATATGTAGTGGGTGTTTCGAAAGTGATTAATAGGGCATCAGCTAGAAAAATATAACCCAGGTGATAATCCCCTGAGTGGGTATATGCTGAGCTCAATAGTAGAAAAGCTGACATCAGTGGAACATATGAATCATTTGTTGCACCTTTAACAGGTAATGAAGCTCATGTTAGTCTTATTGAGGTGCTTTCTGAAGAAGAGTACAGTGTCAGTAAATGTTTTACTATGGAGTTGATGGAATAAAACTTTAGGAAAATGTGATAATTTGGTAATATAAGCAATCCAGTCAACATTAATTTCTTTTTAATTAAAATTAACATTTGTCGGTTTTCCGTGTTATGTTGCTCAATGATTTGCAGTAGGCATTGGTTAGGAATTTGATTAAAGTGGACAAATGAGTTTTGATGCTCACTGATTGCATTGTGCTGATGCCTTCCGACCTACTATAATCATTTCAATCATTCAGCCCGATGGTAAACTTTAAGTGACCCTGCTATTCTAGACCACATTTGCTGCTAAATCACATAAGCATTCCATTCCATTACATTTAAAGAGATGATGAAATGCAACTGTCTTCAACAAGAAATGAGAACTATAATTCAAAAAGGAATGAAAAAAGAAAATAGCTTCCCAACCTTCCTTGGAGGCCACACATATATAAAGTATGTTATACAAACATGTTTCCTATTCCCAAAAAATTCCAGTTTCCTAAATCCTAAAAAGAAGTACATAAGACAGCAAAGGAGTTTTTTTTTTTTTTTTTTCAAAAATATTGGATAGGAAGACATTACAAAAAAAAGTCTATTGTGTGATTTTGTGTCAGTAATAATGTTGCACCAACATGCTTAACATGCAGACTAGCTCCGAAAAAAATGTTTCAGATAATAATGCAAAGGTTCTCCAAACTTTTAGAGCAATCAATATGCACTGCTGAAAATGTGCTGATAAATGTGGTAATAACTAAGTGACAAAAGCTTTTTTAGTGAATAAGGGCTGGGGTTGATATAAATATATATCAGTCTGGTGAGCCTGGACAGGTGATAAATACAGTATTTTTGACAACTTCTGCCCAGGAGGGTTATGTTGTCGGGAGTCTTCCTAGATGGGAGATTTTCACTGAATACGGAAGCAACTTGTGCTATCTGATCATCTGCGATCAAGAGCATCCACAGTTGCCTACTTAAGAGAGATGGTGCTGAACTGGCTGTATGGAAAAAGATGACAGAAACCTCTCAGCTGACATGAAATGAAAAGATATAATCAAAGAAATAGTGAAACTTCGAATTTGGAGGATCTAGTCTTGCCCTGCTGCCTAAAGCATGTATTGGGTCAACTTAAAGATTTGCTGCACACATAAAAGCTATAGATGCTGAGGTGACTGTGAATTGGACTTGTTCTGTATTACTGAATCAATTAAAATTCTTGGATAAATATTGATAAGTCCTAAACATTATAGAACAAGTGCAGTGGAAAATACCTGGCTAAGTTAAGACTTTGCTGCTTTGATTATCATTTATATTTTTCTCCCATTACTGCTCAGCAATAAAACAAGTTTAAAAAATCAAAAGGATCTGACCTGAGAGTGGATGTGCCTGGGAACGCTTTTAAAATAGGTAGACTTGGACTTATGGAGTGTACACTTATTGTTGGGTTTAGAGTGTTGCACAGTGTTTTAACAGGGCTCCATAGAGTATACAACAAGAAACAAAAAGATTCTAAGCTCTCCTTACCGACCAGTCTGCGACCAACCAAATTGACCTGTCTAACAGTATGTGTTAAAAACAGGGGTTTAGTTGCACACATCTGCAAATACATGCGTAAGCCACAGAGCCCTGACAAGGCATCCCATACGCATACTGTTAGATTGGTCAATTTTGTTGGTCGCAGACTAGTCAGTAAGGAGAGCTTGGAATCTTTTTGTGTCTTGTTACATGCGTTACTATTTCAATGCTCCTTACTGCAGAGACCAGTTGCAGGTGTGGGCAGTAACCATTTGTTTGTGCTATGGATTATATTGGCCAGGCAACACACTGACACCTTTGCTGTCATGGTGCTATAGCCTGGGTGTTCAGTGTGCCCCTGCGCCCTTATGAAGGGGTTGGCTCCCTTCAGATATATCTGCCCTACACCTGTCCATTTAAATGCATTTGCTTTCATTGTTGGAGACTAACAGAATTTAGAGTTAGGACCACAGAGAATGGGGTGCCTTGTTGGGGCTCTGTGGCTTACGTATGTATTTGCAGATGTGTGCAACTAAACCCCTGTTTTTAATGCATACTGTTAGACAGGTCAATTTGGTTGGTCGCAGACTGGTCGGTAAGGAGAGCTTGGAATCTTTTTGTGTCTTGGTACATGCGTTGCACTTCCAATGCTCCTTACTGCAGAGACCAGTTACAGGTGTGGGCAGTAACCATTTGTTTGTCCAAAAGAGTATACAGACTCATGAAGGGATTGCAGTGTAGCCAGTGGTGGAATGGAGTCCTGCCTTAAGCCTAGTACACACGCAACGATTATCGGCCGACCGATCGTCCGTCTTTTGTCCAGAGTTGTGTTTTGTTGGTTGGAATGAGCCTAGACTGCACACGAATTTTCTCGCCCGACAAAAAATTCTACTTCAGAAGTGATGTCATGTGTTGGTTTGCTTTCTTTGTGTTTCTTCTCTGAGCATGCCCAGACTTGCTCATTAGATTTTTCCCTGTCAAAATCTGTACTGAATGCATGAAAATTGGCCGTGTTTTGACGGACAAAAATTTTATAGCCTGCACACCAGGTTGTCGGACGAAAATTCCCTGCCGATTTTCAACGCGTGTGTACGAGGCTTTAGTCCCTGAACCCAATGCTGATCATCACACATGCCTTATTTTTAGGTTCCAGATTATTAGCATGACATTTAAGTATTTATGAGCACATAAAGCTGTCACAAAAAATGTGACACCCAGAGCTGAAACCAGTAAACAGGGATTGTGTGTGAATTAAATGTTAAAATTTGGGACGCGGCATGAAGGTCAGGTGAAGTGTGGAGGTGCATACACAGAGAGCTCAAAAGTGCAGACGCAGGATGCAGTCAGCTTACAGAAAAGCCAAACACTTTCAGATGTCACAGTAGCACAGAGTTAAAAACAGAGGCTTACATTTCTTTTCTGCACAGTTTGTGTACTTATGAACAATTTTGGGAAGGGTGATACTTTTGTCCTTATAATGAGATATAACTGATGTAAATATTTTCCAATAAACAGCAAATACATAATCCTTATTTCCAAACATGGAACAGTATGCTTTATGGCCATTCAAACTCTTTAATCGTTTCAAAGAGGCATGTATAATATAGTTATTATATTTCAATGCTACTGTATACTGCATTTATATGAAGGTTTGCTTATTATATATATATATATATATATATATATATATATATATATATTTTTTTTTTTTTTTTTTAAAGCTTACACCCTGAGCACTGCATATGTCAAACACTCCTTAGGCTACACAACCAACAAACAAAACAGATTGTTCTCTCAAGCAATAAACAGAAAATTAATTAAACATGTATGGAGCAACATAAATCTTGCATAGCAGAGACAGTGTTCATATCAATATTTTTTGTGGATTCCAGAACAATAAGTTAGGATAGTGTCTAACATATAAAATTCACCAAAGGTGTTTACTGGGAAGTTGTAGTTTTTAAGCTGTAGTTTTTAAATACGACAATGTCCAATAAAGCTTTTTGCAGTTATGATGAATTAAATTAGCAGCAAACATTATTGTGGCCAAGGACATCTGCTAGAAAATGAGGAAGAACAATGTTCTGCAAAATAATTTTCTTCACTATTACTGCAAGAACACCCCCTTCTTACTTCCTTCAATTAGATGCTTTTATTATGTGCCTAACAATGCTATCTAAAGAGTCACTTTGGAAAACAGATCTAGCATAGCAAGTTGTAAAAGCTTTTCTTTAAAACGATATGAATGCTATGAAATTAATGTAACATAATGAACCACTGACATTAAAAGAGAAGTAACATTTGCTGTTTGTTGTTTAACCTGACATAACAATTAAAGAGGATCCTTAGCATGTATTTGGAGAAATAAGCAAGATTGATACAATAATTTATATTTTTTGTCTATGCATATTTTCCCACCATAAGACTAAAGTGTATTTCTGACCAGGCTTTGGATATTCAAATATCTCTCTATTCCTAACAAACAGTGAATGAGCTCAAAGCCTAACTGACTTTAGGTTTGGGCCAAGCTGCGCAAAACAATACTATATATTTCATTAACAGATGTGACTGCTGGGTGCACTGTATAAACTGCATGTAGCACTAGCTACATACAGTATGAAGTGCTGTATTCTGGCAGTGAGAAAATAACTTCTCATCCAGCTCTCGAAAAACAAAACTGATTTGAGCCGAGCACTGCACAGCTATTCACAGGAAGCCTTGTATTCTATGAATGTATACAAAGAGTGCTCTTATAGGCTTAGGGAGATATTGTAACATTATCTGCCTGCCACTCTGCCCCAGCTAATCAGAGGAAGCTTTGCATTCATTCATTTAATACAAAGCTTCTTGTGAATGGCTGATTAGCGCTCAGCCTGACCGGATTTTGTTCTGGGAGCAGGATAGGAATTGAATACTACATTCAGTTTATATGGCATGCCCAGCAGGCCCATCTGTTAGTGTAGGAAACAATTTAAAGTTTAACCATTTAAAGGTACAGTAAACATGGTGTTAGGCTTCCTTTTTTTACTTATCCTTTAATAATTTTTCACATTACAATAAAAAAGGGATAACAACACATATAGCTATATTCCAACAATCATATACAGAAATCCCTATTATCCTATCCATCCCTCTCCCCACTCCCCTCCCTCCCCTTCCCATAATTTGCCATTTTATATCTTACTTTCTTCTATCTTTCTTCCTCCTCGTTCATTTCAAATCTCTGCATATTTCCTCGTTCTCTTAAATTCTACCAATTTTTCCCATATAATGGTAAATTCCTCTATTTGGTCTTCTCCACTACTGCTCAAGTATTCCATTTTATATATATGTTCTATTCTTTTAAACGAATCTCTTATCCAAGGCTTTCAGGGTCTAACCACTTTTTTGGTATTGCCCTTTGCTGTGTTTATTAAGTAAGGTACTACCGTGCTCTTATATTGTTTCATTGTATTTTTCGTATTATGAAACAGGCAGACCCATAGGTTGTCTGCCGTGTCTATTCCTGTAATTTCCTCTATATGTTGTTGCACTTTCTGGCAATAATCCTGTATCTTTGGGCAATCCCACCATATATGTGCCATAGTACCTTCCATGTTACATCCTTTCCAGCATATTGAGGTTTTCTCTGGTTGATATTTATGTATTTTTACCGGCGTTATATACCATCTAGACAAATATTTATAATTCATCTCTACTGCATTTATATCCACTGCTGTACTGTGGAATGGAGTTAGGCTTTTAAAACAAACCCTCACTGACCCCTGTAGCTGTGGAGAAATGAATCTTCAAAGTTCACAGAAAAAGCCTTTCAAGTTGTTTTCTTACATTTGAGCTACCTTTGCTCCCTCCTCCCTGAGAGCCTGCTATGTATTGGCAAGAGACTTATATAGCAAAAGGCTGCTGAGCCATTGCTGGGAGGAGCAATGCATCTGTGACAATGACTTAAATGACTTCAAAATAGTTCATATTCTCATTGCACACCTTCCTGGGTATAGGCATATCTGTTGTGGGTGCTGCAGCGATCACCATCTGGACACTGGATCCATCACAGATAAACAGACATGTTCACCAGCACACCATGGTAGAGGCATATCTGTTGTGGGTGCTGCAGCGATCACCAGCTGGACACTGGATCTATCACCGATAAACATACATGTTCACTAGCACACCATGGATTTTGCACAGCAGTCCAAAGAAACTTTTTATTGCAAAAGGATCACATCACATCAGGATAAGTGCTACTAATGCGCTTCCACTTTTTCCATATAAAAAAAATCAGCTAATGTCTATCTCTCGCACTTATCCTGATCCCTTTGCAATAATAAGTTCCTTTGGACTGCTGTGCATGATCCATGTTGTTCTGGCGAACATGTGTGTTTAAATGACTTCAACACTTTTGCTTGAAACTTTTACAGTTTGTTAAGAATTTTGCACAGGGATGGATCCTGGAAGGAAAATATATTTCCCTGCTATTTAGGTTGTGGTCCCTTTAAGGGGAGTGATTTGAAGACAGTTTTGAGTACTCGGGGGTTCACGCTTTTGCAGAATGAAGGGTTAGGCCTCATGCACACTGGATGTTTTTGCAGCTGCTTCTAGGGGTGTCTGGCATTTTTTAACTACCTCTAAACTCCCCTGCATGTTAGCCTATGTGTCCATGGACGCATAGGCTTTTAGCAGCGTTTAGTGGCAGAGGCTTTTACAGACAGGAAAAAAATCTCACAGCCAGTGTGACCAGGAGCAACAGAGTTTTAACAGAAAAAAAGGGTTGACACTGCTAAACGTGTGTTAATGTGCTTAAACGCTAGGTGCATTTAGCGATTGACGGGTTAATTAATTTCAGTGGCTAGAATAAATTATTATTCTGGCTAATGAAATGAATCAATATCCAAGCTCTTAAACCCAGTAAACACACCTAAAAGCTTGTAAAAGCTTTAGATACTTCTATAAGCTTCAGGCATTTTTCCTGCCAAAACGCTGCTGCCAAGAGGAAAGGCTTCCAGAAGAGTTTGCAAAACATCCTGTGTACATGAGGCCTTACGGTTAAAACAGGGAAACACTGGTTTAAAGTTTTCCAAAATGAATAAGCTTTTCAATGGGATTTGGAATTTGGAGGCTCAGAGAGTCTCCAACCCTGATTACAGGGATTGTCCTAAAGGGGTAAACTCACCTGCAGGCTCTGAAATAGAACAGAAACCTGTAAGCAGGTGTTTGTGAAGCACACTTAGGAGACAGAGCGATGGACTGCTTGTGACTAAGAAAATAAAAGTTGCTTGAAATTTTCCTATTTTGGAATGAGGCAGGGAGGACATAACCATTTTAAGGGACAAGTTTGCAGGTGGTATACCTGAATTATGGACTGTTTTGTGTTTACTTTGCTAAGAAAGCTGTCCTGTTTGCTTGATATTGAATTAACAACAAAGACTGTTTACTTTTACAAGAGGCTGGCTGATGATCGCGGGCTCCTCATATTAAAATATAGAAATATTTAAACATACAAAGCCTGGTCACAGTTAGGGTTCAAAAGAAACAGGGGTTGATTTACTACAGAAGTACAGACTGATAACTTACCAAACAGTATTTTGGACTAGGAAAGTGAATGTTCACATTGCAAAGCAAATGGTTACTTAGCTTAATAGACAAGGCAAAGCAGGGGAGCTTGGCTAGCGTGCAAGGCTGATGGATGCTTAGAGCGGCAGGCTTCATATCTGCCCCAAAACAGCGCAATATGACTCCCCATCCAAGCGGCAGCATGGCCCACAAGAGAAAGGAGCAATCTGGGCTGAAAAAACGTACAGCCTTCTTTCATCAAGCCACCAGGGAGGCTAAGCAATATGGCACCGATTCCCCTTCCTCCTCACGAGGCAGCACACAGTCACTGACCGCACCCTGGTCTGGAGGCTCTCCCTTCCATGGCTCTCTACAGCTGTCTCCATCCCCTGCAGTATCCACACCTTTTAACAGAAGTCCTGCTTAATCCAAGCCAAGACTAGATGATCCAGCAGTATTCCTGGGTGAGTTTTCTAGCAGCCATGACTCTCTGAATAACACTAGGGAGCTCCCTGATTCCATCATCTCCTTCCCAACTACCAACCAGCTGATATTGGACACAACAATGAACCACATGTTGGTGTCCATTGGAGGCTCCATTCATGCTGACATAATGCAGCTAACAAAACACTTTACATAAGAAATCCAATCCCTCGTTACCAGAGTTTATCATATAGAGAATAAGATGGACACATTTTCTCACAGAATAAGCAATCTCATTCATGCACAAGACGAACATTGGGATGACCGAACATTGGATCAAAGCTAAATTAGCAGACCTAGAGGACAGATCTAGGTGTAATAACTTGAAAATAAGAGGTATACCTGAAACTGTTCAACCGTCCGCACTGCGGCAATACGCTCTAAGTCTGTTTAATGTCCTAATACCAGATGCGCCAGATTCTTAATTGGTTATTGACAGGATTACATACCTAAGCCATCTTTCATTCCTGAACATGTACCGAGAGATGTACTGATGCACATCCACTTTTTCCATATAAAAAATCAGCTAATGTCTATCTCTCGCACCTCAGGTTCCTTTCCTCCACCATATGCTAACTTGCAATTCTTTGCAGATTTCTCCAAATATACAATGCAACTGTGGAAGAAGCTGACCTCTATCACCAAAGCCCCGTGGACAACTCTCGTACTTACAAGTCCTACCAAGCTTTTAGTGTTTAAAGATGGAGAAAATCAAATGACTTCCTCTTTGAAGTCTGGCTTGAAGCTACTGAAAACCTGGGGAATCATTCTTGAAAATCCCCTACCAGTCAGGAAGGGCAGTTCACTTTTGAGATCTTCTGCTGATTGTCACCAAGTTCCTCCATCGACCTCCAACACATTTTGAAAGCCTTTCCCTGGAATCTTCATCTGCCCAGATTATCTCTGGTTTACCGGTTGAGTGCCTTTAGCCAGTTGATTGATCCCCCATACCACTGGATCAGTTTTTTTTATACTGCATTTGGATATTGGATCCACACTTTTAGAATTATATTTGTACAAATGTTCTGATTTGTTAATTTTTCTTTGTGCTTTTTTATTTCCCTTTTGAGTCGGAGAAGCCATTACATAATCGGAGTCAACATGCAAACCTAGTTCCCAATGGAATGACTCGTATTTTACCTTGCTGCATATTAACCTCAGTACCTCTACCTGACTACAGGATACAAATAAGTTTTCTTCTGGCAGTTCCCAGCTTCTTTCAACCCTCTCACCCTCACCATGTCAATTATCATTCTTTCAATAAACACAAGCGGGTTTAATGATCCTGCCAAACAAAGGTACCTCTGGAAAGAGGCTTTACACCATAAGGCTGCTATCCTGTGTGTGCAGGAGACTCATTTCCACAAGCTGTATCCTCCAAAGTGCCAACACCTTAACCTCCCACTGTAATGTTCTGGTACCTCTGGTACCCTTATTCCACTTTCCAATTCAGTGTATGCGTCCCACCATTCTCTTCTGGTAGGTGCGCATACACCTTTAAGACCGATGCTGTCATCACTGAGCGCCGCAGAGCGGCTATTTCAACCGCCGACGTTCTCACTCACATGTTCGTTCAACCTGCTTTGAAGCTCATATGCTCACAAGCGTACCTCGCTGTTGGAACCTCGCTGCTGATCCCTGTATCCCGCTACCGGATCACTCGCTCATACCGAACCTCTCTACTACTGCTTGCTATTAGTGATAAGTACCCCGCAGGGGAATCCTCCATAACCTTCCTACTAAGCTTACACTATCTAGCTCTGCATATTAAGGACTGTAACTATCATCTGCACTGTTGTTTTAGATTTCTAGCTCTTGAGCCTACTAACATCTATCCTTGCACTGGGTTAGTCTCTCCTGTATGTCATCTGCTGTCCTACCACCTACTACCATACATGATTGCTAACCTATCTGCATCCTACCTGTTACCATCTATACTCTCATGAACATTTCTCTCAAGTGCTGTTCACCTATTTGTCACTGTTCATACCTGTCTCTTCAACTCATCACCACTATACTGCTATATACATCTATCACTCCAGGAACATCTTATTGAGTGTGTATATTTGTATGCTGAATCAGACAGACCACAGTGATGAGTCTTGGGAGTTGGAATTGGTATTTCAACGTATCTCTACATGACTACTGAGTGGAGTTTTTCTGCAGCTGCAAATCCATCTTGTTTCAGAAAATGCAGGAGCGTTACACCCACACATCTTTTCTGCCTCTATGCCTTAAAAAAAAAAAAAGAGGAGTAATGTTGGCAATAGGAGACACTCTTGCTTTTCATCTAATTTCAGAGGTAGCGGACCCAGCACGCAGATTCTTTATACTAATTTGTGACATCAATTTTGCCAGATACACATTTTTTTACATAAACGAATGAGAAGAGTAGTGAAAATCTAACAAAGTTCCTTGCTACTTTGTGGAGACTTCAATACACTTAATACCTAACCCACAGCTTGACTCCACTGCTCCCCAAACACGAGGCATCTCATCTCTTCAGTTTTTTCTGCACGTCTTTGACCTGTTTGATGTCTGGTGATGTTTGCATACTACGGAGAAAGACTTTTCATACTTTTCAACATCCCACAGCTCATACTCAAGAAAAGACATGTTCTTGACTGATAAGTGGCTCCTCCAGCAGATGCAAGGTTTCTCAATCAAGGACATTTTGTGGTCTGATCATGTCCCTATAACTTTATCGATTGCAGACTCACTTGTCCAACAATCCACCTTTTTATGGAAAACCAATCAAGCTTTGCTGCAATTGTCAGATACCAAATCTAATTGACTTTTTCCAGCTAAACTCAGGTTCAGTTTCAGATCCATTTATGCTGTGGAATGCTCATAAATCATTTATGCAGGGCATATTTTTCCAACTTGGGTCTGGGGCTAAGAGTAGAAGGCAGCAGTGGGTAGATTACCTTTTATCTGACCTAGGAAATCTTGAAACACAAAACAAAACCCAAATCTTGTCCTCAGCACTAAACTAGCTACCCTCAGAACTAATATTTGCACCTTATTGTTGGAATTTCAGGAATTCATCGGGCGCATGAAAATGACATATTATGCTAGGGGGAACAAGGCTGGTAAGGTCCTGGCTGGTCGCTTACAGGACTATAGGGGAAAAATAGAATTTATTATCCTTATCACCCCTCTTCTGACCAAAAAGTGTGCAACCCTCAGGAAATTGCAAACACATTTAGTTCATACTATAGTTCACTGTAAAACCTGAAGGATGATGCCTCAACTCCTCAACCTTCTTTGACTGACATTAACATCTTCCTCCTGAAGGTCAACTTCCCTAAATTTTTCACTTACCAACTAGAGGTTCTCAACTCGCCCTTTACAGAATTGGAAATTTATGAGGTTATTAGTGCCTTACCCAATAACAAATCCCCGGATCCTGACAGATACAGTAGGGAATATTATAAGGCATTTAAAAACATTCTTGCCCCTCATCTTAGCAACATTTTTTGGTCTGCTACAGGCCTCCTCCTCTTTCTCACAAGAAATGCTTAAGGCTTCGATCATCACATGATTTGACTTTAAATTGTATGCTAAGCTCATAACTCTATGGCTACTCAATGTTTTACCTACATTGGTCCTTTCTGATCAGTCTGGGTTTACTAAAGGCAGACAGACATCAGATGCCCCTAGAAGAGTGATCAATATGATACACAAAGACAACAGATCTAAAACACCTTCTCTGCTCCCAGCCTCTGATGCAGAGAAGGTATTTGATCGCATTCACTGGAGGTAACTGGTAAAAGGCCTTAAAGAGTTTGGATTCACAGGTCAAATCCTATCGGACATTAGCCCTCTATACATGCTCCTCAGCCCAAGTATATACAAATATCACATTTATATCACTAATGGCACCCAACAAGGATGTCCGCTGCCTCTCCTAATATTTAACCTCCTGATGGAGCCTTTAGCTTCTTTTTTTTCTTTTTTTACTTTAAAAATTTATTAATTGGAGTAAAGTAACGTAAAATGTTGGATATAACAGGGAAAGAATTGCAGCACTTGTTTTAACAACTGCAACTACACAACCACACAATTGTTCAACCGGTTATAGAAAATTTGCAGACAATCTAGTGGCTTTACATATAAAATTGTTAAACAGGTCCTTTTTTTCTCTACATTTGCAAACATTATTTTTTTAAGCCATACAGTAAATTACTGTTACTATTAACTTAGGAATCCATACCTGAAAGAGCATTATGGGAGACATAATACTGTTTTTTTTTTTTTTTTGGAACTTTCTTTAATGTAGCACTTTTGCAAAAAGAAAGTCACGTTAGATTGTTTTAGGTTATTTTTGCTTTGAGCATTGATGTGCAACTGAAAGTGAGTTCTAAATACAGCACAAAATACTCTTGGCTTGTTACAATGTTACAAACAAGCAACTACTTCCAATAGTATGGTCAAGATAGTGCAATAACTATATTGCTAATCCACAGAAAGACATCATGCACACATGTGAATTCATAAGGATCCATTCATGCTGTGCAATTACCTGTGCTTCTGCATGGAAAAACACAGGTTACTACAATGACACAGAAAACAATTGTTTTCTGTGTTTCATGTTCAGACCAGAACCGTGTTTCCATGTTTCAGAGCATGGAGATATTATGCAACTTTTGCATATTATTGCATCGTTTTGTACAGTCCCGCATGCCACTGCCACTGTGCAGCGACACGAATGAAGTGTCGCATGGTACACTTCAAATAAAGTTAATTTAAAAAAAAATAGGGGAGCTGTGTGATGTGATAAAATGCCCATCACAATGCCCTCAGCTGCACGGCTTTGCAGCCCAAAATACTGTGTGGGCAGCAACAGTTTGGGCTGCAGGGGAGTGTGAACAGGCCCTAAGAGCTAAAGCAGAACAGTTGTTCATTATTGTTGTATTGGTAAATTTTAATGAGGAAGATTGTTAGGCATGCAACAAATACAACAGTGCAGCAACACTACACAAAAGTAGCTTCTTATAAGAGGTCCCATCCTGACATCCAAGGGTTTACATTGGGAAACAACACTCATATTATAATTTTTTTTTTTGCTGACAATATAATCCTAATGTGCAGGATACGTACGTACAACATCATTTCCGGTCAGTGGAACGCACGCTGCAGCCGGCAGAAACCACCGGACCAAGCGCATCAGTTGTAAAGGATTACTGCATATTTTAATGTAAGTGAATATTTTCCTTATTAAATTTATTTTAAACGTACTTCACCATGGGGAGTCTCTTTCATTATTGGTGTCATGGAGGAGGAGCGCTCAGGAGATATTAAGGTTTAAGGCTTGGCCCAGTCTCAGCCCTACATTTGAATAGTACTTCAGGACATCGGCTCTAATATTTGTGGTTCCGGTGAGTGGGGACACTATAGGGGAGCACAAAGCACAAGTGAAGCACTTTGGACTTTAATTATAAAATGAAGCACTGAGATTTAGAGCACCAAAGCACTTTGATTTTTACAGCACCCCATGAACTTTTTGCTTACATATTTTGGATAGCACAAATATCTAAAAGTGTTGATAGGATTTGTATGTATTCACCTACATGATTATATTAAGAATAAGTTATTTTGAAAGCACAGAGCACTTTGATATAGTTTATTTGGCAAGCAGCGCTGACACATATGTTTTGTCAATATAATCCTAATGTTGTCAAACGTCCAATCTTGCAGCAGTCCATAGTGTACTACAGATGTTAACAGCTGTTTCATACTACCAAGTCAATGCAACTAAGTCATATATTTTAGTCCTGGGGAAAGACCCTGCTGTCAGATATTCACTAATGACCTCTTACCCTTTCGTTTGGAAAGATGAAGGGATTGGATACCTTGGATTTTTTCTTAGAAAATCCACCAAACTACTATTTCGAGCCAGATATCTACCCTTTATGTCTAAAATGCACGCATCCTTGCTTCATATCTCTAAAATATAATTATCATGGCTAGGACAATTAACAATTTTTAAGATGATGATGGTGTTACCACAACTACTGTACCTGTTTAGAACCCTTCCAATCCAGATTCCTGATTCTTACTTCCATAAACTTCATACTGCTATTATTAGGTTTTTGTAGCAAAATAGGCGATCCTGCTGTGCATTCGTAAAACTCATTAAACGTAAAAAAGCTGGAGGATTAGGACACATGGTCCTGCATTTCTAGCTCAACTAAAAAGTTGGTCCACACACCCCCATTCTTCCTTGTGGTCTGCAATAGAGTCTAAATATGTCCCAGGTAAAAACTACCTTCCTGCTCTCCCAACAGATTAAAAGTTGGTCTCTGTCCTCCTTGCCTCCTACTGTGTTAGTATCTATAAAGGCTTGGAAGATCCTGATCTCCATGGGTTACAGTGATGCACAAGCCACTAAACCTATTCCCTTAGAGATATGTCAATTAGCAAATTCAAATATTAACATTAAGGAATGGTTGCACAGAGGAGTATTGTGGGCGCAATGCATGTATTCTTCAGATGCGCTTAAAATCTTCACTGCTCTCCAGAGCGAATTTAACTTACCTGACAAGGAACAATATACTTACCTGAAAATTTCATCCCTCTTAAGACGCTGTCCAAATCCAAAACGTATGCTCCCCAGTTGCATTGTTAAGTTCTTTCAGAAACCAGGTGCAGTGATAGGGGGTATTTTCCTTATTTATGCTTTCCTAGGTTGATAAAAATAGTTTCACCAATTCCTCTACATTTATAGCATAGGAAGATGATGTAGGCATAGTCTATACCCCCACTCAATGGCAACACGCTCTCTAAGCTACATACTCCTTTTTAAGGAATGCCAATGTATGGGAACTAATGCACAAGATAACACTAAGGTGGTAATTGGTACCTTATCGTTTATCCAAATACTAACCCCAAACATCCAACTTGTGCTGGAGAAATTGCAGACAAATTGGTACGCTCTATCACCTCCTGTTGTCCTGTAAATTACTAACTAAATTTCGGCCATATATCTTCCAAACCCTCCATGAAATTACGCTACAGATTAATTTCATCCTTTTCACTACAGATATCCCCTGCTTTGGCCCTACTGGACTTGGGAATAGAGTGTATTACCAGACCTCTGGGAAATATGGTAGTTAATGTCCTGCTAACTGCCGGAATAATTTTGATGTGACATTGAAATCTCCCCTAACTGCAATCTCTGAAGTTGTGACACTACTACACCAGCACTATACTTATGAAACAATGAATGCACTTGCTACCGACTCCCTAAAAATTACAATTAATAGATGGAGCCCATGGGCAGACTGGTACAACAGTCCCAACCACAAAGTAGATTGATTATAATGTTACTGGCAAGATCTTGCTCAATGCTTTGCAACCTCTGACTCACATTATTTTCTTTTTATTTTCTTTATGTTAAGTACTTATAAGCTTTAGGATTTTGTTAGTCTTACTTGCAATGTTCTACAAATGTGGGGCTTTGCCTATTTTTGTGGTCATGTTTTTCTGTGTGTAAAACTCAACAAAACGTATTGAAACTAAACAAGGCAAAGCAGTGTTCACTTCCAATATTAATATATACAAGGCAAATAAAAAAAAAGTGCACCTTATGCACTTTGCTGAATAAGCAACCTAAATGCTATAGATGGTTTGCACTTAAATGGAAGGGGTTCTTTTGTGCTAGGGGAGAGGTTTATGGGAAGGCTGGAGGAGTTTTTAACCACTTGCTGACCGCCGCACGACTATTTACTGCGGCGGTCAGCCCCTCACAGGCAAAGCGACGTAGGTCTTTGTTTACATCAGCCGCCTGCCTTTCTTCCAGTGTCACGGACGATCGTGAGTGCTGCCGGGCACACGCGCGCCGCCGGAGGCACGGACCCCCCCGTGCGTGTGCCCGGCAGCACTCGCGATCGTCCGTGACACCGGAAGAAAGGCAGGCGCCTGATGTAAACAAAGCTGCCTGTCATTCTTCCCTGTGTAAGAATGGAGATCAGACGGTTCAATTGTTGGTCAAATAGCCTTTGAAAACATCACCGGATGTGACGAAACGCGTCAGTACGTGGACCGCACAGCGTAGCACACGTGACCAACGATTGTAACGCAAGCTGGAAGTAACGCCGCTCGCCACTCTGCCCAATTGTTGCATGTCACGGATATCAGCACGAGATATCCTTGCTGGAACTCGCTGTTTTTAGCTGTTTTTTCTTGAGATTTGTGGAATAAAACTTCTTATTACGATATCACACTATCTGGAGCATATTTTTTCTATCTAATATGACCTGAGCTGCCCTATGGATCCGTGAGGAGGAAAACCATCAGCGGCTGAGGAGGACTCTTAAAGGGAACTTACCATAAAGCCTGGTTGGTCTCAATATTATACGATATATGAGACCCACCCCATCTGGTAAGTTACCCACCTATATTATACTGCACGGGAAGAAAGCTTCAAGCACTTTTGCACATCTTTCACCAGTCACTAAAAATTTGTCTTGAAAGAGCACTGGCACATGTCCAAGAAAAATATTTTTGTCGCACTGTATATTTAATTTCATTTTTACCTTGGACATTTTTGCACAAAAGAAAATATATTGATTTATGCATGAACTTATAATATTAAGTTATTGATTTGCACTGGCATTTGCACTTTGAGATTTTATTTGCACTTAGAAAAAGTTTTATAATTTTTACATATGGATTTGGAACATTGATTAATTGCTTTGCATATTTACTAGCACATTTTGTACATTATATATATTTATACTCACAGATTAATATATATAAGTTTTTTAGCAAGCGCTGTAGATAGCCCTAATTTTAGGACTATTTCTTTCATATGCAATACATGCATGTATAATACACACGCAAACATGTATATACTTGGATCAAACATAAAAGCCTTCTGCATGCAGCAGCCCCCCTAATACTTACCTGAGGTCCATCTAGATCCAGTGATGTCTCGGCTGCCCGGAACTTCCTTCCTCATTGACTGAGACAGCAGCGTGGTGCCACTGGCTCCCACTGCTGCCAATCAAAGTCAGTCAGCCAATGAGGAGAGAAAGGGGTCAGGGCCAGGCCACAGCTCTGTGCTTGAATGGATACAGGGAGTTGTGGCTCAGCTCAGGTGCCTCATAAATAGCTGCTTGCTGTGGGGGCACTCAACAGCTGGGAGGGGCCAGGAGCACCGAAGAGGGACCCGAAAAGAGGAGGATCGGGGCTGCTCTGTGCAAAACTACTGCACAGAGAAGGTAAGTATAGTAAATAGTTTGTTATTTTTAACTAAAAAAATATGACACTTTACAATCACTTTAAGGACTTGGAGGTATGCTGAATATTTGATGACATAGAAAAGAGCATTCCAGAGAAGTATAGTAGTACAAGAGAAAGTGCAAATATTTTGTTCAAGAACTCTTTCCAAAACATTTAAACAATGTACAAATGATGTATGGCTTTTGTATGTTTTATGCCTAGGACCCATTACAATTTTCGGTTACCGGTAATAGGGAAACACATAAAAAGAGAGTTTAATAATTCAGTGTTAGAGAGAGAGTCAGTGAGAAACTGGGAGACATTTTTACCCATGTATTGTTAACTGATCCTCTAATAAAAGTCTTTAATAACATCTCCCTTAGAAGCATTTTTATGGTTGAGAAATTCACATTCTATTCTTCCTTTGTTATAGTTCTGTATCTGATTGTATTTTTGATGAAAAAATAAAAAAATCTAAAAGACATTTTTTTTATATAAATGCAATAAATCTAGATTTTGCATGCCAAGTTCTGTTTTTTTTTTTTCTGGTACTTTCAACTTTCTTTGCCAAGATCTGTTTTCCTGTTTTTTTTTTTTATCTATCTTTCCCCTTCTAAAGATCTGTGTATTTCTTGGGCAGACATACAGATTAACTTAGCTATTTTACATGCTTTGGATAGGATATTATTATCCATTAATACAATATTTGGTTATTTTATGTACTGTTCCCTCTGTATTTACTGTAATGAATCAGTGTATTAATTTTATGTCAGCTGTAATAATGCACTTTACATGCCCAGATTGTTAAAGTCAAATGAAATGCAAAGCTTTTTTACATTTTTGTAGGAGTGTGGAAATTTTAGAGCCTCTGTCAGTTTTTATTGCTGGATGTGTAGAATGTAGCAAGGTGTCACACCAATGGTAATAGAGTACAGAAAGATATTTAATAAATCTATAACATTATCTAGCCAAAGCATTTCAGGGATTTGCATAGTCACACTTCATCAAGGCTGGGATGCAAAGAAAATACATAAGGGGCAATAATATATAGGAAGTGGCATTGATGTTACTACCATGTACATAGGTGCTGCCAACAATTATAAGGCTAGGTTCATACCTATGTTGTGCAAATTTTCCTGTGGTTTTCACTGCAAATTCCCTACGCAGCTATTCAGTGGTTCAGCTTCATTTTTAAATGCGGTTCAGATGTAAATTTTTTGATCCGGTGGCAACTGGCATCTTTAATATTAGCTGGTTGTTAAGGAGTGGACCAGGAAGCCTGCTGCAGCATCCTTAACAATGGATGACTTATCAGCTGTCAGTGGGGTTCCCTGCTGACAGCTGAATGTTAAAAAACCATCGCTAGCAATAAAAAATTGTGACAAAAATGGTGTGGGGGCCCCCAATCTATACTAGGCCCATTCGGGTCTGGTATGAATTTTAAGGGGAACCCAAAGCCAAAATAAAAATAAAAACATTGTGGGGTCCCCCCAATCCATACCAGACCCTTAGGTCTAGTTTGAATTTTGAGGGGAACCCCCATTCCAAAATTTAAAAAAAATGGTGTAGGTTCCCCCAAAATCCATACCAGCCCCCTATCGGAGCATGCAGCCTGGCAGGCCAGGGAAGGGGGGGCACATGCCCTCAACATGGGGGGTTTGTGCTTTGGAGCAGGGGGGGTTCTACCTCCCACCGCAAAGCACCTTGTCCCCATTTTGATGGGTATAAGGGCCTCTTTGCCACAACCCTGGGTGGCGGTTGTGGGGGTCTACGGGCAGGGGCTTATAGGAATCTGGAAGCCTCCTTTAACAATGGGGCTCCCAGATCCATACGTGAATGAGTATGAGGTACATTGTTGTTTTTGACAACTCCTTTATTAAAAATCAAAAAACAATGTCCCCTGGTGTAGATCCAGCATCATTTACGATGCCTGCTGCCATTGCTAAACCCGAAAAAAGAAACAAAAAAAAAAGCCCCGTTTGCACCAAAGGCTTCTGCCATCTGCCTGGTCTGCCATGTGACAGTTCTTAAATAGCTTAGGGGCAGGACCAATCAGCGACATCACCTGCTGGTACCGCCCCCTTATGACATCACTGATCTTTGCATGCTGGGTAACTAGCACTAAAAAAAATTACAGCTCCCGCGGGCTTCTGTATGTAAACAAGTCAGTGAAAATTCTTGGTGATGTCATTCCCCAGCTTGTTTACATACAGAAACTAGCCACAGATCTGTCATCTGAAACAGGAGTAGTGGCAGGGCAGCATCATCAGTTGGCAAGTCAACATGGTGGCTGGTCAACATCGTTGGGTGGATCTTATCATGATTAATGTGGATCTGAATCACTGGATGACATGATAGATATCCCCATCTCATTTCAATAGCCTTTCCCTCAATCTGTTGTTACCTTCAGTTCCTTATGCTCAGTCTATTATATTTTACTTTCCGGTCCTGCTCTCTGATCTCTGCCATCCTTTTATTTCATCTCTTTTTCTGTAAATTCTCCTTTATTGCCCCATTATTTGCTCTTCTCACTTGTCACTTCTATTTCCTCCACTTGGTTTCTGCTCTGCTATCTTCTAGCCCCATTGCTCAGTCTCATCTGATGCTATGAGTCACTTCTAGCTCCTTCCTTCCCCTCGGTTCCCATTCTCCTCTCCTCAAGTCCAAATCAAATTAACTATATATTTATATTACCAAAAGTATTGGGACTTTAATGGCATCCCAGTCTTAGTCCAAAGGGTTCAATATTGAGTTGGCCCACTCTTTGTAGCTATAACAGCTTCAACTCTTCTGGAAGGGTTTAGGAGTGTGTCTATGGGAATGTTTGACCATACTTCCAGAAGCACGTTTGTGAGGTCAGGCACTGATGTAGACAAGAAGGCCTGGCTCGCAGTCTGCACTATAATTCATTCCAAAGGTTGAGGTTATGACCCTGTGCAGGCCAGTCAAGTTCCTCCACCCCAAACGCGCTAATCCATGTCTTTATGAACCTTGCTTTGTGCACTGGTCCAAATCATTTGGTGGAGGGGGGATTATGGTGTGGGGTTGTTTTTCAGGAGTTGGGCTTTGCCCCTTAGTTCCAGGGAAGAGAACTATTAAGGTGTCTGCAGACTTAGACATTTTGGACAATTCCATGCTCCCAACTTTGTAGGAACAGTTTGGGGATGGCCCTTTCCTGTTCCAACGTGATTGTGCACCAGTGCACAGACAAGGTCCATAGATACATTAAGGATGGAGATTGGGATGGAGAAACTTGACTGGCCTGCACAGAGTCCTGACCTCAACCCAATAGAACACCTTTGGGATGAATTATAGCAGAGACTACAAGCAAGGTCTTCTTGTCCACATCATTGCCTAACCCTCACAAATGCGCTTCTGGAAGAATGGTCAAACATTCCCATAGACACACTCCTAAACTTTGTGGATAGCTTCCCAGAAAAGATGAAGCTGTTAGAGCTGCAAAGGCTGTGCAAACTCAATAATGAACCCTACGGACTAAGACTAGGATGCCATTAAATTGAATGTGCATGTAAAGGCAGGTGTCCCAACACATTTGATTTTATATATATATATATATATATATATATATATATATATATATATATATATATATATATACTGTATATATATATATATATATGTATATATATATACACAGTATCTCACAAAAGTGAGTACACCCCTCAAATTTTTGTAAATATTTCATTATACCTTTTCATGTGACAACACTGAACAAATTACACTTTGCTACAATGTAAAGTAGTGAGTGTACAGTTTGTATGCGAGTGTAAATTTGCTGTCCCCTCAAAATAACTCAAAACACAGCCATTCATGTCTAAACTGCTGGCAACAAAAGTGAGTACACCCCAGGTGAAAAAGTTCAAATTGGGTCCAAAGTGTCAATATCTTGCGTGGCCACCATTATTTTCAAGCACTGCCTTAACCCTCTTGGGCATGGAGTTCACCAGAGCTTCACAGGTTGCCACTGGAGTCCTCTTCCACTCCTCCGTGACTACATCACGGAGCTGGTGGATGTTAGAAACCTTGCACTCCTCCACCTTCTGTTTGAGGATGCCCTACAGATGCTCAATAGGGTTTAGGTCTGGAGACTTGCTTGACCAATCCTTTACCCTCAGCTTCTTTAGCAAGGCAGTGGTGGTCTTGGAGATGTGTTTGGGGTCGTTATCATGTTGGAATACTGCCCTGCGGCCCAGTACCAGAGGGAGGGGATCATGCTCTGCTTCAGCATGCCATAGTACATGTTGGCATTCATGGTTTCCTCGAAGAACTGTAGCTCCCCAGTTCCGGCAG
This sequence comes from Pelophylax lessonae, assembly GCF_965119305.1. Classification (NCBI taxonomy): domain Eukaryota; kingdom Metazoa; phylum Chordata; class Amphibia; order Anura; family Ranidae; genus Pelophylax; species Pelophylax lessonae. The sequence goes on from NC_138769.1 coordinate 401,991,117, forward strand.
CATTCATGCAGCCCCAGACCATGACACTCCCACCACCATGTTTGACTGTAGGCAAGACACACTTGTCTTTGCACTCCTCACCTGGTTGCCGCCACACACGCTTGACACCATCTGAACCAAATAAGAATATCTTGGTCTCATAAGCCCACAGGACATGGTTCCAAGAATCCATGTCCTTAGTCTGCTTGTCTTCAGCAAACTCTTTGTGGGATTTCTTGTGCATCATCTTTAGAAGAGGCTTCCTTCTGGGATGACAGCCATGCAGACCAATGTGATGCAGTGTGCGGTATATGGCCTGAGCACTGAAAGGCTGACCCCCACCCTTTCAACATCTGCAGCAATGCTGGCAGCACTCATACGTCTATTTCCCAAAGACAAGCTCTGTATATGACGCTGAGCACATGCACTCAACTCCTTTGGTTGACCATGGCGAGGCCTGTTCTGAGTGGAACCTGTCCTGTTAAACCACTGTATGGTCTTGGCCACTGTTCTGCAGCTCAGTTTTAGGGTCTTGGCAATCTTCTTATAGCCTAGGCCATCTTTTTGTAGAGCAACAATTACTTTTTCAGATCCTCAGAGAGTTATATATATATATATATATATATATATATATATATATATATACACACATAACTATATATATATATATATATATATATATATATATATATATATATATATACACACACACACATACACACATACATACTGTATATAGTAACCTGTATTAAAATAATATTTATGTGAAAATCTATTATCTTTTGTGAACTGCTGTTGTGGGATGCCTTACTTTACAACCTTGCCTTTGGTGCCACTACATATTATTCTAACTCTAATTTCTCTCTAGCTTAACCATAGCCACTAAGAAAGTTAAACTACTCTATGCACAAATGGAAAAGTCTATGCAGAAATATAGTTAAATTTTCTCAAGTTTATTAACTGCTTTTTTAACAGACAACATAAAAAGCACCAAATCCCTCTGGATTCTTCTTTATGTAATTGTAATGTTCTGATGATACTAGTATTTTTTTTTTTTTGCATGTTAAAACTACTTTTTGCTAAAGTTGCTTTCCCTTGGTAGTTCATTTAATAACTACTGTTCTTTTCTATAAAAGAACTTCTTTGCAAGTGAAGACAAAAGTGCAAAAAGTGACTCTATCGCGACCTCAAATGAAACACGGTTCATTTTAGTGAATACAGAACTATAGCAAGGTAATATATGGATAGTCTGACATCTTTTAAGATCTCACTAAACCTCTAGATGAATAGAAAATGCTACGTTGTCTTCTCTTATAAATATTGTAATATATAGGGAGGGACTGAATGACCCCCTGTTCGGTTTGCACCAGAACTTTCGAACATCGCGAAAGTTTGGAACCGAATAACGAACCTCACTGAAATCTATGGGACCCAAACTGTAAAAATCAAAAGTGCCCATTTTGAAGGCTTATATGCAAGTAATTGGACATACAATGGTTATGGGGTTCCGGGCATTGCCCTGGGGGACATGTATCAATGAAAAAAAAAAGTTAGTAAAAAAATGCAATTTTTAAATTAGCAGTGATTTTACTGATGCTTAAAGTGAAATCATCAAAATGAGAAATAACAATAAAAATGAAAAATGCATTTGAAATAGTACCGAAGGGGTGCCCTTAGTCTAGCTGTAAAGTAGCACATCTGTACTGTGTACAGAAGCTGCAGCAGAAATAATTGCATTTATAAAGCCAAAAAAAATGAAATTTTTCCTGCAAGCTTTCTTTATTTTGTAAACAACAGTTTATGGAGCCAGTCTGTGTGATGAGGCCACAATGTAGTGCACTGGGAACAAGATTAGAAATTTTTTAGATACATTTTGGTTTCTCTTCTGCAGACTTTGGATAGAAGTAAAAATGGGTCTTTGGGTGTCAAAGGCGCCTTCACACCGTAACTCTATAGAGGTACTCTTGATGAAAGCAAGAATTGTCAAAAATTTGATCTGATAATTAAGTCAGGAATAACCAGCATGTCAGTCGGATCGCAACAAATCCTTTCACCTCATGGCTGTCATGAGCAGGTTCCATACAATGATTTTGTTGATCTCTAAGTGACCCTGTACAACTGACACATACCATTTTATATGTATACAGAGCTCAAGAAGTGTATTATCAGAAGGAATTATTTTCATCTCTCTCCAATTAATAATTGAGATTTTATTAGAGATAAAATATTTTCCTGCTGATCTTTAAGAAAAGGAGTGTTATAGTTTACAGCCTTTTGCCTTCTATCCGGGATAACACAACCCCTTGTAGATTCTGCAGATGAAATGTCTGGTGAGGTGACAATTGGCCACTGTTAACTTCACATAAACCTAAACAGAAACTACTTGGCATCTAGCTGTAAATTCTGGTCTCAAGGCCTTCTCTTTTCTCTCGAATTCTAATTTACAAACATCTGTCAACTATTGATGACTGGAATTTAAAATATCTGGTATATTCAGCTAACTACTATCATTTATTGTCCTGTCTGGCAGGACAAACCATCAGCAGTCCCTTGATTGCTTGCTTTTTTTGTGCTGAATAGTTAAAATTTGTTTTGGAAAAAAAAAAAAAATTAGATTGCCGGAGAGCTAGGCTCCAGTGTTACAATTTCCCAATTTCCCCAGCAACTCTGAAACCAGCTAGGAGGCTTGCAGCCGGTGATCACTGTGAATTCACAACTAGGGATGATTGAACTTTTGAAAAGTTCGGTTCGACCAGAACACCCGAATTTCTGAAAGTTCGGTTCGGATTCCAGAACCCCATTGAAATCAATGGGACCCGAACTTCTGGAATCAAAAAACACAATTTTGAAGCCCTAAAACCCAATGAATGCCCCTAAAAAGTGCCTAGGGTTCTGGTTCATGCCCCAGGGACTATTAATCACACAAAAAAAAGTTCTTAAAAATTGTCATTTTTTTGATAGAGAGCCAATTATTGAAAAAATTATTGAAAAAAAAATAAAAAGAGATTTCTTGGGGGCGTGACCGGAAGCGGACCGAGGCGGACGTCTTTGTGAGGAGCTCCGCCGCTCAGGTACAATCGTCCGCAATCCTCCCTCCCTGCTCAGCCCAACGGTTCATCCGCACTCCATCGCGACTCTCCGGACCCTGGGGGACCTGCCAGACCAAGAATTTTTTCAATCGGACCAGGATTTCCGCTCGCGGCCTACCTAGGCCTGAAGCCGGGGACTTTCCTGAGGACCGGATCCCGAGGCCTGCGCGGCCGCCGCGGCCGCCATCCGGCGCTTCAGAGGGGAGGTAGGCACTATTCAAGTACCCACTCACCATCCTGCCCTACAGACCTACCCCCCTCTGCCTTAATCTGCCCCACAGCACCTCAGGGACCATCTCCACAGCCAGACAGTCAGCACCAGGCCGCCATCTTCCCGGCCCCCCCACGCTCGCTGGGCATCCCTGGGTCTCCATCCCCCGGCCAGGACTCCGGACCCCAGACCTCACCTTCACCCTGGGTAGGTCCGAATGACCGTTGGCCCCTCTGAGTAGGGTCATGTCCGCCTAGTGCTCCGCATCTCTGGGGGCATTACAGCCTCTCCGCAACGAGTCACAGCTACTAACCTAACCACATACAGACCCACCGGCTGCCAGGGACCTCTGGGGTCCACCCACGATGGTCTACGGCGGACCGAAGAACAAATTTAAGAATAAATCCATCAGGGACGCTCTCCTCAAAACAGCTCCTAAGATGGCGGCAGGGCCATCTACCCGCTCGCTTCACGCAACTCCTCACACCAAGCCTGTGGCGCTGCACCCAGACGGTGAGACAGACTATGATTTTGGCCTCACACCCCTAACTTTTAGGGGAGACATGCTGCAGCCAGACCTGCTCCAGCAATTTGAACGGATGCTCACTAGAGCCCTCAAAAACACCTCGGATGCCATTACTGACAAACTCACCAGGGAAATCAGGGAGGTGGGCCACCGCACTACTCTCTTAGAGCAACGCACTGAGGTACTAGAACTCACAGCAGGCAATCATTCTGAGGACTTGGAAGCCCTTCGAGAGGAGAATTCATCCCTACACTCCCGCTTGGAGGACTTTGAAAACAGGGCCAGAAGATCCAATGTCAGGATCAGAGGTATCCCAGAGTCTGTGGAGGACCTTCAATCCACCATCACTGCCTTATTTCAGGAACTATCCCCATCAATTCCTATAGAGCGTTTGGAAATGGACAGGATCCATAGATCACTGGCCCCGCGCTCAGATGACGGTCCCCCTAGGGACATCATAGTGAAACTTCACTTTTTTCGCACTAAAGAACAACTCATGGTGGCTGCCCGTAATAGGGATTCCCTAATTTTTCAGGGTCACCGTTACCAACTCTTCCAGGATTTATCCCAAGCTACCCTGGCTAAACGTAAGGCTATGAAGCCGCATCTCCTTGTTCTTCAACACCACAAGATTACCTACAGATAGATCTTCCCCTTTGCTGTCTGCTTCTCCTACAAAGGCTCCTCTTACCAATGTAAATCTCCTGAGGATCTCCATGGAACTATTCGTGAACTCCACCTGACACCCCCCGATCATTCTCCTGAAGGCTCCAAGCGCCGTGCTGCATCATCCTCTCCACAGAAGACCCAAGCTCGCCAGGATCATATCTCCCAGCACGGGATCCACAAGAGAGGTCGCTATTCAACACCAGCTCCAGCCCCGGCTCCTGAGGACACCATGGACTGAGGACACCCCGCGGTGTTCACCTGCTCTTTTTTGTTACTAGGACGGTTGTCTAGCTGCCCTGCTGATCCCTTTCTTTGATGCCACCTTTTTTGGTATCCTCCTGGAACCGTAACTATAATGTTTTCATATATTTACATATGCGGTTTTTTTTTTTTTTTGTTTTTTTTTGTTTTTTTTTTGGTACCTACCAGGACGTACCACTTCTGTAGGTGAGACTGGTGGCAGAGTTTCCCTACATTGGATTTTTTTTTTTTTTTTTCTTTCTTTTTCTTTTTCTTCAATTTTAAATTTATTTTTTTTTTTTTTTATTATTTTTCTCTCATTGTTGCTTCTATCGTATTGCCCTGATTTGTATTACTGTTTGTGCTCTGATATGTTATTGACTCGTTACCTCCACTTGCCTTATGCTTGCTACTAGGCTGTCCCTACCCCAGAGACTGCTCATTGCACCCCACTTGTAGTCCTTCAGTACCCGACCTTTTTGGACTGGTATCTCTTGGACAGGTTGACTCCTCCTGGCGGGAAGTTTACTTCCTTCCAGAGGATCCTCTTTTCTCATTTTTCCTTCCCTCCCCTTCCATTCTTGAGTTCTTTCTCTCCCCCATTTCCCTTCCTCCCCCCTTTCCCGCCCTCTTGATCCTGCTCCTCCTGTCTTCCGTCCCCACCCGGAGAGAGTCCCCCGCCCGCCGTTCCTGCCTCCTACCCCTGCCACGCTACACTTGCACTCCATTATGTCCACCTTAAATGTTCTTACTCTAAATGTACAAGGCCTAAATTCCCCCTCCAAACGTGTGAAGGCATTCCGATCGTTCTCTTCGCTATCGGTTCATGTGGCTTGCCTTCAGGAAACGCACTTTTCCACTCATTCGACTCCCAAACACTTTGGTCACCAATACCCACAGGTCTACACTGCCTCTGCTCCCACGAAGCAACGGGGTGTGCTGATAGCATTTCACAGAACTACCCCATTTACTCTACAGAAGGAAATAAAAGACCCTGAGGGTCGCTACCTCATACTGCTAGGACGGCTCCTTGACTCGGATGTCACTATAGTTTCATACTATGCTCCTAATAAGAAACCCCAGGCCTTCCTTTCCCACCTATTGTCTGTCACGGATACCCACAAACGGGGTACCCTCTTGCTTTGTGGCGACTCCAATCAAGTACTCTATCCTCTGCAGGACAAATCTCCCGCTCCACTATCCGCTCAGCGCCTCTCTTTCCAACAACTCCTAACTCAACATTCCTTAGTGGATACGTGGCGTGAACACAACCCACGCCGACGACAGTACACGCACTATTCCCATCCACATAAGCTGTTTTCGCGAATTGACCACATCTTGATCCACATGGGCACATCTCCTCTCCTTTCCACCTCCACTATCATCCCCTGCGCCTGGTCTGATCATGATGCGGTCATCTCCTCCTTCTCTTTCTTGGTACCTAAACCCAACCTTCGCTCTTGGCAGATCAATGACGGTATGCTGGCTAACCCGACCCACCGTCTTGAATTGGAGCACGCAATATCTGACTATCTGTCCACCAACACTCATCCGGACACGTCCCCACTCCTGTTGTGGGAAGCCCACAAACCGGTTATACGGGGGGTTTGCATTAGCCGAACCTCTCACCTCCGTAAGGAACGTCGCCTCTTACTACAAAACTTAGAAGCTGCCTTCTATAAAGCCTCCGCAGACTTCCAAGCCGCCCCCTCGCCCTCCAGGAAACAAGCCCTCGATAAAGCTCGACTTGAGCTTGATCTTCTCCTTTCAGAATCGGCGGAACAACTACTCCGAAAGTCGAAACACACTTTATATATGAAAGCTAATAAACCTGACACCTTTCTTGCCTTGATGCTTCGCAAAGCCGATTATACTCCCAAACCTATACGCCTTAAGCAGGCTAAGGACACATACACCTGTAATCCCCTTAAAATTCTCCGCACCTTCCGTGATAAACTATCCACGCTCTATAAGGACCCCTCCACATTTGACCGCACTCGCTTAGATGCCCTCCTGTCTTCTGTCCATCTCCCTGCACTGTCCGCTTCCCACAGGGAGAATCTTGATAAACCCATAACTGCTGAGGAACTTTTACAGGCAATTAAGACTTTGAAACCACGTAAGCGTCCGGGCCCTGACGGCTTTTCTGCTACATACTATAAACGCTTTGCCTCTGTTCTTATCCCCCCGTTGGTAGGGGCACTTAACTCCCTGCTGGACGGTCACTCCTTTCACATGGATTCGCTCATGGCTGCTATTTCCATGATTCCTAAACCCAATTCGGATGATACCTCCTGGTCCAATTATAGACCCATCTCTATACTCAACATTGACATCAAACTGCTTGCCAAGGTCCTGTCCTCTCGCCTCAATGTGGTCATAGGCACTTTGGTCCATGCTGACCAGACGGGTTTCATCCCATCCCGCCAGGCTGGCGATAATATTCGTCGGGCCACCCTGCTGGCACACATTGCCAGGAAACGCCGAATTCCCTCTTGCTTTCTCTCCCTGGACATTAGCAAGGCATTCGATTCTCTTTCTTGGCCATACCTCACCTCCATCCTTGATCGCTGGGGTTTTGGCTCCCACTTCCTGCAATGGGTGAATGCCCTCTACAAGAACCCTAGAGCGTACGTCTATTATTCAGGCTATAGGTCGGACCCTTTCCCCATTGAGCGCGGCACGAGACAGGGTTGTCCCCTTTCCCCCCTGCTATTTGCCTTGGCCATTGAGCCCCTTGCGATCCTCATACGATCCAATCCGAATATTCGTGGAATTGAACTGGGGGGTCACCACCATAAACTCTGCCTTTTTGCGGACGATGTCCTGCTTTTTCTTACTGCCCCTCTCACGTCTGCCCCTAATCTCCTTGATACCCTAACTAAATTTGGATCACTTTCGGGCCTTGTTGTCAACCCACGGAAATCTCTAGCCCTCAATGTATCCCTCTCAGCCGAAGACCTTAACCACCTCAAGTCTTCCCTCCCGTTCCCTTGGGCCAACTCCTACATCCCCTACTTGGGCGTCAAGTTCACAGCTGACCCTGTTGAGCTCTTTTCTGCTAATTACCCTCCCATGCTATCAACGCTTACATCGCTTATGAACAAATGGTCCTCCCTACCTCTTTCCTAGATGGGGAGAATTACAGTCCTCAAAATGTCGATCTTACCCAAGATCTTGTACCTGTTTCGGGTTCTCCCGATTGGGGTACCAGCTTACTTCTTACGCATTCTACAGAAACGGGCTTTGGAATACATTTGGGGTAACGCCAAACCCCGCTTACCCCGACCGACGCTGTATCGACCACGTATCCGAGGCGGGCTTGGGGTGCCACAGTTCTCCAAATACTACTATGCTGCACAGTTGGCTCAGCTCCCTAAGTATCATGCAACAAAGGAAGTCCCATTGTGGGTCTCCATAGAAGCAATGGACTGTGATCCTCTCTCTGTGGCTAACCTCCTCTGGCTCCCACCCTCACAACGGAGATGTGTTACCAATCCTATCACTAAGCACAGCCTAACCCTTTGGGATAGACTTAAACGTCGTTTTCACCTTCAGTCCCCCCATAATCCCCTACTTTCTTTTCTCCGCAACCCCTCGTTCTACCCAGCCTGGTACTCCCGGACTTCTTTCTCCGAGTGGACTAGGGTTGGCTTGATACGTGCTTACCAGTTCTTCACTCCCCGGGCTTTTCAAACCTTCCCAGCCCTGCGTGAGGCCCACAACCTCCCTCCTGGCGAATTGTTTCGCTACTTGCAACTGAAACACTTCTTTAGCCAGAACGCACCGGCGCGCGATAGCTCCCATGCGTTCTCCACCTTTGAAAAGGCTTGCAAAACAGACCCGCATAGGAGGGGGCTCATTTCTGATCTCTATGCCCAACTCCTGTCGGTTCAAGAGACTACCCCCCCGGCATATGCTTCCAAATGGGAAAGGGACCTACACCTCTCCTTGGAAGACTCTGACTGGATCCAAATTTGGCAAGCCACTAAATCGGCTTCCCCAAATATTGTAGCCTTGGAGACAAATTACAAAGTCCTTACCAGATGGTACTTGGTCCCAGCCAGAGTCTCCAAGTATGTGCCACAATACTCACCTCGTTGCTTTCGTGGTTGCGAGTCTCTAGGTACCCATGCACACATTTGGTGGGAATGCCCCACGGTCCGTACCTTTTGGTCCGAAGTGTATCGGGTTTTATCTACAATCTTCCACACACCCCTTACCCCCGATCCTGCTTCTGCGCTCCTGAACCGCAAGCCACCTGACCTCACACATCGCCAATTTAAACTTTTCCTGTATGTCACCACAGCTGCCAAACAGACCATAGCGAAGGCCTGGAAAACTTCCTCCCTTTGTTTCCTGACCATGAAAAATAGAGTCACTCAAGCTATGATCCATGCTAAAACTGAAGCTATCCTGCTGGACAAACGTATACCTTACGAAAAGCTCTGGAAACCATGGATTGACAACTGTCTTCCGATAGGCTTTGATGAATCTCTTGTACTAGCTTGACCTGTGGTTACCGACTCCCTGATGGCTTTGTCGATCTGAACCACATCAGTGGCCCGGGACTCCCTCCGGGCACCCTTCCTCTCCCGCATAACCCCCCCCCACTGTTTTGCCCTTCCTCTCCCCCCCGTCCTTCTTGCCCCCCTTACTCCCTTCTTTTTCTCCCCCCCCCCTTGTTGCCTCGAGTTGGCCGCTACCTAATTTGTTTCCCTATTGTGGCTGGACCACAAACTTTTGCTGCACTACGGCCTCCCTTTTTGCCCTACCCCCAGCCGCCCCTGTGCACTGTGTTTATCCCTTGTACCTGTATTCCGGGCGCCCAGCTTGCCCCTTTCCTATTCCTTAACCTGATTGTTATGCTACTACTTGCTGTTCATGATGTCATTTTGACGTGTATTCATCTGTTATGCACCACTGTTACCTATTGGTATTGTTTTGTACTACATTCCTTCTGCCTTAATAAAAACCGTTTGAACAGAAAAAGAGATTTCTTTGGATTTAGTGTCTGGGGGTCTATAAAGTGCACCTGTGATGTTTCAGCTCTGTAGCATGTCCAGAACCAGAAAAAAAAAGGTTGTTTGTATTAGAATTAATATAGAACAGGGATATGGCTCTGCTATTTTCACACCTTGCCGGTTTTGTAGCAAGCGTTTTTTTGGGCATTTTTTGGGGGTCTTTGGAGGCAAGCATAACATCTGAACTTCTGTGTAGGGGTATATACACACACACCCATGTATGTATATATACACATACACATATATAGGTGTGAAAGTAGCAGAAACCTATGCTTGCGCTAATGAAATAATTAACACCCATATGGCTTCTCTGCTATCACACCTATATGTGTGTATGTGTATAAATACATATAAGTGTGTGTGTATATATACCCCTATACAGAAGTTCAGATGTTTTGCCTGCCTCCAAAGACGCCAAAAAAAATGCCTGCGCCAAAAAAAAACACCCAGGTGTGTTGTAGCTGGCGGTTTTTTTGGGCATTTTTTTGGGGTCTTTGGAGGCAGGCAAAACATCTGAACTTCTGTATAGGGGTATATATGCACACACGCTTAATTTTGACGCGTGTGTACCAGGCTTTAGAAAGAATGAGGTTTCTTGCATAGTCAGACATAGTCAGACATACTGAAGCACAGGGAAACAAGCAGAAAAATACTCTTTTTCTGCTTAATTGGGAGCTAAGAGTATATGAGCCACCTACTGTAGAATGTCATTTAATTATAACATTTTTAAACATCACTTTATTTATATGAAATTTAATAAAACCAGTAAACATTCATTTATTGCCTAATATGTTTTATCTGTATTCTAATTAAAAAAAAAAAACTAAACAAAAAATGCTTAATTGCATGAAAACCAAAAGCTATACACGAAATAATACAGTTATATAATGACATCATTAATAGTACGGTAACAATCAAATAAAAAAAATCATAGCTTTTATATATGGAAAAAAAAACAAACATATTTTCAGTACAGGATGCAGCGTTTTTTGCTTTGCACGAAGCATTTGGATTGAATCTTAGAAGGCAAAACTATAGGACAGAATGATTCCAAGCATTAGAAATTCCATCTGATTATGTGTTATCCAGATGTCTGTAATAAGACACGTATTTCTGATTTATACACCATACTACGCCTTTGTTTCACAATCTTGGCAAAGAAGGGCTCTGCAGCTCAGGCAGAAATCATGAAAATAAAAGTAAGAGTATTTTTGCTTTTAGATCCAGTGCTATCTGGAGATCATTTTTAATTAGACTGCAGTCAAACACAAAATAAAGTGAGAAATTGAAGATCCCTATATGGATACAATATAGTGATGGAAATACTGTATTGAATATACTGTATACCAATCAAGATTTGTGTAGGTCCACCATTGTAGACAGGTTACAGTGAGGAAAACAAAGTATTTAGTGTTTATGCTTGCAGTGCAGCAAAAACTGATTCTGACACAGCTTGTGTATAGATGGAGTTGAGTTTTCATTAATTTATAGAAATTAACATTGACGTCACCCTGTTATGATTTTTTTCTAACATATTTTCATTTTATTCTATTAGTTTATGAGGCAAACATAATATTTGACTAAAATGCTTTAAAACTTTGCTTTCTTCAAATGTCATTTTACCATAGCTTTAAATATTTAACAAATAGTGTATTTGGCATATTAACATATATGTTAGAGCATGAATTATATCTACTACTTGGAGATTTAGCACCAGGAATGAACATGTGGGCTTTAGATTAAAGCTGAACTCTAAAAGGATCCAACTAATGCAGCTCTGTAATCCTTAATAAATAGTTTAACCACTTTTGGACCAGAAGATTTTACCCCCCTAATGACCAGGCCATTTTTTGCGATACGGCACTGCGTTAATTTAACTGACAATTGCGTGGTCATGCAAAGCTGTACCCAAATAAAATTGATGTCCTTTTTTCCCCTCAAATAGAGATTTCTTTTGCTGGCATTTGATCACCTGTGCAATATTTTTTTTTTTGCGCTATAAACAAAAAAAAAAAAAAAACGACAATTCTACAATTCTGAAAAAAAAAAAAACTGTATGTTTTCACTTTCTGCTATAAAACAATCCTCAATAAAAAAAACAAAAAAAAAAAACAAAATTAAAAATCTAATTTTTTCATAATTTTTCATTTCATTTCATTTTATGTATTCTGCTACATATTTTTGGTAAAAAATCCCAATAAGTGTTTATTGATTGGATGGAACTAGGGGAAATATTTATGTCATTTTTATTTATTTATTTATTTATTTATTTTTAATGGCGGTGATCAGTGATTTTTAGCGGGACGGCGGACAGATCGGACACCTATCTGACATTTTTTACACTTTTGGGGGGACCAGTGACATTACTGAAGTAATCAGTGCTAAAAATATGCACTGTTACTGTACTAATGACACTGGCAGGGAAGGGGTTACCAGGGACGATCAAAGGGTTAAATGTGTCCCTAGGGGGTGCTTTATAACTGTGTGGGGGATGGAGTTTCTGGATGAACACAGAGACCTGTGTTTCTAAATAAGAGGAACACTGGATCCCTGTGTTCATCACTGACAGAACAACCGTCTGCCGGGTTTACATCGGCAGACCACCGTTCTGTCTTCACGGGGAGGGACTCACTAATTGGCTCCCCCTGTGGCGAATCAGTGCATCCCCCACTAGCTGCCCCATGAAACAATGTACAGGTACATCGTTTCGCGGGACAGAGCCAACCTGCCGCAGTATAAGTATGGTGGCTGGTCAGCAAGTGGTTAATATATTTTTTAAATGCAAGCAGTGAAAGTACCTGCATTTGACAAAACATTAGCATCTTGCAGTCCCTGCACAGCAGGGCTACAGAGTCAAAGAAAGAAATTCAAGTCATGTGCTAACAAGAAGCATGCTAATAGGAAGATAAAGCAGAGTGACAGAGATGAGCTCATCACGAATCACTGCTTCTTCTTTCTCTGTTCACTTTGAGGCTGGCAGGCTGGGGAGGGTCAAGGGTGACCTTGGCTTTGAAAAAGTGGGTGGAAAAATGTTGGGCATGAGAAAGATAGCATTTAGTTGGCAGGTAAATAGTACTGTGGGGGAAGTCCCTTGTTTGAAGGTGAATATTACAGTAAAAGCTGGTTTTGTTGATTTGTCTATTAAAAGCCTAATAACCTCTTGTCAACTGCCCCACATTTACTGGGGGGACGGCGGCTCTTCTGTGCAAAATCACATACCTGTACGTGATTCTGCACTTCTGGATGTGGGGCCAATCAGCAAGACCAGCGGACAATAAGTCTGGCAAACGTTGGGGAGAGAAGCAGAATGACAGTCTGCCTATGTAAACAAGGCAGATCACCGTTATGTCAGTAGGGAAGGTAGTGATCTTGTGTTTCAACCAAGCAGGAACACTGATCTCTGCCTTCCCACAGTGCAAGCACCTCCCCCACAGTTAGTAAACACTCCCTAGGCACACATTTAACCTTTTGATCCCCCCTGATGTTAACTCCTTCCCTGCCAGTTTCATTAGTACAGTGACAGTGCATGTTTTTAGCACTGATTACTGTATTAGTGTCACCGGTCCCCCAAAAAAGTCACGAATCGCTGCCGTTACTAGTAAAAAAATAAATATATAAAAATTCCATAAATATATCCCATCGTTTGTAGACGCTATAACTTTTGCACAAACCAATCAATATACGCTTATTGTAATTTTTTTCCATTACCAAAAATATGTAGCAGAATACATATTGGCCTAAACTGATGAAGAAATTTAATTTTTTAAATGTTTTTATTGGATATGTTGTATAGCAAAAAGTAAAAAAATATAGTTTTTTTTCAAAATTGTCTTTATTTATTTTTTTATAGTGCAAAAAATAAATACCGGGGCGTGGCTTGGCACCGGACCTGAATGGCCGCATGGTAGAGGAGCTCTCTGCACTGGGGGATTAATATAAGCTTTTTGGTGTCTCATCTATCACCCCAAAATGGTCAGATCGGGCCGCAGCGCCTCAGCTAGCCGAGTACCACCCGACCAGACGATCCAGAACTCTGGCAACATTCCAGCGATCTTTAGAGCTCATCGGGAAGGCCTACGAGCGGCCTCACCATCTCCAGCACCCCGCTCTCCAGAAGTACAGCCTGTCTCCTCCTCACCACTCCAACTGGGGACGAGCATGGCGACTCCACTGCCTAGCCTGGCGGACCTGCAATCTGTTGCTGCCGATATAAAACACACCCTGGGATCAGCTATTACGGAGCTTTCAGTTGAGCTGCGTTCTGTAACAGCCCGCCTCACAGAGACAGAGAATTCCTCGGTTACCCAGGCGACCGCCATTAAACAGCTCCAGCGATCAACTGATGCCCAAACAACACACCTTATCGAGATCAACAGGCACCTGGAAGATCTCGATAATCGGGGTCGGAGGCACAATATTCGCCTGAGAGGTCTCCCTGAATCAGTGGAACCCCCCGCTCTGATGCCTGCACTGACCGCCATCTTTAATGACCTACTCGAGGCGCCCAGCAGACACTCCAGTAGAATTTGAAAGAGCACACCGCGCTCTTCGTCCGAGAGGAGCAGAAAATGAACCCCCGAGAGACGTGGTGGCATGTCTGGTCAGCTATCAAGTTAAGGAGGCTATCCTGAAAAAAGCGAGAGCCCGGGACCACATCTCCTACGAGGGATCTGAGGTAAAGCTCTTTCAGGACTTATCCACCATAACCCTTCAAAACAGATGAGCTCTTCGTCCCCTGCTGGAAACCCTGCATTCTAAAGGCATTACCTACAGATGGCGCTTTCCATTCTGCCTATCTGCATCTTTCCGGGGCAGATCTGCAGCTCTCAGAGTCCCAGAAGATTTACCCGCCTTCTGTGAAGCCATGGAAGTCCCTATAATAGACTTACCTGACTGGTACAGCACCTTCTATACTCCGGAGCCCTGGATCTCTGTGACATCCTCATCAACTCCGAAGTCCCAACGCCATCGACACAGATGTCGCCAATCACGCCCTGGCTCAACACCCAACCGTGGAAGAGATGATCACCGGAACAGCCCTCGCCGTTCCCCAGCCCAGCAGAGGGATCATGTGGACCTCTAACTCCACTTTTACACTCAGCCTGGATGCCTGCCAATGTAAGTCTTTCCTTTCTCCCTGCTCTCTCCTAAGATGCCCCTTCCCCTGATTCATGGACTTCCTAACCACTCCATGCCTTCTATAGTTCCTGAAAATATTACCCCCCTGCCCTCCTGCTCGATCACAAACCCTGAATACCTTGATCGGAAATTGCAAGCAAATTTTGTCTCCTTCGCTTGTAGCCCCCCCCCCCTCCAGCCCCCGCCATCGATCTGACTGTGAGACTGTTTCAGCAGCCTACTGCTTATTTCCCTGTATACAAGCCGTCACCATACTGCACCTTAACAAATACATATTATCCCTGACACCCTGGAATACCGATGTCACCGATCCAAGCTGAACTGAATTTATTACAAGAACTGTCTGACCTCAGAGAAGATGTTCAGAAACTATTCCAGATCAGATTACCAAATCTGTAACCCTTGATCGACCGGAGGGACAACTGATCCCTGTCTCCTGCACTCATGCTGAATGATGGTTACTATTCTCACGACAGGATCTAATGTAATGTATAACTTAGAAATGTTGTGCGGGCTCACATAGTCGGGATTTTACGCCTCTCAACTGTGGTTCAGTTGATGGATGGTGGCCGGGGTGTGGCGGGAGGGGGGGGGGAGACGGATGTGAGGGGAGTCCGAAAACTTGACATCTAGCTGCAGAAAATATAATCCTATATGTCTTTTCAGATAACTGTCGGCTGTCACTTCCCTATCTTTCTGCTCCGATCACTCCATCATTTTCTCCACCTACTCTCCGCTTCTCTTCTCCCTTCCCTTCCCCTCCATCCCTTGCCCTTACCCCCTCCCTCTCCCAACCCTCCTCATGTCCTCATGTTCTCACCTTTCCTATCCCCCTCATTTCCCCCCCCCCCTTCCCACTCTATCCCCCCTTTTTTTATCCAACTCCTATTCCCATAATCTATGGGGCTGATGATGTATACTTTATCATGCTATACAATAGAAAGTAATATATTACATTGAATTATATTTCAAGCTAGGAATTGTACATACAGCCTATAGGGATTCTATGAACTTCTATAATCCCCTCAATGTCAAGACCCTACTATTTCCTTACTTAAATCTTGCTTACTCTCTCATCGATATGCAACTATATGTCTAGGCTCAACAGAACTATATTGTTAAATCAGAGGTATTTTGTTAAATATTCATACACTGATAATAATCTCCAGGTTAAAAAAAAAAAAAAATGCACTACAAACGTTAATATGATATTAGCCTGATGCCCCAATTTAACTAAAGATCACAATCAATAAGTTCCAATATCGAAATACAAAATTGACATGAGGCCATGATATGATTTGGGGTTATCGAACTTTGACTCCATGGATTTGTCATGGTCTTACCTTCTTGCTGTTCTCCTTCGTTTGACATGTGCTGGCGGCCATCTTGGTTTCTGGGTTTCTTGTAGCCTCCCACCCTGCGGCTCCTCCTTCCCACTGGGAGGAGCTGGATGCCTAGCTCATATATATAGGAGGTCTGTGGCTTCAGTTCCCTGCTTGGTCCTCCTGTGTTCACATGCTACTAAGACTGCTGCTACTTCTGGTTCCTGTTCCTGGCTTCGTCTGACTACCCTGTTGGTTCCTGATCCTGGCTTCGTCTGACTACCCTGTTGGTTCCTGATCCTGGCTTCGTCTGACTACCCTGCTGGTTCCTGACCCCTGGCTTCGCAAAGACTCTGCATTGGTTTCGCCATCCGTTTGGACTTTTGCTTTATAGCTTGTTTTTCAATAAAGCTGTCTTATTTTCACTTATCTGTTGTTGTACGTCTGGTTCATGGTTCCGTGACATTAGGACCAAGCCATGAATTCTGACGGTACAGGGCCATCCTCGCTACCCACGCTGGTTGCCAGACTTGATCAGCAGGATCACCTGTTGGGCCGGTTCGCCGTGGCGTTGCAAACCCTGCTTGAACGCATGGTACCACAGGCCACGAATTCTGACGGTACAGGGCCATCCTCACTACCCACGCTGGTTGCCAGACTTGATCAGCAGGATCACCTGTTGGGTCAGTTCGCCGTGGCGTTGCAAACCCTGCTTGAACGCACGGTTCATTTCGCTCCTGTTGCCGATGGGTCGGTTGTCGCTCCTGGGTCCGCTCCTACTGCCGCTCCGGTTGTTGCGCCAGAGTCTACCCCGACACCTGTTGTTGCGCCCGCGGTGTTTCGGGGTATGTCCGGTTCTGCCCCCCTTCCACAGCGCTTTGGGGGAGAGCCAACTCAGTGCCGAGGTTTCCTTAACCAGGTGGGCATTTATTTCGAGTTGCTGCCACATGCCTTTCCTACTGAGAGATCAAAGGTGGGCTTCTTAATCTCGCTGCTCTCGGACAAGGCCTTGGCCTGGGCCAGCCCTTTATGGGAGAACAACAATCCGGTGGTTGCCGAGTTTTCCGGTTTTGTTGCTTCTCTTCGGAAGGTATTCGATGTGCCGGCTCGTGCTGCCTCTGCTGCGAAGCTCCTTATGTCCATCAGACAGGGTTCACGATCCGTAGCTGAATACGCCATTGAGTTTCGTACCCTGGCAGCAGAGGTGGGCTGGAATAATGAGGCTCTGGTCGCTGCTTTCTCTCATGGTCTCTCGGATGCCTTGAAGGATGAGGTTGCAGGTAAGGACCTACCAGTGGAGCTCGAGTCTCTTATTTCTTTCCTGATTTTGATTGACACCAGACTCAGGGAGAGACCTTCCTTTAAGGAGAGTCTGCGGAGGCCTCCTAACAGATTGGCGCCTACCTTTGTTGTCCCACCCGTGCCTCCCTCTCCTCCCACGCCTCCTGGGGATGACTTGTCTGGGGGTGAACCCATGCAGCTGGGGTTTGCTCGCCTGTCCGAGGGGGAGAGGGTACTCCGGAGACGCGAGGGCCGATGCATGTACTGTGGTCTCGGTGGGCATTTTCGGTTGGCATGTCCGAACCGTCCAGGGAAACGCTCGCACCTGAGATCCTGTCGGGGGCAGATCTTGGGTGGAGTCTCCTCGTCCCCGGTTTCCCGTGTTGACAAACCACTGATCACTGTTGTCCTTTCCTGGGTCGGGGGCTCGGTGACGACCCAGGCGTTGGTGGACTCTGGTGCTGGTGGTTTGTTCATTGATAGTGTGTTCGCTGCCGCCAATTCCATTCCTCTGCAGGCTCGAGGTTCTCCTCTGGCTCTTGAGGCGATAGACGGCAGACCCCTTCTGCCGCCACACGTGACTCATGAGACCCTTCCAGTGGGGTTAGCCATTGGTGCCGTCCACAGAGAGTCGGTCTGCTTCCAGGTTATTTCGTCTCCACACTACTCGGTGGTCTTGGGGTACCCCTGGCTCCAGAAGCATAATCCGATTTTCGATTGGAGATCGGCCGAGATCCTCTCGTGGTCACCGCAGTGTGGCACTAGTTGCATCCATGGGCCTGTCAAGTTGCTGTGTACTTCCTCGGACTCTCTGTTGCCCCCTGAATACGAGGAGTACCGGGATGTATTCGATAAGGTGCGCGCGGTTGCCCTACCTCCACACCGCCCATACGATTGTGCCATCGAGTTACAATCTGGTGCCGTTCCTCCTCGTGGCAAAGTCTATCCACTGTCGGTAGCGGAGAATGAGGCCATGGAGGAGTACGTGAGGGAGGCGCTTTCACATGGACACATTCGCAAATCCTCGTCCCCGGCAGGGGCTGGATTTTTCTTTGTGAAAAAGAAGGGCGGTGAGTTGAGGCCTTGCATCGATTACAGGGGTCTCAATCGCATCACGATCAAGAACGCTTACCCGATACCCTTGATTTCCGAGCTGTTCGATCGCCTTAAAGGGGCCACGGTCTTTACCAAACTCGACCTGAGGGCGGCATATAACCTCGTAAGGATCAAGGCGGGCGATGAGTGGAAGACCGCGTTTAACACCAGGACCGGTCATTATGAATCCTTGGTTATGCCCTTTGGGCTGTGCAATGCGCCCGCAGTCTTTCAGGAATTCATCAACGATGTTTTCCGTGACCTGTTGCAGCAGTGTGTGGTGGTCTACCTGGATGACATCTTGGTATATTCTGAGTCCATGGAGACCCACATTCTGGATGTCAAACGAGTGTTGCAACGGTTACGAGAGAACAAGCTGTTCGGTAAGCTTGAGAAATGCGAATTTCACCGATCCCAGGTAACCTTCTTAGGTTACATCATTTCCGCTGAGGGGTTCTCCATGGATCCTGAGAAGGTTTCGGCTGTCTTACAGTGGCCCCAGCCCAGTGGTCTTCGCTCCCTGCAGCGCTTTTTGGGCTTCGCCAATTATTATCGGAAGTTCATCAGGGACTTTTCCATGCTAGCCAAGCCTCTCACGGATCTGACCAGGAAGGGCAGTAATTCCCAGGTCTGGCCGCCCGAGGCCATCCGAGCTTTTGAGGCTCTAAAGTCCGCCTTTGTGTCGGCTCCGATTCTGTCGCATCCCAACCCTGGGTTGCCCTTTGTCCTCGAGGTGGACGCGTCTGAGACGGGAGTAGGCGCCCTTCTGTCTCAGCGTAGAACACCAGAGGGTCCTCTGCTTCCTTGTGGGTTTTACTCCCGGAAACTGTCTTCCGCGGAGTGCAACTACCAGATTGGTGACAGGGAGTTATTGGCCATCGTGCAGGCTCTTAAAGAATGGAGGCACTTGCTCGAGGGTTCGGTGGTTCCGGTCCTCATCCTGACGGACCACAAGAATCTGACCTACCTCTCTGAGGCCAAGAGATTGACACCACGTCAGGCCAGATGGGCTCTGTTCTTGTCACGTTTTAATTACATGGTCTCCTACCTACCCGGTTCCAAGAACATCAGGGCTGATGCCTTATCACGGCAGTACTCCGACCTGTCCAGGGAGGAGTCGATTCCGACTTCGGTCATACCTCCGAATCAGATCCTGGCTGCCATTCGCACCAGCCTGACCTCTCCCCTGGGTGAGCAGATTTTGGCGGCTCAATCTGGTGCTCCCTCTGGGAGACCCAACGGCAGATGTTTTGTGCCTGAGGAGTTGCGCACTCGGTTGTTGCGAACCTACCATAACTCCAAGACCGCGGGGCATCCTGGAAAGAATCAGCTGTCCTGGGCTGTTTCACGTCTGTTCTGGTGGCCTTCCCTACGTTCCGACATCGCCGCATATGTAGCGGCATGCTCCGTTTGTGCCCAGAGTAAGTCCCCTCGGCACCTTCCGTTGGGCCTTCTGCAACCCTTAGCCACCGGGGAGCGCCCATGGTCACACCTGGGGATGGATTTCATTGTGGACCTCCCTGCATCCCGAGGCCATACGGTCATTCTCATGATTGTGGATCGGTTTTCCAAAATGTGTCACTGTGTTCCTCTCAAGAAGTTACCCTCTGCACAGGAGTTGGCCACGATTTTTGCCAGGGAGGTCTTCCGGTTGCACGGTTTGCCCAAGGAGATTGTGTCGGATCGGGGGAGTCAGTTTGTGTCCAGGTTCTGGCGCGCCTTTTGCTCCCAGTTGGGGATTCATCTCTCCTTCTCCTCGGCCTACCACCCTCAGTCCAATGGGGCCGCAGAACGATCCAATCAGGCCTTGGAGCAATTCCTTCGTTGCTATGTCTCCGATCACCAAGACAATTGGGTTGACCTCCTGCCTTGGGCTGAGTTTGCCAGGAACACGGCGGTGAACTCTTCCTCTGGGACGTCTCCCTTCATGGCCAACTATGGGTTCCAACCTGCCGTGTTACCGGAGGTATTCTCTCCCCAGGATATTCCGGCTGTGGAGGATCACCTTTCCGTCCTACGTGCTTCTTGGGTACAGATCCAGAAGTCCCTTGAGGTCTCTGCGCAGCGCCAGAGACTCCAGGCTGATCGCAGACGAGCGCCTGCTCCTTCCTACCAGGCCGGAGACCGTGTATGGTTGTCCACCCGCAACCTCAACCTTCGAGTGCCCACTCCCAAGCTGGCGCCTCGCTTTGTTGGTCCCTTCCGAGTGCTTCGCAGGGTAAACCCGGTAGCCTATGCCCTTGCGCTTCCTCCTGGCATGCGGATCTCCAACGTGTTTCATGTCTCCCTGTTGAAGCCTCTGGTGTGTAATCGTTTCACTTCCTCGGTTCCTCGGCCTCGTCCGGTCCGAGTGGGCAATCGTGAGGAGTATGAGGTGAGCAATATCCTGGACTCACGCCTGGTCCGCGGTCGGGTGCAGTTTTTGGTTCATTGGCGTGGTTATGGTCCAGAGGAGCGTTCCTGGGTTCCCTCCGCAGATGTCCATGCTCCTGCCTTGCTCCGAGCCTTCCACGCACGCTTCCCTCAGAAACCGTTCTTTACTCCGCGGAGGAGGGGCCCTTGAGGGGGAGGTACTGTCATGGTCTTACCTTCTTGCTGTTCTCCTTCGTTTGACATGTGCTGGCGGCCATCTTGGTTTCTGGGTTTCTTGTAGCCTCCCACCCTGCGGCTCCTCCTTCCCACTGGGAGGAGCTGGATGCCTAGCTCATATATATAGGAGGTCTGTGGCTTCAGTTCCCTGCTTGGTCCTCCTGTGTTCACATGCTACTAAGACTGCTGCTACTTCTGGTTCCTGTTCCTGGCTTCGTCTGACTACCCTGTTGGTTCCTGATCCTGGCTTCGTCTGACTACCCTGTTGGTTCCTGATCCTGGCTTCGTCTGACTACCCTGCTGGTTCCTGACCCCTGGCTTCGCAAAGACTCTGCATCGGTTTCGCCATCCGTTTGGACTTTTGCTTTATAGCTTGTTTTTCAATAAAGCTGTCTTATTTTCACTTATCTGTTGTTGTACG
This sequence comes from Pelophylax lessonae, assembly GCF_965119305.1. Lineage (NCBI taxonomy): Eukaryota > Metazoa > Chordata > Amphibia > Anura > Ranidae > Pelophylax > Pelophylax lessonae. Next base: position 402,012,702 of record NC_138769.1, read on the forward strand.
TCTGGTTCATGGTTCCGTGACAGGATTATTCCCCTCCCCCCATCCCTGCTCCTTCTCACCCTTCCTCCCTCCTCATCCCCCCTACCTTCCCTCCCTTTAACCCCCTTCTCTCCTCCCCCCCATCTTGCCCCCTTCCCTCTCCCTCCCTTCCCCCTCTCCTTCTCCCTCCCCCTCTCCCCCCCTTCCCCTTCCCCCTCCCTTCTCTTCTCTTCCCCCCCTCTCCCCCTCATCCCTCCTCTCTCTCTCTCGCCTCCATTCCCCCAAAGTCCCCCCCATCCCAATTTCCCTCACATGTCCCCTTCATTTCCCCTACCCCCCTCTGTGATCTGGCTCTATTTCCCACCCATTCAACATCACCAGATCCCACAATCAATTACAACTCGGCATCCAGGCTAATCAAAACTTCAATCCTTCTTTGCCAATCTAACATACTTGATTGAATGTTCATACACTCTTGTTACTTACTGTTAGGTTACTTTAAATACACCAGCGGTTATGCAATTTTGTTTATATATAATGTTACTTCCATCCTTTGGATTTATTATTCTGCATTATCTACCTTTTACTGATCTGCATCCACATTGAGTTGGTCACCGTTCCACTTGACCTGGACCCAATAAGGACACAGGGACGTTCATAACCCCATATTACACATATCTCTAGGCCTCCCGGAGACAATTTTCTCCTTTTTGCACCCCATACAAGCTCCTAGAAGAGTCCCTGATGACCATGGCTCCTTAAGACCATTATCTGTATTTGCCATTGCACAAATCACTTTTTATCTGCCTTTTGAGACACCAAGAAAAATTTTTTTTTCTTTCCCTACAGTTCCCTGCTATCCCCCAGTGCCGTGCAGTCCCAGGGTTATCTGTTTTTTGTTCTAAGACCCCTCCCCGCACCACGACGGGTGCCTGTGCTTTACTCCGGGCTCCCGTTGAACCTAGCACCAAGTGCGCATTTCCTCGCCCCTCAGAATAAAGTTTCCCTGGTAATCTTGGTAGGCTTTCTGGGGGCGTTTCCTTCCATATCTTTTCTCTGTTACTCTAAATAACTCCCTCTTCCTTCATATCTCTACTTTTCTCTTCTTCTTCCTTTTTTTTCCCCTCCTAACTTACTTCCCTCTCCCTATTCCCCTTCCACCATGACCAATCCCAAGTTGATACAAATACAAAACAGTGTCAAAATTCTCTCACTGAATGCACATGGCCTAAATGTGCCAGAAAAACGATCGCAGACACTATCAGAAGCCTACGGGCACAATTTATTTTATTGCAGGAAACCCATTTTCGAACCGGTGACCCAATTTATCTCTCCAACAAACGATACCCCACGGGATTCCACTCCACGACAGAAGGCACCAAATCACGAGGAGACTCGATTCTACTTGCACGTCAATTAGACTTTAAACTAGTTGACATCAAAAAAGATCCTAACGGTAGGTTCCTTTTTGTAAAGGGACTTCTTGCCTCTCGCCCAGTTACTATCGCAAATGTATACGCCCCTAATACCAAGCAGGTGGCCTTTTTTCGTTCAACCTTACAAGAACTTCAGGATTTCACAACCGGGCTTCTAATTCTTGGAGGTGATTTCAATGCCCCTCTGAACCCCTTACTTGATTCTTCCACAGGCAATTCGGTCCTTCCCTACAAGGCTTTGCGACCAATCACCACACAACTCCAATCCCTCCGACTCCATGACACTTGGAGATTGACCCATCCAGACACTAGAGACTACACCTTTTTCTCTTCGCCTCACCAAAAATTCTCTAGGATCGACTACCTTTTCCTATCCCAACCAGATCTTCCTTATCTCTCTTCCTCCTCAATAGAAACCAATGTGCTATCAGACCACAATCCTGTCACCCTATCCTTGAGGTTCCCAGAAGTGGAAACAAGAAGTAAGACTTGGAGACTTAATGCCTCACTCCTAAAAGACACACTGGTAACCACAAGGATCCAAAACACCCTGAAAGATTATTTCAGTCTGAATGATACTCCAGATACCACAGCTCTCCCAATGGGAGGCGCACAAGTGTGTGATCAGAGGAGAATTCCTTGCACTATCTGCATCACTTAAACGGGCCCGACAGAAAGACCTGACGGATCTATACTCTAAACTTGAAGCACTTGTAAAATCCTTCAAACGCTCACAGGCACAATCCACTCTATCAGAATTGACAGAGATACGAACCGAACTGTGAGATAAGTTGGGCCTACAAGCCCACCGCAGACTCGTTCTTTCCCGCAAATTATTCTACGAACAGGGGAATAAAAGTGGTCGCCTTTTGGCGCGTTCCATACGCCCACAGCACACGTCCTCCCGGTACACCTTATAAAAGATGCTTCTGGCAAGGACCACCACTCTAACCCTGACATTGCAAAACAATTTGAGTGTTATTATAGGAAACGATATAATCTTACAGACTCACTTGCCACTAAACCTTCTCCAGAAGCCAGAAAAGCTCAACTGGATAAGTTCTTCCATGATCACGGCATGGATCCCATTTCCGAATCTGATGCGATTTCCATGGAAGCCCCCATAACCGGAGAAGAATTGCACCGCGCCCTCAAAGAAATGAAACCGGGGAAAAGTCTGGGTCCCGATGGGCTCTCACTTCAGTACTACCGTTCTTTTGCTGATACCCTCACTCCACATTTTCTCCGTGCATTTGGGAGCTTAGCTACATCCCCCAACCACCCACCTTCTCTCCTGGAGGCACACATTTCGGTTATTCCGAAATCAGGAAAAGATCCCTCCCTAGTCACAAGTTATAGACCAATCTCCCTCCTAAATGTAGATGCAAAGCTATATGCAAAAATTTTGGCCAATAGAATACTCCCTTTTCTGCCATCTCTCGTTTCCCTTGACCAAGTGGGCTTTGTTCCCGGCAGGGAGGCGAGAGATAATACCACTAAAGCCCTCAACATTCACCACTGGTTGACGACACAGCAAACCCCTGGGTTCTTTCTCTCCTTGGATGCAGAGAAGGCGTTCGACAGAGTGGCCTGGTATTACCTGATGAAGACCCTGGAGTCCATTGGTTTCCGTACTAGGATGCTCTCGAACATCCAAGCACTTTAAACAGATCAAACTGCTAGAGTCAGGGTCAATGGCCACCTGTCGGACGCCTTTCGCTTATCCAACAGCACAAGACAGGGATGCCCACTCTCTCCTATCCTTTTCGTTTTATCCCTTGAGCCCTTCCTAAATATGCTTCGCCAAAATCCTAACATCCAGGGTGTACAGATCGGAAATATCACCTATAAAGTGGCTGCGTTTGCGGACGACATGCTTCTTTTTTTGTCGCAACCGCACATATCCATTCCGAACTTATTGAAAGACCTGGAGTATTATGGTTCTTTATCCAACCTCAAAGTTAACCATTCAAAATCAATGGCCCTCAACGTCTCCCTGCCTCTTCCTGAGGTGAATCGTTGTCAATCTAATTTCCCCTTTCTCTGGGCAAACACATCACTCCCATATTTAGGCATACATATTCCCCGTGACCTGTCACATCTCTATGCTTCCAATTATCAGCCCCTCCTGACATCAATCAATACAGATTTGAAATCATGGAGGAACATTCAAGTGTCATGGTTTGGAAGGGCCGCCATTCTTAAAATGTCTATTCTCCCCAAATTGTTGTACCTTTTCCAAACAATCCCCATACATATACCCACAGCCTTCTTTTCTTCCCTATGCACTTCATGGCGGACCTTCATCTGGCAAGATAAACCACCAAGGATTAAGTTTTCTCGTCTTACAGCCCCTAAACACAGAGGAGGTCTCAACTTACCTGATGTGACCAGTTATTAAAAGGCATGCCTTCTCGGCAGAATAGTTGATTGGACCCTTCACGCAGACCATAAAGAGGTGGTAAAGATGGAAAATGTCTGGACATCTACTCCGCTACATCTTCTACCGTGGCTTCCTTTGTCAGACATACCTCAATCTCTTAAAATACACCCTGAAGGGGAATGACAGGACCTCTTTCTAGTTGCTGGCAACCATTTTCTAGCTTGACCTGTGTAACACCATTTTCTTTCTTACAACTGTGACTTGTAATGACTTGTTTCAGTTAAGGTTACTTTAAGTCTTTAGTTAAACATGAACAATGACCTAAGTAAATCACCCGATATGTTCTGACATTTCAAGATAAAGATACATCCCCACTTCCTTTGTACCTAACACATTCTGCTTCCTTTTATTCTAAGTTGAGCCATAGGGTCTAGACAAGGCGTATTTTGCAATTTCTAACGAACATTCTGTATTAACCCATTGTTCAACTTTTGTGAGAACTTGACTCTTCCTGAGAGTATCCACTCCCCCTCCCAACTGTATTTCCTGTTCAATACTGTGTATAATAGTTACCCCGCTTTGCAAATAAAGTTAAGAATGTTTTAGACTGAGCAGTGGTTGCACGTGTTTTCTTTAACAGGATAAAACATTCTCCAGAGCTCTGTTTGTTTTTGCATAGAACAGACTAGACTATTGCTATTAAGTCAGGGACTAAACTTTTGAATATACATTTAAGGTATCTAGGGTGAATATTAAGAGAAATCACCTTCACACCCCTTCATTGGGCCTCCGCTACTCATCCATGATGCATGGCGCAAGAAGATGAAGATTGATCCACGCTGTGGTCCACTGACCTCTCTTAGGTTAAATCCAGCCTTCCCACCAGGTATGTCTACCGGCTTTCTGCGTTCCCTTTGGCCTCATCAGGAAGTCCTAGCCAAACACTTTTACAAAGATGGAGCACCCATCTCGTGGGAAAGACTTAACTCCTCATTACACCCCCCAGGCATACCACTGTGGACATTTTTTCAAATGCGCCACTTTCTCTCTTCCAAGGGCACCCCTGCTTTGTGGTCGAGACCCAGGACACCATTAGAAAACATTTGCGAACGCTCTCATCCTCAAAGACACATAATCTCAGAACTATATGGTCACATACTTGATGCCCCTTCTGCATCCTCTGCTACTTTTACCCTTGCTTGGTCGAAAGACTTACAATTATCCCTTTCTGAAAAAGACTGGGAAGCAATCTGCCGCTCACCCCATCGCGCCTCGATTAATGTCACTGCACAAGAAAATGGATACAAAATCCTTACCCGCTGGTACAGGACGCCCGACAAAATCCACAGATTCGCCCCAACAGTTGACGATACCTGCTGGAGATGCAATGAATCTCCAGGCACCATGCTCCACATATGGTGGACATGCCCAATACTGCAACCCTTCTGGGAAAAAGTACAAGGAACCATAAAAAAAATCACATCCAGTGAAATTCCTTTCACCCCGGAAAAATTCCTTCTTAACTATTCACCTAGAACCTCTAACTTTTCTCAAACTGTACTAGCACGGCACATGATGAACGCTGCCAAACTTTGTGTGCCATGCCACTGGCGCACATCTGACATACCATCACTTAAAGAATGGTTCCGCAGACTAAATAGAACCGAAGAAATAGAAGAAATGATAGCTATCTCAAGGGAAGAAATATCCAAATTCACTGCAGCATGGATGGACTGGATCCGATATAAAGGGTCAGACGAATACAAATCCATCATCAGCTCTCCATAATGCGATTTCGTAGATTTTATTATTTCTTCGGAGCCAGTTTCCCTGGGGGAATAAAAGCAGGGAAGCTGAGCTCATCTCCACAATTAGGTCCACTACTTCTGGATTCCCCCTTGATCCTCATGTTTATAAAACCCCCCCGTTCCCTCTTACTTCCCTTTATTTAAACTTCCTTTTATTATTTCTTTTTTTTTTTTTTCTTTCTCCCACCTCTCCTTCTCTTTACATCTTCTTCTCTATCTTTCTTTCTACCATTCCTCTCTGCCTATCCTTCTTTATCTCCTTAACGAGCTATTTTTCGGCACTCCACAGATGGTTACCAAGAAGCCAGCTCCCTCGTTTCAGACACATGAAGGAAGCGGACTCATGAACCGTTTTGGCAACCGCTCTGCCAGTAGTAAAATTTGCCCATCATAACTTTGACACTGAACAACAAATAAGAACACCCATCTTACTAGATGGACACTAACCCCCAAATTTTTTCTTTTATTTCTCAACACATCTCTTTGCCAAAACACTATTTAAAGCCTCACCCCTCTCTTGATAGAGTGCTTCCATCTTATACGTTTTTGATTATGTCTTCTTGTGTCTGTAACCAAGCATTCTCATAAGCTTTTTTTCTATGCCATTATGTATCTTGTTATCTTGTTATTAAGTGGGATCATTACCTCCCAATATACTGTACTGTATACATTTCTTGTTACATTTTGCTTTTATCAAAATAAAAATCTGTTTATGGAAAAAAAAAAAAAATAAATACCACCAAAAGAAAGCTCTATTTGTAAGTAAAAAAAGGGACATCGGTTTTATTTGGGTAAAGCATCGCATGACTGCACATTTTTCAGTTAAAGTAACACAGCATTGTATCGCAAAAAATGGCCTGGTCATGAAGGTGGTAAACCTTCTGGAGCTTAAGTGGTTAGTTTTCACATTGTCATGCAGTATTGAAGTGTTTGCACCACACATCCTCTTGGCTTCAGTGCTTGTACATACACTTAACATGTTCCCATTACTCTGCTCCCCTGAAAAGAATGTTTAAATGCAGCTCAGTGCCATGCTACAATGGCAGGGAATCCGTAGATCAATCTTAGGAGCTTAGAGTACATCAAAAGTAATAGCACGCTGCCAGAATTCAGTAGACTGTTTTATTGATCACATCAACAGGAATACATGTATTCCTGTTGCTGTGATCAATAAAAAGGTTTCCTGCATTCCAGGAGTGTGGCATTCCTTTTGTTGCATATTAGCTTTATCCACCTAGATCAAATTTCCTTGTGTTTAAATTTAGGAGTTTTAAAAAGGTGAAAATTTTATATCATTATACCTACTTGTTAAAATTCAAAGCTTTTTATTTTTCTGCCTGTTTTTTGGCCAAGTAGTTATTATGGCAGAATCTATTTTAATAACGAAGCTATGTCTAAACACATGATAATGTCAAGGAGTATTTTTGCAAGCGGTTCAAGGCGACAAATGACAAAGAAACTTGTGCCTGGATGGAGGTATAGGCCCCCTCTGGTCTGTTCGGGTCTGGCACCGCATGAATCCACTGCAATCCAATCAAATCCAATGGATCAGCTGTTAGGACAGTTGCAGTCTGTTGCTGCTTCCAAAGGCACAGTGTGGCTTCAGCAGTAGGTTATATCCTTGCTGGGAAGTGACAGTCCAGCTGTAGGTGATCTGGGTCGTGAAGTTAAGAGAGTGCGTCCACCTCACGTGCGGATGTTCCTAGCAGGGAGGCGGCCCGCTGCAGGAAAGCATCATCAGTAGGCCCTGGCAAGTCCAGGAGATCAGCCAGTGGCCCTCCCTGTCATTCATCTCACCTAGCGATGGCTGTAGGGGGAAGGGGGCTACAGGCCAGGACACATGGTGCACCAGTGCACCTATGGGGCAGAAGAGAGTCAGGAATGATGGTGGGGTGGGGTACTCCTCCTGGTGGAGCAGAGAAGGACACTTTGTGCACCAGCACACCTGGCATGCCTAAGGTGGGTGGACATTGGCAGAAAAGGTCAACAGATCAGAGGGGGAACTATCAAGCTCTGAAGATGGCGTCCCAGATCTTTTTCAGTAGTGGATGTGAGAGAGATGGCTGCTTGGTCCGGTCCGGTACAGCCTGGTGAGTGCACCCCTTTTAACCTTTTTTCTTTGCAGCTTGCATTGACGGGTCTTTTGGGTTTGGTGTCACAGGGTGGCCTGAGAAATTCTGGGGGCTCCACAGCCATTGCTGGACCTTCTTCTGTCACCTGCAATAGAAAAAGTGTCTGCTGCGTCAGGGGCCAATGCAGTTTTGCAGGAGTTACTAGCAGGACTTAGGACTCTTGTTCAGTGTTTTGATCGGGGTTTGCTATTTTGAGCTGCCCCAGTTATGGCGTGGGGCCCACTGGAGGTTGAGGACCAACCCTGGTCTAGTACACCCACATGGTCACAGCCATCGGGGACACTCTCTACTATGATGGAGGCCATGGTGGGCGTGTCTGCTCAAATGAAGGAGTCAGGTAAAGGTACAGATACAGCCACTTGGACGACTAAGCCAAATGTGGGGTGTCGTGTACTTTTAGAGTACCTTTGGGGTGCATCTCAAACTGGAAAAAAGGGAAAAAAATCTTAAAAGGTGAGTACATGAAAATGTTCATGCTCCTGCCTTTGAAGAACTTCACCCTGGACAAGATTAAGCTTTAGGAATCTAAAAAGAAGGATGAAGAGAAACGGAGGTACTGTTTGATCCCTCACACCTTTGGCAATTGGTTTCAAGCGTTTGCTATTATGCTAAGCGTGATTGGGGAAAATTAACAAGTAAATGGTTTAGTGTTGTTTTGCTACAGTATCAAGATTCCATTAATGAGGCTCATAGGGTCTATGGTGGTATGGCTTTCTTTCACTATGACAAACAACTTAGGGAATGTAGGGTCATTCAGCCATCATTACACTGGGATCAAAACATATCAGCTTATGGATGAAGCTGATGTTTGTCCATGCATACATACTTTTTTTCCAGGGGGTGCCAGAAGTTCCAATGCCCCTGGGCAATCAGCCGCAAAACAAAGGTACTGCTGGAAGATTTGGAAATGGTTGTCGCTTTAAACATGAATGCTCTGGTTGTGGCAGATCCCATGCATGCTCTCGCGGTTTCAAACAGGGCAAACCACATTCTGGAGATGCTAGGGGAAAAAGTAAGGACTACAGTGATGGTGAAAAGGATGTGACTCTTCGTAAGTAGGTATCTGGACCAGGCCACTACCCGGTCGTTAGAGTCTGGTTTCTCTAATGGTTTGTGTATTCCTTGTTCTCCGGCGCTTCTACACCCTTCAGTCATCTTGGAGAAGCTTAACAAAGAGGTGGCTTTGGGGCACATGGTTGGCCTGTTTTCACATCCTCCCATGGAGAACCCTGTGGTTTCTCCTTTGAGAGTCATCCCCAAGAAGGAACCCAATAACATCTGCTGGATTCACCACCTGTCCTTTCTGAAAGGAGGGTCTGTCAGTGATACTATTGACCCGGCAGCTGGTGCGGTGTCATATAACTTGTTTGATGTGGCTATTTTTTGGGTTTGCTGTTACAGGCAAGGCACCCTTGTGGCCAAAATGAGCACTGAGTCGGCCTTTCAATTTTCAATGGTTATCCTCAAAGTTTTCATTTATTGGGTTGTAGGTGGATTGATGCTTTTATGTTGACCATTGCCTGCCTATAGACTGTTCCATTTCCTGTGCGCTTTTGGAGGTTCGCTCATCGATTGGGAGGTTCAGGGTGTGCAGAGGGTTAATTTGGTCTTTCATTATCTGGATGACTTTTTGTGTGTGTGACTGCCTTTGTCCAATTTGTGTGGCGTCCTGTTGGCAACTATTCAGGATGTTGTGGAGTGTTTTGGGAACCCACTGGCCCCGGGAAAAAGATGGAAGGCCCAAATTCTGTGTTCAATTTTTTGGGGTATTGTAATTGACTCCAAGGTGATGGAATGTTGCCTGCCTGAGGATAAACTGGTCACTCTCAAGACAGAATTTGCATGGTCCTGGGTCAACTCAAAATTCAATTGCGTCAGTTGCAGTCCTTACTGGGCAAGCTGAATTTTGCATGCAGAATTCTGCCAATGGGCAGAGTATTTTGCAGACAGCTTTCAGCTGCCATGGTGGGAGGGCTTCACCCAAGTACTTTGTTAGGCTGAACAGAGATCATAGGGAGGACCTTAGGGTTTGGAAAGTTTTTCTGGAAACCTTAAATTGCTGTTTTTTTTGGGGTGGATTGACTATCAGTAATTTTGATTTGGATCTCTACCCTGACAGGGCAGGTTCCACCGGTTATGGTGCAGTCTCTGTAGGAAGGTGGAGAGCTAAGCATTGGCCTGTCGATTGGCAGGAAGCTGGGTCTCAGAAGAACCGAGTTCTTCTCATGCTAATCCATGTGATTGTTGCTGGGGAGATCTAGGGAGAGTATTTTTGAAATATGAAGGTTCGGCTCAACTGTGGCAATTTGGGTGTGGTTCAAGTTATCAATAATATTTAAGCTTCCTCTGTGCCAGTTATTCAGCTGCTGTAACACCTTGTTTTATGTTGCTTGCACTTGAATGTCTTTTTATATGTGGTACATCTTCCAGGCACCACTAACACATTGGCTGATGCTTTGTTTCAGTTTCAGTGGGACAGATCCCTGGAGTTGGCAATGGTAGTGGAGCAGCATGGAGTTCCTTGTCCTCAGAAGCTGTGGCAAATTGCATTCGAGCCACTGCAGGATTGATCAGTAATTCCTTGGGTGGGTCAACCTGTATGCTTATGTGAAGGTGTGGCAGGAGTGGTGGGACCTATCATATTCAGATCATATTGTTAGTATGGATGTTGGCAATATATTACTTTATTTTATCTGTTTTAAATATGAACGGTTTAGATTCCTGCCATTACCCGAAAATTGGCAAGTTTAGCCTATTTGTTTAAATTGGTGGAAAGCCATGATTTCACTAAAGATTTCTGAGTGAATCAGGCCTTGAAGGGTTATAGGAAGGGCTGCAGATGGCCAGGAATGAGGTGACCTATTACTTTTTTAATGTTCGGAATCTGTTTATTTAGGTGAGTTCTGCGTGCACTTCTGCTTATGAGGTGTTTTTTTTTAAGGCTGCATTTGCAGTGACCTTTTATAGTGTGCTCAGGGTTAATGAATGGGTAAGCTCTTCCAGAGTGGTGGAAGGGGTATGCTGGTTAGCGATATCTGCTGCACAGGTAATTCTGTAATTCTGTTTGTGTGGCATTCAAAAACGAATCAGGCAGGGAAAAGTGTGTATTTGCAGCTATACCGAGTACAGGGCTTGACCATTTGTCCTGTGTCCACAATGGAGGATTATTTATGGCTTTGTCTGGAGTGGAACATATTCTTTTTAATGCATCAAGATGGTTCAGCTTTGTCCAAGTTTAGTTTGTGTTGGTTTCCAGACTCTGGTAGCTGTGGGTTATAAATCCCGGAACTACTCCTCTCACTCCCTGCTCTTCTGCATCGGGGTGGCCACTGAGGCTGCCAGGTGGGGATTGGAGACATCAGTTGTGAAGCATATTGGCTGGTGGGAGTCAGACAGGTTTAAGATATATGATCAGCCCCATTTGGTTCAGGAACAATATTACTGGGGGTTTAATGGTTCTTTGTTTTGTTCGTGTATGTGCCTCAGTGCTTCTGGGGCCGTTGGTAGTTTTTCTAAGTATTCTATGTCTGCTGGATTTTTTTTTTTTTTTTTGCAGATGATGTTGCATGCCTTGTTTGGATCTTGGGTAATTTTTTTGTTGTTTGGGAAGCCAGGCGGATGTAGGACCCAACAGTCTCCAGTTGGGCATTCTTAGGTATGTAGCCAAGTTTAGGTGGATAGGTATACTTGAAATGTTGTAGAGCATTGATTTGCCCATTTGGATAGAGTGCCCAACATCTTGGGGGCAACGGTTTGGGTGTTAAGTCCATGTGACACCTTATTCAGGACATTGGATTTGAATTCCGCAGGCTCTGCATGGCTTTCCCCAAAATGTTTGTGGTTTGTTTAGATATTGTTGGTCATACCTTGTGGCATCTTGCCCGACCGGTTGATAGACTGAACAAAGCATGCATCAAAGTTAATAAAGATGTTGGTAAATTTGTGGTGTGAAATGGAGGCTTCACAGTTAGGCACTGGGACCTTGAGGTAAATACCAGGCAGTATCTGAAGGGCAGCAGTGTCCATTTGAATGTTATCGGAATTGATATGTGGTTCCTTGGACTACAAAATTTACTGTGTTACATCAGAGTAAGGACTAATCTAAGGTAAGGAATCCTCTGTTGAATCCCAATTAATAGTGGTTTAACCAGGCATTAGTGTAAATGGAGGTGTTGGCAGAGAGTTGGGATTGTCCTTGAGTCTGTGTTCTGCAGCTGGAGACCTTTAAGTGGTTCCCCAGATGCACGCCTGTTGTTGGTTCGGTGGTGACTCTAAAGACTGAAAACCTTGGTTATTATTGTTATTATTTGTCAGGGAATGTCTGAACAATTAATTTATTCAGCTATATCAATTGTTTAATCAATCAATGAACAACAGAATCACTAATAAAAAATGAGAAAAAAAAAAACATTCCCCTTGGGTGATCTATATGCATTACAAGGATATTACCAAACTTTGTTGCAGATTCCTAGCTCTGGTTATTCTGAAGAAATCACAGTGTGTTTTGTCTGTGTCCATGTGGGAAAGTGAGTCTAATGGGAGTGGTTTCAAAATTATCAATCAACTGCAGCACCTGCAAGGCACTAATGAGGAAAGCTGATGGGCCTGCATCCATTTAAATGTGATTTCCTATTGGGAGTATCTCACCAAAATATATTGTATGGGATGAAGCATCCTTTGTCAGCCTTTATTAATTTTTCATGCATTTTATGAGTTTTTATACAATAAAGTTTCAAGTTTTTATATATGGAAATATGGTGGTATAGATATGAGTTTTTGCACATTTGCACCTAAAAAGTCCTCCCACAAATAGAATAGTTTTGAGGTTTATAATAGATATACTCCTCCCACATAGCCATCAAATATTTTTACAGCCTTTACACCAATTGCTTCTCCAAAATCAGGAGAAACAGTTGATTTATATGCCAGGGTTATGTGTTCAGCTATTTGTAATTTAAAAATCCTCATGCAAAGCTGGTAGAGCAGAATTCCCCAAAGAGTAACACAATGGCTTCTATACCTAGATCATGAGAAATATAAGAATGCAACAATGTTAATAGAATGTCTCTTAAAGATGTAGTCCAGACAAAAACAAAGGAAAAAAAACGAAAGTAGCTCTGTATGCATTATTACATGCTTAAATTCAGCCCATGGAGCTGCAGTCTTTTTGTGATAACACAAAACATAGGAGGAGAGAGCAAGGTGATAGAGAGGTGAGCTTATTTTTCTTGTTTCTCTTTTTACTGTCTTGACAAAGATTAGAGGAAGTTTTACATGAACAAAATTAGGCCTCCTGCCCTGCCAGACATCTCCCTTATATGTATCTCATCTTTGTGTCCAGCTATTTGCCTGAATTTCAGCTTTACGTTAGGACTTTGCATATTATGTGCAATGTCTATGGTAAATTAAGAAAGGGGTCCTATGAGATGCCTGATGCTTAGAAATCATTACTTATTATTGGATGGGTTTTGTTACCCCCTTCGTGCTCCCAAACCTAGAGGGCCAATATTATACCATGGAACACCTTCTTTTAGCCTGGTTCATTGTTCAAACATGTCTGCCTTGGAAAGAACTATCGATAGCTATGTCAGTAAAGGTTTAAGAATCATTTGACCACCCAAGGCATACTATTATATCAAGCATATGCCCCTTCTCTTGCGCACCTTCTCTTATTTATCACTTTGTTAAAAAGCAGCAAAATACTGTATAATCAACAAATGTCTACATGTTTCCTCTTTCCAACCATGAACCTTCTATTCAGTGAAAACTACATCAATTATTAGTTGAGGAACAGAAAATCCTAAAATAATTACAATGGTGCTTAAAACCCAAAATGAATGATAAGTAGTGCTACTTTCTATCAAATCAGAAATTCACCAAGTAAAAACTGATTGGATTACTTCAGGTAAAATTATTTTTGTTTCAGTTTTCCACCATTTTTTCACGGATTAATTTCATTGCATGCAGTTTTAGCACCTTAATAATTAAGCTTGGCAAAATATAAAAAATAAGCAATGAATTTATGGATTTTTTTACAAAAAAGCCCTGATGAGGAGGGATTGAGCTATCTGCAGAAGGTAGCTAAGATATGAACATGATATGTCAGATTATACACAAGGTAAATGTAATTTTGTGGTCCTGTTTTGTAAAAGTGTACTTTGTAGACTATTGGATGCATTATAGGGGCAAAGATGTCTTTGGTCCAATTATTTGTACATATGTACAGAGTGGCATGGAAATATCATAGCACTGAATATCAAGTTGGATTTGTATATTCATTTTTATTTTGCAAAATCCTGTTTCAAAGACTTGGCTTGGAAAAAATGTTTAATATAAACGGAGCCATTACATTTTACTACACTAAAAATATAAGAAATGTTGAACATGTTTCTTTGAAATATGGATAGTTATGCAGGTGGCCATTGGCAAAGGCAGAGTACATTACCTTCATATGAAACTCTTGCTGTTTTATTTCAGGACAAAAGACAAAATCAATTAATTTTTTTTTTATAAAGGATAGTAAAGTAGACTCAAGGAGATCTGGGAAGCTATTTCTTTCATCACAGTTTGCAGTGACCATCTGCCTTTGTAAATCATTAATTCTCAGAAAATAGTAAAATGCATTTTTTTTTCCACTTAAGCCCCGGAAGATTTTACCCCCTTCCTGACCAGGGCCTATTTTGCGATTTGGCACTGCGTGAATTTAACGGACAATTGCGCGGTCGTGCGACGATGTGCCCAAATGAAATTGACGTCCTTTTTTTCCCACAAACAGAGCTTTCTTTTGGTGGTATTTGATCACCTGTGCGATTTTTTGATCATACACTATAAACAAAAAAAGAGCGACAATTTTGCAAAAATAACAATATTTTTCACATTTTTTTATTTTAAATTCCCCCCCAAAAAATGTAAAAATCAACATTTTTTAACATTTTAGGCCAATTTGTTTTCTGCTACATATGTTTGGTAAAAAAAATCGCAATAAGCGTATTTTGGTTGGTTTGCGCAAAAGTTATTGCGTTTACTAACTAAGGGAGAGATTTTTGTCATTTTTATTTTTCATTTTTTTAAAAAGTAATGGCGGCAATCTGCTTTTTTTTGTGGGACTGCGACATTGCGGCGTACAGATCGGACCTTTGACTGACATTTTTGACACTTTTGGGGGTACCAGTGACATTACTAGAGTAATCAGTGCTAAAAATATGCACTGTTAATGTAAAAATGACACTGGCAGGGAAGGGGTTAACTTTATTGGAAAAGGAGGGGTTAGGTGTGTCCCTAGGGGCGTGCTTCTAACTGTATAGGGATGTGGCTGTTTGTGTAACAACAGAGAAATACGATCCTGCATAGCAGCACCGTATGATCTCTGTTATTACACAGGGGAGAATGACAGGCGGCTTTGTTTACATTAGGCGCCTGCCTTTCTCCCTCTTCACCCGATGATCGCGAGTGACCGGCGGACATTGAGTCCGCCGGTCACACGCGCGGGGGGGTCTGCGAACGAGCAGGGTCGGGAGCGCGCCTCCAGCGGCGCGCTCTCGCCCTCTAGAGCCTTACAGGTTAGTGACGTAGTACTACGTCGCTTTGCCTGTGAGGGGCTGACTGCCGCAGTAAATATACTGACGGCAGTCGGCAAGTGGTTAAAAAATAAACAAAAAGTATGTTTTTATAGTGTTAATACTCCAAGAGTTATATTGGTTATGTCAAGGAAAATTCACATAGATTTGAAAAAGAATCTTAGCATTATTTTAAAATTATTTGGTTAGGGTGTGGTTTGTCTAGATAGTTATAATAATTTACTGTATAATACGATTGGAGTTTTGCTGGAATAACACCAGCACACATATACTGTACATGAGTAGTCAACAATATATTTAATTGTTTGCACATCTGTGAGCGTACAGGCTGTTTGTACCTCAGTGTTTCTCAACTCCGGTCCTCAAGGGACACTAACAGGCCAGATTTTAAGTATTACCTTGGGGAGATGCAGACTAGAATACTGCAGTCACTGAGCAGCAAATGATATCACCTGTGATGTATTTTGGTTTTCTTGCAAACCTGGCCTGTTAGTGTGCCCTGAGGACCGGAGTTGAGAAACACTGTTGTACCTCACCATTTAAAATCCAGTAATTTACTAAAGTGTGTTATTGTTATCCTATTAGCTATAACAGAAGAAAACATCTCTATTCCCCTTAACTTTAAAAAACGTAAGTTTATAAAAATAGTGTCCTGTCACCAACTGTGATACCGTAAATATCACTGTTATGCCTGATAGAGGAAAGAAAAATGCTCTAAAGAGATAGAAAATAAAAGTGGCAATAAGAAACAACTTTACTGCATGTCATAATGCAAGGTGAGCGGTGTACTAAGCAAGCCATTATTTTAATTTGAGCAGTTGTATGGAAATAAAGCAATGCTATGCGGTGTAGCATTTTAGAACCAAGGCCAAAATATTTTGGGGTTGTCAGTAGGTAGTTCCAGTCCATCCTGTCAAACACTTTTTCATTGTCATGTGGAGTGTCACCTAACATAGAAAATTAAGGATAAGGTGCGCAAGGAATTATCTCTGGCCTCATGGCCTGGTACAAACCCAATCTGGTTGGGCGTAATCCAGCGTGTAATAAGAGGGAGTTGCCTGGTAGCCATAACCTCTGGTGAATAACTTAACATCAACATTTAGTAAAGAAACTGGGCAGTAACTACTACAATGAGGTAAATCTTTACCTGGCTTTGGTATAACTGAGATGTGAGCAGAAAGTGTTTCTGGTCTAAGTCCCTCAGATCCCAAAATGGAATTGGCGCAGGCAATGAGATAGGGGAGTAATATGGCTTGCAATTTCTTAAAATATAGGGATGTGAAGATATCTGGTCATTGGGTTTTACCTAAGGGCATAGATTTTAGAGTCTGTAAAAATTCTTCCACAGTGAAGTCCTTTTCCAGATTTTTAGGTATCTTTTTAGGAAGACCGGGTAGTTTTGCCTGTCTAAGGTATTGAAGAATAAACTTGTGTTTTTCTGCTATTGGGAGAGAGGCTAAGTCTTCTTGTACATTATAAAGCCCTGTGTAGAAAGCTCTAAATGTCTGTGTAATATATAGAGAAGTATGTACCAGGTCACCTGAGGGGGTTTTATTCTTCGAGATAAACAAAGCTGTTTTTAAATCTCTTAAGGACTGAGCAAGTTTGAATTGTCCCCCCATACGTATATCTTTTGAAAATCTAGTTGCAAACACCTCTTGCGGTCCAGATCGTGTAAGGATTTCAATTCCTCCCTTTTCTTGCTTCAGCCTCCCAGGGTTTTATGTAAAGAATGTGTTCATACACCTGTTGCACTAGATCTGAGATCTGCTGTCTATGTTATCTCTTTTTCCTAGAACCTAGTTCAACCAATTTACCCCGCATGGTTGCTCCCCGGATAGAAAGTATAACTGGCCAAAAATTTGTGGCAGTGTTAAATTGTAAGTCTTGTTAACTTGCTGCACATTTTTACTGGCAAGTTGTACACTTGCAGAGCACTTGAAACACAAGTTCTAGTTGACACTTTTCCAATTTGTAGCAAATTTTCCCGCCAATTCTTTAGCAAGAGCAAAGTTACAGTGGTGAGTCTACAGTAAAACTCTGCATGTCATGGTGATCCCTGTGGTGGGATGAGTTATTGAATAACATAACTGAACCAGAACTTGCAGCAGATTTGCAGAATATTTGCAAAGAATGTTGATTTGGAGTCATGCAATATGGACTTGCTGCAATTGTGCAACAAACATGTGAAGCCTGGCAAGTCTAGTAATAGCTTAGCAAGTCATTTTCAAACTTGCAGCTTAATTGCTTGCTATCTGCATTTATAAGCTTTCCACAGTATCACTGAGGAAGTTGCGGAGGAAGCATTACAAGCAAAATATTGGACTAGGGTAGCTGAGAGAGGGCAAACATCAACAGGATTTAAAAGCAAGAAGTTGTTGAGCTTTCAATTATTCGGATCTGTAGAAAGAGTAGGCAGGGTCATTTGTACTGAAACAGGGGCATGATCTGAAAGGGATACAATTTCAATAGAGACTGAACGGAGCAAAGGGAGGTGATCCTGGAGTAGGAATTGTGGGTCTTCGAGTAGTATGAATAGTTCCTGGCTTTTGGATGGAGTGTCTGCCAGGTGTCAAGCAGCTTGGCATCATGGAGGCATTTTTTACATAAGATAGACTCTTAAAGGGGATAGTGGAGTGGCCCTGTGATGTATCAAGCGTTGTGTCCAAAGATATGTTTGTGTCACCAGCTAAAAGAACAACACCTGCAGCAAAATCTTTCAATTTAGAAAGCACCTGGAAAAGGCAAGTGATCCGATTCTGGTTAGGGCAATAGAAATTGGCGAGGTTAAATTGGGTGACGCCTATTAGACCCTTGAGAAATAAAAAATCTTCCATGAACATCCACTAACATCTGTTCAAGCAAAAAGGATATGTTCTTATGGAAACCAATTGTGACCCCCTTTGGCTTTGCGGATGTCCGACAGGCTATAGTACCAAATAAGGAAATAGGGGGAGTTGAGCTTAGCAGACCTGACATGTGTTAGATGGGTCTCCTGTAGAAAGGAGACATAGCACTGATATATGACCAAATAATGGATATATAGGGGGTGTGTCTATGGAACAGCAATTCCAGGGATAGGCATACTATCCAGCTGATGGGGAACTACAAGTCTCATGAGGCATTGCAGGACATTAATACATGTTATATATATATATATATATATATATATATATATATATATATATAGTTCCAGTTGTTGTAATGTAGACTTAAGTTGCACCCTTACATTTTTTCAAATAGGAAGCAAATGTACCTTCTTTTAAAGTTGATAAAAAATAAGTAAGATATATGTACCCTAACACTTTAAGCTAAGCTAATCTTGACGTGTCTTTTCTAAAGCTATATTGTGTGCTACAAATTGGAAATTATGTATTAAAACAGATCTATAAAAGTAAACTGTTTTGGTTCAAGATATGCAGTATGTATTTTTCTGCACTAAATTCATATTTCTATATAGGGTAAGTCAGATTATAAAATGCAATAAAAAGCAATGAAATGTGATAATTTCACATCTGCAGGCTTATAACTATTCATAAAGATGCTTAAAGCAAATGCCAAGTGTTTAAAACCTATAAAAAGCAACATTAACAGGAAGAATAAATCTCTCATCCTTGGGATGTGATATTAAATATAAGTATTATTGTGGGATTTACCCTAGCTAGCCTTTACCAGCTTTTACTGAGATATCAGAAGTAACCCATTCACTTTTAATCAAGGCAGATGGGAGAATTGGCTCAAAAATTACACAACAGGCTGTCCTTTTCCTAAGGACAACAGCATGATTTAGAAAAGAAAAAGACAAAACTAAATGCAAAATAGAAAGACAAATAAAGTTCAGCAGTTCTTGTACAACATTGTTTACTTCTAATAAGCATTTTTTCAATATCAATAAAACCAAAGTTATTCAACTGTAAATGGTTAATACAGACTACAGCAAAGGTACTCATGTAAGCTACAAACATTCAAAGAGGACCAAAAAAGATTTCTGTTTTGATAAATATCATTGAGCTTACTTATTTGTTAAATTATTCCTTTATGTCTTTTTTTTTTTGTTTTTTTTTTTTAAGAATCGAAAGGCTTTTGAACTGTATAAATGGTATTATATTAAATTATTAGAGCATTATACTTATATAATTAGAGTATTATATTTATATTAAGTATTATAAAAGTTCTAATATGAATTCACCTAATTACTAATCTAAAGCTTAGCTAAAGAAACCACACAATGCATGTACTTGCCTAAGGGTCCTTTCACACGGCCGCTCCATGTGAAAGGTCCGCTGCGGGACTTTTTTTTTTTTTTTTCCACGGAGCGAATGACATTTCTGTCATCCGCTCCGTGTGCCCGCATATCATCCCATCCGTTTGCGGATGATATGCGGACATAATGTAAGTATATGGCACTGCGGATGTCAGCGGATGACACCGCTGACATCCGATTTTCCTTCCTTTCCGTTTTTTACACGGAAGAAAAAATGGGGTTCTGTTCCATTCGTAAAAACGGAACAGAACTGAAAGGAGGAAAATCGGGTGTCAGCGGATGGTATTCCGCTGACACCCGCAGTGCCATTCACTTACATTATGTCCGCAAATCATCCGCAAACGGATGGGATGATTTGCGGACACACGGAGCGGCCGTGTGAAAGGACCCTAATCTCATCCGCAAACGGATGGGATGATATGCGGACATAATGTAAGTATATGGCACTGCGGATGTCAGCGGATGACACCGCTGACATCCGATTTTCCTTCCTTTCCGTTTTTTGCACGGAAGAAAAAATTAGGTCTGAGGGACCTAAGGGTCCTTTCACACGGCCGCTCCGTGTGTCCGCAAATCATCCCATCCGTTTGCGGATGATTTGCGGACATAATGTAAGTGAATGGCACTGCGGGTGTCAGCGGAATACCATCCGCTGACACCCGATTTTCCTCCTTTTAGTTCTGTTCCGTTTTTACGAATGGAACAGAACCCCATTTTTTCTTCCGTGTAAAAAACGGAAAGGAAGGAAAATCGGATGTCAGCGGTGTCATCCGCTGACATCCGCAATGCCATATACTTACATTATGTCCGCATATCATCCGCAAACAGATGGGATGATATGCGGGCACACGGAGCGGATGACAGAAATGTCATCCGCTCTGTGGAAAAAAAAAAAAAAAAGTCCCGCAGCGGACCTTTCACACGGAGCGGCCGTGTGAAAGGACCCTAAGACAGTTTTATGTTAAGTTTTTGTAAACAAAACTAGAAGGTAATGGAAGAAAATAGAAGCATATGTACCTTTGTTCTCAATGAAGAAACAAACTATCTGTTTCATATAGCAGCAAAAGCAAACGCGAGTGATGGAAAAATAAAGATCAACATGGTTTAGTCAATATTAGTATTTCAACAAAGACTTAATTTGAATTATGTTACTGTAATAATGACATTGGCAGGGAAGGGGGTAACACAGTGGGTGATCAATGGGTTAAATGTAAGCCTAGGGGAGTGATTACTAACTGTGAGGGGTTGGGCTTTTGAAATGACCATAGAGACCTGTGATCCTATATAGAAGGATCACAGGCACTCTGTGATCATTCCAGAGAGAAGAATGGTCAGCTGTGTTTACAACAGCTGCCCGTCCTTCTCTCTCAGTGGGGATTGATAGCGGGTGGCCGGCGGCAATCACGGCGCTCTCCCCCTCAGCACCAGGCGCATGACCGACGTAGTAAGTAAAACTGCGGCAGGCGGTCTGGAACTGGTTAAAATCATCTGTGCTGTTTACCCTTCAAAACTTCTGGATACTGCCCTCAGTGGCTTCTTCTAGTGATGTGAAGTTTTTCTATGAACAAGAAAATTAAAACATCCTCTAAAGCCCAACTTCTAGCTATGCCCTTCAGATCTCTTCATCTTCATATCATGTCATGCTCATGGTTATTTTCCTTTCTGGATCTTCTTCAGTGGAGATTTAATTCCCTTTATTTTCACAGACACAGAAATCGGCTTTATACAGCTAAAGGAGGAGCCTTGGTTTCCATGAAAACAACAGAGAATGTTGGTTAGGTATAAAAAGTGAGAGTCAGAGTGCTGTTCCATCATCCATCGTGGATATATGTGGGATTCATCTCCTAAAGCACTATTGGCTTTTTATTTGTTTGAAAGCCAAATAGTTTCGGTAAGCAGCTAATCTCACTTTCATCCTCACTGGACTTCTGGGGTGTTTTCTCTTTGGAGTTTGCACTTTTGGACTAGTAGGTGTTCTTCCTTTCTTGATAATTGGAAGCAATTTGTGCACATTTGTGGACTTTATTATACAGTAAAAACCTTGGATTGCGAGCATAATTCATTCCAGAAACATGCTTGTAATCCAAAGCACTCTTATATCAAAGCAAATTTCCCCATAAGAAATGATGGAAACTCAGATGATTCGTTTTACAACCATTTATTCATAAGTCTTTTAGTTTATAGTCCATATAAAAAGATTATAGCAATGTGATAGGTTGTGTAACCATAAAATGTCCATCCACAAAAGGCAGCCTCCACAAGAGGGATTAGAAGCAAAATCCAGCAGGAGCAACAGAGTATAAAAGAGAAGAGAGACGCCTCTAAGTGTAGCAATATGGTTACATTTAATGGAGGTTCAACATTTAGTAACTCACATGGTTGATTAAAAGAGGTACATCTAAGTATGCAGGCATCCGGGGTAAAGCTGTCCACATAGACCGTCCTCCTCACTGTCGGCTCTCACCGCTGTCAGTCTGCAATCATCACCCGGAAGACCACCCTGCAGTAGAGCGATCCAAAAGTGAGGCTTGAAGTACTCTTGGAGTGCAGTGTAGAAGGAATGATATCGATGGTTGTGCGGAGGACGATCTATGTGGACAGATTTACCCGAGATGCCTGAATACTTAGATGTGCCTGTTTTAACCATCAACAATGTGAGTTGCTAAATGTTGAACCTCCATTAAATGTAACCATATTGCTACACTTAGAGGTGCCCCTCTTCTCTTTTATACTCAGTTGTGACAGGACGCTACTTGTATATCAAGACATCGCTTGTTTATCAAGTCAAAATCAAAATATCAAAATTTGTGGAAGTATCTGGTGACCCTCTCCATCACCCATGGGGGATCCACAGTGTATGTCAGCATCAATGCTCTGTGACGATGGAATATTCTACCACCGATGCAATCTGCACCATCCAACTCCCCACCTCTAAGACCTCTAGAGGAAGACTGGCAGATAGTATCTCGCAAAAGACCCCCAAAACCTGTTACCAACAACATGGGCCCTAATATCTAATTTACGACAGCACATCAAGTGTCCATGGCCATTGAAAGTACTGCTTTCTTCTGGCCCTTCTTTCTAACAGTTTTATCCATTCGCGGACCGCGGCGACGGTCCTTTTCTTAAATCTCAAGTTTTTGTTCTACTTTTTCCTTTTTTCCTTATGAAACTCTTAGCATTGGCAATGCACACCAGAAAGCAAAGTACCTGGCATAAGCTACATGGACAAGATCTTAAGGGGACCAAATCCTCACACCATCCAATGTACTACTCTGTCATGATCTGCACAGCAACACCTCATCTGCATCACAAAATAACGGCACTACTACAAACATATAACCAGGTGAGGTATCTCAAACACAGTCCAAACTGGGTCCACCTTAAAAAAATGACAGCAGCAACATGTGCATTCTCCTGGCCTTCATTAATTAAATAAAACAGCAACTGAACAACTAAATTAAATTAGATTTTTTGAAAATTTGTAAGTTAAATATTGATATTTCTCACACATAGTATTGGCATACCTAAAATTAAACCCTAAAATACATTCTGCAACTCTTATGAGTATGGGAATACCACATGCATGAGATGGAGTAATCCAAGGAGCACATTTAGGTTTTTAAAGTGCATTATGTACGTATATGATTTCCTGACTATCTATCACAATTTAGGAGTTCCTTTAAAAGTGCCAAGACAGAAGGAAAAAAAAAACTCACACACGCTGGCTGTGAGCAGCAATCCTGAAAGAGCTACCTGTGATCACCAATGCTGGAGTTGCTGGCACTCACTGCAACCAGATATGCTCGAAACACTGACACTGGCTGTAATATGCAAACCTGCAAAAACTGGTGCTGACTGCAATCAGCTGTACTGAAAAAACTAGTGCTGTCTGCAATGAGTGTTGCTGGAAACACTGTCACTGCCTGCTATCAGCTGCACTAAAAAAATTATGCTAGTTGCAACCAGTGATGCTGGAAACACTGGCACTGGCTGTGATCAGCGACACTGGAAGAAAATTGGTGATGGTTGCAATCAGTGATGCTGGAAAAATTGGCACTGGATGCAATCAGATGTGCTGAAAAAAATTGATTCTGGCTGTTGGTGCTGGGAATTACTGGCCAAGTAAGCAAAGGGGCAGAATCCCAGTGATGAAATGAAATTGACCATGTATGTGTATTTCAATAAATGGTCAATGATATCATTGGGAGACCTCACCCCCTTGCAGGTAACAGACATATAACAGGGGGACCTCATGCATTTTTTTTGTGGGGAACCCTCTTACAATCTATAGTCGAAGAGTCTGGTATACATTGGGTGGGAGGATGGGGCTATACATATTTTTTTTTTCATTCTTGCAGTAGGATGTGCTGCAGCATAAATTAAATATATAAAATGTAAAAAAAAGAAAAAAATATCAGTAAAAATGACTGGCAAATGATATTCATTGCAAGCTACAGACCCCTCCAAATATCTCTCAAAATACACAGCAGATTCTTAGGGTGGAGGGGGTTGGTGATGGTAGATGTTAAAG
The DNA here is from genome assembly GCF_965119305.1 of Pelophylax lessonae. Classification (NCBI taxonomy): domain Eukaryota; kingdom Metazoa; phylum Chordata; class Amphibia; order Anura; family Ranidae; genus Pelophylax; species Pelophylax lessonae. Next base: position 402,036,815 of record NC_138769.1, read on the forward strand.
TAATTTGCTTGAAATTTTCAAACTCTATTTCTTTGTAAATGTCACTGCTAAAAAAATTGCTTTTTCCAGCTTCATGGAATTTTTTGTATTGGTACGTGCCCCCTATACTATTTTTGACACCCCTTAGCCTATTAGCCTAAAAACAAATGTACATTTTTAATCTGACACATTCTGCTCCTATTCATTTCAAGGGGGTTCGGGTTCAGCATCTCAACTTGTTTGCAGAATCCAATTGGGCTCATCGCTAAAGACTGTTTAGTTGGGGCACTGCATTCAGCAGCCAACTCTCCTTTATCTCCCACAATGGCTCACTGCTCACTGCAGCCAGTGATTACATTTGTGATCACTCTGATTGGTCACAACTATCACTGCAGCCAGTGATTACACTTGTGATCACTCTGATTGGTCACATCTATCACTGCAGCCAGTGATTACACATTTGATCACTCTGATTGGTTACAGCTATCACATGGTAAAGATAAATTTTAGTGAAACAAGCCATTATCAGTATTTTAATGCTACCCAGAATATGTGTGTATATATATATATATATATATATATATATATATATATATATATATCATAACATTTGTACTGCATAAAGGGAATTCTAGATTGCAGGGAACAACAAAAATCTCTGATAATTATAGGACTTTGTCTCACTGTCTGTTATTGCTTTTGCCTTCTCTGTGATGGTATCTGATCCAAGAAGTAAACTTTCCACAGCCTAGCTAAACATTTAGTAGCTTTTTTTATGCTAATAATAAAAATAATGAATAAATATGAAAGGCAAAAAGAAGACTAAGAAATAAAAAATGTTGTTTTGCCTCAGTGAACAAGCCCAAAAGACATAGCTTGATGATATGATTTTATGATAATGAATAAAACAGGATATAAATGGAAATTGTATATGAGCAGAGTCATTTCATCCTGGATAATTTCATAATCATGAAAATATAAAAATATGTTTAAAATTAGAACATTATTCTTATGTGTTTTGGAAAGGCAAATCAGTACAGTATATGGTAATATCAACCTTTGGAATTAAGTATTTAGGCAGCAAATTAAAGCATTGTTCTTAACATTTGATTAAACCACAAAGTTAGGGCTAACAGACTGCCAAAAGAAAAATTACAATCCAAAAGCCCTTTTTGACTTATAAAATGTGTATTTTATAATGTATATAAACTCAGCCTCTTAGGGAGTACTTGGATTATTATATTACATCTATATCCACTGTGCCCATTAGAAAGTATTCAAGTGTTGCTTGTTGCCATAGGGAACTTTGGAGTGTCAACACAAGAATTCCGTTGCCATATAACTGATAACTGTGTTGCAGTTAACATCCCCTCCATGGCAACAAGTTATTTATGTCTGCTATAAGTTAATGTATTTTACAAGTAATTATTGCCCATTTTACTTTATTACTATAAAGCTCTAAGCATGTATTAAAATGGGAAGAGGGGCTCAAATCCAAAAATATAAGAAAACAAAAAAAAAAAACAAAACACAGATTCACTGGTACAACTAAAAAATACTCTCTTGGTAAATTCAATTTATTAGTGTTGCAGCTGTGTGCAAATTAATGTGTGCAAAATAAGCAATGTAAATGTAAAATGTATAGTTAAGATCATTTAAACTATTATACATTCCTCTTGTTATGTGTGATTAACCATAAGGTAATAGGGCAAATCCTTAAATCAAAGATGTAATAATGTCCTAACTGATTGGAAAAACCCAAATCAAAGATGTAATAATGTCTTCATTGATTGTATAAATCTCTAAGAACAGATCAAACAGGTAATTAATTATTCACATCACTAGTTCAGGACACACTCTTCCTTGGGTTTTTTTTCAGTATACTGTATATACAGCAGATAGGTTACCAATCACAGGATTCTGCTGTTCAATAATATCATCTAAAACATTGAATATAGTGTTTGCTAAATATTTTAAAGTGGCAAAAATATATAAGTATTTAAATAAAATAGTAAAAACATTATTGTTATTACAAAGTACATCTATCTGTATATCAGTCAGTGCAGTCTGTATTCTTGTCAAATGACTGCAGGAATACAGATGCAATGATAAGGCAAGGCATGATAAAATACTGGTATGTACAAGGATTTAGCTAGGAGGATATTCTGTATGGTCAGTACTACAGCGTATGCTATGGTCAAGTATGACATCTGAGTGGTAAGCTTTTAATTGCCCTTAAAGGGATGAACCACCATTTTGAACTAATAACATGCTCCGGTAATAGTACTGATGCTGATGTTACTGACAGGATCACCTTCAGAAAACAGTGTACTGTGAGGCATGGCGCCAAGCTTAATGAAAATAAATTTAGGGTTTACATGCACTTTAAAGGGAGACTACTCCACTGATGAAATTAAACTAAAGCTTTGGCTATAATTACCTAATATTTATCAGGACTTTTGTGTAGGGATCTAGCAACAGTATTGTTTTATGGATTGCCTCTCCCAAGCCTCTCAGTGTAGAATGCTGTTAAAGACTGGTGATATACACTCATCAGCTATAACATTATTTATGATCACTGACAGATAAAATGAATAACATTGATTATCTTGTCTCAATGGTATCTGAAAGCGGGTGGGATATATTAGGCAGCAAGGGAACATGTTTTCCCTGAAGTTGATGTTTTGAAAGCAGAAAAAATGGGCAATCCTAAGGATCTGCACGGTTTTGACAAGGGCCAAATTGTAAGGGCTCAGAGCATCCCCAAAACCACTTTTACTCTTGTGGAATGTTTCTAATTTGCAATGGTCAGGACCCACCAAAAGTTATCTAAGGTAGGAAGACCAGTGAATCGGCAACAGGGACATGGGCAAACAAGGCTCATTGATACATGTTGACAATATAAACTGGCCTGTGTAGTGCGATCCAATAAAAGAGCTATGGTAGCTCAAATTGCTGAAAAGGGTAATGCTGGTTCTGATATAAAGGTGTCAGAACACACAGTACATTGCAGTTATTTGTGCATGGGGGTGCTTAGTCTCAGACCAGTCAGGTTGTCCACGCTGACCCATGTCCACAGCCAAAAGCTCCTACAATGGGCTTGTGAGCATCTGAGCTGGACTACAGAGAAATTGAAGAAGGCGGCCCGGACTGATGAATTCAAGAATGGTTTGAGGAACACAACAATGAGTTTGAGGTGTTGGCTTGGCTTTTGAATTATCCAGATCCAATGAAGCATCAATCGATTAATCCTTGGAGGCCTAATCTTACAAGTTACAGGATTTGTTACTAAAGGCTTGTTGCCAGATACCACAGCATCCTTTCTGAGGTCTAGTGGAGTCTATGCTTTGATGGGTTATGGTGGATGGTCATAATATTATGGCTGATCGGTGTAAGTCTTAAATAATCTTCTTTCTACATTGCACTCCCTTGTGAAGGACTAATCAATTGTTCCCCGATGCCACTACTGTACTTTGGAAAGGCCATTCTCTTCTCATCATCGTCATCATATCAGTCAGTTTTCATGCTCAACTTACACTGTATACTGGTGGCTACTTTTAGCTCTAAAGCTCTTATCTAAGCTAATTGTATCTTCATGCCATGCCACATGGTAGATTTGTGAATGGGTAGTGACATCCAGCAAGTTACAAGGTCCATCAAAAATGTCCTATGGTGGGGGGGGGCGTGGCGGCCGCGAGACTGCATGGACGTCTGAGAGCATAGTTCCGCCGGACCAGGGAGAACATCGGCATCCATCGGCGCCCTAAGGCTTCGTTTTTCAGCCAGACCATCTCTGCTCGACTGCTACGCACCCCAGCCTTCCTACCTGATGGCCAGAAAGAAGAAGGAGACCGGCCATCCAAGGCAGCTCCAGCACTTCTTCATGCCTCAGGACAGGCCGCGCAGCCAAGATGGCGGCGGCGGCGGATCTCCGGCCTCGACTAGCGGGACGTCCCATTCCTCGCTCAGTCCTCCACATGCATCGGCACAGAAAGCGGGCCAACCTCGGTCGCCAGCAGCCTCTACTCCGATGTCCAGGAGCCCGGTCAAGAGCAAGCCCAGGCTGTCGGGGGAGATACCGGCGGTGGAGGTAAGCCAGGGGGACCTGTCCTCCATAGACTCCACCAGGGAACTTTCCCCCAATATCAACTCATTCCCTGCTAGCGAGACGCCGGTCTCTGAGGCTAGGCTTAAGGACATGATGATGTCCCTGCGGGCGTCCATGCACGCAGACCTTATGGAATGTGTTGGCACATTCAAAGTGGAGGCGAAGGCCCTGGGGGGACGCATGGACAGAGTCGAGTCCAAGATGGGGGAGTTTGCCGCCTCCCATAATGAGTTGATAGATGCCCATTACACCCATGAGGATGAGATTGAAAAGCTCCAATCTAAAATAGCGGATATGGAGGACCGCTCCAGGTGGAACAATGTTAAAATTAGAGGGGTCCCGGAGTCTGTGCTTCCCAATGACCTGGATAGTTATGCACGTGCCCTCATCCTGGCGGTCCTCCCTAACACCCCTATATCTGAACTGGTTATTGATAGGATCCACCGCCTGCCTAAGCCATCCTACCTCCCTGAGGAGATTCCCCGGGATGTCATTATGAGGGTGCACTTCTACCATGTGAAGGATAATCTTATGTCAGTGTTCCGGAGGAAGGCCCCTATTCCGGATGCATACTCCAGGATCCAACTGTTTGCGGATCTATCGCAATATACCCTACAAAAAAGGAGAGCCCTGCACCCGCTGACAAAAATCTTCAGAAATCATTCCATAGTTTACAGGTGGGGGTTCCCCGTGAAGCTCGCAGTAACCTACAACAATAAAACCCACAATGTTACCTCCATGCAGGAGGGCCTGGATTTGCTCCAGACGTGGGGTATCCTCCCTGATCAGGATCCCACCCCGCAGGAACCCTCTGGTCGCATATCTCCGCTATCTGAGGAATGGCACACAGTCACACACGGAAAAAAGGGGAAGAAAAAGGCCAAGGGACAGCCTTCCCAGGCTGCATCACATAAATCCTCTTCCTGAGTCTGGCCACGGAGCCCACACTCCTTCCCCCCTCCATGATTTTGTGCAGTATACCTGCTCACGAGACTTGTCTCAGTTTCCCACCCATTACTAGAGCTACTCAAATGAGCTCTTTTGTTTCGATGTTCTTTGTTTTCACCTTGTTATTTTTTTCTGGTCAGCCGAAATATACCTGGTACTACGTAAAACAACATACCCTGCCTGCAGCCGGAGCCCGCTACCCTGACTGTCTGCAGCGGTTCGCCGGATGGAAGTCCCTGTCTCCGCTTTTTGGATGTAGTGATCCAGGTAACGTTCTCTATTCTTCTATTTTCCCAACATGACTGTGATTATTACGTCCCTGAACGTACATGGCCTGAACCACCCCGCCAAGCGGGCATCAATGTGGCGTGAAGCCTTAAACCTCAACAGTGATGTCCTTTGCATACAGGAAACCCACTTTCACCACTCTGCAACCCCTACACTGTCTCACAGAAGTTTCCCGCACATATTCAAGGCTTCAGCTGACTGCAAACGCAAAGGAGTCCTCATAGCCGTCAAAGACACAGTGGCTTTTTCACTACATAAAGAAGTTCCTGACCCCCACAGTCGCTACCTTTTGTTGCAATGTGATCTCAACAATCACAAATCTGCCCCCTTTACTATTTTGTCCGCCTATGCCCCCAACTCGCACCAACCGCGTTTCTGGAGGAAAATGTTCCGCTTGCTGAACAAACATAGATATGGATCCACGGTTGTGTGTGGGGACTTTAATATGACAGCTGACCCCTCTTTGGACATCTCCTCCTCGCCCAAACGTCGCCCTCCTACCCTTCAATCCCTGTTGCACGAGGTGAAGATGTTTGATGTCTGGAGATGCCATCACCCGGGGGAACGAGACTATTCTTTCCACTCCTCTAGATACAATATGTACTCCCGTATCGACATGATCCTGGTTGACAAACACTTGCTGCAAATGACTAGGAACTCTTCCATCCACGACATTGCCTGGTCGGACCATGCCCCTGTGTCCATAACGATACAGGAGGCTCGTTCTCCGGGCATGGCATATATTTGGAGAGCAAACACCCAGGTCCTGGACACTCCTCAATGTGCCTCTCACCTGGAGCGGCACCTTGTGGAATATTTCTCCCATAATGCGGGTTCAGTTTCTGACCCAACGGTAGTCTGGTGTGCCCATAAGGCCTTTATTCGTGGAATTTTTATTAAATTGTGTGCACGGCTTAAGAGGCAGAGGACGCGGCAGCTGGACCATATCTTGGCTGAGATTCGCAGACTGGAACCTATGAATAAGACCACCCCAAGTCCTACTTTGTCCCATCAATCGACCAAACTCAGATCTGACTTGCGCAGTATGTTGATAGCGCAACAGGACAAATATTTTAGGGCCCTTAAACTTTCCCACTATTCAGCGGGTAATAAGGCCGGGAAGCTACTGGCCTCCAAGCTTAAAGCTAGGCGGGTCAAGGACAAGATAGCCTATCTCCTGGATCCTGTGACTAAGGCTAAAATTTTAAACCCTCAAGATATAGCAAACACATTTGCTAGCTATTACGAATCCTTGTATAACTTGAAAGATGACACGTCCACTCCCCAACCGACGGACCAGCTTATCTCCGATTTCTTAGCTTCTATTGACCTGCCTGCACTTGCTCCTTCCCAGCTGAAAGCCTTGATCTCCCCAATAACACAGGCTGAAGTAGAACGAGCCATTAAAACACTCCCCTCTGGCAAGTCCCCTGGACCGGATGGCCTGCCCAATCTGTATTATAAGAGATTTGCACAAATCCTCAGCCCCCATTTAGCCTCGATGTATGCGGATGCGGTGTCCTCTGCCTCTCTACCTAGGGAAATTCTTCAGGCACATGTGGTAACGCTGCCTAAGCCAGGGAAAGAGCCAGTATCCCCTCCCAACTTTAGACCGATATCCTTGTTGAATACCGATGCAAAGTTGTATGCCAAGGTTTTAGCTCTTAGACTTCATCCCATATTGCCTGATCTTATCAACCCGGACCAATCCAGCTTTGTACGTGGTCGCCAGACTTCTGATGCGACTAGAAGGGTCATAGGACTTATAGACAGGGCGGAGTCTGGTCGGGTGCCTTCTCTGCTGCTCTCGTTGGATGCGGAGAAGGCATTCGACCGGGTTCACTGGACCTATATGACTGCAGTGCTGCAGCGGTTTGGCTTTCAGGGTCCCATTTTGAATGCAATACTAGCGTTATATTCCAACCCATCAGCGAAGGTTTACACCTCTAACATGTTATCAAAAGCATTTGACATAACCAACGGAACGAGGCAGGGCTGTCCATTATCCCCATCTATCTTTAATTTGCTTATTGAACCATTGGCGGCAGCAGTTAGATCCTCCCCCCACATCAAAGGCCTTGTGACCGCCTCGGGCTCCCACGTAATTAATCTTTTTGCTGATGATGTTATCATCTTCATGACGGACCCAGAGAGGTCACTGGCTGCCACACATTCACTGCTGCAGAGATTCAGTCTGATCTCTTATTACAAGGTTAACTTTACAAAGTCCCTGATCCTACCTCTGGGCCTTCCCCAGCCGCTCTGTCGCAAATTGCAACAGACGTACCCCTACACCTGGAAAAAGGACTATATACCCTATCTGGGTATCCTGTTGACCCCTAGAGTGGATCAGCTGGCTATAACCAACTACCCCCCTTTGTTAACCAAGATCTCGCAGGAATGCCAGCGGATAGTGAAAACTGAGCTCACATGGTCTGGACGCCTTGCCTCGTTCAAGATGGTTCTCCTACCCCAAATTCTCTACATCTTTCGTTCTTTGGTGGTCCCAGTTTCTCGTAGTACTCTTCTTTCCTTGCAAAGGGCACTAAGGGGGTTGGTTTGGAGGGGGAAGAGACCTAGGAGCGCCCACTCGTTTCTTATCAAGCACTGGTCCGCGGGGGGGGATGGGTATGACTGACATCAGGGACTATCTCCTTGCCTCTCATCTGACCCAGCTGAAACACTGGGTGGATCCCGGGTCCCATGCAATATGGAGCGACATGGAGGCGGATGTCTGTTCTTCCCATCCTCTGCGGACGGTGCTCTTGGCGGACATATGGAACCCCATGCCACTGGAGGGACTGCCTATCTCGGTCAGGGCCTCGTTATTGGCATGGAGGGCGTTCGTAAAGCAGGATCTTCCAGCCCCCCTGAAGGCGCGGGTTCCCGTTCCACTGGGGGTGCTGGAAGTGGCCATACCCCACTCGTCCTTTAAGGTGTGGAGAAACAGGGGCATTAGTAATGTTGACCATATCCTGTCAGGCGACACCCTCAAACCCTTTGAGGATCTGCAGATGGAGTTTGAACTCCCGGCCTCGGAACACTATAGATACCTACAAGTGGCGCATCTTCTCCGTTCCTTGGCATCCCCACATATCTACTTGCCCTCGAGGGGTTGGCTGTTCCTGCTGGGCAATTTACGCTCAGTCAAGGGAACATCCCTGTTTTACAACTTGTTTCAAGCCAAAATGGATTTTAGCACAACCGCTCCTTTCACGAAATGGGAGGTAGATCTGGGGGAATCATTTACAGCCGCTCAGTGGAAAATAGCCTTCCGCTCCATCAAACAGACCTCCTCCTGCACCAACCACTGGGAACTATCCCAGAAGATCAATTTGCGCTGGTACCTTACACCCTACAGGCTATCCAAATTTGTACCTGACCATTCGCCTTTATGCTGGAGGGGCTGTGGCGAGGTGGCCCATCTTATGCATGTCTTCTGGTCTTGCAGACACCTTACTAGTTTATGGAATACACTCTTTTCTATAATATCGGATATCTCCGGGCTTCCTGCCCGGCCCTCTTCAGCACTGGCGATATTAAATGTAGGGATTGAGAGGTTCCCTCCCGAAAGCAGCTCCATAATTACCCATATTCTCTTGGCTGCCCGCAGCCTAGTGGCTCAGCAATGGAAATCTAATGTTGTGCCCCAAGTCTCAGACATCATTGATAGAGTCAAAACTAATTTCGCTTATGAGCACCTACTAGCCCATAAGACCGGTCGCGGTGCCAGATTCGATAAAGATTGGTCTAAATGGTCCTCCTGGCTCAAGGGTTAAATCTAATATTGAATAGTATGAAACTGATGTGTTGATAATTCAGCTGACCAGCTGTTGTTATGTTGTTATGTTGTTTAGTTGTTACACCCTTCTTTTCCAATCTCGTATTGCCCTTTTATTTTGGTAATACTGGATATGGCTATTGACATGTTTTCCCACTCCCTTTAAGATGCATACTATGCTCTTCCTTTCCCCCTTCCTACTCCCCCAACTCAGGGACTCCTTCCTTCCCTTCTCACCCCCCGTTCTTCCCTCCTCCTGTCCCTTCTTCCCCCCCCTAGCCCTCTTCCTTCCCCTTCCCCCCTCCACTTCTTACTTCCCTCCCTGCTTTCGCCCCCCCCCTCCCCCTTCCCTCTCTCCTCCTGGCCACTCCCCCCCCTCTTCCACCTACTTCCTCCTATCTATCCCCCCTCCCTCCTCCCCCTCCCCTACCCCCCTCCTCGCCCCTTACCCTTTCCTATCTTCCCCCTCTTCCCCCTTCCTCCCTCCTCTCCTCTCCCCCATCTTCCATTCTTCCCTCCCTTCCTTCTTCATTTCTCGTCTTCTCCCCCCCCCCTATCCCTTCCCTTTCCTCCCCCCCCTTTCCCCCAATTCCCCACCTCACCCTTGGCCGTTTCTTTCTTCCCCCTTCCTCCCTATTATAGACTCATTCCTCCACCTATCTTACTCAATCCCTCCCCTCTCTCTCTCCCCTCCTCTCCCCCCCCCTCTCCCCTTCCTCTGTCCTTCGTCCTCCTCCTCCTCCTTTTTGCCCCCTTCCCTGAAGACTATGGCTATGTCAATTGACTTACTTCCTACTTGCAGCACCTCAGGTCTTGAATGCACCTCCTTGTATAATGATGCAATTGATGTCCATGTTCACACTGCTCTGCACTTTTTCTATGCTGTATGTTATTATGCTTGTATTGCCTTAATATTTAATAAAAATCTTTAATGGAAAAAAAAATGTCCTATGGTGAGTTCTGATTCTGTTGTTACTTATTGGTGGATTCTGTTATAACTCAGTTGTGTGATTCTGTTATCACTCATGGATTCATGGATGCATAGTTACATCCAGAAAGTTGCAAGGGCCCTCACATATTTTTCTGGTGTGTTTTGATTCTGTTATCACTTAATGAATCTATGGGACAACTCCACTTTTGAGTCAAAATATAACCATCCTTGCTACTTGCAACTTAAACACAGAAGCTAACTATAACACTAGCAGAAATAAGTCATATTTTTATTGAGGGCGTGAGCATGCGGTGACCATAGCAACTGAACGTCCTGAGCGCCTGACGTCAAACAGGCACCCCGAAGTCCGATGGCTGGATCTTGGATCTTAGCCACGGACGCGGACAGCGAGTGCAGGACGGCATGACAGTCAAGTAGCCCGGACATAGATACGTTTTATGGGTTTATTCATCTTTTATTCTTGTGAGTGCATATTATTTGGGCTTGTTTTATTAGTAAACACTTGTGTATATGGATTTACACTATGGGCCTTTACTATTTATTTGCATGATATGCGGTGTATATGAGGATTGATCCAGGCATCAGGTATTCGTCGGTCCAGAGGAGTCCTATTTTCGGATGTTCTTTTTTCCATCATTTTGGCGCTATATTCCCCACCTGGAGGTACGTGGGCATTTCTAGGGGGGCACGCCGGTGAGGTGGTGGTGCATGCAATGTCAAGGACCCCGTGTGGAACACTGAATGGACTGTTTTAAGTGATGCTATTTTAATTGGACTTTTTACTCACTACACATATAATTATTTATATCATACATGTTGAAAACTTGATATATACATGTGGTAGCGCTGTTAGTGTATGCATGTTATTTGGTATATGGGATTAGATGCACACACCTTCTTTCATATTTTTATAGTGGTTTTATTCATGTAACCCACATTTTACAGATGCACCCTGTCACCCACATGTAGCTGCATGGAGTGTTTTAAAGAGTAATTGAACACTGGAAGCTATGTCTAAAAACAGGTAGATGGATGACAAAAGGCTATTAAGTAGTATTGACTATTAAAGACTTTTAAGATGCTGATAGTACTGATTTGCTGTGGTTTTGCATACCAGATAATAAGAGGCTCTATTTTTTTTTTTTTTTTGCTTATCAGCCTCCCTGTCTTGTAATCTTTTTTGGCTTTTCTTTCATCATCACCAGTTTCCCTGTTTAAAACACAATGATGGCTGGGGTGATGCTTCTGTGCTGCTGAAGCCCAAAGAAAATCCATAAAAACATTTTTGGGCTGTGATAGTGCTAAACCCTGGAAATCTAAAAGTTATAAACAGTTCTATTTTCATCCTAATTTTCTTCATTTTTGGCCTCCCTGTCCTGCTAATTCATCATGATGCAATGGTTGAAAGACTGTAAAGCAGAACCAGGAAGCTGTAAACCTATAACAAATATTTACACTACCTAGTCCAAAATACTAATTATACTAACTTCCCCTTTTGAGAAATACAGTGATTTAGTGAATTAACCTCCAAAGACATGCTGGTAAGTTAATTGGATCCTGTATAAAAAATTGGCCCTACTATGTATGTATGAATGTGAGTTAGGGACCTTAAATTGCACGCTCCTTGAGGGCAGGGACTGATGTGAATGTGTAATGTATATGTAAAAGCGCTGCATAAATTGACAGCGCTTTATAAGTACCTGAAATAAATAAATAAATGTAGCCCATTTCTGCTAGCGGAATACTTTTTTTGAACTTTATACACACATATATATATATATATATATATATATATATATATATATATATATATATATATATATATATATACCCCTGTATATGTAAATTCTATGGTCAGGTAAAATAAAGAAGGAAGAAAAAATAAAATGTACATGCACACTCAATAGGTAAAATTTTGTCTCTGCTTTTTCAAAAGAATTAAAAATAAATTTAAAACATATACAAAAGTACATAGCATGAACATATGCAAATCGTTGGATTTATTGGGTCAGAGGTGAGTTAAGAAAATCAGTAGGGTGAATTTTCAGATTTCGCATACAACAACATTAATTACTTTTTTGATGCACAGTTTTATGCAATGTTTACGTGCAAAAAAAAATCTTTGATTATTTGATAGTAATTTGTATGTTGTTTTCTTGAAATCTAAACTGTACCTTCTATGTCGCTGTTGTTCTATTGTCTTTTATCATATTCAAGTTATGTTCCAGCAAAATCGCTTTCAAAGCAAAAGTGGATATACACATTTGAACCATTTGCTTGCTTTGACATTCCATTTGACAACAAGTACTGACTTATCAAGGGTCAGATCCAATGTAACAAAGAAATTGTCATGGTGAATGAACTAACAGAGCAGTGCATGTCAAGTCTTTTGTACAATCTTCACTGTTCAAAGCAAAGTGACAGAAAATTACGAGATGTGAAGAAAAAGATGAGCGTACACATCACAGAACATTCTGATTTGTATTATTACTGTTCATGTCTTTATTGTGTTTAAAACCATTGAAGATCTCTTATAATATGTAGGTATAGAAAAAAAAAAGCAAAAGCATCAATATATTGCTTTTCTTACGTTCAGATTTATCACTTGAAGTAGTTAGTGTTTGTCTAGTTTTAGCCTTGTTATAGTGGGTGGCTGGCACATAAATGCTTTTGTTGTAGATATAAACAAGGTTTACCATCTGCAAGAGGGTAACAGTGACAAGCTTCATTTGCAAGCATACCATATTTTTAATCCCTTGCAATTCTGATAAATGATTCTGGGTAATCTGCGTTTATCAAATGTATTAATTTCTTTCCAGAGATTATTATACCTGTATTATGGTTCAAAATTCCAGAAGCAATTGATCTCATAAAGTCCATACCAAGTACAGGACTCCAATTAAAGGTTTGTGAAATGAAGTATACATTTGGCACTATTAACTTGATTTCTATTGCATATTATATTGTCAATAATTTAAATGGGTAATGCTAAATGTTTTTCTTAGAGTGGGGATGTGAGATAAATGTACTGTTTTAAATAGGATTTACATCTGTACAACTATTACTAAAGCCCATTTCTTAAAGCAATCTTACACCCTATAGTATAGTCTTATTACTGTTCCTGCGTGTATGTAAAATTTATCTTAAACTCCCTTTGGTTTCATTTTTTTCAGGCAATTAGATCTGGATGCCAACAGAACAGAAAAGTGCTTAGAGAGGGGCTTAAAAACGACAGATCTAGGACACAAATGTGATTTATACACAGCAGATTCACCTTAACCCCTCTAGTGAAATCCTTGAATTTCAAGTTTAAATTATATGTGAATTGATTACCAACTAGGTAAGCTCAGAATTTATTGCAATAACCACTCTGGTTTGGGTCCCATCAAAGTAAACCACAGGCGCAAGACTGAGAGGTCTGTTTATTAATGTAGTCACCCAAGATTCACCCAACTTTTACCTATAAATCATACATTTTTTAACTGAATCCTATGTGAAAAGTGTGTGAATCTTGTGTAAAGGTCTGGTGAATCGTAGGTGATAACAGTGCTAAATGGGCCCCTAAGTCTTATCTAAACCCATTAGAAACTGCAGAATCTGTGAATCACACTCATGTGTATTTATCGCCAAATCCAGAAAACAAACATTCTATACATGCAGTGGACATATGACTTTGCTAAGTTTCACAAAATGTTTTGCTTAATTAATCATCTGATGAGTTTTACTGAACGATGAGCACATTTGCAAATGATTAAGTATGTTTTTGTGTGAAATACATTTGAGTTTTCTGACCACTGGATTAATGCTGTAAGATTTACAATACAAATTTGGATTTGTGAATAAGATTAGTGTGAATTGTAAGCTCTCCAAGAATAATTCTAGAATGGCCAAATGTATATGCAGAAGTCAGTATAGGAAATCTGGCTGACATAACTGAATTTGCCTGTGTATTCAATGCTGGGCCAAATAAAAAGAGTGAAGAGGGAAGCTGGGTCTCCTGCAGTTTATGAAACTGGAGAGCCTTTCTCACATTTGTAGCAAGATCCCACAATATGTGTATAAGAAGCACTGGCAGTGGCTACTGTATTCATAAAGCCTTCAAACAGCAGTTGCAAATATTAATGAATACAGTAAAACCTTGGTTTGAGAGTAACGGTTTGAGAGCGCTTTGCAAGACAAGCAAATTTTTAAAATAAATTTTGACTTGATATACAAGCGATGTCTTGATATACAAGTAGCGTCATGTTGCAACTGGGTATAAAAAAAGAAGAGAGGTGCCTCTAAGTGTAGCAATATGGTTACATTTAATGAAGGTTCAATATTTAGCAGCTCACATGGTTGATGATTAAAAGAGGCACATCTAAGTATGCAGGCATCCGGGGTAAAGCTGTCCACATAGACCATCCTCCGCACTGCCATCTTCATCACACCCTTCCACGCTGTGCTCCATGATCGATTCAAAGTCTCCTTTCAGATCACTCTACTGCAGGGTAGTCTTCCCAATCACAATTGCAGACTAACATCGGTGAGAGCCAGTGGTTCAGAAGATGGTCTATGTGGACAGCTTTACCCCGGATGCCTGTATACTTAGATGTGCCTCTTTAATCATCAACCATGTGAGTTGCTAAATGTTGTACCTTCATTAAATGTCCCCATACTGCTACACTTAGAGGCGCCTCTCTTCTCTTTTATACTCTGTAGCTCCTGCTGGATTTTGCTTCTAATCCCCTTGTGGAGGCGCCATTTGTGGATGGACATTTTATGATGACACAACCATCACATTGCTATAATCTTTGTATATAGACTATAAACTGAAAGACTTATGAATAAATGGTTGTGGAACAAATCATCTGAGTTTCCATTATTTCTTATGGGAAAATTCGCTTTGATATAAGAGTGCTTTGGATTACAAGCATGTTTCCGGAACGAATTATGCTTGCAATCCAAGGTTTTACTGTATATTGTAACCATCATTTTAAATTGTATTTTTTGTTTTCAGGCTATATGAAGGAAGGCTACATTGCTTGCAGACTTCATTCATAAATATGTAACAAATGTTGGTACAATACACTTGTCAGTGCTTATATGTAAAATCAAAGATTTCTTTTTTTTATGTGCACATAATTTTAATTCCAGCAAACCTGTAATACATTTTATTTTTGTATATAAAACATGTTCCTATTAACTCTTGGTTAACCCTAATTCATGCTTTTTAATTTCTTTATACTCATACTTTTTTATTTCTTTATACTTAGTCTACTATATTTTTTTTCCTTTTTTTAAATCTATTTTATTGTTTATTTTTGTAGTGCAAAAATAAAAATACATGTCATAAACTGTATTTCCTCAATTTTCCACAATTAAATTTTAGGGAAAAGTTTAAATGTTAACCTTTTATTAATTATAAGCTACCTTGCTTATCGGATTAACCACTTTACCACTAGAGGATTTTGCTGTCTTACGTCTGGGCCACTTTTTGCGATTCGGCGCCGTGTGACTTTAACGGATAATTGCGCAGTCGTGCAACGCTGTACCCAAACAAAATTTACGTCCTTTTTTTCCCACAAACAGAGCTTTCTTTTGGTGGTATTTGATCAACAATATTTTTAACATTTTTTATATGAAATCCCCCCCCCCCCCCAAAAAAAATGTAAAAATCTAAATTTTTTTCAATTTTTGGCCAATTTGTTTTCTGCTACCTATGTTTGGTAAAAAAAAAATCACAATAACTGTATTTTGATTGGTTTGCGCAAACGTTATTGCGTTTACTAACTAAGGGAAAGATTTCTGTCATTTTTGGTGTTTTAACGAGTAATGGCGGCGATCTGCGATTTTTTTTGCGGGACTGCGACATTGCGGCGGACAGATCAGACCCTTGACTGACATTTTTGACACTTTTGGGGGTACCAGTGACATTACTTCAGTAATCAGTGCTATATATATATGCACTGTTACTGTAAAAATGACACTGGCAGGGAAGGGGTTAATTTTATTGGAGTGGGAGGGGTTAATGTATGCCTGGTGCTTATTGACGTGTGTGGGGGGAGGTGACTGAGTGAGTCAGGGACAGATCGGATGTTCAGCTATGCTGAACACTGCGATCTGTCACTCCCTGTCACTTAGGAGATCCGCCCGCTCTGTTTACACAAGCGGGCGGACCTCCAAACTAGATTCCCCGACGATCGGGGAAGAGCAGCAGCGATCGCCGCTGCTCCTCCCCTGGCCCGACTCCCGCTGTGACTGAAAACAGCGGGAGCGTGCCTCCGTGGCGCGCGAGCGCCGCCTACAAGGGGAGGAGTCTAGCGACGTAGTACTACGTCGCTAGACGATGACGAACCACATTGCTGCAGTAGCAGCAATGTGAGCAGACGTTAAGCGGTTAAAGAACAAACATTTGTCTTTATCATGATCATTACAAACAGCAAAGGTAGCAACCTCTGGGTCAGCAGACAGTGGTTCATTTTCAGCACTAGCCAGGCAGTGTACTTGTGGGCATACAAGCACATGCCTTCACATATTAGACATTAGAGGCCATTTATACTATATTTGCTGAATGGCATTTTTCTGCACCTGATCAATGCCTGTCACTGCAAGAGCACATAGAAAACAACTGTTTTCTATGTGCCCTGTTTACACCAAAATACTGCTGTAATGTGAAAAAATGCAGACATGGTGCATTTTTCCACGGCACACCAAATAGCACTGCAAGTCACCACAGTACTGTGCAATAAGTTGCAGTGCAAAGGTTTGAATGGAGTGTAACTCTGTGCACTCTCAAGGATGTTAAAAAAATGTAATGGATGCAATGTCCTGAAACAGTGCATCGCACCTCCCAGGAAAATGAACACCAACCACTATTTTAAAATTATATTTTATGTGTTATTCTCAAACACACCTGTATACCCTGTGTGTCAAATGCCAACGTTTTTTTTAATTAAGTCATACATGGTGATGTATCATTTTTCAGCCGCCCAGGTTGTGATCTACATTGACATCTTTTTAAAAAGACAGTTAGATTACATTATTGGTAAATTAATTAATCACATCAGTCAAACCAGTTCTGTGTGTGTGTGTATCTGTGTCTCTGTGTGTATGTGTATGTATATATCTCACTACCATTTCCCATATCCCTGTGTATTCTGTTCCCTAAGTTGCCCTTCTAAAAGTTTTTTTAAAATATAGACACTCCTTGCTGACACCACCAACTGTGGAGGTAAGTTCCACATCCTTACTGCTCTAATAGTAAAGAACCCTTTAAGTGGTTTAGAGATATTTTTGACTGAAGGCTGCCATGACAAGGGTCTTTTCTAATGAAATGGAATTGATTTGATTTATGCATGTGCAAAAAAAAAAAAAAAAAATCCTGGAAGAACATTACCTGCCACCACTGAGAGCAAAATTGTTGTGGTACTCAGATTTCTGATGTTACGTAACCTCTTATAATTTGGAAGTTATAATTAAAGTGTTACTAAACCAGATACCCTGCATTCACTATATCTGGTCTCCCACAGTACACAGAACATGGGAATTCAATTATTTTAGTAAATTTAAACTGCTAAATACCTTTTCTCATCAGCAGTGTCCAGCCGAGCACTGGTAAAGCTTGTAGAAGGAGTTTTCACTCTCCTCTGACTGCCTATGAGGCTGCATGACCCCTGACTTTCTGTCTGGACAGTGCTGATTGGCCCTGTGCTGATCACATGCACCCTCCCAAGACAACAACAAAAAAACCTCTCTAGTGATACACACCAAACTGAGCATGTGAAGAGTGTTCCCAAAGCTCTGTGCTATCAGCAGATTGGGGACAGTGGAAAAAGGGGAGGATCAGAGAAGACAGGATCAAACAGCCTTTTTACACAATACCCTGAATTAACCCCTTAGGTTTCACAGTGAGTATACCAAGCATGCTTTACTCCTTATACTGACTGATTTTACTGTTGTTGGTTTAGTAACACTTTAGGGGGAGCAGATTTACTTACATGTGTGTGGTGTTTAGAGGAGGTACACATCTGGTCACCGATAAGACAAGTGCACAAGTTATTTTGAGATAGAACTTTGTCATTGCATGGTCCGTCTTCACCTGATTCATCACACCAAGACCAAAGTTTCTTGAAGATAGCTCTTTATTAATATGGAGACTTTTATGCTACTGATTTTGATAACACATATTATGGTTTAGCGTTGCACAATATTATTGATTTATTTACACTAGTGGTTCATCTGTGAGTAATACAGCGTGTTGGCTTGCTTTAGAAAAAAAAAAAAAAATGTTGTTGCATAGATACAATTTTATTCAAATTTTATTCTCCTTAACCACTTGCCGACCACTCATAGTACTACTACTGGGGCAGGTCAGCTCCCCTGGTTCCATCGACATAGACCTACGTCACTGGACTCCTAATGATCTCGGCACAGAGCGCGTGTCGCCGGAGGCTCGCTCCCGCTGTGTTTAGACACAGCGGGAGTCGGGCCGGAGGAAGAGAGGAGGTGATCGCCGCCTTCCTTCCCCAATCGTCGGGGAAAGCGTGAGAAGATCCGCCAGCTTATGTAAACAAAGCAGGTGGATCTTCTCTGTGACAGACAGGAGGAGATCACAGGATTCAGCATAGCTGAACCTGCGATCTCTGTCTGTGTCACAGAACCCCCCCCCCCCACACGGCAGTAAGCATGAGGCATACATTTAACCCCTTGATCACCAACCATGTTAACCCCTTCCCTGCCTGTGTCATTATTACAGTAACAGTGCATATTTTTAGCACTGATTACTGTAGTAATGTCACTGGTCCCCCCAAAAGTGTCAAAAATGTCAGTTAGGGGTCTGATCTGTCCGCCGCAATGTCACAGTCCCGCAAAAAATCACAGATCGCCGCCATTACTAGTAAAAAACAAAAAAAGCAATAAAAATAACATAAATCTTTACTGTAGTTAGTAAACGCGATAACTTTTGTGCAAAGCAATCAAAATACGCTTATTGCGATTTTTTTTTACCAATTTTTTTTACCAATGTTTTTTTGGGAATGTTATATAGCAGAATGTGAAAAATATTGCTTTTTTTTCAAAATTGTCGCTCTTTTTTTGTTTATAGCACAAAAATTAAAAATCGCACAGGTGATCAAATACCACCAAAAGAAAGCTCTATTTGTGGGGGGAAAAAAGGATGTAAATTTAAATTTGGATGTAAATATGGGTACAGCATCGCACAACAGCGCAATTGTCTGTTAAATTAACACAGTGCCGAATCACAAAATATGGCCTGGTCAGGAAGGGGGTAAAATCTTCCAGTCTTAAAGTGGATAAAAATACGCTCATTGGTAATTTTTTTTGTCAAAGCCTAAATATATGACAAAAATTTAATATATTGGATATTTTTTAACAGTCAAAGTAGAAAATGTAAATTTTTTGCAAAATTTTCGCTCTTTTGTTATTAATATCGCAAAAAAAGAAAAAGTGCAGAGGTGATTAAATACCACCAAAAGAAAGCTCTGTTTGTGTGAAAAAAAGGGCGTAAATTTAGTTTGCGTACAGCATTGCATGATCGCGCAATTGTCAGTTAAAGTCAAGCAGTGCCAACTTGAAAAAAGTGGCCTGGTCATTGAGCAGCAACATTTTCCGGTCTTAAAGTGGTTAATATGCATTTTACACTACAATTTAGACACCCAGGTTTACCTTTAGTTCTTTTATATTTGTTGCCCATTTTGATCCACTGGCAAATGTCATTATTTAATATACTCTAAAAGCACTCCCATTTTTCCTTAGTGTTCTATGTTTCTAGAATTTGATCCCATGTAATGTTATCTAGTGTGGAGATCACTTATTTTACATTTTGCTCTTTTTAACCACTTGCCGACCGCCGCACGACTATTTACTGCGGCGGTCAGCCCCTTAATTTACTGCGGCGCAGCCTGTGAGGGTCTAGGGAGCGAGCGCGCGCCGCCGGGGGCGCGCTCCCGCACGGTCACGGACCCCCCCGCACGTGTGCCCGCGGACCCGATGTCCGCCGTTCACTTGCGATTGTCGGGTGGAGAGGGAGAAAGGCAGGCGGCTAATGTAAACAAGCCGCCTGTCATTCTCCCCTGTGTAGGAATAGTGATCATACGGTTCTACTATGTACGAGAAATATTTCTAGTTGGGGCATTTACCAACTGACTCATGAAGTTGTCCTGCAAGACATTCAAGAAATGATGGGCTTTAGACAAGTGAGCAGTTCCGTCTGCTCAGCAAATCTCAAGATCATTGAATTTCCACATGATAATAACACTGAACTGCATCACCGCCATTTCTAACTGTGGATGAGGTCTCCTCCTCATCCTTTAGGTCTATCCTTCAGGTTTATGGCGCCTGTTGATACACCCACTAATAATGTACCATTTGTTTCTTTCCATTGACAGCCATACTCTTCTCCCTCTTCTACTCTAAACCTCTGATACATGGAGTACCCCTGGATAGTCACAAGCCAGCCATGTGAGCTGTCAAATCAGGTTTCTGATAATCCCATGAAGTTGAAATCCTCCTCATGTATCAACAGTTCCAGCTCTTCCATATTATTAGCCAAACTTCTAGCATTTGTAAACATTTTAATTTTGTACAAGCACATATTATTTTCTCCTTGTTTGTCTGAGGCTGCAATAGGATTTTTCCAGCCTACATGCATTGGTCTTAGGTGCTCTAGTTACATTACCTACATTGCCCACAGTAGCAATCCTTGACCCTTGCTCACTGCCTGGTATAGATTCCTCTGATCCTTCTACCACCACCTAGTTTGAAAGTTCCTCCAACCTTTTGACTATTTTCTCCCCCAAGAGAACCACACCCTTCCCAGCAGTCTCTCCCTGCTATAAAGCTGGAAATGTACCTAAAAGTCAGCCCAGTTTCCATGAACCCAAAATCTTCCTTTCTGCACCAGTTCCTCAGCCACTTGTGAAGTTTCCTATGCTTTTGCTAGAGATTAGCTATATCAAAGTTCTAACTATTCACTCTGCAAAGGTCCTGCAAGTTCTTGTGTTTCTGTTGAAAATACAAAACTGCGCGCAATCATATTGCTTTTGTTCTCAAACATTTGGACATGCTACATGCCATACGATTTTTTTTCTTTAGTTTTGGATTACTACTCATGTAATTGGACAATATCTGTACATATTTTTGTGTGCCAGGAACTTATCACAAAAAATATATATATAACAATTACAATCAAGAAATATAACTCAAATGATTTATCAACAAAAAATAAATGTACAATCATTTTAACTGTTGCCAGTTAGACATCCTGTATCTCTTTAAATTACAGTATATACCTTTGAAGAATATGCAAACAACTATTAAAAAAAAGTCACTAACCTTTATACCAAGTTCAATATTCTCTCCTCCATACACATCCATTCCAGGATCTAGTAGGCCAATCTCCCCAAAAAATTGTCTGTTGACAACGAAGGAACAGCCAATCATTGCAGGTGTTCTATGTCATAGGAAAGAAAAAGAGATTATGAGAACAAAGTATGAGAAACAAACACATTACAAAAATATATGCCACACTCTTGTTTTTACAAAAAAAACTATATTTATATGAAAATAAATTACAGATAATTATTTTTCTGTCAAGTTAGTTATAATGTTCTTTAAAGAACTAAAGTATCTCTTTCATGTAATCATGTTTTTATTGAAATTTGTAAAACATTACATTATATACTAAACAGTAATACATAGTTGGTTGTATTGGTAGATGACATTGTCAAGAGGAACAATACAAAACAGGGGGGGGGGGGGGGGATAAAATAAACGTTTTTAACAACAACCTATTTAACTCTATTAGGAGTTACTGGCTGGTGATGTAGACCCAAAGTCAACCCGACACCCCGAATGGGAACAAACTGTGGCACTTTGGCGGCTAGTCGCCCAGACAGCATAGTCAGAAAGACAATAGATACAACAGAAAATAAACCTAACTGAAGAATAACCAGTACGTAAAAATTATTCCCGTAAAGTTAGTACATTTTACAGTACAATCTTCTAAGTAGACATTTCTTATTCACCACTGAAAAAGAGTGTCTTTTAATTTCATTAGACCTTAAAGCATTTAGAAGCTTTAGGAGGTTTGAGCCAGAGTTTCCCTTATTTTATGTTGATATTTTAAACTCTTTATAGGCTAATAGTTTTTCATAATGACACTGCACATTAAAGCATGCTTTGACCTCATCCAGCTTTAAAGGTGTAGGAGACTTCCAATGGCTAGTAATAGCAATTATAGCTGCAAATAGTATATAAATTACTACTATTCTATGGGACATAGACACATGTCTCAATTCCTATATTCAGAAGTGTCAGTTCTGGTTTGATGAGGGAATTATTATCAGTTATATCACAGATCAACTCTTCTACAGACTTCCAAAATGTTTGGATATGGGCACAACTTTAAAGTATATGGTTGATATTGCCCACTTAATTACAGAGTCACCAGCAAAGTAGTGACATGTTAGTATATATCTTGGATAACCTATAAGGGGTCATATACCACCTATGAAACATTTTTTGGAACATATCCCAATGGTCAATACATGAAGAAACCTTGTAGCTTAGGTACATAGCCTTTCTCCATTGAACAACGAGAAGGTTTATGAAAGATAATTTTCCCATTTTAACATATCAGAGTCCTTAGCCATTTACAGATTGGTGGTCAGAGAAGAGTAAAAGAAGGAGATACCTCAAATTCCCTTCTTAGTCCTGCCTAAAAGATAATATCAAATAGACTTTTCCTTACAGCTACTAGACAGGTGGAAGTGCTTAAAGTGATACTAAAATCTTGTTTTATTTTCCTTTAACCACTTAACCCCTGGAAGATTTTACCCCTTTCCTGACCAGGGCCTATTTTGCGATTCAGCACTGCGTGACTTTAACGGACAACTGCGCGGTCGTGCAACGCTGTACCCAAATGAAATTGACGTCCTTTTTTCCCACAAACAGAGCTTTCTTTTGGTGGTATTTGATCACCTGTGCGATTTTTTGATCATGCGCTATAAACAAAAAAAAAGGGACAATTTTGCAAAAATAACAATATTTTTAACATTTTTTTATATGAAATCCCCCCCAAAAAATGTAAAAATCAAAACTTTTTAACATTTTAGGCCAATTTGTTTTCTGCTACATATGTTTGGTAAAAAAAAATCGCAAAAAGCGTATTTTGATTGGTTTGCGCAAAAGTTATTGCGTTTACTAACTAAGGGAAAGATTTTTGTAATTTTTGCTGTTTTTGAGTAATGGCGGCGATCTGCGATTTTTTTTGCGGGACTGCGACATTGTGGCGCACAGATCGGACCCTTGACTGACATTTTTTACACTTTTGGGGGTACCAGTGACATTACTACAGTAATCAGTGCTATACATATGCACTGTTACTGTAAAAATGACACTGGGAGGGAAGGGGTTAACTTTATTGGAGAGGGAGGGGTTAAGTGTGTCCCTAGGGGTGTATTTCTTACTGTGATTGGATGGTTTGTGTGTAACAGCACAGATCAACGGTCCTACATAGCAGGACCGAGTGATCAGTGCTTTTACACAGGGGAGAGTGACAGGTGGCTTTGTTTACATTAGCCGCCTGCCTTTCTCCCTCTCCACCCGATGATCGCGAGTGACCGGCGGACAATGTCAGCACTGCTGTGTCTCAGCCATTGTGGAGTGAGAGTCCAAGATGGCCCAGGTAATGCATAGAATACATTAAGTTAAAAAACCTTCTACCTTTAGAACCACTTTAATCTGTTTAATTCTATAAATATCTTGAGGCAATGAGCTGTTTTAATACTGCCCACAAAATTATATCTAAAGTACCTAATTTAAATTCAAATGCTCTAAAATGGGAAGCTAAAATCTTTGTTACCTTTTACATTAAACATATTTTTTATTATCCAGATGCCATCTTTTGTAACCTGTTCATCAGAACTAGTGGGAGGTAATAAAGGTGTGCTACCATTTGAAGAAAGTAATGTAATCATTAAAAGTTCTCTGTGGGAACCACCTTAATTCTTTGCTGAAAGTTGGCATTTAATAAGGCAGTTCTTCCCTCTCTTCTGCTTTTTTTATGTAGCTGTAAACAGATGAAAAGGGAGAGCAAAGAATAGGTTTGAGAGGGGACAGGCAGGGCAAGGCTGGGAGGAAGCATACTATTCTGTACAGTGATAGTGGCTTCACCTTACACAATTATAGGAAATAACATACTAAGAGGCTTTAAAGCAAGAAGAGCTGAAATCAAGAGATCCTAGAGAATCCTAACTCCTGCTAGTATGCCTGCATAGAAGCATAGAGAGACCTGGATAAGACACAGGGCCCATTGTTTAACTATTGCACATGCATGAACTATTGTATATTGTAATTTTAGTTATGCTTTAAAACCACAAACTCTTTTTGTTTTTCTATGAAACAAGATTGAACAGGTGGCACTTTCATAACAGGGACAGCAAGGAGTGTGAGCAAATGGTTCAACTAAGAAACAGAGTCCCTCAACATTTTACTGCCTATTTCTACAGCTGAACAATCCTTTGATTAATAAATAAACACACCCAAGGAAGACAAATGGTGTTTAAGGCTAGGTTCAGATCTATGCAGGTTGCAGTTGATGTATTTCTTCAATGCATTTTGTAGTGCCTTTTGTGTTTTTAAAATAATAGGAAAGTATGACAGTTCTGTTCATGTAGCGCAACTTTGATACAACTTTACACTCTCTGGTACTCAAGTAGCATCAAAGTTGCATCAAAGTAGTGCAGGAGCCTTTATGTGTCCAAAACCGCATGTTAAGGTTAGGATTAAGGGCTTGGGCTAGGGTTGATAGCTAGGCTTAGGGTTAAATGCTAGGCTAGGGTTAGAGGTTAGGTTTAAATATTGGGGTTAGGGCCTAATACCCCTTAAGGGTTAGCGTTAGGGTTAAGGGCTACGGTTAGGGTTAAATGTTAGGAATGGGTTAAAGGACCAGGATTGGGATTAAGGGCTAGTGTTTATGTGAAATTTTAGACTAAGAGTTAGAGTTAGGGTTAGAGTTAGCAGTAATCAATAGGATTAAGGTTAGTGGTAATCAATAGGGTTAGTGGAAACT
Organism: Pelophylax lessonae; assembly: GCF_965119305.1. Classification (NCBI taxonomy): domain Eukaryota; kingdom Metazoa; phylum Chordata; class Amphibia; order Anura; family Ranidae; genus Pelophylax; species Pelophylax lessonae. Next base: position 402,061,944 of record NC_138769.1, read on the forward strand.
GTTAGGGTTAGCATTCTTTTTTTAATTACCTCTTTATTAATTTCCAAATATTAAAATACAAAAAATTGAGAAGAAAAAGCAGTAACTATTTTCTTCAGTTTGACAACCCCCCACCTCCCACTCCCACCCCCACTCTTCCGCTTCCTCACTTCCTCTCTTCTCCTTTTTAATTCCATATCCACTCTTTCTTCTCGCCTCCTCCTCTCTTACCCTTACCCTTCCAGTATATCTCCTTGTTTTCTAAAACTCTGTCCAACTTTCCCACATGTTTTTAAACATTTTTCAATCTTCTCTTCCCCAATGCATTGTAGATGTTCAATATTATATGTGTTTTCCACTTTTTAATCCAGTCTCCTATTGTAGGAGTTTCTATTTCTTGCCAGTATCAAGCTTTTGGCTGCATTAATCAGGTTCTCCTATATTGTTTTACCGAGCCGTTTACACCATGGAATAGACACTACCAAGGGTCTTCAGGTATCTTAATATTTGTGATCCACTTTATTTGTTGTAACACTTCCTTCCAATACGTTTTTATTTTGGGGCAGTCCCACCATATGTTGAGTCAAAGTTCCCATTACAGTACATCCTCGCCAACAGTATGATGATTTCCCTGTTTGGTATTTATGTGTTTTGTCTGGTGTTATATACCATCTATTCAAACATTTATAGTTAATTTCTTCTGTATTGATATCTACTGCTGAAACTATGTACTATTTTCATACTTTTTCCTATTGATCACCCCCCCTGTGCTCCCAATTCTTTTTTCCCATTTTTCCATGTATGGTGGCACTGCCAGTCCTGCCATTGCCACCAATATCTTATATCTCCTGGAAATACCGTTTCTTATATTTGGTGATAAACATAAACGTTCAAAAGGCAACAAATCCTCTCTTATTGGTTGTGGTAGTGTGGTGACAAAATGCTTCAACTGGGAGCACTGCCATTCATCAATCACCCATCTATCTTTCTTGTCCCTTAGTTCCGGTAATGTAATTTCCCCGTTTTCCATTATATCTGTGCATCTTCATTTTTTATCCATTCCCCAAATAACTTCCCATTTCCCAGGGGAAAAAATTTGTTTCCTTCAATGGGATTAAAGGTGAATTATATCACCATTTTGCTTGTTTGTATATTAAATCCCAAATTCTAAGTGCATATAATGTTATTACAAGTGCATTTGTGTCTAACCTTCTATATTGTGGTAACATCCAAATAATTTTGCCTAACGGTGCATTACTAATGAGAAGGAAAGATTAGGATGATTGACAGGGAGGTACCAATGGCTAACCAACACCACCACATCCCCAATATATATAATGCAAAGAGAAAGGCTGCTCACTAAACTGACTGAGCAGTCAGTGAGCCACCTAAAATGTGGGACTTTAAAGGTGGATGATGATAGCACAGACAGATCAAAGAACCACTTGTATTTAAAAAGTTTTTATTCCATTAAACATTAAAAATATACAAAAGGGGTACAACATGAAAATTGATCCATATACAATACAACATCACAGACATCGTATCTGGCGAACTGGGGAGGTATACAGGGTCAGTGGGGTCCTACATGTTTCGCCAATTCAATGGCTTCGTCAGGGACCACATGGCTTTTCACCTCTTATAACAGTTCAACATATAGATGTTGGATACAAACTTTTAACTGGGTTGCATTGTTGGTCATGTGTGCCCAGGTGGTACTGGACTCACGACTACATGACGCTGCAGCCTGGTGGACGCACAGACAGGCTCTTCTGCTTGGAAGGCTGGGATATCTTTACTGACTAATACCAGGACCGGATACATCTGCCAATCGCTTTTGTCTTGGCTCGGTCCAGTGTCGGCTGGCCTGTATAGGCATTCTTTGCCTGGTGTCCCCCATAGACCCCGAGGATGGTCCAGTACCACCTAGGCACACATGACCAACAATGCAACCCAGTTAAAAGTACGTTGATGTTACTTGAGTGCCAGAGAGTGTAAAGTCGCATTTAAGTCACACTACATGAACAGAACTGTCTTACATTCCTATTAGCCAACCCCCCCCCCCCACGCGAAAGAGAAAACTCATCAAAGCGCATCAAAAATGCAATAACTATTTGTATGGGTCTATTGAAGTCAATTGCACACAAAATGTAATCTGCTGTGGAAAAAAAAAAGTCCCTAGCCCTTTCCAAAAAACACACTGGCTCAAAATGCACAGATGTGAACTAGATCTATAGGAAACCATGTTAAGTGGACTGCAGTGCATTTCTACAAAAAGCAAAATGCACTAAAAATGCATAGGTGTGAAGCAAGGGTGATACCCAAGGTCAGTACTGTGAGATCAGCACTCACCAATTAAACACTCCATTGAAAAATGTTAAAGTGATACTAAAGGATATTTTTTTTTGCTAAAATAAAAAAGATGTTATACTTTGTACCTACCTGCTCTGTGCAATGATATTGCATAGAGGTAGTTCCTAGGCAGCGCTTGCTATAACGTGTAAAAATCAAACTCGTGCCTTAATAAATCAATATTACCAAGCTATAAATGCCAATATATGTGTAATTATAAGTACATATAATACACAATAGTAAAATTCTTAAAGGGAAAATAGTGCAAATGGTCTTTATAGATTGTGCAATCTGAAGTGCTGCTGGTTCCCAGGGTATCCCTGTTGTGAATATTCCACCTCGTGCTAAATGTTAGTACACCACACTCACTAGATGTTGATGACTCCCTAAGACTCCGTGTACACGGGACGTTGTTAAAAGTCCCTTTGAATGCTGGAATTTTTAGGACGTTTGAAACGTCCGTTCGGTCGCGTTTGTACCCGCGTTTAGCGGCGTTTGGGGGCATTTGCGTTTAGAAGCGTTCCTAGAGGTCAAAAAAATGATTCCCCTTTAAAATGGAAAAACGCGAACGCTAAACGCGGGTCATCGCGTTCAGACGCGTTCGGACGCGTTAAGGCGCGTTCGGACGCGTTTGTGCGTTTGAAACGCCGGGAAACACACGTTCGAACGCAAATAATTGCGTTCTAAAAAAAGTCCCTGAATGCAACTGCCTGCAAATGACTGTAAACGACCTGGTGTACATGGACAGATAAGATAAAATGTAGATGGGTTCAGGGGCTTCTGAAAAAAACGCCCAACTGCTCCTAAACGACCATTTCCAGCGTCCCGTGTACATGGAGCCTTACTGTACAGCAAGGGAAGTCATAAAGGCTTTTAGGTATTTAAGGAGAGCTATCACAGTGTTCCCAATGGTTTTCTGGTGCAGGTCCTTAATCCTCCTCTGTATAGTTCCAGTGTTGCTCCAAAGGGTTTAATATACAGGCAGTGTAATAAAGGGTAAAATAAAAAGAGCGTCTCATAGTATAAAATCCTTTTTGGATATATTAATAAAATAAGATTAAAATGCCACTTATTGCAATCAAAGTGAATACACTGAAAAAACGGCCCACTATTTCATTCAAAAGATAGATGCCGCCTGGATCCTGGCATGCGTTCCACTCATGGAGCAGGCAGTGATGCGTGCGAACAGCCACTTAACGCGTTTCATTATCAAATAGCGACCTGTTTCTGAAGACGTCGCTGTTTTTGAGGCTACCCTACATAAGAATTTGGACAAGGTGTCCAAGCAAATAACAGCCCAGCTCATCAAAGAAATTTGTTATATTTGTTAGCAAACTTCGTCTTTAAAAATGAGACACAATAACATCCAAGGAGGACGCAAAATCCAAGGAGGCATGTTCTAGGGCAGAGATTTTCAAACTATGGTCCTCCAGCTGTTGCAGAACTACACGTCCTATGAGGCTTTGTAAAACTCTGACATTCACAGACGTGACTAGGCATGATGGGAATTGTAGTTCCTGAACGACTGGAGGGCCATAGTTTGAAGACCCCTGTTCTTCAAACTAATTTATGCACCTACTTTCCTGACTACCTTCCTGTCTTAATTTTGTGGGCCATAGAGCACCAGGACAGTGTAAACACCCACAAAATTACCACATTTTGGAAAACAAATACTCCAAGACAAATTTTAAGAGGCTCGGGCAGTCTTTTGAAGACCCCTTTTTTTGCCACAAGTTTTTTAAAAATGTGGAAAAAAATATATATTTTTTTTACACATAGTTGTCAGTTTAAGAAGATATTTCTCACAAGCAGTATGTGCATAATTAGAATTACAACCAAAAACACATTCTGCTATTTTTCCACTCTTTCTGAGTATGGAAATGCCATATGTGTGAGACTTTTTTACTGTCTAGACTAATTATATACCAGACATTGTATCACACAAATCAACCAATTGTGTCACTTGACGCACTTCTGGCAAATGTCACTTGACGCACTTCCGGCAAACGGCAACCACACAACATCACTTCCTGTATCTCGTGGAACGCACGCTGGCTGCGTTCTAGGAAAGGAGAATGTGATTGTTTTTCTGATGTGGATTTTATGTCTTCCATACCCTTTTGTCCTTTATTGTTTTTGAGTATGTTTTAACCCCTTATTTAAATAAAGATATTTTGCGGGCTTCACTATATTGATCCATTCCTTCCCTTTGAGTTACACCGGAGGGATTTACAGCATTGGAGATCTATTGGTCCACCTATTTCAGAGGCTCACCTGTCCCTTGGGCAACCCCAGAAGGGCACATACTGTGCTGGAGAATCATTGGTTTACCCACTTCCAAGGCCCATTAACCTTTTGGTTCTGGTGAGTGGATCCCCAAAAGGGTTTTTGAAGCACTTTGCCACTGTGTGGAGCACCACAGCATCTTTTGGCTTCAGCACCTTATTGAGTTGCTGCACCTAGAGTCTGACATTTTTTCATATCACCTTTTGCACCTTAGCACCAGTTATTGCATTTAGCTATTTATTGTATTTTGCATTAAGCACCATTGCACCTTATGCACATATTTTTAATTATCTAGCCCTGGCACCATTGCACTTTAATTTTTCCATGAATTGATGTTATTATTTTGTTGATATTTGGTCCAGCACAATAGCACTATTGCACTTTATGAATATTTATTTTTTATTACTTGACGCTTTTTACACTTACCCATTTTTCATATTTACACCATTGCAAGTGCTGTTTTTTTGTCATTTTTCATTTTCTCTTGGTTTTTACCTAGTGAACAGCAGCTGCAAAACACATTTATTAACACTTTAATTTTAAGTGCGGGTTATAATAATCTTTCTACACATATACTAGTCTGCCACCACATCAGAATGGTTCAGCAAGCAACAGTTTTCCTGATCACCACCACACCAGTCCCAGTGTCACCAGTCAGGAACACTGATACTAGCTACACTGGCCTGGTGACACTGTGGCGGGTGTGGTAGTGATCAGAGCACTGTGACTGGCTGCACTATTAGGGCTTGTTCACATATGAGGTTGGAGGGCAGCATTACCTCGCTCAATAGCTATCGCCTTTAGCTGCATGATGATGCTTTTCAGCTATGGCACTAATTATACCCCCCGTATGCCTGTGAATGCAACTCGTTCAAGTGAATGGCATACTTGTGTAGGGTCTAAAAGGGTTAATGCAGGTGGTGAGGAAGTGATACAACAACTTCTTACTGCCCGTGAAATGGTCTCTGAAGAGGGATCTTCAGATAGCTTCACACATGTTAACAAGTCCTTTTGGTGACACTATGGCTGGTAGAGCAATGATCAGGGAAAATGGGACTTGTGTGGTGGTATGGTGGGGATCAGGGACACTGGGGCAGGTGTGGTCGTAATCAGAGACACTGTAGCTGATGTGGCAGTGATCAGGGACACTGTGACTGGTGCAGCGGGGATTAGTACTGATTCGATTACTTTATTCAATTTTTTACATTAGATACTGACTGGCAGCACTGGTCTGGTGACATTGTACCGCTGTGGTGATCAGAGACAATGGCTAGTGGCACTGACATAAAGTGTTATCAGAGCAACCAGCCATTGTACATGATCAGTGGCACAGCAATACAATGTCACTATAGTGACTATATGTAAAAAAATAAAAAATAATAATAAAAATATATATATAAATAATATGATTTTTTTATATACTATGATTGCTTAAACAGGCATGATCTCTATATAAGCAATCCTTTCTAACTGTGCTTGGCATCAATAATGATGCCATTGTTTACACTGTGATAGCTGTGATTGGCAGCCGATATCACATGGTACAGGACAGCGGTTCTGGCCCTGTATCATGTGACCACTTTGACCAATCACAAAGATCACACAGTAGTAAGCAATGGCATCATGAATGAAAGCCCTGTTTACTACTGCTGTCTGTGATCACTGTGATTGGTCACAGTGATCACATGGTACAAGGCCAATCACAGACCCGAGGTTGCACACAAGCACTTGTTCTAAGAGGATGTATGAGTATGTCCTGCTTGACTCACCTGGCTGTATATATACAATATACTATGGCTGGGGGTGAAGCAGTTAAGCAGAAAACGAAGTGTGAATGAAACCTCATGAGATCACACCATACAGACATTGTCTGTTTACCAAGACACTGAAATTTCTCAAGAATAAATCCCTACTTTTCTGCATTCTACATACCCATATTTTTACACTGCATCAGCTAAGATGAAGTATAGAGCAGTCTTGATAGCTTTCTACTGCTCTGTACAGTTTTCTGGTAAAAAAACAAAAACAAATCTGAGACCCAAAGGTAGATATTTAATCTTTGTAGGCTCAATCCATGATTTCCCCATTTTTATTTACTATAACCAAATTTTGGACAAATGGGTTTGTTATCAAACCTATTTCAGGTGCTGGTCTCAAAGCAAAAATGACACTATTGTTAAGTGAACACTCTAACCTGGTGGTACATCTTCACATTGATTACCATGACCTCTGCCACACAATTTAGAAACTTATTGGCCCAATAAAATCTTTCAGATTCTGGGAGAAAAAGATACCCCACCAGAAAGAACTACACATTCTTTTCAAGCCCTCATGATACATTTTTCATATTGTAAAATCAAAAGAAATGTAGTGCTCAGTGATCTGTACAGCAGCTAGCACACCAATAGACATGTATTGACATTACTGAAATAATTAATATTTAGTGCAGTGCTTAAAGTAAATATAAGTGCAAATAAATGTAAATATAAACCATAAAGCAAAAAGTATGTAGAATGAGGTAATGAAACCACACTGATTGATCAAAAAATACAAACAGCATATGATCTACAGTACAGTCAGTAGACTAAACACCGCAGTGATAAAAATCTGAAACCTTCTTCAATGTGTAAATGACCATATATCAGTCCTTGAAACATCCACTTCTCTTGTGCACCACCACTATAGAAGGAGGGCAAACTGCACTTACAAGATAGAGTGGACTCCTTTACCGAAGGTATGGAGTCCATCACTGCATATATGCCTGTGATATGCAGATCCACAAGAGGAAACCTACCCTCTGAAGATGATCATAAACATGGAATGTTGTCAAAAAACACTCCAATCCGTTCACATGTTTAGAATTTAGACTCAGCATCACCAACAGCATTCATGTAAAAAAGGACAGTTCCACATAGTGTAAAACCATTGGATTTCATTTATTAAAAGCAAAGGATAACACTCACATATTGTAGAAGACAAAAGCGCTAAAAGAACAGCAGCGGAACAGAATATCCACTTTCTGGGTTGAGAAATGTGATGATGTCAAGAGCAAAGGCTGGCTGATGTACAAGAGAAGTGGGTGTTTCAAGGACTGATATATGGTCATTTACACATTGAAGTGGATTTCTGAGTTTTATCACTGCAGTGTTAATACTATGGACTTTGAATCATATGCTGTTTATATTTTTTGTGGTGTCATTACCTCAGACCTCATTGTACATACTTTTTGCTTTATGGTTTATATTTACATGTATTTGCACTTATATTTACTTTAAGTGCTGCACTGAATATATTATACATTTCTCATATTGACTACTGTATATAGTTGTGTACAATATGTCCTTACCCCAGTAACTTCTGATTTTCCTGACCCCATGGTCAGATCATGACAAGATGGGCTTGATGCTAAAACTGGCAACCCTGAACAAAGAGAAACTGCTTTGGCCTCTGTGAGACTCTATGCTAAATGACCCTTTTACAATATTTTCTCTATAAGCAGTCCCAATTAAATACTTTGCCTGGCACATGCCATCCCCATCAATCAACTCTACTACTGCGGCAACCCCTAAATCCACTATCCCAAAGATCATGATACAACTGACCCTAAAATACTTGAAGTAGACCTACTTGTAGCTCCTCAGAAGTTCAAGGATGATCCCACCCCCACTATTCAGACAGAACAGCCATTTTTGCTTTTTCAGAAGTTTGGTGATTGGTTGAACTGAATGGGTGTTTGGCTGGATTAACCGCCAGCTGCAAGTTGATTATTCATATCCTTACAGCAGCCAAAATAGCAATAGCTTTCTTTCTGTTGCAGAGGTAAAAAACAAAGTATCTCAAGTAGCGTGTTTTGCAAAACATACTTCTATATAGAATGATACTGTGTCAAAATTTCAAAAAATTATGGGGCCCATGGTTCATGGTCTACCTTCACCATACCTTACATTTGGGGTCCTTGACTGTGTAATCAATACGATGCACATTTATTGTAATTTGTGCATGATGGGGGTCTCTTGTGGGGACTCACTTCAGGCACTGCAGGAGACTTACCCCTGGAGCTATATGGGAGTAGCTGGCCATACATATCCTTTAAAATTGTGTTCTTTTTTTTGTCTCTTCCCCTATACACATACTTTCCTTCCCCTTTCTTCCTGCAGATAAAGTGCTTAATCGTATTCATCTAGAAACCATAATCAACCCCTCATGACCCCATATACATTTGAAACTTGTGCCCTGAGGATGCCCTAAATCACTTATACCTCCATTGTGTTGTTACTAAGGTGTGAAGAGTCTATAGGTCTTCAATAGGGATGATCGAACGGTTCGGGTCGACCATTGGTTTGACCCGAACATTGGCTGTTCGAGGTTCGGCCGAATTTAGAACTTTTTTGCCCAAAAAGTTCGGAATTCGGCAACCAGAACCGACCAAAATGCAATGGGAAAGGAAATGGGCTTTAAAAGCCAATGATTGGACCAGAACCATTAGCAAAAGCCAATTGAGGGGGCAGGAGAATGCTAGGAATGTGAATGGAGTGACTAGGGGGTCCATAGGCCAATCATTAGTGAATACGCCCCCCAGTATATAAGATAGCCCCCGCCAAATTCCTAGCATTCTTATACAGGGACATGGAAGAGAGTGGAAGCAGTTCTGTGACTTCTGCTACAAAGTGTCATTTAGCATTTATTAGTGTGAGGAAAGGGATATCTAGTGTAGTTAGGGTGCTCTTTTACACTTTAGTTAGATGCAAAAATTGAGTTTCTTTAGGGAAAGTGTTAAGTGCCAGGGTGACCGTAATGTAGTGTAGGGTGAACTGACACTGACTGCTATGGCAGGGTGACCAAACCCTTCCATATCAGGGTGACCGCTATAGAGAAAAGCTAGTTTCTCTAAAGTCACTTCGCTGCAGTAATATGGCTTCGCCCCTGTCAGCTTGCTTTTTGGCTGCAGGCGTCTATAGGGATTTTTTGAGCACATGTTTGGAGTCAGGCATGACATCTGAACATGTGTATAGGGGTATATATACACACCCATGTATGTATATATACACCTGCACATATATAGGTGTGAAAGGAGCAGAAAACACTACTTGCGCTAATGAAATAATTAACACCAATATAGTTACGCTCCTATCACACCTATATATGTCTAAGTGTAAAATACATATAAGTATGTGTGTATATATACCACTATACACAAGTTCAGATGTTTTGCCTGCCTCCAAAGAACCCCAAAAAAATGCCCAAAAAAACGCTTGCTACTAAACCGCCAAGGTGTGAAAAGAGAGAAGCCACTATCCTGTTCTATAAGTGACCTAATACAAATGATCTTTTTTTTCATGGTTCTGGACATGCTACAGAGCTGAAACTTCACAGGTACACCTTTTAGACCCCCCAGATACTAAATCCAATTTATTATTTTTTTTTTATTTTTTATTTTTTTCAATAATTGGCTCTCTCAAAAATGACAATTTTTAAGAACTTTTTTTGTGTGATTAATAGTCCCTGGGGTATGACCCAGAACCCTAGGCACTTTTTAGGGGCATTTATTGGGTTTTAGGGCTTCAAAATGGTGTTTTTTGATTACCGAAGTTCGGGTCCCATCGATTTCAATGGGGTTCTGAAATCCGGGCCGAACTTTCGGGAGGTTCGGATGTTCTGGCCGAACCGAACTTTTGAAAAGTTCGATCATCCCTAGTCTTCAATATAGTATATCTTTAAAGTATTGAATTTTTTGCCTTTCTATTTTCAAAAATGCTGTTCATAAAAGTCTGTTTGAGAATGTATGTCTTTACCTATAAATTTTGACTTGCTATATACTGTATGTATTTCTGTATTGCTTGTTAGGGTATGTCTAGGTATATTTTTGTTCAATATTTTCATTGATTTTCAAAGGCATACACAAGTAGACACTCTGAGCATAAGCAAATAAAACAAATGATGTACCTATACTGTTAGGTATTACAGGTCTAATGAACACGGTGCCAAGAATCCACATTAAAAGGATGAAACAGGTAAGGTTATAGAGAACAAAAAAGAGGTGATCCAAATGGAGGATTTTGTAGAATGTAGATGGTGTTTTATTACAAAGAGAAAAGGTAAGTGGTAGTGGGGGGGGGGGGGGGGGTATGAATGCTGGAACCAAAAAGGAAAAGGGTCATCAAGGTTTCCTGACAAAGGTCATGTTTGTATAGGTATAACATTAAGAATGTGATTTTTCAAATACTTTTAAACCAATAAAAAAAATGCATTTAAAAGTGATTATGGGTTTCATAATACTCTTTATGTGCATTTAATACTTTTCTTAATTTTAGGTACAATAATGAGGTTGTTCTTAATATTTTCAGGTCTGCAGATCTGCTTTGAAAATTACAAGAATCCAATTTTATTTTATGTTATGGAGAGAGCAAATGGAGAAGTGTGATCATTTGAATGGAACACCAATCACTCCAAGAAGGAAAGAGGAAAGTGGCAAGGAGGTGTGAAAGGGAGATTTAAACACCGAAATTATTAACACATATTAGAAGCTACAACTTGATTAATTCTACCATACTTAGCCTATAGCTGAAATTTATTTAAAAGTTATCAGTAATATTTGAAGCAGGATTAAAATCAGATTGGCTTAGAGGCCAAAAAAAGCATTCTGTTACTTAGACTAGACTGCTGAGAACAAAAACCAATGAAATCTGTCATATATTTGTCAGCTTGAAGTTACTCTCAGTTCAAGATTCTAGCTTCAACTATTGTCACTTTTTTTCAAGTAGCCATTAGCAGATAATGACCAAATGTGTGTAAAGAACAAGCAGTGCTGTTATCAAATTCTAGCAGAAGCTACATGCAGTGATTAGTTTGCAAACATTAATCTCCTTCCCAGAAATACTTTTTTCATAGATTCAGTATTGAACACCTTCATGGCCAGAGGCTGTGCCCTATTGGGTATAAGATATGTCCTCTTTTATACTTTATGTTAATCTACGCTGCTGCAGATTTCTCTGGCTGTCATTTAAGATGGCCATATCCATAAGCACAAATTATCTCTTGCCAAGACACTTTGGTGCATGATTGCATCACTCAGCTTTTTATGCCTGATCAGTCATGATTGACTGTGAGACAATTGTCACAACAAGCCATATAGAGAGATTAAATTATTATTCAAAGGGGTTCAAATTAAACTGATCAGTAAAATAATTTGGCTAAGGCAGGACACACAACTGGAAACTACACTAAATAAAATGCAATCCTCATTAAATTCTTTTGCATCTTTGCATTTTGTTTTTTTTTTTTTGTTTTTTGTGGTAGAATGGAAATTACATTAGAAATTACATCTGCTTTCAAACCAAAGATCAGCTTATTAAAGTGGAAGTTCGGTCCACTTTTTAACTTTTACCCACACGTAAGTCTATAATATGGCTTACCTGTAGATACAGTGGATATCTCATAGACATGTACTGTTTATGAGATATTTACACTGCATACAGCCAGTGTCATCACTGGCACATGCTCTCTGAAGGGACAGCATACCTGTGCTGTGTCTTTAGGGGTCTATGCCGGGGTTTTGTATGCATGCATGGGAGTGACATCATCACGGCCCCAGCCATTCATACAGCTAGAGTCCGCAAACCTGGAAGGAAGACCGGGTTAAGATGGAAGCACCGGGAAACCGTAAGTCTGTCATAATGTGTTAGTATGAAAAGCATACTAGTACATTATGACTTAACCACTTCTGGCCCGTCATATAGCAAAATGATGGCCGCAAAATGGTAAATTATCCTGACTGGGCATCATCTGATGCTAATGTGAGGATGATGTGTGTCTTTCAGACACAGCCCAACCCTGATTATGGTAAACAGCCAATGAAATTGGCTATTTACCACGTGATTGGCTGTGTCCAATCACAGTCAATCACAACTGTCAACACAGGAGCTGTTACTACAAGATCGCAGCTTCTTCTCCTCACACACCGATTGTGTGAGGAGGAGAGCAGGGATCAGTGAGTAAGTTACATTTTTCTATTATATTTTAAAAAAAAATGGGGATTCTGCGCTAATGGATAAAAGAAGAAATGGCTGCAGCCTACCTCAAAATATAGTATGGAAACTATATTCAGATAAATAATGGGTGGTGAGGTGGGTGGCGCTGCCAGATATAGTGTCTCAGTCAGTGATGGTGGTTAATTAGATACGGTATATCATTGGAAATCAAATGAATATAAATAAGTATAATATACCAATGGCTAAAACAGTTGATAATAATACAATATAGTAAAAGATGCACATTAGTAGATAATGGTGAGTAGGTGCAGTAAAGTGACAGTGACCGTATTAAAATGATTAAAATATAAATATATATATAAAAAAATATATATATACATATAAAAATAAATAAATAGGTGAAACTGAATAAAATTAAAGTGCTAGGTGGGCATCAAGTGATACTATAAATATAGTGAAAAAATAGTAAATTGATATTAAGAGCAACGTGAGCAAACTAGCTAATTGCTAGGTGAAGCCAATTAGTCAATTGGCAAAGAAAGTATAAATGGAATAAATAATATAAAGTGATCTGATAAAAAGATCTCAGGTGTGCTACTAAAATATAGCAAGTGAAATGGTGGAAAAGGTAAAAATCAGGAAAAAAATATTAACACACATAATTATATGTATAAATAAGATGTGAAAGATCCAGTAAAAAAGTCCATATACAAATGGTATGTATAGAAACGGATCCTATATCAGAAATTATTGTGAAAGTTCATAAGTGGTATGCAAGTGGATGAGGCTTCAAGGAAAGGTTAAAAAGTGAATCTCTTGTGTGAGGACTAGCAGGATCAGCACACTGCAGCTTTGGAAGCAGCTGTGAGGAGGAACATGAAAGGATCGGGTCTGAACTTGCCTACACTATTGATGGATGCATTACTTATATGAGGAGATATCTAGTTATGGGAGAGCTGATTCGTGATAAACCCTTGAGGAAAGTGGAATGCGGGATTTGCCTGGCTGGGGGGTCTACCCTAAATCTTACACGCCAGTTACCCCTGTAGGGGTGCTTGCTTCTAGTGAGTGCGGAAATTATTGAGATGGGAGCACTGGTTTCCTCACCCAGAACCCGCGTCCTGGACCACCTCGGGATTCACTTTTTAAGCTTTCCTTGAAGCCTCATCCACTTGCATACCACTTATGAACTTTCACGATAATTTCTGATATAGGATCCGTTTCTATACATACCATTTGTATATGTACTTTTTTACTGGATCTTTCACATCTTATTTATACATATAATTATATGTGTTAATATTTTTTTCCTGATTTTTACCTTTTCCACCATTTCACTTGCTATATTTTAGTAGCACACCTGAGATCTTTTTCTCAGATCACTTTATATTATTTATTCCATTTATACTTTCTTTGCCAATTGACAAATTGGCTTCACCTAGCAATTAGCTAGTTTGCTCCCGTTGCTTATAATATCAATTTACTTACTATTTTTCACTATATTTATAGTATCACTTGATGCCCACCTAGCACTTTAATTTTATTCAGTTTCACCTATTTATTTATTTTTATATATATATATATATATATATATATTTTTTTATATATATATATTTATATTTTAATCATTTTAATATGGTCACTGTCACTTTACTGCACCTACTCACCATTATCTATTAATCTGCATCTTTTACTATATTGTATTATTATCAACTGTTTTAGCCATTGGTATATTGCACTTATTTATATTCATTTGATTTCCAATGATATACCGTATCTAATTTACCACCATCACTGACTGAGACACTATATCTGGCAGCGCCACCCACCTCACCACCCATTATATTTTTCTATTATAACATACATTACTGTGCACCATACGGCCCCCTCCCAAATAAAGAGAACCTGTCGCACAGCCTATCGGGATATGTCACACAGCCCATTTGGATCTTTTACACAGTCAAACTGGATCTGTCACACAACCCATCTTGATCTGTCACACAGTCCATCTGTATCTGTCACACAGGCCATCAGTGGCCTGTCACACAGGCCATCAGTATCGCCATCAGTGACCTGTCACACAGGCCATCAGTACTGCCATCAGTACAGTGATTAGTGACCTGTCAAACAGGCCATCAGAACCGCCATCAGTCCCACCATCACTCCCGCCATCAGTGACCATCACAATGACCATCAATACCACCATCAGTACTGCCAACAGTGACCTGTCACACAGGCCATCAGTACTGCCATCAGTGACCTGTCATACAGGCCATCAGTACTGCCATAAGTTACCTGTCACACAGACCATCAGTACCGCCATCAGTGACCTGTCACACAGGCCCTCAGTACCACCTTCAGTAACGCCATCTGTACTGCTATCAGTGACCTGTCACCAAGGCCATCAGTATCATCATCAGTACTGCCCTTAGTGACCTGTCACCAAGGCCATCAGTACCGCCATCAGTGACCAGTCACACAGGCCATCAATACCAACCGCCATGTCCAAAAGATTTTTTACATCTGAGGAGGTATATACAATCCTTATTATACCAGATATTGAGAGCAGCAGGGAGCTCTCATCATCTGATTCTGGTTTGGAATTCGAGCCAGTAGAGATTAGGGAATTGGAGACCAAATCAGAGGAGGAAACAGTCCCTCCTAAAAGAATAAGGAGAACAAGATCAGAAGACTTGCCTACCACCAGCAGCGCCATACACCCAACGGCACTAACACAAATGGAACTAGACCTCGGGAAGAAGAGCCCAGTAGCAGCATTGGAATAACACATCAAACCAGAAGAATCCGAGCCCAAACCTACCTTCCCGATGCCCTGGCAAACCCCTTATGGTTGCCTGCCAGCTCAGGGTCAGCTATAATCCTCCCTGTCACCGCACAGCCAGGTGCACAGCCCAACACTACTAATTTTTCACTAATAGATTATTTTTATTTGTTTTTCCCTCAAGATTTTCTGCAGTATATGGTGGACCAAATGAACCTCTTGAAGAGCAATTTTTTGCTCCCAAACCTAAATCGTTCTACATCTTTATGTTCCATTGGCATTGTCTCACACTAGATTAAATTCAAATTGTTTTTGGGCCTTACATTTAATTTGTGGCTTGCAAAGAAAAAGTGCATGCCTACTGGTCCACTCACCCCATCTACCACATGCTAATTTATTACGCTGTCATGTCCAGGACACACTATGACATGATTATGCATTTCCCACATTTTAATGACAACTCACAGTGCCCTCCCTGAGATCATCCCAACCATGATTAATTGTATAAAATACGCTCCCTAATAAATTATTTTTCCAAACGATTTTGCTGGTGTATGTACCAGATCAAAATATTTGTGTGAACGAATCTCTTATCCACTTTACTGGCCAGCTGCACTTCAAACAATATATTTCCAGTAGGAGAGCCAGGTACGGCTTAAAGCAAAACAAACTTTGGGATAGAGCCACTGGATATGTGCACACCTTCCGCGTGTATGAAGGCAAAGACTCCCAGCTCCAGCCCCCTGAGTGCCCAGAGGGAAAATTGTCTGGGACCTGGCATACCCCCTGTTCAAAAAAGGATATCATATATGTGGACAACTATTACACCAGTTTGCCCCTTTTTCGTCACCTGTACCGTGAAAAAACCCTGGCCTATGGTACTTCTAGAAAAAACAGGAAGGGCTTCCCACAAAATGTAATCACAAAAAGGCTACAAAGGGGGGATTCTGCATTTCTGAGAAATGAGGAAGTGTTAGCCGTGAAGTGGAGGGACAAGAAAGATGTTTAAGTCATGTCCACCATCCACAATGACACTTGGGTGGAGATTCACAGAGGACGTGGCCCCATTGTAAAGCCTGAATGTGTCTACGATTATAATCAGTTCATGGGGGGGGTGAATTTATACGACCAGATGCTACAACCATATTTATTGACCCAAATGTCCCCGTTACTGGTATACAAAAGTTGCATTTCATCTCTTTCATATGGCAATGTATAATTCAACAGAAAGCCAACTCATCACCTACCTCAAATATATTGAAGATATTGTCATTGCCCTAAATTACCAGCAAGGACCCGCCCCAGGAAGCATAGTGTAAGTCGACTTCATTAACAAGGTTTTCCCTATAACATTCCCCCACAGAATCAGGAAGAAGTCACCAAAAGAAATATTGTGTGTGCAGCAGAGGAGGAGTTAGAAGAGACACTATTTATCATTCTCCTCAATGTCCCTCCCAACCTGGCCTATGCATCGGAGAATGCTTCAGAATTTATCACACATCGGTAAGATATTAGTTGCCCTTATTTTTAACAGACTGCCATTTCCCCGTTTCAAATACCTGTGCGGATCATTTGCCTGCTACCACGTTTTTACCTTCCACGTTATCTGACTCTGGCCTGTTTACCTCCAAAAAAAACAGGAAGGGCTTACCACATAATTGAATCACAAAATGGCTACAAAGGGGGGAATTGGCATTTCTGAGAAAAGAGGAAGTGTTAGCCATGAGATGGAGGGACAAGAAAGATGTTTATGTCATGTCCACCATCCACAATGACACCTGGGTGGAGATTCACAGAGGGCACGGCCCCCATTGTAAAGCCTGAATGTGTCCACGATTATAATCAGTTCATGGAGGGTGGATTTAAATGATCAGATGCTACAACCATGTTTATCAACCCAAAAGTCCCCGTTACTGGTAAAAAAAAAGTTGCATTTCATCTCTTTCATATGGCAATGTATAATTCGTATTTCTGCTATCAGAAGTCAACAGAAAGCCAACCCATCACCTACCTCAAATATATTGAAGATATTGTCACTGCCCTCATTTACCAGCAAGGACCTGCCCCAGGAAGCATAGTGTGAGTCAACTTCATGAGAAACATTTTCCCTATAACATTCCCCCACAGAATCAGGAAGAAGCCAAAAGAAATGTCGTGTGTGCGGCAGAGGAGGAGTTAGAAGGGAGACTATTTATCATTCTCCTCAATGTCCCTCCCAACCTGGCCTATGCATCGGAGAATGCTTCAGAATTTATCACACATCCGTAAGATATTAGTTGCCCTTATTTTTAACAGACTGCCATTTCCCTGTTTCAAATACCTGTGCGAATCATTTTCCTGCTACCACGTTTTTACCGTCCACGTTATCTGACTCTGGCCTGTTTACAGACGATGCATTTGCTTGCCATTTTAAACCACATTTCTGACTTCCACGTGCACCGCCCTTAGCCTGTTAATTGCCTGCTACTTAGACTGATCTTTTGCCCTTCTATTTTAGTACACAGGGGTCTCACATATGCGAGGGGGCTTCAGAATAGCATCCCGATTGCACTCTTACATTTCTTATTGCGTTTTTGTACTTTCAGAATGTGGACGATTACCCCTTTGGCTTTAATTTTTTTAAAGGACAGTTATTTCTCTTTAATATGCCTTCAACATCCAGGCTATTACATTTCCCAATAATAATATTAACATCTCCCTGCCTTGTAACTGTGAGGGGAGATTAGTCTCCTCTTCAACCTTTAGGCTAGGGGCCTGTAGCATACACCCACTAATAATTTCTCATGTGTTTTTTAACTTTGAAGCGCCAGACACAAGGATTCCTCCTCCTCCCTTGCCCTGTTAGCAATGTAATTCCTTGTGTTCACTAGCGAATGAACCTTGACATACATGGATACTCCTCCCCTTTTTCTACCTACCCTGTCCCTTTGATTTATGGAATACCCCTGGACAGTTGCAAGCCAGTCGAGTGAGCTGTCAAACCAGGTTTCTGATATTCCCACAAAGTAAACATCCTCCTCATGTATCAATAGTTCCAGTTCCTCAATTTTATTCACCAAACTTCTAGTGATACGATATATTGATTTGTAGCCAAACATATTCTAGCAGAAGCAAAATGTGGACAAGAAAAGAATAAGGAACTAAAAAAAAAAAAAAAAATACTAAAAAATGAACGCATTTTTTTAAATATATTTGTATATCTCTCAGCTAACTAGTTATTTTTGCTTCTGTTTGCAGTTGAAAGTTAGCATTTAAAATATTAAAGTTCTTTATTTTACTAAATCTACCTAATTTACTCCAGTTTTTTTTTTTTTTAATAACAATGTGCAGGAAAATCACTATGTGGTTCCACAATTTCATGCAAGTTGCAGTGTTATTGAAGGATAACACACTACTTGCACTTTCAATGTTTTTTTTCTGTAATGTTACAAGACAATTCTGCTTACTAATTTTTACTGTTTTACTGAAAAAAGGCATAACACCCCTGTACCAAAAATACCAGACCGATACACTAGGCATAAGGAATAATATCTTTGTATTGAGGGCTGTAAATAATTGCTACACATCTTCAATAAAATCAACCCAGTTAACCTGTGGAAACTGCTTAGAATGCCATTGATTGGCTTTTCCTCTGATACAGTTATAAAAAAAGTAAATACACCCAATTAAATTTTCTTTTTCAACATATTGTAACAGGCAAATGTTAGATTCAAACAGTACCTATAGATAAAGGTTATAAACATGATCAAACAACACATAAAATTGACATGGTGTCTTCATTTCCATAATCTAAATGACTGAAAATGCAGATTTATCATGTATAAAAAGTATTTAAATGCTTATATTTTTCACCACTTCAAATCCATGGAATTAGAATCAAATTATTCATATAAGGTGCCATTGATTAGAATCTCCTTAGGCTTAGTTTGCACTTGCGGTTAGAGGTGATAAAAACAGGCAGTTGAGTCACATTTTTATGGCCCTCCAATCATCCCCTTAAGCTGCAAAGGCAACCAGATGGGTTGTACACATGCTGTTGCCACAATGCTTTGTATAGTAACATGGCTAAATGTATTCCCAATGCCACATTTGGTGGGCAGTACCTCTGTCAAACATGAAATGTGTAAGTGAATAAGGCCAACTATGGGCCAAATACTTTGCCCATGATTCCTATTCCCATCTGGCTGCCCAGAATAAAAAAAAAAAACAGGCATTGAGGAAGCAGCAAATGCCTGTCAGCCAACCGTGCACTTATCTGTGAAAAAGTTATTTACCATGTATTGCTCTTTACAAAGTGACACGGGTGTAAATAAGCCCTTTAGAAAGTATGCAGGATAAGCTGATCTTAGTTAAACCTTATGTATCTGGTGTTCTCTTTGCATATGACATCTGTGGTGTCCTTATGCCAAAAATCAAAAGAGCTCCCTTAGAAAGAAGGTTTAGAGAGTCTATAATTCTAGTTAGGGATTAGAAAAGATTTCTAAATTATTTTATGGAAAATAATCTACAAATTATATTGATTTTAAACAACTGCCAAAGCCCTACAAATTCAGCTCAAGGGCTGACCGTTTGATGCTAGAACACATTGATTACAAATGCTGTGGGAAACATTTACCTTCAATGTTACAGAGGGCACTGACCACCAATGGTAAAAGGGAGCAGTGAGCATCAGTGATGCAGTAGGCAGTGACCACTAATGCTGCAGAAGGCACTGGCCAATTACCACTAACTTTAAGGGTGCACTCACACTTGACAAACAACCATTAAGGGGATACTTACACTGACCACCATTGCAAGAGAGCACTTACTCCTAAGTGCTGCATTTGTTAAGTAATTGGGTGATGTGTATTACATACACTACATCAAAGTGTTCCTTGTCTTAACCACAGGTGTGCGCATGGGATGTGCCAGTTGTGCCTGGGCACACCGTAATCACCAGGTTTGCTAATTGTGTAGTGTCTCTAAAAGTATTGAGTATTAATGGTCAGTGTCTTCTGAAGCATTGGTGGTCAGTCTTCCTTGAAGCACCAGTGATGATTGCCACCTAGAAAATTGGAGGTCAGAGCTCCCTGTATAATTAGTGGTTAGGGCTCATCATCCCCAACATTGGTAGTCAGTGCCCCCTGTAGCACTGATGGCCAGTTTCCCCCCATAAAACTGGTGGTTTATGGTCAATGTCTCATCCTATAGAGCTCCTTTTGTTAGTGGGAAGTGGGAGCTTTGAAAGACAAACAATTGATGCTCACATGAGAGAAGATGAAGGGGTCTTTTGGCTCCTCACTCCAGGGTCTACCTTGAGTGCCATAATTATATACATGGCATAAAGAGGAATATCCAACATCTATAGTGCACTTCTCTATTTGAATTGCTATGTGTTCATAGGTCTATCTATGCTCTCTATTCAACAATGTTTTCAACAGATCCTTTGAAAACTGATCTGTAAAATACATTGTTGTAAAAAAACATAGAACACAGTTTAGTGCAATTACCACTGGACAGTCAGAATGATTTTGTGCATTTACAGGTGTAGTTACACCTGGGGCAAATGTCAGGAGACTGGAGTCTAGTGGTGCCTATGGTTTGATGAGAATGGACATGAGTTCCAAAGCTGAAATTGAACCAGAAATTGATCTTTCAACATGGTAATGATCCAAAGCTCATAAGCAAATCAAACAATAAATGGCTTGAAAAGAATAAATAGAGGAATATGGACTGTCCTAGTTAAAGAAAATATTTTAGTTTTATTGAAATGTGGTGGAAAGTTCATGCAAAAAAAAGTAAATGTTAGAGACTGGCAGGCATTTATGAAAAAATACTTACAAGAAATAATTTTGCTAAAGAGGGAAATACCAACTTCTGAAAATGTACTCACTTGGGTGTACTAACTTTTTCCACAGATCACCATTACATCTTCTGGTATTCTTGTTATAAAAACGATTGTGTTTTTATGCAAGAGTGTTTCATTAATTAACTTCGGAGGAGCCTGTTGAGGTTTGTACCTGCAGCTGAAATATACAGTATATGGGCTAGTTTAAGAAAAACAGGGCACCCTGTTGCTATACAGATACAAACCAGTTGCCAGGTGTGCTATGCTGGTATCTCTAAGGTTGGGATTTATAATTGTTATGTTTACTTTTCTTTAATTTAACAGACAAATATTCTGGATGTGATCTTTGCTGAAACCTTTTGTATTTATGAAGATTAACCACTTGAGGACTTGGTTGTGAATATAGCTTCCTGTCCAGGCCATTTTTCAGTTTTCAGCACTGTTATACTTTGAATGACACTTACTTATGCAGCACTGTACCCAAATTAAATTTGGTATCTTTTTTTGATACAGATGGAGCTTTCTTTTGGTGGTATTACATTACCACTGGGCTTTTTTTTTTTCTTACTATATAAAGGAACAAATATTTCAGTTAAGTTTCTGTTAAAAAAATAATTATCAGTTCTTCATAAATTTAGGCCAAATGTATTCTGCAACATTTCATACATATATACATGTATATATATATATATATATATATTTTTTTTTTTTTAAGTGTGATAGTTATAGAGTCTACAAAATTATAGAATATATACTGTATGTAAAATATATCAATCTTAAAATAATAATTTCCTATCTCATTTTTTGAAGCCCTAAAATGCAAGGACAATCAAAACACCTCCAAAATTACCAATTTTTACAAAGTAGACAGTCCAAGGCATTTTAGAGGCATGGTAAGTTTTTTGAAGTTGTAATTTTTTGCCACAGTTTTTGGGAAAATGAAGAATTTACCTAAAATTTGAAATGTTTTTTGAATTTATTTTACAAAGCTTTTTTGGAATTTATTTTACAAGGCTTTACAAGGTATTTCTCACAGCATGGGCATACTTACAAATACATCCAAAACACATTCTACAATGCCTCCCAAGTATGAGGATACCACATGTGTGAGACTTTTTCTTCAGACCCTGTAGTGAACAAGAGAATCATCCACAAAATATTGCCCTCTATTGGGTGTACAAAATCCTGGTGTTAAATATGGTAGTACATGCACTAACGTGCAATAATTCACCCCCTATGTGTATATGACAACCAACAATTATACATTTTACACCAGGATTTTGCAGTCTTTGTTTAGTTTATACACAAAGATTGACACCTGTTTTATAATCACTTTGTTTGTTTAGCTTGGATATTGCACAAGAGTGAGGTAGATTGCATTTTTTCCAGCCACCATTATTTGTTTTATACTGAAGGAGCACTGCATTTTCTCTTGTTTATTACTTTTCAGGAGCCTGGCTGAATAGAGATGCCCAAAATCCAAGGAGAACCTTGGGGCTTGCCCTGGGCATTAATTATGCATCTAATGTCTTGACTACCTTTTACATTTTGAGGCCCTGGAGCATCAGGACAGTAGAAACACTTACAAAATGACCGCATTTTGGAAAGTAAACACCCAATAGTGTTTTAGGAGGCATGGTGAGTCTTGTGAAAATTTCCTTTATTGCCACATGTTTTTGGAAGATGATGAAAGAAATTTGTTTTTTATTACATATTATTGTCAAATAAAAATAAATTCCTAACATGCAGTATGGACGTACTTAGAATTACGCCCCAAAACACATTCTACCACTCCTCCTGAGTATGGGGATACCACATGTGTGAGACTTTCTTTTACAGCCTAGCCACATACAGGGATCCAAAATTCAAGAAACACCTTCAGGTTTTCAAGGGGCATAAATTAAGCATCTAATTTTCTGACTACATATCACTAGAGATGGGCTGAACAATCCTCTGTTCAGTTTACAGCAGGACTCCGGAACAGGGGAAAAATTCTAACCTGAATGGCGAACCCTATTGAAGTTTATGGAAGCTGAACAGGAAAAATCATAGGTGCCTATTTTGAAGGCTTATATGCAAGTAATTGGCCATGAAAGGGGTATGGAGGTCCCAGTACTGCCCTAAGGGACATGTATCAATGTAAAATAAAATGTTTAAAACAATATTTTTAGTTGGTGGCAAACCCATCATTCCCTATAGGGTCTGGTGAAGCCTGTGGCCTAGGTTGGGCAACCACTGGTGAATTGAGCCAATTAGGCACTTGTATGGTTCCTATGCCAGCAAACCAAACAAATCCAATAGTTTGGATAGGTGTTTTAGGGCGAACGTACAGTTGCCTTTACGTATGATGAGATGAAAAGGGTAGTCCCATTTTTATGATAGGCTTGCTCTCTTTAGCTCATCAAGTAATGGTTTCAGGAATGTTCTCATTTCCTGGACACATCTGGTAGCAGGTGGAGGTGTGCACCAACAAAGTCCAACAGCTCCTTTCCCCATGCCTGTTGCAGAATTTCTTATTTTAATGTGTAGCAGTGCAGGTAGCACAGCACTTCTCTGAGACAATATTTTTGAGGGCCAGGGCTCAAGAGTTCTATGGACCCTGTTTAAGGCAACATCAGTCTAGTGAGGGCGGTCAAGGTAACTATTGAAGATAGCCATGTTACTGTGGCTTGTAGGTTCACCTGGGTAGTAGCTTCTGAGATACTCCAAAGCCTGATTTTTTGGCACGACTTCTGTTTTCCAAATCATTCCATAGGAAAATGTGAAAAGTCGGCCTTGTTCTGTAGTAAGGACCATATGGTAATCCTAGGGTGCCGTGTTTAGCCCAGCCTGCTGCTGAGGTAGTTAGGGGGGTTTTACTCACCACTATCACTGGCTGGATATTAAGTGAAGAGAGAGTCCCCCGATGTCCAAGTCTGTAAGCTCAGTTGTGGGAGTTGGCAGCCTGCCACTTCCACAGTGTTCTTCAGTAGAGTGAGTCCACTCCTCTGCACTGTAGCGGATGTTGGACAATAAAGAGAGCGAGTGTGGGAGACATAGAGACAGGTCACTAAGCGGAGAGAATGACCGCATGGTTTGATCAGTATTATTGCTGCCGATTCCCAAAGGTGCAGGCTGCTGTGACCAATCTGGTGCCTTGTGCTCTCCTGTCATCCTGCTGGAATCGCCATCTTGCCACAGTCCAGCAAGGAGGCTATATTGCTCAAGAGCTCAGCTAAGAGGACTCCCTCTTTTTTTTTTTAACATAGTAGGGTGAATAGAATGTATCTTCAGTTGGTTGTGGGAGTGATTATCCTTCAGTGTGATCTCTTCTTTGTTGTAATTATCATTATTCATTTCATCTGTGTAAATTTATTACAACAGTTCAAGTGGTTCCATATGAGATATATACAAGATCTGTATTCAACATGCTGTTTTTTTTTGTTTCTTGCTTGAATAAGGGCTGGATTTTTGGCCTCTAACGGTCTTTATTTTGGAAACAGTTTTATATGTTTATAATTTTCTTAAAATACATTTTATGTTGCATGCTGCAACCCCTGAGCTTTCCTTATTTTCTGTATGAGACTTTGTTGAATTGCATCTATGATTCAGTCTGGGTGCGATTCACCCATTTGTTTTACCACAAGTAGTTACCCTCTAAAAATAATATCACTCAATATATATGAAAATTGAATAAATATGCTACAGAAGATAAAATTTCATTCTAAAATTGAAATTTTTCTGATAGGTAGAAATAATATCACCAAAGGCATCCCATTGTTACAGCTACATACAGTAGGAAAGAAATAGTCATGTACATGACGACAAAAATTTGTTTTGTTTCATTTAGACTTGTTCTTCTAGTTATTTAGTGTAGGTAAATTTAGTTGATTCGTTCAATTTGTATTTGGAATTCTTATTCGAGATCCATATTTGGAATTTGATAAATTTCGAACCGGTTGAATCTAAAATTTTACATTTTTTTATTTTTTATTTGAATGAGTCAAAGTGAACAAACAAAAGAAAAATTTTCATCAAATGATTACAATGACTCTTTAACCTGTTGCCGACTGCCCATCACAGATATACTGCGGCAGAGCAGCTCGGCTGTACAAAATCACGTAGATCTACGTGATTTTGTGCACAAGGTCTTGGCGGCATGCGCATGCTGTCTGAGCTGCTCTCCCGCTGTGTTTAGACACAGTGGGAGGCGGGCTGTGGGAGGAGCAGCAGCGATTGCTGCCGGCCTCCTGCGATCTTCAGAGAAGCTGACAGAAGCCCCGCCTGCTTATGTAAACAAAGCAGGCAAGTCCTCTGTCACACCGGCAGGGAGAGATCAGGAGTTTCAGCTAAGCTGTAACACTGATCTCTGTGTGCCTGTCACAGAACCCCCCCCCGCATTGAGTGAGCACCAACAGGCATACATTAACCCCTTTGATCACCCTCATTATTAACCCCTTCCCTGCCAGTGTCATTTATACAGTAACAGTGCATATTATTTAGCACTGATTACTGTAATAATGTCACTGGTCCCCAAAAAGTTTCAAAAATGTCAGTTAGTGGTCCGATCTGTCTGCCGCAATGTCTCAGTCCCGCTAAAAAATGCTGATCACCGCCATTACTAATAAAAACAAAAGAAAAAATTAAAAATTCCAAAAATCTATCCCGTAGTTTGTAAACGATATAACTTTTGCGCAAACCAAATACGCATTTTGGGATTTTTTTTAACCAAAAATATGTAGCAGAAAAAAAATTGGCCTAAAATGATAAAAAAATTGGATTTAAATTTATAGCAGAAAGTAAAAAATATTGCGTTTTTTTCAAAATTGACACTCTTTTTTTGTTTATAGCGCAAAATTTAAAAACCGCAGAGGTGATCAAATACCACCAAAAGAAAGCTCTATTTGTGGGGGAAAAAAGGACATAAAGTGTATTTGGTTACAGGGTCGCACGACCACTCAATTTTTTGTGAAAGTAACACAACGCCGAATCACAAAAAATAGCCTGGTCATTAAGGGGGTAAAACCTTCTGGAGCTCAAGTGGTTAAATCATCTTTGAATTAACAAAAACAGCATTATTTGAAATGGTACTCTAATAACACAAACAGTCTTTGATTTCAGAAATATGTTTACAGTACAAATTCAAATGTAAAATTGGATTTAAATTTCTATTTGAATTTCGGAAATTTGTTCAAATTTTGTTTTGTTATTCAGAGCATTCAGTAAATGTTGTTTATACTGTAAGTCGGGTATTCAGACATTTTGGAATCTCTGAATAAGGAAAAATGTGTCTGAATATTTATTCAGAACGAAGTGAACCAAGCATTACTAGAAATAAATAACAATTTGAAAAGTCTAAAGCGAGTTGCAAATGGATATGTTAGAAAACTACCACTTTTGAAACGTATGTACCTACAATTGAAACAGACTTATTTTATATTATACTATAATTGAGTACTGTCCATGATTCTTTTTTATTTGCACTAGCATACAAATTTTATGCTACCTTCTTCAAGGTCCAAGCAGTACTCTTACACAAAGTTTTAGCAGAATGTTAATGCGACAATCGCTGACAAACATACACAGCAATGTAATCAAACTTGAATACTTTGTGAAATAAGGCAGTGAGGGAGAGTTATGGAATAGGAGGGGGAAGAGAGAAGTCATAAAACTGCCAGGTAGTGATTTGAAAAACTGAGGCCCAAAGGTAGTCCGTTATCTTTTCTGTTATCATTCTTAGTTCAAACTGTTTCCTTTCCTGAGTAGTTTGAGTTAGTTCCCAAAATTCCAAAAAACAAAATTCATGTCTTCCATAGTGCGGTCTGGTAATGAGAAATGATGTCCCACAGGTGTGCAGAAATCATCCTCCTTATGTTCCTAATTAAATGGCATGTCTGTGTAACTTCATTCTTTTTTGTAATTTCTGTCCTGTTTTACCAACGTAAGATCCTTTGTTACATTTTTTGCATTGAATGAGATACACAACATTACTGGAAGCACAGATATATGTTTTGTAATACTGAAGGTCCCTTTTGTGTGTGTGACATGTTTTAATAGGTTGATTTGGCGGCACAATTTGCAGCATTTTTTGTTGCAGGGTTTGGTTTCTTTATTTGTGACTTCATAATCATAATGACATTTCCTGCTAATTAGTTTATGTATGAGGTTGAGTGGCTGCCTGAAAGTCAGCATTGGGTGTTCTTGACATATTTTTTTAAGCGTTTCATCCTCTGTTATGATGGGTTGCAAATCTTTGATTATCTTTCTTGTCTCTTCTACTGCTGGATTATATGTGGTTACTAGAGGTTCACGGTTATTTGTTTTTCCTCTGTGTACTGGAGGCCATTTAGGTTTTTGGAGTCATTTTATGCTTGTATTGATGAATTTGTCCATGTAACTTTTTTATGGAAAGAGTCTGTCAGTACTCATGAAAAGCTCCTGACCCCCTTTATGATTGGGATGTTTCTGATCACATGACCACCGTGACAGCCAATCATGGTGGTCACATGGTTACAAGCCCCACCTCCTGGAATGCCAAACCCCTTAAAGGGACAAGGGTTAATTACCATTGCTGTGTATGTTTGTGTCTGTGTGTGTTTTTTTCCCCAGATTGTCTTATTAACATGCTGCTAAAATGTTGGGGTTGACTCACTAAAACTGTAGAGTGCAAAATCTGGTGTGGCTGTGCATGGTAGCCAATCGGTTTCTAACTTTAGCTTGTTCAATTAAGCTTTGACAAAAAAAACTGGAACCCCATTGTGTATTAGTACTACTTGGATCTTGAAGAAGGGGGTACTCCCTAAAAGCTTGTCCTTAAAATTTGGGTGTTAGTGCAAATAAAACTGTATATTGTTTTTGTAACAAGTGCACTAATGGCTACCATCAGCTCAAGCATAGTATACTATGTAATAGAAAAAAACAACAACACTATAGTGGTATATAAAGCCATAACAGCTATTTAAAGATTAAGTGCACTTTCATTTAAAGCACACTTTTTCTTCTCACCCCCCCCCCCTCCGCTTTCCCAACCAATCTCATTTTCTGCAGATGAATTCTTACTGAGAACTACTGCTTGTTGCCTCTTGACATCCAGTGCCATAAATCTTCTCACCCTGGCTGCCCCTGCACAGTAGGGTCCATTAGAAGTCTATAAGGCTCATCTCCCTTGATTTCCTGGCTTACAGATGGAGATAGAAGAGCACTACAGGAGTCTTCAATGCCCAACTGTGCAAGCTCTGCAAGGGAGCAAGGGAGAGAAGACTTGCAGCATGTCCCTCTCCCCTAATTTTTTCCCTCTTTATTCCTCTCACTTACTTCTCAACTATCCACTCTCTCCCTCACCACCATCTACGCTATCACCCTCTCCTTCCTGCTCCTTTTCTTCTTATGCTGTCATATCCTTCCCTCCCAAAACATCTCTTCTCACTGTTATGACAAGATAAAAACAAACCTTACCTGTACTATAGGTCCCTTTGTTCATATTGAGCTAAACTCTACCCTTTATTAGCTGAGCATGCCAAAGAGCCTTATTTGACACTACCTTACATCACTAATGAGGACTCAACTCATAATCCAGGATTAGGTTAATTA
This sequence comes from Pelophylax lessonae, assembly GCF_965119305.1. NCBI lineage: Eukaryota > Metazoa > Chordata > Amphibia > Anura > Ranidae > Pelophylax > Pelophylax lessonae. The sequence continues at coordinate 402,090,727 of NC_138769.1, forward strand.
GTTGTTTCTAATGGATTTTACAATTTTTCAGGCACCCTGTGTACCTGAATTTTGTTATTTATAACTAAGAGCAATTTTCAGTTGCAAACATGTATTGTAATATACTCTCTTTGGGTGAATCTTAAATAAAGAATAGAAACACTTCAAATGTTTGGGTTGTTTTTTCCCACCCAATTTGTCTCATAGTTTAACATTAATGTATTATTAAACCCAGGACCCTGCATTCACTATATCTGGTCTCCTACAGTACACAGAACATGAAAATGCAATAATTTTAGTAAATATAAACTGCTAAATACCTTTTTTTATCATCAGTATATATCAGTCTTGTGGCTTCTATCAGTAACCAGCCAAGCACTGGTTAAAGCTTGTAGGAGGGGTTTTCATTCTCTTCTGACTGTCCTATGAGGCTGCAGGGTCCCTGACCCTCTGTCCAGACAATGCTTATTAGCCTTGTACTGATCACATGTACTCTCCCAAGAAAAAAAAAAAACTCTCTAGCAATACACACCAAACTGAGCATGTGCAGAGTGCCCCAGGGCTCTGTTCGATCAGGAGATGGATTGGGGACTGTGGAAGAAGGAGAGGATCAAAGAAAACATGATCAAACCGCCCTTTGACACATGATTAACTCCTTAGGTTCCACAGCAAGTATAACAAGCATGCTTTACTGCATATACAGACGGATTTTACTGTTGTAAATGTAGTGACACTTTCAAGTGTATGTATACACTGTTAGGTTTTACTCCAATCTATAGCTCTAATGGAGAGATTTCTCCACTTTCTCTCTTGTAAAAAGTTTTTCTCCAGGACAGGAAGTGAGCGGACATTTAACAGCAAAACAGACAAAAGTAAAAATTGCAGATTTTCCCTTTTTTCCTGTCTAGTACAGAAAATGAGACGGAATTACTCTAATGGGTAATCTTTCCTCATTTTTAATCTTTCCCCATTCTATCCAAATCCAGTTTTGGGTATAGATACACTTTAAGCGAAGTTTTGATGTTTTGCTTCCTTTTAAATTTGCAACACAGTCATAATAAATTAGACATAGATTTGATTCTCGCAAAACTCTGATATGCCAAGAGATTTAACATATCCATTGATTTTAACTATTGACAACATAGCTTAATTTAACCAGCAATATACCCAGCAATTAACCTAGAAATTTAACAACGGTTATGTTTCCTTTAAGGTATTTATCAATATTTATATTTTTCTTTATATATTTTTTCCCTTCTTAGCATTTATACATTATTTTAAAATTTTGGATTTAATCTCCTGTTTATCATTTGATCCCTTTTGCGTTACTTGGGGACTTTGACCTTTGCCTGTGAGGTGTCGTCTTTGAGCCTTTGACATACAGGCGGTTTTTCCTTGTACTTTGCTTACACATTTTTGCATGTCTGACTGGTTAAATGTAAGTATTATATGCCGGGATGGTATCTGATGTGCTTTTAGCATGTTATATTATCCCAAATGTTTGTATACTGATTATCTCTTTTATATTTGCTTCAGAGATGATTATTTAGTGGACATCTTTTCCCTTAGAAGACTATTTGTTGCAAACGCGTAGGAGTTACCTGTCCACGTACCTCTACTGTATCTTGTAAACTTGGCTTTACCTCATGTATTTACAGTCTTTCATGTGTTTGCATTGTTTTTAGTATGCACTTACTTATGATTGTCTATTTTAGGGCCTTTTGGCTTTTTTGTATGAATAAAGTTTATATAATTTTTATTTTACTGTTATTGCTTCTTTTTCCTTTTCTTGTTTTACTCTTTATACATTTGGTATTGTATAGTCCTGTTTTTTCCCCATGTGATCCCACTGAGGATTTCCTATTAACCATTTGGGATAGATACCCCTTTATGTGTCCTTTTCAGCATTGTGGAATTTAGCTGATTTGTATATTTCCTTTTATGTCAATAATTATATTTTTACACAACTTTATAATTTCAATAAATCCTAAAATCACAGCAGTAATATCATATTTAATTCTCAGGGTGACTTTACAATGTATAAATGGCAAATTATTTAAATATTTACAATGCTTTATTCATTGCCAAAAGACAAAAGTTGCAGCTATGTATACCAATTGTTGTGTCTATGTCATTTAGTCATAAATTTGTTTAGTATTTAAAGCTCAGGAACACACTGAACATTGGACAGAACACAAAGATGTAGCTATTAGTAACACAGCATGTAAACTTTGAAATAGTTGTATCAAGCACGTGTCTTTGTTATCATACAAATGTGAATAAACAAAATAAGAAGAGGAATGGTAATTCAACATTACCTGTATGATATATGAAGCTAAGGAATAATGTAATAGGCGTTTTGTTGACAGTAATTGCATGCTATGAAGGACTGTGGAAAATATCTCTATTTTATCTTAGCCTTAATTGTTAAAATATAAAATTGTACAATCTAATCTTTTTAAGACTTATTCATGTTTATTAGCAGAGGACATATACAGTAACTAAAAATAAAATTTTGAAGCAACACACAGACTTCTGGGCCATTTCTTGAAGGCTTGTAATCTTTGGAAGCCACAAAAGGACTTCATTATCGTGTGACAGTAGATGGCCATTATAAATTAGTAAACAGTGTGACAGTCACCAAAAATGTTATTTTACGGGGCGTGTCCAGGCAGCAAGGAAGAAGGCCACATAGTTCAGAGCTCCTGTCTCCACGAGGCTTCTAGTGGTGAATACAGCGACAGAGGAGCGACTTAACAGCCGAGATACTGTTGAGGTCCCACCAACACCTGAGCGGCATGTCTAAGCAGAGGAACCCAGTCAAACCTCCCTATCGGCTCAATTACTTCTTTCCCATGACCGGACCATGAGATGTGCAAGATGACGCCAGCAACGTGCGGGGAGCAACAGCCTGGTCTCATGCCCGGCTCCCATATGCGGACACCACAGCCTAGAGACCCAGCTCCAGCAATGGGTTATAACCCCCTTCCACCTCTACCACAAGCAGCCTTACCAAGGCAGAGGAGAGAAGATGATTCCTCTCCAGCTTCCCCAGCTCAGGCTAGTACTAGGGGAAGATTACAGGACATGCAGCACGGTCCACCCATAGAAGCATTCCCTGCTGCTGACTATCCCATAACAGAGCATACTATGAAAAACATGCTGCTCTCTCTCAGAAATACCCTGTTTAGTGATTACTCAGAGATGCTAACCAAACTTAATGACACTGTTCATACACATGCTACCAATAAACATCATATTGAAAGCAAAATGGCAGATATCTATACAGCCCATAATTATATGATGGATGCGTATACAGATCAAGACTCTGAGCCAGAAATCGTACCCAGAGACACTCTGGCACACATACATTTCTTTGGTGTCAAAGATCGAGTTATGTTAGCAGCCAAACAAAATCCTATCCTGCCTGACGGAATATCCCTATATGCTGATATATCCCAGCAAACAGCTCTAAACAGGAAAAAGCTTGCTCCTCTTACCAAGGTTCTGCGGAACAATAACATTTCCTACCAATGGGGCTTCCTCACAAAGTTGCTGGTGACTTGGAATGGCACAAAAGTCCCTATTTACAGCATGGAAAAAGACCTGCTTCTCTTCAAACAATGGCAACTGCTTTTTACAGATGATATGTTGATCCAACCACATCCCCCAGCCCGTCTAGAGATGTATTGATCCCAAACTTAGGGCAGTCTTTGTAGACTGAGCCACTGTCGCCTCCTAGATAATTCCAAGACCTCTTACGGAGGACATGGAGCCACCCTTGCTGTACTCCCAAGTTTTCCAGAAGAAACCCGGAAGCCTACATTGTAGGCCCTCTGGTAGTTCTTTTTTTTCTCTTCAGTATGTACTCTCGTTTAAAACAGCAGCTTATGCTGCCCATTTTGCCTGCCTTTTTTGCAGGTCTCTTTTTATTTTTGTCATTCCTATTGTCTCTCTCTTCCTCCCTATGGCCCTTTCCTATGTCCCAGCATCGTTGGCCAGATGTGTCACCTCATCCTCTCACCTACACCACATCCCCACCCCCCCACTGTTACTCTCCTGGAGACACCAGACCAGACCTCATCTTAACGTTGCGCTGCCTGCTACACTTGGAATTGCCTACCTCTCGGACTCTAAGCACTACCACATATGGAAATTAAATGATGATGAATCCCCTCCAACTTCACAAGTGGACTCTTGCTTTTGCCCATGCCTATACAATTTGTTTCTCTCAACGTTAAAGGGGACTTAATAGCCTATTCAAGTGGTCTATCTTTATGAAGGAAGCTGAATCCCTTAAAGGGGATATTCTGTTTACTCAAGAGACACACTTCATGGCCTCCAAATGCCCTGTTTTGCATTTAGGCAATACCCTCGTGTATTTTTGGCTAAAGGCCCAAAGAAAACTTGCAGAACCCTCATTGCATTCCACCACATCTGTGACGCCAGTGATCCACAAGGACGCTTTCTTATCCTGGTATGTGAACTCAACCACTCACTGTATACCCTATTAAACATATATGTCTCGAATACAAAACAAAAGAAGTTCCTGGGCTCCCTCCTACCAAAAGTAATGGAGGTGTGTCAGGGTACCCTGATTCTGGGGGGGGGGGGACATCAATGCAATCCTGGATCCATCCTTGGATTTGTCCTCAGACAAAAGGAAACCCACAATTCACTGCTGCACAAATTGGATCTCTACGACACCTGGAGATGCCTGCACACCCTGAAAAAAGGACGTTACCTTTATGTCTGCACCCCACGCCACGTTTTCATGAATTTACATTTTCCTTACAGATAAGAGGTCTTTGCAAATTGTATTGTGCTCGAATATTAGTATAATCTCCTGGTCTGACCACGCCCCAGTGTCCTTTGTATATGACGACACACTTAGCAACTTCCCTCCGCCTGGAGGCTCAAAACATCTCTTTTGGGAGACCAGAGCTTATACCAATAACAATTGCACTGTTTACTTTTTTACTCCCATGATAAGCCTGAAACTAACAGTTTCACCCTATGGAACACATACAAAGCTTATATGCCAGGAGTCTTGATCAAAATGTCCTCTAGGGTCAAGAGGCAGAGGAAGTTGCAAATAGATGAAGTGCTTCACTATATAACAGAATGCGAAAAATTTTAAAAATCTAACCCTAATCCTCAAACCACTCAAACCTTAACTGACGCTAGCCAAATTGAGAAACCTATTACTCTACAAGTATGAGAACCATCTAAAATATCTCAGAGTGAACATGTATAGCCTCAATACTATGGCAGGAGCTTGGTTAGCCAGAGTTAATGCGTGAAAACTCAAGCAAAAGATCACCCATGTCACGCACCCTATATCAAAGACCAACCTATTGAATCCACGAGATATAGTTAATACCTTTAGTGTGTATTAACAATCCCTATATGATTTGATATCGGACCCTGCTACACCACAACCCACCTCTACTACCATTGCTACCTTTCTTCAGTCAATCAATTTACCAGCGCTGACTCCTGAACAATTGGCATCTATATCCCAACCATTCACATTCCAAGAACTAAGCTCAGCTATTAGGAGACTCCGTGTCATAAATCCCCCGGAACGGATGGTTTCTCAAATTAAAAAAATTTCTGCACATATTTTTCACCCACATCTGCTATCAGTGTGCAACCTTCCCGCCTCCCCTCTCTGCCAACTGAAATGCTTAGAGCTCTTATTGTGATGACCCCAAACCCAAAAAAGACCCAGCCGTGGTCATGAATTATAGACCTATACCCCTGTTAAACACGGATGCAGAATTGCTGGCCAAACTACTTGACATGTGGCTACAATGTGTCCTAACCCTCCTTATCCACCCTGACCAGATAGGCTTTGTCCCTAGATGTTAGTCTCCTGATGGAACCAGACGCCTCCTGAAACTTATCACACAAGCTGGGCTCTCGTTAATGCCTTCTCTGCTCTTATCCTGAGATGCAGAAAAGGCATTCAATAGGTTCCATTGGGGTTTTTTAAGAGAAGTCCTACACAAATTTGGGATTACTGGCTGGCAGCTATCATATCTCTCTATTCCTCCCCTTCTGCCATGGTCCTTACCTCAGGTATACTGTCTAACTCCATCCACCACAATAATTGCACAAGGCAGGGCTGCCCCCTCTTCCCAATTATTGTTATACTGTTATTGGAACCCCTAGTGGAATGCATTAGATCTCATCCTCACAATACGGGACTATCTATGGCAAACCGCTAGCATAAGATCAGCTTGTTTGCGAATGATGTCATGCTCATAGTGACTAACCCTGAAGCAACAGGTTCTGTCTCAATTCAGTGCAGCATTCTTCTACAAATTAAATGACAAGTGCAAAATTGTAGGCCTCCACATCCCGTCGGGCCTCCGCAATCTCTTGCTTAGTAAGTTTCCATTTATCTGGACATCTGACTCAGCACCCTTCCTAGTTATCCAACACACCTAAGATATCAACCCTTTACGTTTAGAATTTCAAGCCCTTCCTAACATCCCTAACCCACGTCCTATCCCAGCTGAAAACTCAAGGGCTTTCTAAACTAGGCAGGATAGCGGCTCTGAAGATGATAATACTTCCAAAACCACTTTACCTGTATCGAACTCTTATTATTCCCTTACCAACCATGTTCCTCAGGAGTTTTCAAAGACCCTTCAGTCAGTTCATATGCAGCAACCACCCTGATTTTCCTTCCATATAATGATGAGGCATAGGAAAAATGGGGGCTTAGAAGTACCCAATGTCACCATATACTATAGGGCTTGTGTTCTAGATCAATTACAATACTGGTGGGAGCCCTCTGATGATAAAGTGTGGTCTAAAACGGAATCTGCTTTAATCCTGCATTGCGACCTATGGTCTACCCTTCTTGCCCACAGTTTAGGTCTACCCTGCTTGACATCTCTCTTTCCCCCAGTCAGCGCCTCATTACAGGTATAGTCGACATTGCAAAAAACATCTCTAACCTCTAAGGCCTCATGCACACTGGACGTTTTTACAGCTGCTGTTAGCAGCGTCAGACGTTTTTTTTTGCAGCTGCAGAACGCCCATCCATGTTATGCTATGGCCTCATGCACACATAGAGCTTTTAGGAGCTCCAAGTGGCATAGGCGTTTTACAGCTCCAAAAAAAACCCAGGAACTGTGGGTTCAGGAGCTCCAGCGTCAAGCTGCAAAAAACGTCTGACGCTGCTAAAGGCTCCATAAGGCTCCATAACGTTGCTTAACGTGCGTTAAGCCACGTTATACGTTTTTTTTTCTTCCATTCAAAATCAATGGCTCCCTACGGGAGCCTATTGATTTGAATGGAAGTCACACCGCAGGTCGGATCAGGGTGATCCGACTTGCGGTGCGACCTGCACTGTGAGAATCTTGAGGGGGAACTCCACGCCAAAATGGGGGAAAAAACGGCGTGAGGTTCCCCCCCCAGGTTCCAAACCAGGCCCTTAGTGTCTGGTATGGAATTTGAGGGTAGCCCCACGCCGAAAAAACGGCGTGGGGTCCCCCCCAAAATCCATACCAGAACATTATCTGAGCATGCAGTCCGGCATGCCAGGAAAGGGGAGGGGACGAGCGAGCGGCCCCACCCCCCCTGGATCATACCAGGCAACACGCCCTCAACATGGGGGGGTGTGGGTGCTTTGGGGCAGGGGGGGCTCTGCACCCCCCACCTCAAAGCACCTTGCCCCCATGTTGATGAGGACAAGGGCCTCATCCCCACAACCCTGGCCGGTGGTTGTGAGGGTCTGCGGGCAGGGGGCTCATCGGAATCTGGAAGCCCCCTTTAACAAGAGGGCCCCCCCAGATCCCAGACCCCCTCCCTATGTGAATGGGTATGGGGTACACTGTACCCCTACTCATTCACCCCATAAAATGCAGTGTATGGAAATAACCACAGGAGACGTTTTGGAAAATTTATTAAAAATCTTCATCCGGCTCTTTGGGGTCTTCTCCTCTCCGGGGGTCTTCTGCTCTTTTGCTGTCCGCCCTTCTGCTGTCCTCTCTTCTTGTCTTCTCCTCTCCGGGGGTCTTCTGCTGTCTTCTCCTCTCCGGGGGTCTTCTGCTCTTTTGCTGTCCGCCCTTCTGCTGTCCTCTCTTCTTGTCTTCTCCTCTCCGGGGGTCTTCTGCTGTCTTCTCCTCTCCGAGGGTCTTCTGCTCTTTTGCTGTCCGCCCTTCTTGTCTTCTCCTCTCCGGGGGTCTTCTGCTGTCTTCTCTCCGAGGGTCTTCTGCTCTTTTGCTGTCCGCCCTAGAGGGTCTTCTGCTGTCCGCCCTTCTGCTGTCCAATCTTCTTGTCTTCTCCTCTCCGGTCTTCTGCTCTTGTGCTGTCGGCTGTCGGCTGTCCTTCTTCCTCCGGTCCTCCTCCTCCGACGTCTCCAGCGATTATGCCGGCCTCTGGTCTCTGCAGCTTATTATATAGCCATTGGGGGCGTGGCCGCCAGGTGATGTCATCGGGAGACCACGCCCCATTGTGTCACAGATGACGTCATCTGTGACACAGAGCCGGATGAAGAGCCGGATGAAGATTTTTAATAAATTTTCCAAAACGTCTCCTGTGGTTATTTCCATACACTGCATTTTATGGGGTGAATGAGTAGGGGTACAGTGTACCCCATACCCATTCACATAGGGAGGGGGTCCGGGATCTGGGGGGGCCCCCTTGTTAAAGGGGGCTTCCAGATTCCGATGAGCCCCCTGCCCGCAGACCCCCACAACCACCGGCCAGGGTTGTGGGGATGAGGACCTTGTCCTCATCAACATGGGGGCAAGGTGCTTTGAGGTGGGGGGTGCAGAGCCCCCCCTGCCCCAAAGCACCCACACCCCCCCCCATGTTGAGGGCGTGTTGCCTGGTATGATCCAGGGGGGTGGGGCCGCTCGATCGTCCCCTCCCCTTTCCTGGCATGCCGGACTGCATGCTCAGATAAGGTTCTGGTATGGATTTTGGGGGGGACCCCACGCCGTTTTTTCGGCGTGGGGCTTCCCTCAAATTCCATACCAGACCCGAAGGGCCTGGTTTGGAACCTGGGGGGAAACCTCGCGCCGTTTTTTCCCCCATTTTGGCGTGGAGTTCCCCCTCAAGATTCTCACAGTGCAGGTCGCACCGCAAGTCGGATCACCCTGATCCGACCTGCGGTGTGACTTCCATTCAAATCAATAGGCTCCCATAGGGAACCATTGATTTTGAATGGAGGCAGAAAAAACGCTGCTAACAGCTGCTGTGGCCAAACGTGCAATAACGCTAATTGAAAAAGCTACTGAAAGCACGTTTTTACAGCTGCTGTTTCCCTGCGTTAAGTAAACAGCTTTTGAGCACGTTTTTATGACGCCCTGTGTGCATGGAGCCTTAATCTGTAACTTTCAAGTACCTAGCCAAGAAATTGCTCATTTTGTCTCCGACCTCCCTCTGTCTCGGTGGGATGGGAAAGGTATGGCATACCTTTCAGACCTGTATGATGGCCCTACTCTACATTCCTTTGAATACTTCTCCTCCCCATTTGACTTAGGACCCTCGGACCTCTTCCACTTCCAGCGTCTTAGTTCCTTCCTCCATAAGCACCCCCTAGTCTCTAAGGTCGAAATCCCTGTGTTGATCCGTTGATTCTTTCATGAATCACCTTGCAAATTAAGAGGCATCTCCCTCCTTTATAAGCATCTAAAAGAGGAAGACACCTTCACCAAAACAATTACTATGCTCAAATGGGAAAATGACTTAGGCACTCCAATTCCTGAGAAAGGTCGGTTACAAGCCCTGATCTCCATGTACTCCTCCTCACATTGCACAAACAATTGGGAACTGCTCCAAAAAATAACCCATCACTGGTACTTAACCCCCTTAAACTATCAAAAATGTACCCATGATATGGTGATTCCTGCTGGAGGAATTGCTGAGAATCTGGATCTCTATATCATGTACTATGGTTATGCAAATCCATTAATTCCTATTGGAACAACATTTTCACCCTGATCTCTGAACTAGTGGGAGAAAGTAGATCCCCTGAACCAGCCTTGGAAATTTTACATGTACGTAGGTATTGACACCTATGCATTTAAGCTGAGAGCAGTAATTATCCCTCTCTTGCTAGCTGCCAAACTGTACTTTACTAGGCTTTGGAACACCTAGACAATGCCAACCTTTACTGATGTATTGGCTACCCTCAATTATCAATGTGAAATGGAAAAGTTAATGTCTTTCAAAAAATTTTTCTATAGGAAATTTCATGATTCCTGGCTGCCCTGGCTTAAAAATGTGAAATGTATGGTTACTTCATAAGTTCACTTTTTCAGTTCTTACACCTGTTCAATTTATACCCACATGTGGTGTACTACTTTGATGCTTCAATATTTCAATCTCAACCTTGCAGCTCTAATCCTTCAATATTTACAGATTATGTCTGGCCTTCCCCAACCCTTCTTACCCGGTTCCTCTTAAAATCACATTGAGGTAACTCCACCAAGCTGTGGGTCATCCCCACAACATGTTCATCCTTCCTTTCTACCACAGTTGTACCATGTTTGCACTTATAGGCATATGTGACGTTGATTTACTGTATGTACCAACATGTTCCTCTTTGTTCTGTGTTTTGCTTCATAAACTATAATAAAGACGCATTGAAACAAAAACAAAAACAAAAAAAACGTTATTTTACCTGGGCACTTAAATATACACAGTAATACCCTTAAGCTATACATATATAGCTGAAAACATTGAGTAGAATTTTTAACTTTACATACCAAACTTTAATTTCATAGTAGTTTGCAAAGGAATAAAATCAATAATGGGAAAACTGCTTCTGGGGTCCTATAAGTAAAATATCAGGCAACAGGCAACAATCCTAAGGAGTAGTCCTTATTCTAGGCAGAGGGTCAGTAACAGGAGAATCCAATGATTTGGCAAAGCAATCAGAAACAGCAAAGCTGGGGGGGAGGGTAGGAAAACAGGTAGCAAGACTAGGTGGCAGGTAGCAAGATCCCTGGGCTTGTGGTGCCTAAATAAGGAACCAAAGTTAATCAAAGGAGGACATCAGTGGCAGGGAGGTCCATGGTCATTGGATATTCAATATACAGGAGTCTAGGCACATGGAACTGACCCTAGCTGCCTAGCAATGAGTATGCCTTTAAAGAGCCAAGTAGAGCACGTGTCATGCTCCTAACATTACCCCACCTCCCCCATGGATTAGAACCAGAGCCCTTTGGGACTGATTTGTTGGCAATAAGATAATGAAATCTGTTTACAAGTCTGCACACAGGGAGAGAGGAGGAAACTAAGAATTTTTCTCAGGGCTAAAGCCCATTGACTCGTCGAGGTTCTGAAAATAATTGATGATACTTTCAAAGTCCAAGATGCTGGTCATCTCATATTCCTTTTTTACTGTTGAACGTTAGTGGTGACTAAGAAGAAACAATGTTGACAAAAGGCAGAAGTTGTAATTCAAAGGAAACCTCGTTAACAAGTTAGGCTCCAGAAGGTTTTACCCCCTTCATGACTAGGGCATTTTTTGCTATTTGGCACTGCCCTACTTTAACTGTTAAATGCACAGTCATACAATGCTGTACCCAAATGAAAGGGCGCCGCCGTGGCATCCATTGAAAGTTCAGCACCCCTCCTCCTTTCCCCACCGCTGGGCCAATTAAAAAGCGCAGTGCGCTTCGCGCATGCACAGTGGGAAATGAGCTGTGAAGCTGAAAGGCCTCACTGCCGGTTTCCCTTATGAAAAATGGCAGCGGCAGCACCTGAAAGCCAATCCAAAAATCAGCTGGGATGCCGACATCACAGGCTCCCTGGACAGGTAAGTGTCTAAAAAATTAAAAGTCAGCAGTTACAGTATTTGTAGCTGCTGACTTTAAATTTTTTTTTTCCCCAGGCGGAACTCCTCTTTAGTGATCAAGGATTTTTAATGTGACTGTGATATTATGGAGAGGCATCTCTCTGCTTTGCAGGGAGAAAAAACAGCCACATCGCTGCTCCATGTACAGTGTCCTGTGTTGTTAGAAAAACACAGGTATCTGTACTGTGATTCGCTAAGCCAATCAGCAGGTCCCAGCCATAAATCATTGGCTGGGGCCTGCTAACTGTGTTCTGTTGTAGTGAATCACAGTGCAGAGAGAGCGGCAGACACGCTGGCGCCCCCTACCCAAAAATGCCGGATCACGTATGTGACGGACCCCCTTACTCAAGAAGAGTATGTCCGCCAAATAAGCTTCCCTTGCCTGATACCAGCACATTCCAAGATCCCTTAGCCCACCCAGTCACTTGTCAAGACATCAGTGTAGGGTGGTAAGAAGCATAAAAACACAGGCACAAAGAGATATACACTTTGGGACAATCCCCCCTCCCCTTTAGCAGCTAATCCACGTACACATAAACATTCCATAGTGGGTTGATCTGAAGGCAGACAGAAACAATAGAACAATGGGATACAGGCACTTAACAATAACAAACTCCACCCCACCTCAAACTATCTAGCAATCTAAAAAGTGAAATTGTTTATCTTCATATATTTCTTGAGTGATATTGTTCAGAAATATTATTGTCCCAAGTGAAAGAGCCCCTTCATTCTTTCAACACAAACCACACATATAGAACCCAGGATAACAGAGGTAAACTGAAATGCTGAGTCCGGAGTGGTTGTACAGCGAGTTTGATTAATGCAGACCAAACTGGAGTTCTTGGTAACCCTGTGCACCTCATAGACACAGGGTGGCTTCCACATAGGAGGAGCCAGGGAAGATGGACAAGGAGTTTCCCGACCTCTCTAAGGTATCCTGGGTTCCACGAGTCCCCCACCCAAAGTGACTCCTGTCACAATGTACATATATGCAATCCACCACAGCAGGGCCTCCCTGCCGCAGTAAAAAGGCTGTGGATGGTCTGCTAGTGGTTAATCTGTTGGACAACCCTATAAGGAGGTTGATTTTTGAGTAGGAACCTTGAAGGGTAAGTTCCTTGTAGAGAGGCAGACCTGATCTGGAAAGTGTTTCTGGGAGGCAGAACTTGAATACAAGCTAGCTGGGGGTTTTGCTTCAAACTTGAGAAAATGTTTCAATAGCATTGTTGGAATGAGCAATATTCAAAGAAATGTCAGAGAAAGACCAGGATTTGGAATAAACCCATAAGCGCAATGAAAAGTTGACACTTCTCTGAAAAAACATGGCCAGTTATTATAGTCAAACTTTGCCAAAGGTAGGGCAGAAGACCATTCCAGTTTTCTTCCAGAAATGAAACAGCGAAGAAAAGTCTTTGGGGACTGTTTTATTAATCAGTCTGCTCATTCATTTGGGAATTATGGGCAGAAGAGAAGGACAATACTGTTAGATAAGGGCAATTCAGTGTGTTGCAAGCTGGCTGGTAAGTGAGCTGGGAATTGTGTTTGTTGTTTTTTTACATGCGCCGCCTTTCATGTGCTCCTCGCTCCCCCATAAACTACACTTGGATGGCAAGTCACCTCTAACTAATGGCACCATTCCTCCAAAACCACTTCATAGCTATAAGTTTACAGTTTCCAATTTCATACCTTAGTTCCTCACTAGAAAATTGCCAGAAGAAATAGGCATAGTGCCTATAGAATAGAATAGTGTCACTGATTAGAAGAAATAAAGCACTGAGAGAGGACTGCACAAATACGGTCATGTAAAGCATCAGGCTTCACAATGAATGGGAAGGGTCAGGGTGAAGTTTTTGAAAGGCAGAGACCAAAGAGTGGGTATAACATCCTATTTAGTAGGAGCAGTAACTGGTGTAATGGTTGTGGAAGATTTTTTAATGAGACCCCCCCCTATAGAAATTCACAAAGTCCAAAAAGCACTGGACAGCTTCCAGATCCTTTATCTGGGTCCATTAGGTGATTGGCTGTATTTAGTGGGATTCATGGAAAGTCTAGAATCAGAAGTAATTTAGCCTAGAAAGTGTACTTTGAAAGTCTGCTATACCAAGAGTGCTCTTGGAGTTCGGTTAGTACTGCATGGACATGATTAGAGTGTTTATCTAGATGAGGGGGAATAGATCAAGATATCATGCAGGAAGACTAGGAACCAGTGATGGAAAATGTCATTGATGGCTGGTGAATTATATAGAGAGTGAAAATGTCAGAAAGGTTTATTAGAGAGGCAGGCCCAGATGTCTCTAGAATTTTGTGTTATCTGGCTTACTGTGCCACTTAGAGTTGAAGTGGTCATGGCCACTGCAATGTAGGCAATGTCACTGCGTCTTTTTCCTGGTCTTCCTGAGCTGAGGGTCCGGGTACTTTCTGTGGCATGAATACTATAAGGGACCTAGGATATTGGGAGCTCAATTTCTCAGAATGTCTTTCCTGCAGACGTCTGCCTGCCTCATGGCCTCCTCTAAAGTTTTGAGTTCAGTGTAATGCACCAGGGAGTCCTTTAAGAAATCCACTAATCCAAGCCTAAACTGAATTCTCAAAGCTGGTTGACTCCATCCAGAGTTGGATGACAATTAGCAGAATTCCCTGCAATATTGCCGTGCCATGCGCCTCCTTTGCTGCAAAGCTCTGGTATTGAACTCTGCAGTGTGGGTGCATTCAGGTCATTAAAAAATGCATCAACAGAGAAGAGAGCTGCGTCATCCACAGGCAGACTAAAAGGCCAGAGCTGGAGATAACTTGCACTTTCCTGGCCTCGGAGACAGAAAAAGAAGGCCTGAACTTAAAGTACAGTTTCAAATATGAACAAAAATAAAAAAAACAGGAAGCAGTCTCCAAAACAATAATGAGAAATGTTAACCTCAGGTTCAGTAACTGAAGGGTCAGGTAGAGGGACTTTCTGAGGAAGATGCAAGAATAACTCTTAAACTTGGTAAGTCATTTTGCACAGCTCTTCAGTGAACAAAAAGGCCTGTGCTGCATCCATTACACTACCAGTAGTAAAGCTTTTTATTTGCTTGTGATAATTCAATACTTGCCCCCATGCCAAGGTAAAAAACTATAGCAGGTTTTTCTTTACCTTTAGTGAGTGGGCCTGTCCCGACCCTTAGCATGGCCATTTGACACTCAATGAACCAAAGGCTAGAAGAAAACAAACTGCTGCCTTGCAATGAATACAACTTCAGAGGGCCATGCCACCGTAGACTAATATGAGTTGGGGGGGGGACTTATCTCCCTTGCAAACTAACAGAGATGCAGACAGGGCTAAGAAGGTATAAGGTATGAGTGTAGGCAAGTCTTATGCTGCTAACAGTACCTTTGTATGGATAGTTGGACTGGATATTTTGTAGTGTACAGCCTAAATGAACCCTGGGCAAGGAGAGGAGGGGGGGGGGGTTGTGGGCTGGCGCAAAAGCACAAAAGATGCCTTATTTCGGGGGAAGGGGTGTAGCAGCTAGGGTGCTGCAGAAAGATGGTTGGGGGAGGGTCATAGGTTGAGTCAGTTCTGCTCTGTGTATAAGAAACTTGCAAGCAGATATTTGTTTTCGAACTGCAGGAATAAAGCCTTCAAACAGGGTAGTTATTATATTAATTAAAATCTGGGTCTGTTTCACCATGTTAATTATCACTAAATGACATTGGTTACCTAAGATAAGCCCCTTCCCACTCTATCACAATGTGCTATGTACATGCCTCACAATAAATTCCTTCTTCCATTTTTCTGTGGACCATATGGTAACAACCATAGTAATGGCAGGCAGTGGCTGTGTCAATTAAGTCACTGTATGTGCAGAAGTGCAGAAGATCATGCTATCTCAGTCATTTTTGTAACCTCTTACATGAAAAATATCAACAAAGCATATGCTTCCATAGTGTGTACGTGCCCCAATCCAAATCCAAAACACTGAATGTGCTTTCTGTGTGCAATCTGGTTCCTCAGCTATCTGCATTTCTGACAGACTGTGCCAACTCCAAGGGATCAAGGGGGACAGGGAGGGGAGCTCCAACACACAGACTGTGATTGACAGACAGCTGTGCATGTTTCCCTAGGAGATTGTGCAGAGGGGATGTATCCATTCCCTCCAAACACGTCTCAGATTGCACTTGGCTCTCCTCTATGAGCTGCTTAGTGTTCAACATCAGATCTCAGCTCCCTGCTTTGACAATTAGAAATTCTGTGTAATCTGTAAACATGAAATGGCTATAGATACAAGATGGCTGAAAATATGCAGGTACAACTTAATCAGGCCATACATGATTAATTTTCTTTTGTTCAACCAGCGGGTTAAACAATGGAAAATTACTCTAATCCTTTATCCCTTGGTCACTTCACTGAATATATGTTATGCCCCGTACACACGTACCGATCGTCGGCCGAACGATCGGCCGTCTTTTGTCTGAGGGCTGTCTTGTCTGTTGAAAACTGCAAAAGACTGCACACGAATTTTGTCGGCCAACAACAGCCGACTGCAGAAGTGATGTCATGTGATGGTTAACTTTCCGTGTGTTTTTTCTTTTCTGAGCATGCCCAGTCTTGCAAATCTGCTGTCTGTCGGCCGAATTCTGTACTGACTGGCGAACAATCGGCCGTTCTGGTGTTGGCCAACAAAAATTTTAATGCCTGCAGGACAGATTCTTTTCGGCCGAAAGTGCGCTGTCGGCAGTCGGAAGTATCATACTAACAAGCCGAAAATCGGCCGATCGTTCGGCAGCCGAACATTTTCGGCCGACAATCGGTACGTGTGTACGGGCCTTTAGAGCTTACAACCACTTCAAAGCTTTGGAGGAGATGGGTGAGGTGAACTACAAACACTAATCAGCAGAGATTACATACACTATTCGGAAGCCTACTGAAGGGAGTAGTCCGGCATCTTATCCTTGGGTGCTAGAAGCCAATATCCCATCAGTGACCATGGGTATCTACTGTTTATGGTAGCATAGTATGATGGAAAAACAAATTTCATTACATATGCACATAGTAATCTTCATTCATATATTATGGCATTATTTTTTTCACCTCTTGGATATCATGAAGCTGACAAGTCAAAATTCTGCTTGCAATCCTTTCAGAAATACACCTTCAGTCTCAAAACAATCTTGGAAAGTCATTTTATAAGAACATCATACTTAATAATCAGCTAATTACTTTTTCATTATGAAATCAAAAGGGTGCAATTTAAAGGCTGGAACTTTTAAAAGTATGTCTTGAGTAATTACCAATGCGGTTTATCACTAGGTTAACATCAGATGCCCTTCTTTCCCAGCTTTACAATTTCTATTCATTTATACCAAGATAAGCTAATTGAAGCAATTATGCTTAACGGCTGAAATTTTCATGGTGGGATTAGAAATTACAAAGGTAAAAGAACCGTACAACGGACTTTAATGTCTTTTATGTAACATTCCAATCAATGTACAATTTAGAGAAAATGTATAAAAAGCAAGTTGTAGAACGGAATGTCTATTTATTTTTCATTGTCAGTTGTTCTTCTTTTAACAGAGTGAATGACTGCTGTCCAAGTTAATCAACAAGGTCATTGTTAAAGAAGCCCTGCATTCTGATTATAAATGTATTTAATATAATATAGTATGGAAATGTGGGATAATAAGTTATTTTTGTTGCAACCTAACATAATTGAAATAGGTGTCAGCATTGAAATTACTACATTTCATTTATATAAAAAAAACACAAAAACACTCCACCTGCTTTTTTAGTGAAACAGGCATGCATAAACAGTAGTGTCATATAGTAAATTGTCAATTATGACCTGCTGGGTCATGAAAATTGATATACCATGTCACTAAGTACAGTTTGTTTCACACCATCAGTATCTTCCTTTAAAACATGACTCTAAAATGTAGTCTTTTGTAGAGGTTAGTTGGGACCCATGTATGTCTTACTATTTTATACCCTAAGAGCCTCCTTTTCCATTTAAAGTGCAACTCATGTTACTTTTTGGCTAAAGTAGGCATAAAAGGAACTCGTTTGCATTTTTATTGCTGCCTGTGTCTTTCTTGGGGAATTTTCCTGACATTTCCTGTCGTGGAAATTTTTACTTAAAATAAGAGGTAATCCACTCTCACATTTGTCACTAAAACAGTTGTTGCAATTAGATTTTTTTTTTCTACTCCTTCTCTGATGATAAGTGTAACACTAAGGGTTTATGTTCAGTATATGTTAAGGTGACAAATATCACTTGAAAAAAACTGATTAGATCAATAGTGATCATATAATTTCTTATTTCCTGAGACCTCTTAACATATTATGCAGTTAACCACTTAAGCCCCGGAAGATTTTACCCCCTTCCTGACCAGGCCCTATTTTGCGATTCGGCACTGCGTGAATTTAACGGAAAATTGCGCGGTCGTGCGACGATGTACCCCTTTTTTTCCCACAAACAGAGCTTTGTTTTGGTGGTATTTGATCACCTGTGCGATTTTTTGATCATGCGTTATAAACAAAAAAAGAGCGACAATTTTGCAAAAATAACAATATTTTTCACATTTTTTATATGAAATTCCCCCAAAAAAATGTAAAAATCTAATTTTTTTAACATTTTAGGCCCTTTTTGTTTGCTACATATGTTTGGTAAAAAAATTTGCAATCAGTGTATTTTAATTGGTTTGCGCAAAAGTTATTGCGTTTACTAACTAAGGGAAAGATTTTTGTCATTTTTATTGTTTTGGTGGCGATCTGCGATTTCTTTTGCGGGACTGCGACATTGCGGCGGACAGATCGGACCCTTGACTGACATTTTTGACACTTTTGGGAGTACCAGTGACATTGCTACAGTAATCAGTGCTAAAAATGTGCACTATTACTGTAAAAATGACACTGGCAGGGAAGGGGTTAACTTTATTGGAGAAGGAGGGGTTAAGTGTGTCCCTAGGGGCGTGCTTCTAACTGTGAAGGGATGTGGCTATTTTTGTAACAACAGAGAAATACGATCCTGCATAGCAGGACCATGTGATCTCTGTTCTTACACAGGGGAAAAAATGACAGGTGGCTTTGTTTACATTAGCCACCTGCCTTTCTCCCTCTCCACCGGGAGATCACGAGTGACCGGCGGACATCGCACTCGCGCGGACTGCTTAGGGAACGAGCGGGGGCGGGAGTGCGCCTCGGGTGGTGCGCTCTCGCCCCCTATAGCCTCACAGGCTAGTGACGTACCCCTACGTCACTTTGCCTGTGAGGGGCTGACCGCCGCCGTAAATAGTTGTGTGGCGGTCGGCAAGCGGTTAAGCATCAACTTTAGCATTTGTACTGTGCTTCTTTAGCTGTGGTATTACCATCTGAATGATTTTTTTTTTTCTAAAAAGATTGTATTGAGATAAACAACGTTTAACAGACAAACAATGCAGGTTCCAGTCCAATAGTGTCATATACATACAAACAAGTAATCATAGTCCACCAGTTAGAATTTACAGAATTTTCTTCCACTCAAACTTGCCCACCCTGTTTTTAAATAGGGGCAGCATAGCAGCACATCCAGGCGCTATGTAGTGTGTGGAATGTAATTACAAGACAGCTGATGGGATGTAAGGTGTATAATCCTCTAAGGTATTTTTATGTGCGTACCCAGCGCTGCCTAACCATAAAGTGCTTATTATGTGTCTCTATTCATTTTTTGTGCAGAAACATAATAGTTACTGTAAACTACAATACACAATACTTTAAAAAACTAAAGTTCAATCAGTGCAAAAACTGTGCATGAACAATAAGTCCTTTAAAGTGCTGGACATCTTATTCTTTCAGTACCAATATGTTCCAACAAGTGCCATTGTGCTCCCCTCTTTATGTGCCCTTACTCACTGGCTAGTGATGGGTTAAACGCCTGTGTTTCAAAAATAATCCTCCAGTGGCAAAAAAATGTTTTTTTTTCTGTCTTTTGTGACTCCGGCAGGTAGGTCAAAGAACCTCATATGAGGTTATTAAAAAAACATATAAAAGCCAATTGCACACTTACAAAACTATCCTCTTGCATGTGAGCATGTAATGACGCTGTTCTGGATTTCAAAGTTGTGGTTTGCATTCCAAAGAGCGGACGTGACATAACCAGAATTATTCACCCGCTTAATGCATTTTTACTCTACCCAGAAAGCGTCAGAAGCGTCCTCAGAAACAACCATTATTTACCCCACTTCATGTCTGGAGCAATATTTTTACTTTAATGTTTTCCTACACATGCTTTAAAATTACTTAGAATGCCCTAATATTATATATTTTCTGAAATCAGAGGCTCTGGACAAATAAATGTTGGAAGTTGCATTTTTTTATGTAGCACAATGTTTGGCAGCTGTTTATCAAATGTATATTTTTAGGAAAAAATACACTGAAATACATTTTAGTGCACACAACTACAATTTAATACCCAATTTTTGGTAAAATATAAAAGATTGGGTTGCACTGAGTAAATGGATACCAAACATGTCAAGACTCAACATTGCATGCACACATTAAATGGTGACATTTAGAGTTTATCAATTTAGAGTTAACAACAAATTTTGGCTTTAGAATTTTTGTTCTCACTCCAACGTTGCCGGTGATACATCACATATGGCACACTTTCTGTTTACATACACAAGAGGAACCTTTGATCGCGTTTGCATTAACATGTATGCATGGGGAGTTGGAGGAGCTTTTACTTTTTTAAATTTTTTATTACAAATTCAATTTTTGTGCACTTTTTAACCACTTAAGCCCCGGAAGATTTTACCCCCATTCCGACCAGGGGGTATTTTGCGATTCGGCACTGCGTGACTTTAATGGACAATTGCGCGGTCGTGCGACGCTGTACCTAAACGAATTTGGCGTCCTTTTTTTCCCACAAACAGAGCTTTCTTTTGGTGGTATTTGATCACCTGTGCGATTTTTTGATCACGCGCTATAAACAAAAAAAGAGCGTCAATTTTGCAAAAATAGCAATATTTTTCCCATTTTTTTATATGAAATTCCCCAAAAAAAAATTTAAAAATCAAAATTTTTTTACTTTTTCGGCCAAATTGTTTTATGCTACCTATGTTTGGTAAAAAAAAATCGCAAAAAGCGTATTTTGATTGGTTTGCGCAAAAGTTATCGCGTTTACTAACAAAGGGAAAGATTTCTGTCATTTTTGTTTTTTTTTTTTTTAACGTGTAATGGCGGCGATCTGCTATTTTTTTTGCGGTACTGCGACATTGGGGCGGACAGATCGGACCCTTTTTACTTTATTGCTTTCAAAAGGGGGCTAACAAGCCCCTTATGTGATAGCATGATCAGAGCACAGATATGTTTCCTCTGCCCGCCAATGCAGATAATCAAGCACAGATCATGGAAAATTGAAACTGGGTGTCAAAAAATGCTTGAAACTTATGGGTTCATTAGTTTCATAGAAGATCAGAGAATTGATGTTCCTCAATCTCCACCTTATCTCATTGTCTGGTCTGTTTACCACAGTCCTGGGCTACCCAGACTAGGACTTTTAAAACAGCCTAATGGGCCATATACACTATAAGATTTTCTGAAGACTTTTTCCTTTAGACTTACCAAAACCATATAATATGAGGTCAAACCTAAACATTTTCCATTTGTATGCAATCTGGCAGGCCCTTGCACTACATAGAAAAGGTAAATCTGAAGGAAATCTAACCACAAAAGTTAGATAGTGTGTATCTAGCATTAGAATGTGAAGTGATTACATTCACATATAGACATACATTAGAAAAGGTAATCTAATACTCCTCAAAATGTTGAGGAACTATAAGTTTCAGCTGTCACTTGTCAAGGCATGCTGGGGCCTTTATCTAGTGACTACTAAAGTGTTAAGTTATTCTCGGTTATTCTCTGTTGTGCTCAGTTGCTTGTTTCTTATTAGGTCTGAATCAACTTTCATTTAGGTTCTATCTAAAATAAATTAATCTAAATAATACCAGATTAATTGGCATCTGACTTTGGCCCTTGATTTTGGAATTGGTTCATCAAATAAATTAGCCAGCACATCTCTAGTCTGTGACTAAGAGCACAGCCTGAGAACAAAGTGGAAGGATATAAATCTCCATGGCTTCTCTACTAGGAGAGCATCTAGTTTTCTCTATGGAGAAAACATTCAAGCTTGATTGGAAAAATATTTTAAAGTCATGTTTAATATTTCAGATCAGCAGCATGGTTAGCTTTGCACAAGCTCCTGAAAATGCATAGAAAATTACATACATTGTCACTATAAGAAACACCTAACAGGCTGGGTCATAGCAGAGTTCATACCATAAAAAACTATAGCACCTAATACATTTCTAATAGACATACTATATACAGCATGTTATCTTTTATGTGTAATATTTTTCTAGTTGCTGATGTATAAGCTTACCCTTTAGTGGCATCTGCAACCAGTTTCAGACATTCCACTGGAAACTATTTCTACTATGCAGTCATTAAAACCAATCTGTTTAATTTTGCTTTGTGATAATCTCATACTATTTAGAAACATCTGAATTGCAAGAGTATTTCTGATTATTTTGCCGTGAAGACTAGTGCAAGGGCTGACTTCCAGAAACATTTCAGTCAGAAATCATAGACAGTTGGTTGCAGATATGTTTACATTTTTTTTTTTAATTTCTGTGACATTTATCAAAAATGATGTGTTGACTACAGATTGTCATACAGTTGAACGTTATGAATGATGTGGCTTTTATTGCTGGATATCGTGATTGCCCCTGGATTGTAACAGGGAACATTATTGTTTATTTTATTTTTTCCTTATAATTAAATTATGATTTTAAAGTGTCTGTGTTTCTTTACATTAAATACCTTGAAATGAGTAATCATTGGTACTTATGTGCCTTATACTTCTTTCCTTAGGTGTGTGGAGAGTGAGTATTCTACATAGAGACATGGTGCCTTGTAAGGTTGATTACCTTCTTCCAATCCCAAATGTTTAAGGCTTGGGGCCTAGTATGGCATCCCTAGCTACTGAGGCTGCATACCTATGTAGCCAGGTAGCAATATGGAGAAAGAGGCATTGCCTTTTATTCTTATCTCCCTCTACTGAGATACTGATGTTATGCTGCATCAGCTTCCTCTGACCAGCAGGGGGAGAGCTAAAGCCAAGCAATCCCATATACTTCTTTACAGAGTGCCGAAAATCCTGGGAGCAGTTGTCTGAGACAGCAGCCAAAAAATTAGACAAATAGACCCCTTACACTACTGATTTCAAGAGGCACTGTGCAGTAGAAGTTGAGAATTTTTTTTTTTTTTTAATGGCATGGGAAAGTTCTTCCCCTTGGAACTGAGGGAGTTAGAGAGAGAACACCTCTGTCTGGATATTTGCCTGCCAGTGGGAGACCATACCAGCAGAGATCTGAGCCTAAGACTGGGAATGAGGACACCAGGGGACAGTGCAGCACCACGCACATCACAGCACTTGCACCGCTCCTGCATGTAAACTGGAGCATCCACTCACCCTCTGCTTGCCACCACTGATCAACTAAATCTTTTGGTAAGAGACTGAGGGCTCCCCTCTTTTACATCTAGAGGTCACTGCAACATCCCAGGGACTGGAGAGAGGGGAATTCATCCATTGCTGATACTGCAAGCAGGGACTAAGAAACTTAGGACAGGACACCAAGTGTTTCCAATCCATACCGCCTACCTGCAAGGAAGGCTTGAAAAGCATCAGGAAGCTGTCAGTAGGTATCTATGAGGTACTGTAGAGTGGTTTCACAGCTGTGAATAAGTATGGACTATCTGGAGACTGGCACTGTTTTTCTGAGCTGAGACAGTGTTAAGGTCTTACCTTGCCCTCCTGCTGGCAGCCACCTTGGACATGTGCAGACTGATTGCATCATCACTTGCCTGGTTGCCTCCAATAAAGTGGTTTTTTTACCTGCATCCCCGAGTGGTCTGGTTTCCTGGCACCTCGACAGACAGGTACAAAAAACCCAAGTGTGGGACTGATATATTGGTGGCAAGCCGTTATGTTGTTTTAAATATACCAGGATTATGAACTATTTGCTTTATTTAAGTCGACATTTAGGGTATAATTCACTCAACTCCTATAACAAAGGAGAAGAGTAGGGAGTAAACAAGTTATGAGACTCACAGTTGAATGTCAAATTCTGCTTACCCAGTTTAACCACTTAAAGACCGGCTGGCTCTCCTGCGCAAACCGCCGTACCTGTTCGCTGGCTCGCAGGAGCGGGTCTTGGGAGGCATGATCGTGCACACACTCTCTAGCCCTGCAGCTAAGATACAGGTCCGGCGGCCACGATGGCCGCCGGGAACCCGGCGATCCCTGCAGGGACTGACAGAAGGCAGTGTGCCATTGTAAACATGGCACACCGCTCATTCTACCACTGATTGAAACAGGGCTCCTGTGTTCCTGTTTTTTTGGAACACAGGAGCCCTGTTTCCATCCACTAAGTCTGACTCCCACACAGTTAGAATCACCTTCTAGGTACACATTTAACCCTTTGATCGCCCCTGGTGTTAACCCCTTCCCTGCCAGTGTCATTATTACAGTAACAGTGCATATTTTTAGCACTAATTACTCTAGTAATGTCACTGGTCCCCCCAAAAGTGTCAAAAATGTCAGTTAGGGGTTCGATCTGTCTGCCGCAATATCACAGTCCCACTAAAAATTGCAGATTGCCGCCATTACTAGTAAAAAAAATAAATAAAAATGACATGAATCTTTCCCCTAGTTAGTAGACGTGATACCTTTTGCGCAAACCAATCAAAATACACTTATTGGGATTTTATTTACCAAAAATATGTGGCAAAATACAAATTTGCCAAAAATGATGAAAAAATTTGTTTTTTAATTTTTTTTTATTGGGAATGTTATATAGCAGAAAGTGAAAAATATTGCTTTTTTTTTCAAAATTGTCGTTCTTTTTTATTTATAGTGCATAATCAAAAAACTGCAGAGGTAATACCACCAAAAAAAAAGTCCTGTTTGTGGGGAATTTTATTTGGGTACAGGGTCGCATGACCGCGCAGTTGTCAGTTAAAAAAACGCAGTGCCGAAATGCAAAAAAATGGCCTGGTCATTAAGGGGGCAAATCCTTCTTGTCCAGAAGTGGTTAAGCTAACCCCTGTCACAATCCAACTTGTGATACAACTTAACAATTCAGGACAGGACCTTAATCTTGCACTCCTTATCAGGCCAAAAAACAAATCAGATGGTCTAGACATAAATATTACTTTAAAAAAGGATAAAGCTGATTGTATTCTGGCCATGCCCCTCAATCAACTGGATAGATTTGATTTTTCAAAACTTTGAAGAAATCACCTAAAATCAAAAACAAAATCACATAAAAAATGTGCAACTGAAAAACGAAGTCACACCTCTGTTATGGAATACTGACTACCCATTTTCTTTCATCCAATTCAAAATAGTCTAAAAATGACTCCCACTTTCCTGGTATAATCACATTTCTATACCCCTCTCCAATTTCTACCAGAGTTTAAACCTGTTCCAGCTTACCTCTGCAAGTGGGAAGAAGAAACCTGGCCAAACATTGTCATCAGAAGGGAGAAAATTGCCTGGCCATCTCATTTTTGATGAGTTTCTTCACCTCTGAGACTATTTACAAAGATATCATGCACTAGTACCTTGCACTAACTCCTATAACCCATGTGTCACCTCAGAATCCCAAGCCTCTGTACTCTATTCAAATTCCATAAATTCTGGATCGTTTATCTCTCTCGTCCTCCCCTCTGTATCCCCCATTTTTTTTCTTCCCTTTCCCCTCTGCACCCTTCCTCCTTACCCATTCCTCCTTAACCCCCCTTTTTTCATTAGTTTAAAATGCACTACTGATCACCCACTACTAACCCCAGATATCTTGTGCCCCCACCTTCTATGCCATTTTGCTGCCCCTTGTGATCCCAACTGTTCTACCTCACATGAACTTATGGTTATACTGTTCACCATCTTTACAGTATGCCTTAATTGTTCTTTGTACACTTTAATTATCAAATTTCCCATATGTACATGTTTGTGCATATTTGTACCCCCTGCATAAAACCTTTACGAAAAAACATTGAAAATAAACTACAATATAATAAGTTTAAGGCAAATACTACATTAACAACTCTTCCCTTTAAGTAATAAATAATAAAATATTAGTTTTTCATTTTTCCAAAGAACTCCTTGGCATAGAACTACGTTGTAACTGACCTTGCACAATAATCTAATTCTGTAGATTTATAATGCTTTCCATGGTAAATGTCAGAACTAAATTTCAGTTTCACATGTGCACAGGGATAAAGCTCTTTCTATTTCTTGGATGCAATGCTTTTGAAATATAAAAACTGGTGGAGTTTCTCACTTTACATAGTAACACTTCTCCATATAATGTTGTCTCTATTAAAATGTTATAAAATCTTCTAAAGACAAACGTGTTGTTTATAAAATATGTAGATTGGCTGCTTATAGTAACTTTAAATTACAATGAAAACAATTATATCAATATAAAATACTGTATCACCAGTAGCTTTAACCACTTGCCGGCCAGCTGCCGTGTATTTACTGTGGCAATGTTGCAATGTTGCACAAAACCTGTATGTCGTTTCATTCAATAGCCACTAGATGGCGGAGGCGAGCTCATGCATTGATTGGCTAGCAGAGATGTCAATAAACAGATCCAGCAGACCTGATGTCCGCCCGCCACCCATGATCATCCCCGGGAAAGGCAGAATGGCGATGTAAACAAGGCAGATCGCCGTTTTGCAAGGGGACAAGGTGGAGATCTTGTGTTCCTGCTAAGCAAAGTTAGTAAGCACCCCTTAGGACACACTTTACCCTGTGATTGCCCCTGATGTTAACTCCTTCCCTGCCAGTGTAATTAGTGCAGTGACATGCAGTACAGTGCATTCTATTAGCACTGTTACTCTATTAGTGTCACTGGTCCCCAAAAAGTGTCAAAAGTGCTAGTTAGATGTCCAATTTGTCCACCGCAATGTCGCAGTCCCGCTAAAAATCTTACCTCCATTTAGTAAAAAAATAAATAAATAAAAATTCAATAAACATTTTGTATCATTAGTAGACACTATAACTTTTGCCCAAACCAATCAATATACACTTATTGAGATTTTTTTTTTTAGCAAAAATAAGATTGATGTCCTTTTTTCCCACAAATAGAGCTTTCTTTTGGTGGTATTTGAACCCCTTTTTATTTTTTTTTGTTTTGTTTTGTTTTGCGCTATAAGCAACAAAAGACTGACAATTTAAAAACAAAACAAAAAAAAAACAATATTTTTTACTTTCTACTATAAAACATATCCAATAAAAAAATATAAAAATTTGAATTTCTTCATAAGTTTAGGCCAATTTGTATATATATTTTGGTTAAAACAATTTTAAAAAGCATATATTGATTGGTTTGTGCAAAAGTTATAGCATCTTCAAACTATGTGATAGATTTATGGACTATTGTTTTTACTAGTACAATCAGCAATTTTTAGCGGGACTGCTTCATTGCAGTGGACAAATTTGACACTAAGTGACACTTTTTGGGGACCAGTGACACCAATACAGTGATCAGCGCTAGAAAAATGCACTGTGACTGTATAAATGACACTGACAGGGAAGGGGTTAACATCAGGGACAATCAAAGGGTTAACCGTGTTTCCTGGGTGCGCTTTCTTACTGTGTGGGGGATGGACTGACTGGAGGAAGAGAGACATCTCTGTTCCTGATTAGCAGGAACACAAGGTCTCTCTCTCCCCCCCTGTGACTGAACAGCGGTCTTCCTTGTTTGCATAGGCAGACCGCCGTTCTGTCTCTCCTACGAACGATCGGCAGGTCCAGGCAGTCATCCCTGCCCCCGGACCTACTGATTGGCTCCCGCTGTGTCCAGTCACAACAGGAGCGTGGCTCTGGTGGTGCACACATGCGCCCCAGAGCCGAAAATGGGAATCATGTACAAGGATTGTGATTTTGAGCTTTGGGGTCCCCTGTCCCAGTAAATGTACGTGGGGCGGTCCTTAAGTGGCTAATCAAAACTTGGTAAAACTAAAGCAATAACCTTACATGAAATTTGCACAAAATACATTTTTATTATGGTACATGGTTGTTGATTGTAAAAACCTTTGCAAGTAGTGTGCATTTAGTATAGGTGATTATACTATTATTTTGTTGCATCTGTCCCTACTTTGACCGGTAAATATGCGGACGAGCGTGTTAACATGGGATGTATTGCTGCTTGTAAAATGAAACTGCAAAATGAAAATTTTGCTTTGAATTTTGGAATATTCCAATACATTTTAATGTAAAAGCTTTTCACATGAAGAAATGAACAGTGCTTCAGGCTGCTGGAACAGTGTTCAAATAGCTAAGCAGCAGAGATCCTTTGGGAAGTGTCTTCAGTCTCAGAGTATCACTTAAGGGCAAAGAAGAGTTCATTGAAGAGGAAATCACTTTAATGTGAATTGAGAACATTTTATATGTCTCACTTTTTTTGTTATGTATGCTTATTAATATAATTTTTAGGGTTCAAGGAAAATGCTGCAACAGTGTTCTGTTTCTGCATTTTTACACACACATATAATTGCAGATAAAAATCAGTAACTGTTTAGGTATGCTGAATGGCTCCTAAAATCCAGTTCGATTTTTAAAAATAACAACAATAGCTGAGGAACACTTGGATTACTTGGATTTTTTTTTCTTTGGAAGATCTATATATATATATATATATATATATATATATATATATATATATATATATATATAATTGGAAGGTATATATAATTGGAAATGCTTCCTAATATTAAGGTCCTAGGGAGAAGGGTGGTTTATCAGCAGACGTTTTTGAGACTTGTTAAAGGATAAAAAGCCTTGCCATCATTTTTAGAGTCTATTAATGCATATTTTGGACTTAATGCATTACTGGCCTTTATGTATAAGGTAACACTAGTGGCTATATTAAACCAGGTAAGGAGATAAGCCATCCAGATTCACATTGCCCAATATACTTGCTTACAGTAAATGTTAAAATAACAGCTAAAATGTTAGCAAATCACTTGATTGTGATAATAAATACAATTATAAACCCTGACCAAACAGGCGTTATGCCTAATTATATTATGCTTTAAGCCCTCTCCCCATACAGGACTTATGCAACTCTCAAGTCATGAAACACATCCCTCACATCCTGGACATTATTGGTTTCAACTGCCCCCTCTGTTAAGCATTATAGATCACTGTTAACCAGGACAACAAGAAATAAGAGCAGTCAAGCTATGACACCCATGAATACTTGAATCCTCACTTGCCACTTGCCACAATTGCAATTTTGCACTGATTGTACTATTTCAGCTTTTAGATGTTCACAGATCTCATGGGTAGACATTGGGGCAGATTACCTAAAAGTAGGCTGTTCACTTTGTAAGGGAATTTTTCCTTATAACAAAATTAAATTCAACTTTGTACATGTTAGACCTAATATATAAATAAGTAACAGAAGTCAAATAAACCTTTAGGTTGGGTTTACTCTATTGCGAATTGAATGCGGGTTTCCCCGCATCCAATTCACACGTCAGGAGCCTGTGTCTGACTCTCAATGGAGCTGGTTCACACAGCTCTGGGAAGGCTGTGGAGCGAATTGCACAGGAGTCGTATGTATCTTCTGGTCCGTTTCAGGTCTGAATTCAGCCAACAATTCAAACCGAAATCAGACCTGAAACAGTGAACAAGGATTCACCGGACCCCTGCTGTTAGCCGCTCCAAGCGTAGGTGTGAACGCAGCCTCAAAATACCTACAGTACCTACTTAGCTAAGTGCAACATACTTGCAAAATTAACAGCCTATTTACCTTTGGTAAACCAACCACATAGGAGGAGATTTACTAAAACTGGTGCACACAGAATCTGGTGCAGCTGTGCATAGTAACCAATCAGCTTGTAGGTTTTATTGCCAAAACTTAATTGAAAAAGATGAAGTTAAAAGCTGATTGGTTACTGTGCACAGCTGCACCAGATTCTGTGTGCACCAATTTTAGTAAATCTCCCCCATAGTGTCCTATATTCAATTTAGTATTATTGTTGTTTTGTGCATGTGGGTCTTCATTTTTAGAATATGTTAAAAATCCAAGAACTGAACAAGATTTCAGTGAAATATCAACAAAAAAGCCAAGGAGGTTAACATTAACTTGAAAAAAATTATGGCTCTGGTGTTCTGGGCTATTTCTAGACAAAAGAAAAGGAAGTATAGGGGTATTCAAGGGTGGCCTCAAAGTATTGACATATCTATATAAAGTACACACAGATGTCATCTAAAATGTATCAAATTTACTATACAAAGTTAAAAACATATACAGATCTTAATACATATACATACATTAACCACTTGCCGTCTGCTCACTAGAGCTCTACTGCGGCAAAGTGGTTCGTTATCGTCTGGCGATGTAGACCTACATCGCCAGACACTCCCCTCTCTCGGCGGCGCGCGCACGCCGCGGGAGGCTCACTCCCGCTGTATTCAGTCACAGTGGGAGTCGGGCCAGGGGAGGAGCAGCGGCGATCGACGCTGCTCTTCATTGATCGTCGGGGATCTAGTGTGGAGATCCGCCTGCTTGTGTAAACACAAGCGGGTGGATCTCCTAAGTGACAGGCAGTGACAGATTGCAGGGTTCAGCATAGCTGAACATGCGATCTGTCCCTGTGTCACTCAGTCACCTCCCCCCACACACGTCAGTAAGCAACAGGCATACATTAACCCCTCCCTCTCCAATAAAATTAACCCCTTCCCTGCCAGTGTCATTTTTACAGTAACAGTGCATATATATAGCACTGATTACTGCAGTAATGTCACTGGTACCCCCAAATGTGTCAAAAATGTCAGTCAAGGGTCCGATCTGTCCGCCGCAATGTCGCAGTCCCGCAAAAAAATCGCAGATCGCCGCCATTACTCATTAAAAAGAAAAACACCAAAAATGACAGAAATCTTTCCCTTAGATAGTAAACGCAATAACTTTTGAACAAACCAATCAAAATACGCTTATTGTGATTTTTTTTACCAAACATAGGTAGCAGAAAACAAATTGGCCAAAAATTTAAAAAAATTTAGATTTTTACATTTTAGGGGGGGGGAATTTCATATAAAAAAATGTGAAAAATATTGTTATTTTTTCAAAATTTACGCTCTTTTTTTGTTTATAGCGCAAAAAGTAAAAATCGCACAGGTGATCAAATACCACCAAAAGAAAGCTCTGTTTGTGGGAAAAAAAGGACATAAATTTCGTTTGGGTACGGCGTCGCACGACCGCGCAATTGTCAGTTAAAGTCACAAAGTGCCGAATCGCAAAAAGTGGCCCAGACGTAAGACAGCAAAATCCTCCGGTGGTAAAGTGGTTAATACATATGCCAAGTGTAAGGAGTTACTGTAAAGTGTATAGGTCCAATAGTGTGTTTCACGATTAAATACTGTTTCTTCAGATTGCCATAATCGCTTATAACAGTTATCCAGTAGATCTGCTAGTTTAAAAAAAATATATCAAACATATATATATATATATATATATATATATATATATTCAATTATTTGATTTTTTTTTTAAAACTAGGAGATCTATTGGATAACTGTTCTAAGCGATTATGCCAATCTGAAGAAGCAGTATTTAACTGTGAAATGCGTTACTGGCCCTATACACTTTACAGTAACTCCTTACACTTGGCCTATGTATTTATGTATTAAGATCTGTATATGTTTTTAACTTTGTAAAGTAAAATTTGATACACTTTTTACGACATTTGTGTGTACTTTATATAGATATGTCAATACTCGAAGGCCATCCTTGAATACCTCTATACTCCCTTTTCTTTTTGTATTTGTTTTATTTGTGGGGTGGCATAGATAATGTTTGACTCCCGATGATGCTTAGACAGTCCTATGATATTTATGTGTATGCTATTTTCAGACAACATTGTAGGTTACTTCATACAGCGCCGCTAAGGGAAAGCATGATAAGCATACTATATGTTTGTACAAGCGGTACATATCTTCTCCTAGGGTTTGATTATGTATGCCCTACTTTTGTTTTCAAATGTAGAAGTTAGAGCTTACAGTAAAAGGTAAGAAGGTTCTTTAAAATTAAAGTGCTCCTCAGTGCCACCTCATCATTGTCACCTCATCAGTGCCACCTTACCAATAACCCATCAGAGCAGCCTATTAGTGCCCATCAGTGCGGCTTTGTCAGTACCCATAAGTGAAGAAGAAAAATTATTTATTTGCAAAATTTTATAACAGAAAAAAGAAAAGAAAAACTTTTTTTTTTTTCAAAATATTTGCTATTTTTTCATTTGCTTAGCTGAGAATAAAACCCCCAGTGATGAATAAACCAAAAAGAAAAGCTAAATCTGTCTCAAAAAATGATCAAAATGTAATTTGGTTTCAATGTTGCATCGCAATTGTCATTCAAAGCTGAAAATTGGCCTGGGCAGAAGGGGGTGAAGTTACCCAATATTGGATTGGTTAATCCTTGTGCTGAAATTAGTAATAATAAATTCAATTTAATTTTTTGTTCATGTGCTATGCTTATTCTAGCTCCACCTTTGAGATCAGTCATGGGCAGATGCAAGTGAATTAAATTAGACTTGCATATGGGTGCATCAGTTAACAATCAGGATTTGCAAAAAGTGAAGGTGTTCCTTAACCAGCTCCAGGTATATCAGGTCTAATATGCTAAACTATCATAGAACATAGGTTTGATTTAGTAAAGGCAAATTGACTATTCCCTTCATAAAGGAAATCTTCTCTTGGCTTAATTATTCTAGTAAAAATCCACTTCACATTGAATACTCAATATAAGAAAAAAAATGAATATGAATAGATGATGGAAGTAAGAAGAGATTCACCCCATTCGTTATTGTAAGTAAAAAGTCCCTGGGAATTGGAAAACCTAATATGGCAAGTAAATTATTGATTTTACGATAATCTTATCACACACAAAACATAATAAACATATCTTGCTATACCCAGCTATTTTTACTAATAATAAATTCCCTAAGTGTTTTTCTATCTGCTTTCTCTAAGTTTCAGTTTGGATTCCAGTCTCTACACCTACATAACTTTAATTAATGTTTGCATGAGGGAGAATTATCTTGTCTACTGTTGTTATTTAAATGTTTATCTTATTGAGGAGAGAAAACAACCATTGTGTACATTATACTGATATATTTTTGTTTGTGTTCTGCATGGCTATCAATGTGTAATTGCTAAAAGATAAAGTGTAAGAATTTTTAAAGGGACAAAAATTCAAAATAGTTATTACAGTAATTCACAAATGTTAAAGTAGAACTTTGCTTTGCCAGCATAATAAAGTAAAAGTATGGCTTTGTTTTTTTTTTTTTCTCCAGATACATACTTACCTAGGTAGATGCAGCATCGGTCTGATGCTGCATTGGTCCCCCCGGCGCCTCTTCCCTGAGAACTGAGTGATTGAACAACGCCGATCACTCGATTCTGACAGCTCCACGAGCAGAGAGCTGCTGACAGTCAGTTAGCAGCTCTCCACTCTGCTCCCTCCTAGCTCATTGGAGTGCTGAACTGTGGAGAAGGTGGGGAGTGGCAGACTCAGGCTCTCAGCAGCTCACTGAAAGACTGAGCCGGGTGACAGTCCAGGCACCTGGAAGATTCTCACTTCCATTGTCGCAATGACGTGGTGCCTGGACTGACTTCTGTGACATCAGCACAGAGCAGACTTCAGTCCACTCTCTGCAGAAAACGGGTCACAGGAGTGCAGAACACATTGCACTCCTGTGATCCATAGGAGAAGTACAGCCAAAGGAACTTTAGCTATACTTCTCTTTTAGGTGTGTAACAGAAATTACACCTACTATTTACCCGTATTCACTTTACTGACCCTTTTAGCCATTTTGGGTTTTTTGGAAGCAGAAAGCAATGCCCTTTATTAGGGCTACTGGGCAGGGCATCAACAGTGTGTATCAAATTAGTTCATTTAAGTTAGCTAACTGCTGTTTAAGAGACCTAAGTGATGCATAATGAGATAAAAATAATGCTGAACTATTATTGCTGTCTTAACATATCA
The DNA here is from genome assembly GCF_965119305.1 of Pelophylax lessonae. Lineage (NCBI taxonomy): Eukaryota > Metazoa > Chordata > Amphibia > Anura > Ranidae > Pelophylax > Pelophylax lessonae. Next base: position 402,124,607 of record NC_138769.1, read on the forward strand.
CGGAACGGAATAAAATGGATAATATAAGCGATCATAACTAAAAGAAAGTAATTAATAAAAGCTATACTTGATTTTTTTTCACAGCTTTATTGTCTTGCTGGTGCAATATGTCCACTGTGTGACATTGAGGTTTCCTTGAAAAATACCTAGAGTAATAGGAAGAGCTCTCCCAAAATCCTCAGGGCTTGACTAATTCAGTAGTAAAAGTAATCAGCCAAAAATATCTAGCAAGGGCAACTTTTGCCACAATTCATATAGATATGACAAGCTTAATCTCATATCTATAGGTATGTTTACTTACTTTTATAGACCCCTTAGACTGTTCTTAAATGTTGCAATTAGCTCATTTGTTTAATTCCTGTTTTCAAGTTCAGAAACAACATACCCACATCAGTTTTGCTTGCAAATTCACCACTATATATAACTGTGGGTGACTGTTATACATTTGTGCTTGAGTATATATCTGTTATCACTATTGTTCAAATGTTGGCCAGTGATTCATGCATGGATATGCAACTTAAGAGCCAACAATATGTAAAATCAGGAATTACTAAAAAAAAATTTGGAAAGTGAATTTCTGCATGAACAGAGAATACATGGAACTGGTTTTCAAGTCTAGATAGTTAACCTTATTTATCAAACAGCACTAACAACATTTTATATTTTAAAATGTAAATGTGAACTAAGACTGGGCACCATCACCACCCTCCCCACCCTTTGGTCCCCACTGTACTTACCTCTGGCAATCCCGAGCCATCAGTGCTCCTACAGCCACTAAAGGGGTCAAGGCATTTGAAATCCCCACTGTCCTGTGTAAGTTCACCTTTACATTTTTTCTGTAAAGGTGAACTAACCCTTTAAACAATTAGGGCCAACAAAGGTCAAGTTTTAGGACCAAAAATTAACATTTTGTACAAATATCCCTTCAAGCATAAATCAAGATAATTCCTAACTATTTTTTACCTTAATGCATACCCTGCATTAAGGTTAAAAAAAAAAAAAAAAAATTACAGCTTGCTTCCCCCCCCCCCACCTCCCTAAATACTTACCTGAGTCCTCAATGGATCCAGCGCTGTGCACCACTGGATCTCTGGTTCAGGTGCTGAAAGCGGTACCATTATTTTGCATGTAATTCTTAAAGGACGAGCAGCCCAAACCAACTATTTACATATGATTTTTTTTTTACTGTGCTTTCTTCTTTATAACATCTTGGGTATGATAAAGTTTGAAACACAAAATAATAAATTATAATATAATAAAAAACTATAAATAAGTTAAAGTATATATATATATATATATATATATATATATATATATATATATATATATATATCCATATATATATATCCATATATATGTATATGTATACGTATATATACGTGTATATGTATATATATATATATATATATATATATATATATATATATATATGTATGTATATGTGTATATTTATATATATATATATAAAGTACAGTAAAACTGCAGGAAAGGGCACTGGAGGGCAAATTAATGTCAATTTATTTTATTTAGTAATGTAATCCAATAGAATTACAATATATCAGTGTGTTTGTGTGTTTTACTATTTGAAATTGCCGCCAGTTCCACCCCCCTGCGAAGTGACGCTCGCAGGAGACGGAAGCCGGGGCTCACAGCATCGGGCGGAAGAACCGGCCGCCGTATGCAGCAGGGACACATCGCCGGATCCCGGGGACAAGGTAAGTAACCTCTACCAGGATCCAGCGATGCTCCCTGGCGGTACCCCAAATTATTTTCTCAAAGAGATAACGTTTTGACCTAAGCCTAGGAAAGAAACTTAAATCTCATGGGTTGTCATCTACCATGTCAGTTTCTGTCAAGAATAAAAGCTCCCTTTAAGATATATGTTTGCTTGGATAAGTCTGAGACCATAATGATACACAAACCTTCTTCAAATACCTTAAAAGTGAAGTAACTTGGTTCAAGACACAATTTAGTTCTTTATACATAAGAAAAGAAAACTGTATACATATCTACCCAACATTATATATATTTAAAGATCACACCTACTATATCAACGATACAAAAAAATATTGTTGCTAATATAATTGTAATATTAATAATGTTTCCTCAAGCATATTTTAAATGAGCCCTAAAAAAAAACATACTGATGTATTGTTCATTGTGAAACTCAAACAAGACTGACATCACATCACCCTCATTAGTATCTGGTGCCACCATGGCTGGATTCTTATCTTGGTGAAATGTCAAAAGGGCCTCTTTATTTATGGCTTGAAAAAAAAAAAAAAAGCCTGTAAAGAAATCTTACTTAAAGAAAATGAACTTTCCGTCACCTCATGACAAAATGGCTGCTAGGCTGCCCAGTATGACAATATGTATAACATAATATGTATGGGCCTTATATGACTCCTTTTTAGCCCCCAATAATTCTGACAGTTTATTTTTTTCATTCAGCTGTCAACGGAAAGCCAGTGACAGCTGATGACTCATCCGTTGTTAAGGATGCCATGGCTGGCTTCCCGGCCCCCTCCTTAACAACCAGCTATTTACTGTGCCCTGATTGGGCAAAGCTTTGCCTAATCAGGGCTTGGAATGCACTGTGCAGCTTGCAAATTTGGCTGAACAAACGGGCGAACAGGCAATGTTCGGGCCAAACTCTTGCTCAGCCCGAACTGCTCACCCGACTCTACTCACCATTAATTGGAAGCTTCATTTCTTTCATAATATTTTTTCTATGTGAAGGATTTTAAATTTTTATTTAAAAAAAAACTTGCAATTTAGTCTTAGTTAGAACAATCAGGTTCTGCCAAAGTTCTGTTTTAGATAAACTTCCAAAAACAGACACACACACACATGCGCTTATTAATTGTATTTGTGTATTTCCTTACTTAAATAACACCCCCATCCAAGAAGTAAAATTAGACAGTGAACCGAGAAGCTTGTCTTGAAGGTGTATTTAATTGTATTTAATTGTAAGGCACCAAAATATGGAACAAAAGCACCTGTTGTGACTAAACAGTAGTCTCCGCTATGAATTCTTTGAATTCTTTGAACTTTGTGTAATATCTTTCAAGTTCCCTCTAGAGATAACATATTTTGGGCTAGTGATGTATGGGATGACATTATGATGATACACATCCCAAATGGAAGTTTAAATTACAGTGGGCAAGTTTGGTAATATCTGCCATGCATTAGTATGCAAATATGTCAAACAAAAAAAGGTTATTTCTGGATTAGCATGGTTTGCCAGCAGAAAAAGAAAAGCCTTGGAAGCACATGGCGTGATTTACTAAAGTATTTGAGAAACTTGATACATTGGGGTTGTTTTACTAAAACTGGAGAGTGCAAAATCTGATGCAGCTGTGCATGGCAGCCAATCAGTTAGACTTTAGCTTGTTCATTTAAGCTTTGACAAAAAAAAAAAAAAAAAATTGAGATTAAAGAGATTATGCACTCTCTAGTTTTAGTAAATCAGCACCATTGTGTGTATATTTATGAAATTACCCAATTATGTAAAAAATTGTAATTCTGGTTTACATATTTTATCTGGACACAATTGGAAAGTGAATATTCACACCATTTATCGTATGACATTTCTTAACTCCTTTAGAATATTAGTCTATATACCTTTTGCTCCAATTTTGATTGAAGTATACCTTTAAACTGGCCACATATGACAGATCACAGTGTTACAGAACACTTAAAATGTATGTATAATTAATTTTCCTCTTTACATGAATCCAATGGTTGACTAGTGAATCAGAAGTGGAAATCAGAAAAATGTACATTTACATGTCAAATGCATAAATACTACAAATAACATAAAGCTCCATGTAGCTGAAAGATTCAAACACTGTTCTGAACATGTACAAAACTTGCACAAAATGATTCAAAAGCAACACAATAACACTGTGTTTAGCAATATTTATACCATTGACGTATGACATTGATAGACTTAACAATAACAGAATATGTTATATAATTGCCAAATCACTGCAAATTAAGGCTGGTAGTAGCAAGGGCCATTTTCTATTTACATACAATATTAGAGTATTTATTTTTTAAATAGATTGTTAGGATTTTATTATTTCTGGGCTGGGTTTTAAGCATTTATTGTTAGTTTCTTTTCTCCCCCTTTCTCTCGAGTGAAAGCCATGCAAGAAAATAAAGCATTATATCAATGGCTAGCACTATGATTTGTGCAGCCTTAGACTCTTCATAAATTACTCACAGATCTCCTACACAAGAACAGCTAAGAAGATATGCAAATCTCTACATAGTTTGTATAAAGGGTATGCTAATTGTTTAATCACAGATTTGTGCACCTAGTTTTTACATAATTAGCAAATGGCTCAACAAGTATGTCCATATCCATGCTGTAAAATGCAAATGACAACTTGGTTTAGTTGTTTATTATCTCATCATAGAAAAAGACAATATAATATAATTTAAGTCCCGTTCTTCAGTTTATGACTGGTAAACAATGATACCAGAGCTCAAACCTAAAACCCATAGAAAGCAACTGTGTATTTTTAGAACTGTGATAGAGTAATTTTCTTCTAGCAATTACAAAACGAAACATATTTTTCTTACCAGTTCTTTCTCACTTGAAAGACAAATTGTTTATCTTGTGGAACTGCATGTGATACTTTGGTAAGATGTCAATTGTTCTTGTGATCCTGGAACTATATATGTGCTATTATTTTCAAAATATGTAAACTATATATTTAGGCTCCTTTCACACGGGGCAGAGTCAGGGGAGCAGGGGATTTGTCTGCTGACCTTCTGCCAATCTAAGCAGAGTGGGTGGATGACAGGTCCGGGTCTTCTCAGTTTATGCAGAGCAGACAGGGACTGAGCCCACTCTGCTCTATGGACCAACAGGTATAAATGGAATCTGCTGTCCATTTACATCTGACTGTCCTCCAATCCGCCTTGATGAAGGAGGACAGATCCCCTTTCATTTGTTTTTAGCGGACAGGAACAGATTGGATTGGCCCAGTTACCAGTCTTTATTTCACTATAGTACTGAAGGAGCAAGTCTGAAAACTGTCTTTTTGTTTGCAGTAATAATCTGTTGCTTCTTTTATTTTAAATGTAATATAGGGAAAAATTGGATCTCTGTACATTTTTGCACACTATATTACCTGATGTAGAAATGTTCATGTCTAGTTATAAACTGCAACATATATTGTCACACACAATATGTGCATGGGTGTGATGCTGTGCCATTTATTACCCCAAGGTAATGCTTTACTGTAGTCAAACACTTTTACAAAAAATTGACCAATCCTTCACTCTTGCAAAAGGCACCATTTTGGAGAATTCCTCACCAATAGGATACTAATTAAAGGGGTGATAGTGCACCTGGTCAAAAATGAAAAATTGGCAATGTTCCACAAATGATATTATGCACTCAGAAGTTGTTACCCTATATTATAGTGGAAATTTACTAAAATAATAATTACAATCCCTTTTTTTTTGTTTGGTTTTAACTTCAAATGGCATCTCAAGTAATCTTGTTTTCCGTCACCTTTTTTTATTTTAGCTAAATGTGATAACTTCCACATGTTGCTCTTTCTTGTCTTTATAGCTTGGTGCAGTATCTCACATACTGCATATCTGCATATTTACAGTATTGTTTTCTCAGTTAGGTTCACTACTGGCAAATTCGATTTATACATTAATACTAATGAGTGCACATTTCAGATTATTCTCCTAGAATAAGTCTAATGGTAAAACTCTTTATGGAGCTTACACAGAACCTTAGAAGTGGCACTTAACATTAGAAGCCTCTTCATTTAATTCTGTTTAATTCAGTTACATGAAAAAAGAAAGTCTAATGTGAAGGTAAATAATAAATCAAAGAACATAAATGAGGTGAATGAAGAAAATTGGAGCTTGGTGCTATTGTAAACACAGCTCTCATTTCTGGTTAACAATACTAATAGTACTGGCAACGTGCACAGGATCTGTGTACAATTAAAGCTTAAAATTCTACAATGTGGACTTTAAGATTGTCACATACTGTATAATCAGGAATTCAACATAATTAGGCATCAATGTATTATATTTCTATATTGCCACTACATAATATTTTTGGTATTTATATTCTCTCAGACCTAAGCTTATTACTGTCCTAGTGTGAATTTAATGTTGAACTCCAGGCCCATAACAAATATAACCCCAACTCTCTACTCTCTTATGAAAGGCATGGCATCGGCAATGTTTAACTTACTATTTCATGAAGATTGATATTCCGATTCATCTGCCCTGTGATGTTATCACAGTGCTGCACAAAATCTTTGCGGTAGAAGCAGACAGGAGTAGGGGTTTGCTGGGCTCTTTCTAGGTGACATAGAATGTCCTTCAGTATTGCTTATTCCAAGAGCCCTTCTGCCTCCTCTCTTGAGGGTGGAGAAGGTGCTGTGGACAGATGTATAGGTGGTGACAGAGGAGTTGATAAACCCCCTGTCATTGCTAAAGTACACCAGCCAGCAACATCCTTCATCCCTGTGCCACACCTTGTACACAATATACACATTAAAAATAACCCCAATACACAACAGTGGCACTGGAGGAGCATAATTAGCACATCTAAGACAACTATTCAGTTCAGTTTTGCAATCTGGAGCTATACTGTGCCTACACTTTCTGATAACTGAAATATACAAAACCAATTAGCAAGAGGTATGACGGCCCAGCCCACAGAGACCTTCAGTGATGACCAGTCACCTCAACAGGAAGTTAACATCCTAAGACCCCACTGAGTCAAGTTTTGAAGCACAAGAAGTAAATGGGATAGACTGGAAAGGAAATAATGAAGATTCTGTACAAGGTAAGATTTTTCCTACATTTACACATTCTCTTCTATTCTCCCATAGTTCAGCTTTAACCTTTCCACTGCCAGGTCCATATGGACTATTAGAAATGCTTCCAGCTGGCAAGGTCTGTACGCTGTATGGACCTCACATTCCTCCTTGTGTTATAAGTTCATGGCCATGAGCTTATACAGTATCAGAACTGTTCAGCAGACTATTTGCCCCCCCCCCCACCACTGCTGCCGCTAGTACAGTGGCATGTGTCCCCTGACTTACTCTGAAATAAACTCCTTACCCACCTCACTAATCCCTGCAGCATCTTTCACTATCTCTCTCAGCTAACCCCCCACACCACCGCACCCATCCTGCCCCCACAACCCCCCCCCCCCCCACAACACTAATCCCCTGCCCTCCCACCAGCTTATATGCTGCAGGGGAGGCACAGAGCATAAAAAAAATGTTTATCCCCTCCACTGCCATTCTGACTCCCGCTGTAGTGCCCCCATCTCTAAATCTCCCGACACCCCTCCCTGCACCGCAGCCGAGTTGCTCGGGAGGGAGTCTTGATCACTTACTGTCAGGATAGAGAGTGGGGGGACTGGTAAACATGTGTTTACCACCCCCTTTTTTCCTATATGGAAATAGTGAGCGATCGGTACCCATCGTTCCTATATTCAGCTATCACCATGGCATAGTAAACAGTGCCACAATCCAGCGTAAACAATCCAGTCATAAGCATTGCAGCTGCGCCTGACGAGAAAAGGGGCTGAACTCTTCTCTGTTAAAAAAAAGAGACATTAAAGCTGTGTTTAGACCTCTCCAAAGACCCCCCCCCACAAAAAAAAATAAAATAAAAATAAAAACCATAGTTAGGGCAGATTTAGACATGCATCTAAATCGTCCTTGCCTCTGAAGCCCGAGGCTACACTCCAGAGGCTACTGGCAGGCAGTGAGAAAGGGATGCAACACCTCCTCACCACCTATTTTGCTGGGGTATTTGTGGCGCTTCCCCATTAATTTGAATCTGTATCGCTGGGCAGATGGCATCGATACAAGTTAGGTCAACTTTTCTAGGAGCACAAAACATTGCAGCCCCAGCATGTAAACACCCCCGTATGCTGCCTATTGCAGCTTGTGGGTTGTGGTTGGGGAGTGGCAGAAACTCAGCTCAATCATGCATTTTAATGCCCCCTCCAACCGTAAGTCTAAACATGGCCTAAGGCCTTGTTCACGTGGAGAATACTACTACAGGGTTGTTTTTAGCTGCAGAGGGGTGAACAGGTGTTCTGTGCATTTCTGTGCAGGCAGTCCCATTCATATCAATTGAGATGCAGCAGCTGCAAGGACACAGCCACTGCCCCCAACTTGACATCTGTGTGGATGCATGTCCCGGAACTCATACTATCTACGTTTGGGGCCATGCACCTACACCCACATGGATGTCAGATCTGTCCTTGCAGCTTCTGTGTCCCAAATAACATGAATAGGACTGCCTGCCCAGAGATGCACAGAATACCCATGCATCCCTGTACAGGTTAACATGGCCCTCCATGAGGGTACGCTTTAGCACACCCCACTGAACAAGGTCTTAGTAGGAATTTAGGAGGAATTACGTAATTTACATTATGTTTATGTGTGCAAATAAGGATTTTAGTGGGTTTTTTTGTGAAAATAGTGATTTGATAAACATTGCGCAATTGTTTGCGGGGCCTTAAAAATCGGTAGCACCTTCTTTTGTTTCTACTGGTCATGTACTTTCAGAAAATATACAGTTTGGGGGTTCTTTTACAAACCTTGAAAGCTGTAAGTGAAAATTCAAAACCTTCAGATTTTTAGAGACATTTGTGGGTACGTTTGATTTTCTCCATTTTGCAAAAAGGTGCAATTTAAAAATTACAAATGTTTGTTATTTATTAACCCAACACAGGTTAAGCTTTTTTATTTATTAGGAATTTAACAGGATTTATGAAAAATTTGCTGTGTTTTTATCTGCTAATGATGATTTTAGTGTATTTTTTGCGAAAATATTGTTTTGATAAACATTTGTGTAAATACTGCTGGGCCTTAAAAAATCAGTAGCAGTTTCTTTTTATTTTAGAGATCATGTGTTTTCAGAAAATATATGGTTTGGTGGTCTTTTACAAATTCTCAAGCTGTAAAGGAAAAAATTAAAACCTTCAGATTTTTAGAGAAATTTTGATATTTACATTTTTGCGTACGTTTGATTTTTACCATTTTGCAAAAAGGCCAAATGTAAAAATTACAAATATTTGTTATTTATTACCTCCATATAGTTTAAGCTTTTTTATTTAGTAGGGATTTAGCAGGCATTTTGTAAAATTAGCAGTGTTTTTATCTGCTAATAATGGTTTTAGTGTATTTTTAAGCAAACATATTGTTTTGTGTCAGTTATATTGTGTTTATGTGTGCAAATAGGGATTTTAGTGTTTTTTTTAGTGAAAATAGTTATTTGATAAACATTTGTGCAAAAATCGCGGGGCCTTAAAAATCAGTAGCACCTTCTTTTTTGAGGTTAATCTTTTTTTTTAATTTTGTTCCAAACACAGACAACAAAAAAGAAAATCAAAAACAATACATTACATAAACATATCATTACATTACAAATCAATACCCAACATAAATATGACAAAAGATATGGTGTTCCCAACATATACATATTACCTTACTTAGCGCGTACCCTAAAAATGAATACCTCCCTTCTTCTCCCCTCTTAGGGCCCATAAAACCCCTATAACACCCTTTCTCCCCCTTATTTTTATTCTAGAGATAACATGCTTTCAGAAAATATATGGTTTGGGGGGTCCTTTACAAAATCTAAAAGCTATAAGTGAAAAATAAAAAAGCAAAGGAAAATTTTCAAAAATGGTCCGTCCAGCTGAGTTTAAGGCCCCTTTCACACTTATGCGACTTGTCCTTGGGACTGCAAAATCGCATGGCAAGTCATACTCCATGATTTCCAATGAGTACCGTTCATATCTGTACGACTTCAAGTGGCAACGACTTCAAAGTAGTCCCTGCACTACTTTGAGCCTATTTGAATGTGTTTTGAGGTCCAAAGACATAGGCATTGCTTGAAGTCAAGGCAAAATCACGGTAAAATTACAGCAGCAAAGTCGACTTTTAGGTCGCACAAGTGTGAAAGGGGCCTTAAAGTGGAGTGTAGTGATTGGCAGTGAAAAGGTTAATAAACTGCTTTTAAAAAATTACATTTAGACACACTGGCCCTTTTAGTTCTACTGTTCTTTGTGACATTCTGCAATTATACTTAAAGGACAATAGTTTAACTCCATCTATTAAGTTAAATAGATAAACTGATAATTCAGTTCTCCTCAACACATTGCAGTAATTTAATTTTTCAGAAAGTTATTACCAGAATTTTATTTACAGACATAGTAATACATCTGTATATGCTTAAGATTCATCATTCCAGACCAATCTCATTGATGAGGCACCATTTATTGCTTCACTACACCTCAGCTCGCAAATGTCAGCAATCACTCTGTATGACATACTAAACTAGTACTGACATTTAACGTTACTGTCACACAAGAGATATAAATGGCTTGTTCTGCTAACATCAAAAAAGGGTGATTTTGCATTCGTTAGCCTCTAAAAAAAGTATTGGTAAAAATAATATTAAAGGGTATAGAATACATGCATTCATGCATAGGCTGAAAATGAAACATTGCTCTCTGTTCTGTAGTAGCCAGAATGTCATGATGTCAAATCCCTAATGGCTGAATGGTATTTAAAATAGGATTGGGGGGAGGGGAATTAGGGTGGAATGGGGGAAGGTGTGGGAGGGCGAGATTTTAGGAGTTTCCAATTTTACAAACAGCCAATTGGCAATAGTAGTACTATTTTGTATTACAAAACAATATGCAAAACACAAGTGCAAAATGCAAAAATAGATTCAAGTGTTTGTTCCCCAATGCCAAAAGTCTGCCAAGCAAAATAGGAGAGTTGAAAGCTTTGGTGCATTAAGAGAACTAATGTTTATTTGAGAAGTAATCTTAAAGTGAGTGTGAAGGAGGACCTTGTTGATGGAGAATGTGATGATGATGAAGCATTATGGGTGGAACTGCATATGGGTGTGTGAACTTATTTTAGTTTACTACAGACCACCCAATATTAATGAAGATGTGGAGACTCAACTCCTTGCAGGGATAAAAAGGGTTGTATGGGCTGGGAAAGTGATAATCAAGGGAGTTTTTAACTACTCCTTGACTAGAGTAATAGCACTTCTAGAACACAAAGGAGGTGGAAATGTATAAACCTATTACAAACCTATTATTATTTTATAGTTTATAGAAGCTCCAAATAAAAATGATGCTATGCTAGACCTTGTAACCCTGAACCACATGGAGCATATTTCTTAATGCTCATATAAAAGAAACATCAGGGTAGCAGTGACCATAACTTGGATTCATTTATTTCTTTTTTTAAATATTTTTTTTCAATTTTTTTTTCTTTAAATTCTTTATTTATAGAAATAAGCATCCAACAGAGCAGTACAATACAAATCGATGGTGGCATTATTTCACAAAAGAAAAACATAGGTAGCGTCATACAGAAATATAATGTACATTTAAAACAGATTATGGATAGAGAAAACATCTTTCTATTATAAATAATATATTATAAACAATAATAAATGGGCATTTAAAAATGTAAAAATGAAGGAACACTACTGCCATTTAAAAGTTACAAAGAACAGAACAGAATATGTAAAATTGGAAATCAAGGCTGCAAAAATTAAAAATGAACAACCGGTTGCAAAAGAGAGTAGGACAACTTAAAAAAGTTCTTCATATACCTCTATATATAATGGAAAAAAGTCAGGTCTGAGCATGTAGGTCCTTTACATGATATTTTGGGGGGTTGCTGACTGGAGATAAAGAGAAGGCAAATGTAATAAATACTTTTTTTTGGTTTGAGTATACAAAGGAAAATGGGGGAGCTCAAGTCCATAATGGGTATAGTTTTAACATTTCCTGACAGACTTCCATGGCAGCATACGCTTGGGTAGCCCCATCCTCACTCCTACCCCATAGAACCCCACTCCCATAAAGGCGGCATTGCTTTTTTGTCCTCCTTACTCATAAGGACAATTTTGTATTACATTTTCTACCTTTTGGAAGACGTGGCGATGGGGGTCTCCTGCGGGAAAGCCATGCCGATAATGGGAGCGTGCTGTGGTGTCCAGAAGTTCCAGGAGGGCTCCAGTAGTCACCAAATGCCCGGCTAACAGCAGGGTGGTAAATGGCACACATGCGCCGAAGATTGACACCTGTAATAACAGAAGCTCTGCCAATGGCGAGCAGTTGCGCTAGGTTGGATGCCCTGCTAAAAGCGGGTGACCTCGTAAGTATGCCCAGCATGACGGTGTGCTCTGCTGTTCCTGGGATCCAGGTCGCCCTGAAAATGCATTGGTTGCTCTGTGGACAAGGTCCAGGATACCTAAGTATGTTTGGCTTGAGGTCAGCAGAAGGGACCAGGCACCATGCGGGCTGCTAGGGAATAACTCCACTTTTATTAGAAAAGAATAAATAAATAAATAATAACCAAAATGAAAACTTATGAAGATGTCCATGCTCTGATGTGCATTGTAACATTTTTTTCAAAGTTTGGTGCAGTTGTTTTCTGTCCTGAACAGATATCTGTTTGTATTAGCAAGGTTTTTCATTCTGTGTTGGAGGCTCTGTCTAATGAAATCGCCTGTGTAGAGAAGTCTGCAGGGGTAGTATTAGGGGTATTATTCCCTTAGCAATGGTTAACCTTTTCTCTCACCTAGCAAACAAACAACTGTTACTTTGTCTCTCTGAACAGCTTAAGAAACTTCAGCAGCTACAGTTTGTATTGGGAAAGTTAGTTAATAAATTACTGCATAGCTTGAGTAGCAATTGCATATTGTTATGAATAATATTTATTTCCGTAACAATGTGGAGTTCTCCCTTAAACTTACTGAGATTTGTTTTTTTTTTCTGCACCAAGTCCTCTGCATCCTTAAGTGGGGTACACACTAGTAGAAAATCTGCTGAAAATTCCTGTCTGAGGTAAAATCGTATGATTTTCGGCTAGTGTGTACACAACTTTCAGCAGCCGATGCCGACATTTTCAACTAAAAAAAACGGAGGGACAAACACCAAAATTTTTATCGTCTGTCCCCAGCACAACCAATTTTCGTTTAATGTGTATGCAATACGTCTGCGAAAAATCGGATACGAAAGACCGCGGATGATCTGAAGTTGCTGACGACCGGACGACCCGGAAATGGATGAGAAATTTTGTGAACATTATGCACTGTCAACTAAAAATGGTTATGACTGCTGAGCATGAGAGAGAAAAATAAGAGGATATTTCGTCCGATTTTCGTCAAGTGTGTAAGAGCCTTTATACCTCTATAATGAAGAGAGATAACACCGCTCAGGCTAATCAAAGTCCACAATTCAAGGTGGGGGCTGAACCTCGGCTCGCCACCAGGAGAAGCATAAAAGAAGAAAATGGTCGCACACCACCACGGAATTCAATGAAGAAAAGTTCTTCACTAGGGAACAAGCATGCAATGAAATGCGTCTACTGTCCTACCCTGCTGTATCTTGTACCACTTATGTGAATAAAGAACTTTTCTTCATTGGATTCCATGGTGGTGTGCGACCATTTTCTTCTTTTATGCCTTATACCTCTATGCCTTGTCTGCTCTATGCAGGTTATTGCTGAAAGGGGGCAGTGTCCTCCTTAGTGATACTGTTGCTGGATTGTCAGCCCTTCTGCGGGACTCTTAAAGCTGGTGTATGGAAAGCTGACTAATGAACACTTGTTATTAAGCGTCTCCAGATCTGCATGTATTATGCACACCATAAACTGGGCCTTTGCTGTTAATGCCTTGGCTGGTAAAACCCTGTGTGAATTTCCTGCCTTGTTCAGGCATCCAAGGAGCAAGATGACAGCGACCATCAGGTTGCCACAGGTAGTCAAGACACTCTAAAGGAGTCTGTTACAACTCTCCCTGGGCAAGGGTTCTCTACTTTGACAATGTCAAGCTTTTCCTTCCAGGACCATTCAATTGACCAATTTAACTCTCTTCAAACAATTCCTAATATGCAGCTGAGGAAGATCTTTGAGCAGGTTTTTTTTTTGTATCTCCATTCATAGGCTGCTAGGATGCCTAAAATGGCAGAGGTACCTGCGATGCAAGTGTTTTAGCACATCCAAAGAAGTATATTGCCTTTTTCCCTATGATGTTTAAGCTAGAAGATCATTCTTGAAGAAGGGTGCAAATTTAACAGAAGGACAGAGCAGCGAAACGTCTTAGTGGTCAGCCTCTTTTAGTACTGAGTTGCTCAAGTTCAAACCCTAACCAGGACACTTCTACCTGCACTGCAGGATGTCAGATTAAGGCACTTATGGTTAAGAGGTTTTCCAGCATAATGAGTCACCTGTTTGGTTGATGTTGCCTTCATCAGCCTAGCCGTGTACATGGATTTGTCATTGGAGGGTGCTGTGTCTTTCAGGGGTATACTCAATCAGGATGATTGGGTGTGTCCTTGGGGGTTGTAGCATCTTCTGGTAATAGCCTTGTGTTGGACTTGTCCCTAAGGGGTATATCTGTCTGCAGTTGCAGCCCGGGAGCCTGCCTTTACTCTTGCCTCTCTTTCAATGCAATGGAAGTTGGGATGAAGAATATTTTATCCTAAAAAATAATTCTGGCAAGTGGGACAATCTGGTCTGCATTGCAAGAGTTTATTCTGCCCCTTCATGGGCTAGTTTATTTTGATTGCAAATAGCTAGGAATAATTCTACAAGTGGGACAATCTTGCCTGAATTGCAAAAGTCTAGCAGTCCCCTTAAAGGGCTAGCTTAATTTGATAGCAAATAGCTGGGAATAATTCTACAAGTGGGACAATCATGTCTGCATTGAGAGAGCCTTGCAGTCCCCCTCAAGGGCTAGCTTCATTTCATAGCAAATAGCTGGGAATATATATTTTTTTTATGGGAATAATTCTACAAGTAGGACAATCTTGTTTGCATTGTGAGAGTCTAAAAAGTCCCCTTCAATGGCTAGCTTCATTTGACACCTAAGAGTTAGGTTTAGTCTGGCCTTCTTCCCTCTGAGTACATGTCTGCTGAATGAAAGAGGACTGCAGTGCAAGAGTGAGTGTCTAACTCCAAAAAGGTTCACTGATGCATTTCCAGCCTGGAGTTCAGAAAGAACTGAAGAGAGAAATAATCTTCAACCAAGTAGTCAGCAAAAGAGCTCAACTTATGGGGGAGAGGTTGCTTACTGGCCTTTTTCATATTTGTGCCACCCATACGTATCTTATGGGTACCTGGTTGCTCTTCTCCTGATAGGAAGATGCAGCTTTGGTCATGGACAGTTGGACCTTCAGGTCAAGCACTTCAGGCCATGTTGGTCAATCAGCCACCTTCAAGCCTCTGACTGTGCCAGGGGGAATCCTTTTCTCCAGCAACAATAAGCAAGCTCTAGACAGGAATTCCTATCAAACACATGGAAGGAGTTCTCAGAATCCAGAAAGAGATTGGCTGGCTAGTTTTTCAAAAAGGGTCTTGTGACTCCTACGCAAATCCTTACGTTCATAAGAGCTTAATCCATCACGGTTCAGGATACATCGTTTTTGCCACTAGAGCACACTGGTGGTAGGATGCTGGATATTCCTGACTTTCCTCTCTTCACCTGCCAGTGTCTCAATACCTGATGATCAAGTCCATGGTCACTCCTATCCTTATATTGAGGTGTGCTCAATGGAAAAGGCCTCCTGTACTGAAGGGTTTTTTTTTTCTCTACTGTTGATCATGTACTCAGCGATTCATGTCTTGCAAACAGGCAGATGAAGCTCTGGGTGCTGGAACAGTATTACATTTTCTGTGCTGCAGAGTTATTGCCAGTGGAACTCCTCTGTTGGGAAGTTGTTTAGCCAGTAAAACTCCCTGGTTGGGAAGTTGGTTTGAACACTGATTTTCTGGCCAGCTCTTTCATGCTCCCTTCGCCTTTTGTCACCTGACAGCAGGCTTGTTAGTCTCCAGTGAGACTGAACAACTTCACAGTTGTGTCCTACATCAGGGTCAGGTCCGAACTAGGGATGGCCTAGCGGTTCAAGTCCTTTTAAGGGCTGGTATTTGGTATAGGTGTAATGTCTCTTTTGTCAGTGTAGGGAGAGGTTTGCTGTGTGCACCAGGGACACATTGTCAGTGACACAAATCACTCTATTAAGGTCCACAAAAGTCTTTTTAAGGACTGGTATTTGGTATAGGTGTGCAGTGCACTATATAGGGGTTTAATCCACTTTTAATATACTTTCTAATATAGAAAGCATATTATAGTGGATTTGTATTGTGCACTGTGCAGCATTGTGACTGGTGTGTTGAGCGTTTCTGCAGCAATACTACAAACAGTGACAAAAGCACTTCTAAAGTAATATAACTGATGTGATAGGCCAGTGGCCCCCCAATACCACATATTGAAGTGAGATGTTATCTGAGTATACTTTTATAAGTGTATTTGTGTCCTGCAACAATATTGCCTCTTTTGCTGTGTTAACTCTGCTACACACAGTGCCAAACTCACTTGCCAATTTTTTGTACAACTGGTGTGATAGACCAGTGGCCCCCCAATATCACATATTGAAGTGGAGTGTTATCTGAGTATACTTTTATAAGTGTATTTGTGTCCTGAAACAATATTGCCTCTTTTGCTGCGTTAACTCTTCTACACACAGTGCCAAACTCACTGGCCAATTTTTTTGTACAACTGGTGTGATAGACCAGTGGCCCCCTAATACCACATATTGAAGTGGGGTGTTATCAGAGTATACTTTTATAAGTGTATATGTGTCCTGCAACAATATTGCCTCTTTTGCTGCATTAACTCTGCTACACAGTGCCAAACGTACTGGCCAATTTTTTGTACAACTGGTGTGATAAACCAGTGGCCCCCCAATACCACATATTAAAGTGGGGTGTTATCTGAGTATACTTGTCTAAGTGTATTTGTGTTCTGCAACAATATTGCCTCTTTTGCTGCGTTAACTCTGTTACACACAGTGCCAAACTCACTGGCCAATTTTTTGTACAACTGGTGTGTTAGACCAGTGCCCCCCCATACCACATATTGAAGTGGGGTGTTATTTAACAGTATACGTATATAAGAGTGTATTTTAGTCCTGCAAAAATTTGGCCTCTCTTGCTGCGTTAACTGTGCTACACACAGTGACAACAGTTACTGGCCAATTATTTGTAGAACTGGTGTGATAAACCAGTGGCCCCCCAATACCACATATTGAAGTGGGGTGTTATCTGAGTATACTTTTATAATTGTATTTGTGTCCTGCAACAATATTGCCTCTTTTGCTGCATTAACTCTGCTACACACAGTGCCAAACTCACTGGCCAATTTTTTGTACAACTAGTGTGATAGACCAGTGGCCCCCAATACCACATATTGAAGTGGGGTGTTTCAGAGTATACTTTTATAAGTGTATTTGTGTCCTGCAACAATATTACCTCTTTTGCAGCGTTAACTCTTCCATTCACAGTGCCAAACTCCATGGCAAATTTTTTGTACAACTGGTGTGATAGACCAGTGGCCCCCCAATACCACATATTGAAGTGGGGTGTTATCTGAGTATACTTTTATAAGTGTATTTGTATCCTGCAACAATATTGCCTCTTTTGGTGCATTAACTACCACCTATTGAAGTGGCATATTATTTAACAGTATACTTTTATAAGAGTGTATTTTAGTCCTGCAAATATTTGGCCTCTTTTGCTGCATTAACTGTGCTACACACAGTGAAAACAGTTACGGGCCAATTATTTGTAGAACTGGTGTGATAAACCAGTGGCTCCCCAATACCACAGATTGAAGCGGGGTATTATATACCATGTTCCACATATACTGCGCTTCTCTAGAGACTTTTGTCACAGGGTAATTTAAAAAATGACAGGCAGAGGAAGAGGCAGGCCCTTACGCAGGGGTGGCTGGAGTAGGGCAGCCTCCTCATCCTCTCTATGTGCACCCTCTTCACTCTCTGCTGTGTGCACCCCCAAAGACACCACCACCAACATCACCACTACTACCACCATATACCCTCTGCTTGAGTCACTGGAATTATTTTCTGATCCATCACAAGACATTTGCGATGTGCAGCCATTGTTGGCATCGGATCAGGAAGAGGAGGTAGCAACAGCCGCCACTCAGCAGTCTGACGACAGTACCCAGATCAGCCCAAGGAGGTTGGTCTGCACTGTTGCTGCCTACTCCGAGATCTCGAATGTTAGTGGTGGGGAAGGTATGGTGGATGATGACGTGTCTATGGACGTCACATGGGTGACCACAAGAGAGGAAGAGGAGGTGTGTTCAGAGGAGGAGACTGACCAGCAGATAGGGAGGAGAAGCAGGCGGAATGAAGAAGAAGAAGGCTTGCATTGCACAGGTGGGACAAAGCAGACTGCAAATGTATCAGGAGCGAGCTTTTTTAATGTGTCCGCTACTGACAACAGTGTCGCCATCTGCAGTCTTTGCAGTCATACATAGTTACATAGTAGGTGAGGTTGAATAAAGACAATAGTCCATCCAGTTCAACCTGTGTAGGTGTGTGTGGCTGTTATCATCTCACATAGCCCTGAATGTTCTGATCCTTGAGATGTCCGTCTAAGAGTCTTTTGAAAGCCACCATACTACCCGCAGAAACCACCTCTTGTGGTAGAGAATTCCACAATCTTGTAGCCCTAACAGTAAAGAACCCCCCACGTGTATAATGCATCTTAACTCTTTTAGAGTTAAATGTAGTGTCAAGTTAAAATGTTGCTAAAAACACAGCAGATGAGTCTGTATATGCAGCAAAGCATGCTTGTTATACTCAATGTTTTTTTCTTCGGGGGGTGCATGTGATCAGCACAGGGCCAATCAGCACTGTCCAGACAGAGGGTCAGGGGTCTTGAAGCCTCATAGGACAGTCAAAGAAGAATGAAAACCTATCCTACAAGCTTTAACCAGACACTGATAGAAGTAAAAAAACTGCTACCTACTGCTGATGAGGAAAGGTATTTAGCAGTTTATCTTTACTCAAATAATTGCATTCCATGTTCTGTGTAGGGATGATCAAACTTTTGAAAAGTTCGGTTCGACCAGAACACCCAAACTTCCCGAAAGTTCGGCCCGGATTTTAGAACCCCATTGAAATCAATGGGACCCAAACTTCGGTAATCAAAAACACCATTTTGAAGCCCTAAAACCCAATAAATGCCCCTAAAAAGTGCAGAGGGTTCTGGGTCATGCCCCAAGGACTATTAATCACACAAAAAAAAGTTCTTAAAAATGGTCATTTTGATAGAGAGACAATTATTGAAAAAAAAAATGATATTCCTTTGGATTTAGTGTCTGGGGGGTCTAAAAAGTGTACCTGTGAAGTTTCAGCTCTGTAGCATGTCCAGAACCAGAAAAAAAAAGATTGTTTGTATTAGAACCGCAGCAGAGCAGGACAGTGGCTCCGCCACCCCCACACCCAGCCGCCCCCACTGCAGGCGCCTACCGGGCCCCCCGTGGACGTCCCTGGAGGCAGGCATGACATCCGAACCTCTGTGCAGGGGCACACACACACACACATGCATGCGCACACACACACACACACACAGGTGCGAAAGCAGCAGAACCCCATGCCTGCGCCAATTCAACTACCCGCAGGCACAGGGCCCCACCCCCCACCACACCCACACGTGTGCACGTGCACAAACACATAAATGTGTGTGCGTATATACACCCCCACACAGAAGCCCAGATGCCACGCCCGCCCCCAAAGACGGCCAAAAAATGCCCAAAAAAAACACCTACAACAACACACCTGGGCGTCCCCGTTGCAGGGGCCTCTCTAAGCCCAACACTCACCTAGGGACGACCGCCTTAAGAAGGCAGCTGAACTCACATCACCGAGCCCAGTGGGAGCAATGCCGTCAGAACCCACAAAGCCACACTCCAGGCCCTCACCATCCAGCCTCTTCTCCTTCTCCTTCTCCTTTCTCCTCACAATTGTCCTCCACTCCACCTTCCATCATGCCGTCCTCACGTTATTCTGGAAAAAGGCAGGCTTCAGTGGCCCAAATGTTGGAGCGTAGAAAAATTATGACGTCGGATAACCCTCTTGCCCACCGTTTGACTGCTGGCTTGTCGGAACTGATAGCCCGCCAACTACTGCCATATCAACTGGTGGACTCGGAGGCCTTTCGGAAATTTGTGGCCATTGGAACACCATAATGGAAGGTCCCAGGCAGGAAATATTTCTCTCAGAAGGGCATTCCAGAGCTGTATGGCCATGTTCAGCGGCAAGTGAATGTATCTCTGGCACACAGTGTCGTGCCAAGATACATCTGACCACAGACACATGGTCTAGCAAAAACAGGCAGGGAAGGTATATCACTTTTACTGCCCACTGGGTGAACCTTCTGACGGCCGTCAAGCATGTAAACCGTGGCACCCATGTAGATTTGGCTTTACTGCAACGGATTGCATGCAGGCCTGCCTCTTCTTTTCCTCCTCCTACTCCACCTTCCTCTCCTCTTCGGCTGACTTCTCCTTTTCCGCTGCTACCGTCTCTTCTGCTGCACCGCCCAAGATCCCCAGAACCTATTCCACATGCCAGTTGAGACGTTGCCATGCTGTGCTGCATCTGTTGTGCCTGGAAGCCAAGAGCCACACTGGTCCTGCACTCCTTTCAGCTTTGCGTTCACAGGCAGATCAGTGGCTGACATCACACAATTTGACAGTTGGTAAAGTGGTGTTGCGACAACGGTGCCAATCTGCTGAGCAGGCTGAAACAGGCCAAAATAGCATACGTGCCATGCATGGCACATATCCTGAACTTGGTCGTGCAGCGATTCTTGCCAAATACCCTGGCGTCCAGGATGTCTTGCAGCAGGCCAGGAAAATCTCGGACCATTTCAGAAGATCTTACACAGCCATGGCTCGCCTTGCTGACACATTCAGCGGCGACACAACCTGCCCGTCAGGCATCTTATTTGTGACTGCCCGTCGCGAAGGAACGTTGCATATGCTTGATAGGCTGCTCCAGCAGAAACGTGCAGTTAATGACTACCTATATGAACTTTGCGGCAGGACAGGTTCTGGGGAGCTTTGGTTTTTTTCATCTCACCAGTGGCTGCTCATGCGTGACACATGCAGACTTCCATGGCCATTTGATGAGATCACCAAACTGGTCAGTCACGGCCAGGGCGCCATCAGTGACATCGTACCTTACGCCTTCTTTCTGGAGCATGCATTGCGTTGTGTCATTGATCAAGCCGTCGAGGAGCAGGAGCAGGAAGATGAGGACTTCGTAAATGTTGGATGAATTCCCAGGGGGTGCTACTCCATCTGAGGCAAGTCAACAACAGGAGTCTGAAGAGGAGTCAGCGGAGGATGGTGCCGGGGCGGATGAGGAGGAGCAAGAAGAGCATGCTTTAAACCTGTCTTGGATCCCTGGTGTTGTCCGTGGATGGGGGGAGGAGAACGAGGATGAAATTATCCTGGATGATAAGCTGGAGCCAGGCCACTACATGCGTCCAGTTTAGTGCGAATGGGGGCCTTCATGCTCCAGTGTTTTAAGTGGGACCCCCGTATAAAAAGCATAAAGGCCAAGGACCAGTACTGGGTGGCAATGTACTTAGACCCCCGGTACAAAAAAAAATGGTGGAAATGTTACCGCCATCACAGAGGGCGGTCAGAATGCAGCACTTCCAGGCCTTGCTGCGTTAAATGCTGCATTCTGCTTTTGCGTGCGTTGGCAGGGGAATTTCCAGTCACAGAGAGACAGTTGCGAATAGCAATCCAACAGTACCTGCAAGAAGAGGGCGGTTTGAAGATGTGTTAGTCACTTCAGATATAAGATCCTTCTGTCAGCCGACCCATCGACAGCTGTACTCCGGATCCAGCATCAGGGAACGCCTAGACCCACAGGTGTCTGACTACATCAGGTTAACGGTCAATGTGGACGCTCTGAGGAGTGATCAACCCCTGGACTACTGGGTGGGCAGGCTTGACCTCTAGCCAGAGCTTGCAAAATTTGCAATGGAACTGTTGGCTTGCCCCCCATCCAGTGTGCTGTCCAAAAGGACGTCCATCTCAGCAGGGGGGATCGTGAGCGCACACACCTAGCTCGTGACAGTTTTGACTACCTCACATTTATAAAAATAATGAGGCATGGATCTCTGAGGAATTCAACACATGTGACCAGTAGACCATGTTTCATTTAAATTCCTCATGACAGGCCACAAATATCCACTAGACCACCATCCACCCACAACAATTCATGTTCCTTGTCTTCGGTAAATACAGCGGCAGAAAAGGCATTTCATGTCCATCGAATGCCTAATTTTTGGGGCCTTTTATGCAACGTTCTTAGCTGTCAGGTAAACTTCTGTATCCTGTCAATGCCTAATGTACCTTCAGCCACAGAATACAACGTTCTTAGCTGTCAGGTAAACCCATGTGGGCTAATTTTTGGGGCCTATACTGGCCGACACTTACTGCTGTATCCTGTGAATGCCTAATGTACCTTCAGCCACAGAATACAACGTTCTTAGCTGTCAGGTAAACCCATGTGGGATAAGTTTTGGGGCCTATACTGGCCGACACTTACTTCTGTATCCTGTGAATGCCTAATGTACTTTCAGGCACAGAATACAACATTCTTAGCTGTCAGGTAAACCCATGTGGGCTATTTTTTTTCACCTTCTCTACTCTTCATCACTAGTCAGAACCTGCAGGGTCAGTCTATTGAGAAGAGGTAGAGATGGCTGTGGTCTGGGTAGAGTAGAATCTTCCTTATCTCTTTTGAGTCTACATAGAATTTCTGGAAAGGATCCATATTCTGTGGCCCAATTGGGCAATAAGTGGTTCCTACATACAGGTCCCTCCAAATGGATTTTATCTCTGGACAAGATTTCAGAGTTATATTTGGTAGTCTATCCTTACTGTTACAAACTTGAAAGCTTTTCCCTAGGGGGCTGGGCCAAGCCCTGGGTTCGGATGCTGTGTCAGATCAGAATAGGTCTCACAAGGCATTTGCTTTCCAGTTCGATCCATATACATTTTAGCGGGATCTGTTGCTAAGACCATGGCAATGTTTGCAGTACTTCTCTATTGACCAAACAGGCCTTGGTTCCTGCCTTGGATACCGGGGTATCAGATTGAAGTCCTTTCTCTCGGTTGAGATCTTCTGTCGTAAAGATCAATAGTCCACCTTTGTTCATCTCTTCCACTTTCTCATCCTTGCAGGAAAAAACTAAACAGGTTTAGCTGTGGTTTCTCTAAGCTAATATCTATAAATCCTACAAAATTATTTGAATAGAACTTGTTTAGTTTGGACTGCTTTGTTTTCTTTGTTTCAGTCCTCTGGTCTGGTGCATTCCGAACTTCAACTGATCCTAAAGCTCTCTTAGAGGGCAGATCTCTGCAGTCCCTGTCATATCCAATATCTCCTGGGTAGACTATCCCTTACTCATCCAATACTTTGATGGGGGGCTGCATCTGACTCTCTAGGCAAGGTTTAATTCTTGCTCTGCACTTCCTTGCTGGCTCCAGATAAGATCTTTTTTCAGTCAAGCCTGGGTAAAGACTGAGCTATGAAGACATGCACTCTAAGGGCTTTCTCTTCAGTCAGGAAGTTTGCCAAGATCACAGCTTTAGGCTAGGAATGATCCTTTGTTGACTTACAGCTCCAAGTGGGATCTCCTCCAGTCAAGTTGGAGTAAGGATTGAGCCATGATGTCAATCTCTCTAGGGCTACATCTTTAGCAAGAAAGCTTGGCCAGAATCAGGTCTTTTAAGGCCCCTTGACAGCTTGCTGCTCCAGTTCTCTTTCAGTTCAGTTTTCAGTAAAGTCTCAGTCATGAAGGCAGCCTTTTTATGGGTTCTTGTCCTCAATCAGGAGGTTTCCTGGGATCTGGGTCTTGTGCCCAGAGGGATCCTTGTGACTTTACCCAGTACGGGTAGTGTTAACAGTGAGGGAAAAAAGTATTTCATCCTCTGCTGGTTTTGTACAAAGATCAGTCTATAATGTTAATGGTAGGTTTATTTTAACAGTGACAGACAGAATAACAACAAAAATATCCAGAAAAATGCATTTAAAAAAAGTTATAAATTGATTTGCATTTTAATGAGTGAAATAAGTATGTGACCCCTTCACAAAACATGATTTAGATTGTGGTGGCAAAACCCTTGTTGGCAGTCACAGAGGTCAGACATTTCTCAGGGAATAGGTGGAGGAACTCACCCTCCCTAGTCAACTCCCTGCCCCCAACCCCTCCCACTCCCAACCCTGCCCCTATTCACACCCCAATCCCACCATTCCTCAGGAAAGAAAAGCAAAGTGTTGCCAAATAATGGGTGTATTCAAGGCTCATCTTCCCCCCCTGTCTACAGCTCCCCTTCCCCCAATCCAGAGCCCATCTTCTCTCCCCCTGTTCACAGCTCACCTCTGCGTCCACAGGTCACCTTCTCTACTCTCGCCCACAGTTCACCCTCTCCCCCCCATCCACAACTTACCTCCCCGCCCACATGTCACCTTCTCTACTCTCGTCCACAGCTTATCCTCTCCTCCAAAACCACAGCTCACCTCCCCGTCCACAGGTCACCTTCTCTTCTCTCATCCAGAGCTCACCCTCTCCCCCCTTCGACAGCTCACCTCTCTATCCACAGGTCACCTTCTCTACTCTCATCCACAGCTCACCCTCTTACCTCATCCACAGATGACCTCCCCATCCACAGGTCACCTTCTCTACTCTCGTCCACAGCTCACCCTCTCGCCCCCCCCATCCACAGCGCATCTTCATATTCGCAGGTCACCTCCTCTACTCTCATCCACAGCTCACCTTCTCCCCCCGTCCACAGCTCACCTCCTGGTCCACAGGTCACCTTTTCTACTCTAGTCAACAGCTCACCCACTCCCCCCTCCACAGCTCACTCCCCCCACAGGTTACCTTTTCTTCTCTCATCCACAGTTCATCCCCCCCCCACATCGCTCATCCTCCCCCCCTCCACAGCTCACCCTTCACCCACAGAATACCTTCTCTTCTCTCGTCCACTGTTCACCTCCCCCACAGCTCACCCCTTCCCCCCCATCCACAGCTCACAATCTCCCCCTCCATATTCCACAGCAGCCCTCTTCTTCCCCTCATCCAAAACTTTTAACCTATGTCAACATGTCACCTCTGCTCAACCCCTCCCTCAGTCCACAGCTTACACCCCCAGTCCAAAATCACTTCTGCACCCCCATCCACAGCTTGTTTTTCCCCCTCCATATTTCACTTCCGCACCCCTATCTACCCCTATCTATAGCCCTATCTAAACTCCTTCAACACCCTATCTTTTACCACTGCACCCCAAGCACCCCCCCAGCTCTCTTAACCCTGTACAAATCCCCCTGCCCACAGATCTCACTTTCCACAATCTAACCCCCCCCCTCCCCCAGCTCTGACCTCTGCAGAACATCCACAACTTAACAGACCACACTCTCTTTGCACACAACCCACCCCCCTTCCTCCCTCTTTCCCTCTGCAGCTCTCCTACCTGCATCGGTATTAGAGCAGTGCAGCAGACTCTGGTCTATCAGGCAAATCAGGCATTTTTTTTCTCCTTAGTCTACTGTGCAGTCTCTTCTGTACAGCTCCGCCTATCAGATCCGTGTAGCAAAGAACCGAGGAGGAGTTTCAGCGAGGTTCGTCTGGCTCCATGCTACACTGATCTGACAGATATCAGGTGAGGATAGCTGCTTCTGGAATTCCCCATCCACCCATTAATGCCAACAGTTGCAGCGTCTGAACCCAGTCCCAGGGCACCCATCAATCACATGTAGGGCACATGGCCTGGATGCTGGCGCTAGCATACAGAAGCCAGTGGAGGAAGTGAATGGTCACTACCGGCTTCTGTGTATGTGACAGGCTGCAGAGAAGAGAGATGCCAGAGGTGACGAAACGGCGTTACGCCGCATTCTGGAAGAAAAAAAGCCATATATATATATATATATATATATATATATATATATATTAGATTCTTCCCAGAAATCTGCCAGTGGAATTGGAATGCCAACATTGTGAGCCAATTAGGATTAAACAGGATTAACAGATTGAAGAAGCGGAAAGCACAGGAGGAACCTTATCAGTGGGTTAACCTTTATTTGTAGTCCAAAGTAAAGGCTAAATTCAGTGACACATGAGCTTCAGCATGTGAAGAGTGGCATCACTCCTGGCTTATAGGGTGGAGTGTATAAATATTAACAGTGTCTTGACAGGATTGCACATATATGGGCAGGTATGACTATGCACATATAATTTACCTCTTACCAGCTGTTTCTCATTGTGCAGGTTTGTTGATGCTTTTTCATGCTCTTAATAACCTGACATATACCTGGGCAGTATATGATAAAAATATGTATAAGTTAAACTTTGCTATTTAGAGATATAGACTTCTGAATTTATGCACACATTTTGATTGTTTTTGTAAAAGATAAACTTGGTTCTTACCTTACAGCCTCCTAAGCTGGTCCTTAAATATTATAGATAGCCGCAATAACCAATTTGGAGGCTTATGAGATGGTGAAGCTAAGTGCAACAGAGGTACATATTTATATAGCGGACAACACATAAATTCTAACCAAATACCCCAAGCCAAGTTTTTTTTAAAATCTGTTAAGATAGGAATATAATAGGTGTCCTTTTGGTCCTGCTTTTGAAGAAATCTGTTTGGATTGTATTTATACCCATTTCACTATCAGGTGATCTGTAATAA
This sequence comes from Pelophylax lessonae, assembly GCF_965119305.1. NCBI lineage: Eukaryota > Metazoa > Chordata > Amphibia > Anura > Ranidae > Pelophylax > Pelophylax lessonae. The sequence continues at coordinate 402,151,244 of NC_138769.1, forward strand.
ACATGCTGATAACTGCACTAGATCATGTTGGTTACAGATCACTGATTCCCTAAATATAAAGCAATTGTAAGGTTTCTAGACCCTGAAGACAAACCTTGAAATCAAGTCAGCAGTATAACATTTTCATGCTTGCAAACTCTGTTTCTTGGTCCAAATATGTTAACACTTTTATATTGCTTTAATCTAACACTTAAATTGTCCATTTTAGATCTATTTGGCAAGTTTCTCCTATTAACATTGACTCACTTGCTGGTGTACAGACTTTGTTTATTTTAACCCGGGACTTTCGTTTAAATGAATGTGCATTAATTAAATACATTATCAGCTCAGAATCATGAAATTCATATGCTAATTTTTCACAGTTCTAATAAGGAATATACAATTAAGCAATTCCCTTTGATTGTATCAGCTGGAGGCTTTATTATTCTTGCCTTTAATCACTGTCAAAATATTTTCGGCTGCATTTTGTATACTTGTACTCATTGCTGAATCATGGTGTATGTTATATATTAGGTTAATAATGATAAGTTAACACTAAAACCTTTCCGAGAGATAAATCTATCAGTGATATTCTTTTCTAAAGCCCCTCTTAACACAATTTTTAATCAGTCAAACTTTAACTCCTCAATCTAGGTAAAAGAAAAGTTAGCAATGATATAGCAAAAATATTGATTTTTGATTTAAACCATGGTTTTTAGGTGTTATTTGCCAACAGCATTTATGGGTCTGTGCCGAGGGCAGCATGAAAGAAGACACCATCAATGTGCTAGATTTACAGTTCATATTTGGATTTACTTTTATTTTGCCTTGTGTATATAAAGGATCGGAAGAGTTCTAGTGGATTTTCTGTTTGATTAGTGTTTATTAGTATTACAAATAGGGACATCATAATGCAAACAATAAGCAGTTTGGTCAATTGAGACCATTTGTGTACAACACTAAAGTTTGTTTTACTATGATATAAATTTAAGAATATTGGTTCATTTTCCATAATGGCAGATTAACAAAATAAAAATAAAAGCGCCACCACTAAGCTGGATGCTGAACAAGGCTTTGATCGCCTAAGCTGGTCATTCCTTATCCCACCCAGCAACATATAGGCATCGGATGCCCATTTCTTTAGGCCATCCATACATTTTACCCCACTTCTAAGTGCCCACAATAATTCTCATGAACATTTTCCATTCTTAATGTTTTGAGTTTTGAGACAGGGATGCCTGCTATCCCTATTCCTCTTTGCACTGTATAGAGCTCTTAGCTTCTACCATCAGAATGAACCCCAATATATCAAGAGAGCAAAACCTTTAATAAACCTCTTCATGCAGATGACATCCTGCTAACTGTCACAAACCCCCCATTTACCACTACCTAAACAAAAACTTAAGCACTTTCCATCAACATCAATACCTAATGTGTTGTTCTGTTAAAATCTAGCTACAACTACAGCTAGAAGACAGAATCCATTAAAGTTACACCAGCAGCCACTGGAATTAAGTCCAATGAGGTGCATACCACCTTCTGAAATTATATCTTTTTTCTTTTTTTTACATCTGATACTTTTGTGGTAGCTTGGGAGTACACATTCCAGGGGCTCTGAGAGTAGAGCCACTGTCTTCTCCACACAGCAGCTTTGCCACTCTGTGCTGCCCATTCACAGAAGACTTTGTCTTCTGCGAGTGGGTTCACATAACACAATTCACTCTGTGATTGGGCAGGAGGGGAAAAAGAAGCTGCAAACCAGCATATCCATCCAGTAGTAGGCAAAAGATTTACTACCCAGGAGCTCCATAAAATTGTAAGTTATAAATAAAATCCATAAGGTGATGTGAACAAGTGCCAGAGGCTCTATAAAAAGTCTGCCTTGTAGTCCACTTTCAATACTAAAATCACTATACAGAACCTGAAAAAAAAATGGTTTGCCCCAATTCACTTTACCACAATACTCTGGAGCTGAAGAAATATGATCCTAGTTGCAGACCATCTAGCTCTGCTGCATTTCACTAAACATATTTGTTTGAAGATAAATATTATTTAAGGTCAACTATATCTCTGATGACATCTTCCCTATGCACTCCGAGTATCACAGTTTACACTCAAAGAAGATATGGCCTTGACATGTAAGACAAATATGAACTCCCATGTATGGCCTTCTATAGCTACTTACAGATTTATCAGGTTGCCATGTCCCTTATCAAAAACCTTACTTTGACGAGCTTGCATTAACCATTGCAGCCCCAGAATATTACCACTGTGATAAGGCATGTGGGGTAGATGACTTAGGATTTCAAGTAAGAGAGAGTCCAGGAGCACACAGGACACTTCATATTGATTGTAAGTACCATCCCTTGTGCTGATTAAAACAAATAAACATAGGTTTTAAAGTGGCAGTACACTCTGCTTGGTTACTTGTGGCTACAAGTATGCCTATAATAAAGCTTACCTCAAAAATTATTTAAATGAATACACTGCAGTAAAGACTGTATCCTTTCTGATAAAAATAATCAAAGGATATTACTAAATGCTGCTACTTAAAACACAAACACATATCACCAATTGTCCTATTAATATTAGTGTACAAACCAATGAATAATCACACCGTAGCGTATAACAATACATGTAAATAGTGTCAAAATCACTTAAACCCTACATAAAAATATATTAACAAATCAAAGAAATTAGAAAAAACAAAAATTAGAATGAACAATATGCAAAATTTAGTGCGTGTGACAGACAGTCCTTAAGATAACCTAAATATTCATAATGAGTCCATCAAACTGATCATATCTCTGACTTGTGAATAGTGAATAATGCACCATATGTTCCACCTCCAACATCATTCAGAGACACCGATCCCCTATGGGATTGCACTCACTAGATCCTATTGCCTTTCGATCTCTTGAAATGGCAAAAGTGCCTAATTATTAATCAGTCATCACTTGGTTATATATAATACACTCTAATGAACGAATCTCATCACACCACATATTTATACAAGAGAAGGAAGGCTTACAATAGTGCAATAATCCAATCACACGAATGCACAAATGTGGTGCATACTAGCACATTATGCCATTAACTTGAAGTGGGGTCTGTACTTTTTTTTTTTGTTGAAGATTTCTGTACCTATAAAAAAGGAAACCAAAACTTCACAAAGCTTTTATGGGTGTCTTAAAAAATGCTGTCAACATTTGTCCTGGTGGTCTCTCAACAAGCAGTAGGTAACAAGCAACTTTTGACAAATTTAGGAGATGTTTTACTTTACTATGTAAAAAAATGAAATAATTTAATAAAAAGTTAATAAGATCTGCTTACACTTCTTTTTTATGTTCATAATATATATTAACAAGGCACATATTCTAGTCTCTATCTTTGAACCTCTGTTGACCATTTGATGCATGGAATTTCAGCATAACACATTAATGAACTCAGAAAATCATTAGGCCTCACCTCCCATTTTGCTTTGTACACATAAAGCATGGTTCTAATTTTTTGTCCAAACATCATCCAACTACTAAAAATGTAAAATAGCATTGAACCTTTAGACTCAAAGGAGTTTAGTCCTGCCATGTTAGCCTTGGAATGACCACATCTTATCAAAAAGGAGTTTCTTATTTCTCATACAAGCAAGCACCAAAAATGGCTTGGCATAAGAATCCGGTGAGTGCAATGTGAATACTGGTGAAGGGGGAACACCATTAATTGTCACCCTCTTGTGTGAGGAAGCACTGGGTGGAATTTATTTACAAATGTAAATCATTTTTATGGACTATTTCCACCTTTTTGGACACTAGAATCATAGTTGCTGGTTTATTTTTTCTTTGAGACTGTTTTGATCAGATATTAGTGTGCACTCGAACACTGGATGTTTTTTTGCACCATGAATAAGTATGCAGTTTTATTTTGATTTAGATTTATATACTGTGTCCATATTTTGTTTTAATTTGTGTATTATATGTAGAACTTTCTATTCTCTGAACTAATACACATTGTGTATACAGTATATGCAATATATATATATATATTTTTTTTTTGGGGGGGGGGGGGTAATTCTAGGTGATAGTAATTTTTCTCAACACTGGGCTTAGTTAAGTAATATTTGGTGTCATTGATTATGTTTTGACCAAAAGGGATGTTTTTATAAGCATTTCTTTTGCAAAATAAAATCTTCCTGATGCATACTGTAGCTTGTAAGCAGCCTATTTCATACTAAAGCTGGGTACACGCTTGCTTTGGGTTTTTTTTCATTTGACCAGTGAGCTGAATGAAGAAAAACTCAGATTCCTGCATCCAAACAAGTGATGTGGTTGCAGGGATCTTCCCCGCTGTGCTTTTGTTTTTTGACAGTGGGGACTCTCCCATCTATCAGAATACTTAGATCAGCACTGCAGCCATTGGCTTTAGTGGCTGATCAAATGATGGTTTTCCAGCAGGACTGTTCAACAAAAGCTGGAGAAAGATGGTTCGGGATCAGTGGTGCTCCTGGAAATTGTCAGCATCCCTAGATATAGACCAAAAAGCAAATCCCCTAGAGTTTAGGACTTTAATTGGCAATGACCAGGACTTGAGTAATAGGTTTTTTCAAAATTTATTATACAAAAATGCATGAAATATCAACCACAGATACATATAAAGGTAAACATGAACATTATCTACTTACCCACGGATACCCAGGGAGTCTGTTTACAGGGACCCCTTACTACTCTCCCAATACCTACATCGAACTTACCCCCACTGGAAGTCTACAAATGGAATCAGTCACTTCCAGCCTCTGAGACGTAACCCCAGGCCACTTGCTTGTTTTTAAATGTTCATGTTTACCTTTATATGTATCTGTGTTTGATGTTTCATGCATTTTTGTATAATAAATTTTGAAAAAACGTATTACTCAAGTCCTGGTCATTGCCAATTAAAGTCCCAAACTCTAGGGGATTTGCTTTTTGGTTTGTTCAACAAAAGCTGGTCTAATCATCAGCTTCTTTTGAACAAAGAGGGCTACACACAGATCGAAATTTGGCCAGTTCCTGCTGAAAAGAATTTTGATACATGTGTACCCAGCTTAATCTACATCACAAAATTTTCATAAAGCATGGCTTATTCTGGAAAACTTTACCCATCCTGATGAGGAAAAAAAATTTTTCCATGTCCCAATGCTGCCTTTAACGGGCTGAGACATGCTATATTGTATGCCTTTGTTTTGCCATTGTTGAACCGTCTGTATAGAAAGTTACTTATGTAACAAACTGCAGTATGTATTTTAACCTGATATATTTACAGTATGTTGCTATTTAATGCTATATAAAGCAACAAAGGAAACAACTGAACCTCAGAATCAAGGATAAGTCAAAAACGAATAGTGGAATCATAGAAATGTAGTAAGAAAATGTGGCAAACCGATGTTAAATCATTTTTTTTTTTTTTTTAAGAAACTACAGTACTGTAAATGTGCTTTCTCTCAGAAGGATTTGAGTTGAATACATTATGCACATTTATGTCATACAATTGCCAAAAGCTAAAAAGGAAAGTATGCAAAAGGGAAAATTATATTCTTTCTTGGAACTTAGGTTATTTATTCAGTTTTTTTCATTATACTCCATACTGTCAAAAACATGTTGCTGCACCCAGTGACCCAAATAAGCACATCTGTACATGTTTACTGTCTAGTTTTATCACATATAATCATACAGAAATATTGCAGCTTCTTTATGCTATCAGTTCATATTAGATATTATACAAGGTCACCCTAGGGTAACTGTTCACCAACATTCTCATAGTAATATTTTAATTGTATAACGGATACATGAATGAAACTATTTTATTAAAATATAAAAAAAAATGTCCTGCATGGTTTTTAAATTTTTTTGACAAAGTAGCTTGGAACTATGTCAGAGAAACGATTCATTAACCGTTCCAAGCAAACACATGATAAGAAAATTTGGAAGAATTAGGTTGCTCTTTTCATCAGTGTTTGGCAAATAGAGAACTGTTAAAATACTGCACTGTTACATAGTTAGTCAGGTTGAAAAAAGACACAAGTCCATCTGTCTCAACCAATAAAAAACAAAAAACAGTAAAGAAAACCCAACCATATTGATCCAGAGGACGTCAAAAAATCCTAGCAAAGCATAATCCAATTTGCTACAGCAGGGGAAAAAACTCCTCCCTTATCTCCCGAGAGGCAATCAGATATTTCCTGGATCAAATCTACCTATAAATATTACTACCCGTTTATATTATGTACACCTAGGAAAGAATTCAGGCCTTTTTTAAAGCAATTTAGTGAGCTGGCCAGAACCACCGCTGGAGGGAGTCTATTCCACATTTTCACAGCTCTTATGGTGAAGAAACCTTTCTGTATTCGGAGATGAAATCTATTTTCCTCTAGACGTAAAGAGTGCCCCTTGGTCCTCTGTGTTGATCCTAAAGTGAACAACTCAACACCAAGTTAACTATATGGACCCCTTATGTATTTATACATGTTGATCATATCCCCCCCTTAATTTCCTCTTCTCAAGAGAGAATAAATTCAGTTCCTCTAATCTTTCCTCATAGCTGAGCTCCTCCATGTCTCTTATCAGTTTGGTTGCCCTTCTTTGTACTTTCTCCAGTTCCTGAATATCCTTTTAGAGAACTGGTGCCCAAAACTGAACTGCATATTCCAGATGAGGTCTTACTAATGATTTGTACAGGGGCAAAATTATATCACTCTCCCTGGAGTCCATGCCTTTGTTAATACAAGAAAGGACTTTGCTTGCTTTGGAAACTGCTGCTTGGTATTGCATGCTATTATTAAGCTTATGATCTACCATGACACCCAGATCCTTCTCCGCTATGGTTTCCCCCAGTTCTACTCCCCCTAGTATGTATGATGCATGCATATTCTTAGCCCCCCAAGTGCATAACTTTACATTTATCAACATTAAACCTCATTTGCCACATAGTTACCCAATGTGCATTGAAGTTGGCTTGTAAGTTGGAGACATCCTGTAAGGAAGTTATTCCACTGCAAAGCTTGGTGTCATCTGCAAAGACTGAAATAGTACTTTTAATCCCAGACCCTATATCATTTATAAAGACATTAAAAGTAAGGGTCCCAACACTGAACCTTGGGGTACACCACTTATAACCTTGGACCATTCAGAGTAAGCATCATTAACCACTACTCTCTGAATTCTATCTTTTAGACAATTTTCATCTATTTACAAACTGATCTTTCCAAGCCTGTAGACTTTACCTTACACATTAGCCATATGTGGGGAACTGCGTCAATTGCTTTTGCAAAATCCAAGTATAGTACATCCACAGTCACCCCTCTGTTCAAGGTTTTACTTACCTCCTCATAAAAAGAAATCAGGTTTGTTTGGCAACTTCTGTCTTTCATGAATCCATGCTGTTTGTTGCCAAAAATATTTTTTTTCAGCAAGAACTAATTTATGTGGTCTTTTATTAAACTCTCCAGTATCTTCCCAACTATAGAAGTTAAACAAACAGGTCTATATTTACTTGTCAAAGACGTTGATCCCTTTTTAAATATAGGTACCACATTGGCCGTATGCCAATCCAGTGGTACTATTCCAGTCCTTAACGAGTCCCTAAAATTTTGAAACAAAGGCTTTGAAATTATAGAGCTCAATTCTTTTAGGATGCATGGGTGGATGCCATCTGGTCCAGGCCCTTTATACGCCTTTATTCTGTCTAAATATTTTTGGATTATATCACTTTTGAGCCATTGTGGATCATTTGGGGCTATGCCCATACCATCCTCATTATGGTCATGAGCTCCCCCAGGTATACACAGAGCTAAAAAAAGTATTTAATAAATCTGCCTTATCTTTATCCCCAGTCACCCACTCCAGATTATTTTTTAAAGGGCCTACATGCTCAGACCTGACCCTTATACTATTACTATATTTGAAGAATTTTTGGGGGTTTGTCCTACTATCTTTTGCAATCTGTCATTCATTTTGAATTTGTGCATCCTTGATTTCCTTTTTTACATATTCTGTTATATTCTTTATAACAATTAAACAATGATAGTGTTCCTGTTTTCTATATTGAATTACAAAGGTGTGAATATCTCTTGGTTTTCGCCAAATAAGATCTCCAATACATTCCAAAAAAATGTAATGGAGCACATTATGACTACAGTCATTCATTTGTAAAGCATTAGTACTGCCTTTATCGTATAATTTACCTTATATAGATCGATTAATAAAAACACTGAACAATGCTGATGTGAAAAATACCACAGTTAAAGATAACTGCGTTGCAAGGTCAAGAAGGTCAGACACTTTGCACAGCCTTTACTGTACAGATAAACTGTACCTGTTGTATTTTTGCTAGTGACTCTGCCTGACTACCCTGCTTTCTCTCTTCTGAAATCCCCACAATCATTCTCGGTGACTTCAAAATCCCTGTAATATTAATAATCCTGTTACTTCTAAACATCTCAGTCTAACCCCTTTTGACCTAAAGCAATAGATACATGTTTCTAATCACTCTGATGGCAACACCCTTGACTTCTTCCACCTATGCACTCCGGCAACCTCTCTGACAACTACCTTATTAGTTTCACTCTGTCCCTCTCTTCCACCTTCTCTCCATCCGACAACCTAACAATTACCAATAGAAACCTTTGCCACCCTAACCCTTCTTTTCTCTACTCTGCTAATGACCACCTCTATTGCAAAACCTTCCCTCTGTCCAGCCCCAAACTTGCCACTTCTGTCTACAACACTTTACTGGCATCCTCCCTGGACACACTACCCTTAGAATCAGGCCCCAACCCCTACAATTATGAAGTCTGAAAAAAACATTGCCACACTCTTGATCACCTGTTGCGTAAGACTGAGTCTCAGAAAGATTTCAACCTATATAAATCTGCTCTCCAAAAATACAATTTCTGCCCCCTCACTGCCAAGCAGACCATTTTTTTTTTACTCCTAATAACAAATTATCATCCCGTCCCAGTCAGCTCTTCTCTACCTTTAACGCTCTACTTAATCCTCCACTGCCTCCACCTACTTACTCACTCACTGCCCAGGATATTGCCAATCAATTTAAAAATAAGGTTGATACTATTCAAAACAAGATCTCCGCTGCACAGATACCTTCCCCAATTAACACTCCATGTCCACATGTACAATCATTACTTCCCTCATTCAACCCCACCACTATAGACAAGATTGCTAAACCTTTTTCTAACATCCATCTAACCACCTACCCTCTGAACTTTATTCCCTCACTACTGTCACCATCTAACTCTAGCCTACACTCTCTAACTCACATCTTCAATCTCTCCCTTTCTTCTGGCATCTTCCCCAACCTTCTAAAACATGCACTAGTCACCCCCAAACTTAAAAAGCCCTCATTGGACCCCACCAACCTTAACAACCTATGCCCTATCTCCTGTGACCCCTTTTTATCCAAACTCTTTGAATATCTGGTCTACAACCAACTGAGCTACCACCTCACTGAGAATAACCTTCCTACTCCCCTTCATTCTGGATTTTGCCCACAGCACTCCACAGAAACTGCTCTCCTAAAACTCACCAGCAATTTATTAACAGCAAAAATTAATAAACACTATTCTGTACTCCTACTCCTGAACCTCTCTGCTGCCTTTGACACAGTGGACCACCCCCTCCTCCTCAAAAAACTTCATGGCTTTGGTCTCCATGACTATATTCTTTGCTGGTTCTCCTATTTATCCAACAGCACCTTTAGCGTTACTTACAATTCTACTTCCTCCTCTCTTCTTCCTTTCTCTGTCCCCTAAGGTTCTGCTCTTGGATCTCTCCTATTCTCAATCTATTCCTGCTCCCTGGGTCAGTTGGTAGCCTCCCATGACTTCCAATAACATCTCTACAATGATGTCACCCAAATTTATCTCTCTACCCCTCAGCTCACTCCCTCAGTCTCCTCACATTTCACTAATTTACTTACAGACATATCAGCCTTGATGTCACACCACTTCCTTGAACTCTTCTATCCAAAACTTAGCTCCCTGTAAGATTTCCTCCCCCATGTGCCTCTTCCCCTGATTTCTCTGTCAAGATCGATGACATAACTATCAACCTGTCCACTCATGCCAAAGTTCTAGGTGTAATCCTGGACTCTAAACTATCCTTTTAGTCCAATATTCAATCCCTGTCCAGAGCTTGCTGCCTCAACCTACGCAGCATCTCCAAAATATGCCCCTTCCTAACCAATGACACCATAAAACTTCTAGTTCTCTCCCTGGTCATCTCTCTCCTCGACTACTAAAACTCCCTCTTCAGGGGATTACCTTTACATAGGCTGTTTCCCCTTTAGTCCATCATGAATGCTGCTGCCAGGCTTATCCACCTTACCAACCATTCAGTGTTTGCTACCCCTCTCTGCCAATCCCTCCACTGGCTTCCACTCACCCAGCAAATTACATTCAAAATACTAACAACAACTTACAATGCCATCCACAACTCAGCCCCTAGCTACATCATTAACCTAGTCTCAAAAAATCAACCTAATTGTTCTATTTCTTCAAGATTTAGGAGTATGTTTATGGGAATGTTTGGCCATTCTTCCAGAAGGATATTTTGTAAGGTCAGGTGCTGATGTTGGATGAGAAGGTCTGTCTCACAGTCTCCACTCTAATGCATTCCAAAGTTGTTCTCTTGGGTCAAGGTTAGGACTCTGTGCAGGCCAGTCAAGTTCCTCCACCCCAAACTCACTCATCCATGTCTTTATGGATCTTACTTATGTTGGAACAGTAAGGGGCCATCCCTAAACTGTTCCCACAAAGTTTGGAGCATGAAGTTGTTCAAAATGTGTTGGTATGAGGACGCCTTACATGTTCCCTTCACTGGAACTAAGAAGCCAAGTCCAACCCCTAAAAAACAACCCACACCACAATTCCCCTCCACCAAATAATTTGGACCAGTGCACAAAGCAAGGTCCATAAAGACAAGGATGAGCGAGTTTGGGGTGGAGGAACTTGACTGGCCTGCACAGAGTCCTGACCTTAACCCGATAGAACACTTTTGGGAGGAATTAGAGTAAAGACTGCAAGCCAGGCATTCTCGTCCAACATTTGTGCCTGACCTCACAAATGTATTTTTGCAAGAATGGTCAAACATTCCCATAGACACACTCCTAAACCTTGTGGACAGCCTTCCCAGAGGAGCTGAATATATGCTATAGCTGCAAAGGGTGGGCCAACTCAATACTGAACCCTATGGACTAAGGCTGGGATGCCAATAACATTCATGTGCGTGTACAGACAGGTGTTCCAATACTTTTGACAAGATATAATATATATATATATATATATATATATATATATATATATATATATGTATATGTATATATATATATATATATATATATATATATATATATATATATATGTATATATATATATACACAGTATATATACACACACACATTAATAAAATAAAGCCCACTCTTTTGCTTTTACTAAATTAACCATGTGAATAATTGCCTTGATGGTGAACTTCGAGAAAATATCTTCAAACATTTATTTATAATGGATTGTTACAACTCAACATTGGCTCTAGTAAGGCAAAAATACACTAATATTAAGTAGTACCAAGTGTCTATTTATAAATGTTTTCACACAAGATTTACCAAACTTTTATCCAGGAATAATTGATTTCTTTAATAGAATTAAAAAACAGAAATGTGTAAGTTTCGAATGAAAGTTATGGGAATCATGTTTGAAAACATTTATAAATAGACAACCTAACGACTAAATAAAATGTATCTTTCTAATCCATCTTGCACACATCTTACTGTAACTCCCTTCAATCCATTTATGCTATCAGATTTATTTTTATCAAACCTCCACTAAGCAAGCATTGGTTTTCTAAACTGACCACATATCTCATTGCAACTTTAGAAAAGTGAAAAAACATCTATTGTTTTTGGGATATCCATGCCTTATACAGTAATACACTCAAAAATATTTTAAAAAAAATTGACTGTGTATAGCCATTCCTTCTCCTCTATGTTTAAACAAGTAAACTTCCTTAGCATTAACTGATCAAATCACGTTTACAGCCCTATCCAAACAGTTTTGAAAATACAAAGGGTGGATCTTATCCAAGGTGGCAGTATTAACAAGCAAAAGTTAAAACTGCATTCACAAGGCTGCCATAAGGAGAATCCAAATCTTGGCGTTTTTAGCAGAACAGTGGAAATACAAAATTTAATGGGGAAACCTGTTCTGTTAACAATTGTCTAAGAGGGAAATTCACTCACTTTAGAGAGATTTCCTCTTTAATGAAGGATTTAGGGAAAAAATAAATTATTGAATCCATTCATAAAATCCTCTATCTACAGAAGAAGTGATGTGATGAAAGTAGGGTGAAGAGGTTTTAACGGGCCTCTGACCAACAAGGTTGTTTTGGTTGGGATTTAAAGTGCCATCAACTATCAAATATGGAGTTTAAAATGCCACTGACCAAAATAAAGTTTTATCTTTCTCAAAAAATTATGTAATATTAATTTGGGTATAGTGTTGTAGAACAAAGTAGTTGTCAATCGAACTATCCCTGCACTATAAAGTAAAAAAGTAAAAAAAATGCCCTGAAAGGGAGGGGGTCATAATGTGCTAGCCCTGAAGTAATAACGTAAAATAAATGAAATTGCTGATTTGTTTTTTTCTAATATTTCTATCTTTCTTCTTATTATAAACCTAAAACATACATTATATATATTTAAATCTCTAAAGCCTCACAAACATAAAAAAAGGCTTTGTTATTATATAACTGATGGTTCTTAAGTGACCAAACTGATCGGACAGAAAACGCATTTTCTAGCTGTGTGGCTGAGATATTCAGCTAGTTTAAAGATTGTTAAACTGGCCATAGACAGAATGAAATCACCGGTTTAGAAGGACCACTCTTGTTCAATAGATGTTTATCACTAGATTGATTTTTATTGAAGGGATATGCTTGAAAACTTTTAAAGATCAGAAGCTGCAGCAACTGACCCGTCAGTAGGGATTTCTCCATCCACCTCATTTGTCTAGATGAAGGAAGGAAAATACAGTTTATTCATCATTAGCCCTAGCAAGGTGTCCTTTCCCATATAGGATCTGTTTTTTTTTTTAGGGGTGTCACAGCAGGGTCACATGGGCTATAGGTTGGGAGGGAGGGTGAGCCAATATCATGGGGAGGGAATAAGGGAGGGGGGCTTCTTGGTTTTTCATTTGCACTAGAATGGTTAAATATTTATATATTATATATGTATATTTATTTTTTTCTTTGAAATTAATAAAAAAATTGTTTTAGCCTATAGCAAATATTAGATCCATATTTACTTTGCTGTTTTGGTTTGTAATTGAGACACCTCCCCAAACCAATTTGGGTTGAGGAATGACATTTTTTTTAGTTATTCAGGCATATACACAACTTTTGAATAAAAAAAAAACTACCTGCTGGCAATAGTTCTGTCACTAAAAGTTGGATATCAATAAACAGAAAAAAAGTTACTCTTTAATTTGATATGAAACAAGAAATGTAGATAATATACCAATGTCAAAATTACATATCAGATGTTTCTACAATGCAGTTATTCATTTTACTTTTTCACAAACATGGTTCAAGGAACAGATTTGATTCACATTTGCTTTATCTTATTGTATAATGAGCCAGAACATTGCAGTTGTGAATCCGGATATATTACAATGATAATTTTTCTATCTTCCTCCAGTTATTGATATGATAGGAATTACTCACACATCCTAAAGTCAAGATACGGTTCATTAAATTTAATTTTAATCAATTTTTGGATCTTCTAGCCTGTAAAATGCAACAAGCTAATTTTAAATTCCCTTCAACAGCTGAACTCACAAACAATGATAGGTCGGAATGAAATGTTTCATAAATTGTTTAAAAATATTAGAACTATATTTCTGAATTAATAAAGAAGAATGTTTAAAAATATCTATATAGGAGTTCACAAAAATTAACAAAAGTTTTATTATTCTAATTATTTGAAGGATCTCAATAAAAACGTGCACAAGAGCACAAAATAGCACAAGCTTCTTTAAGCTGAAATATAAGCTCAAATGCCTGTAAAAACAGCTGTTTTTCAGTTGCAGTGTGCATGAGCCCTAACTTGATGTGATTTGGATCCGACATTACAGGAAGAGTACCTAGGCATTCCCTGAAGTGGCCTCAATGTTGCCTTGTAATGGAAATTGAATATAGGAGATGGCGCTCAGTGTGCATATAGTAATAAACCCCAGTATGGACTTAGATGGATAGTCTCATGAACACTTTATTATGATGATCCAAGGGTAAAGCATAATGTGAATGAAACAAGATCAGTGTTTCATTCACATTATGCTTTACCCTTGGATCATCATAATAAAGTGTTCATGAGACTATCCATCTAAGTCCATACTGGGGTTTATTACTATATGCACACTGAGCGCCATCTCCTATATTCAATTTCCATTACATGTTCTATGCTGTCTTGCATCAGGGATTGGGCGAACAGTGTTGCTATCCCCATACATCATCAACACATTAACTTTACAGGTTTTTGTGTATTCTCTGTGAAGGGACATTCCAGGACATCATCATCTTGGAGTAGCGCCAGAACTTTTTGGTAATAGTCAATGTTGCCTTGAACTCACATTGCTTTAATCTTTTTATATGGACTATAGACTGAAGGCCTTATGAATAAATGGTTGTGGAACGAATCATCTGAGTTTCCATTATTTCTTTAGGGAACATTTGCTTTGATACACAAGTGCTTTGGATTACAAGCACGTTTTCGGAAAGGTATTCTGCTAGCAATCCAAGGTTTTACTGTATATATAAATATATATTCTGTATATACACATACACACACATTTTCCCTTGCATTTCTATTTTAAACAAAATGGGTTATTTTAAAAGGTGAGGGTTCACATATACTTTAAGGAAGAATGCAGGGTTGGGCAAAAAAATCATTCATTAGTACACCTAACTACACAAAACACTAAACATTTATTTAAATATTCAAAAACCTTACCTTGGAATTTTCATGATGTCATCTCTTTAATTAAAAAATAACAGCATCTGCCTGGCTGAGGAGGAGTAACAGCAGAGATGACATTACACCCCTCTCTCTACATTTCCCTCAAACACAGTGGATTGTAGTGAATGTGGGTGGGTACACTAGGCCTTCACATGGTGTATGTGTACTTGCCCACTTCAACAGAAAATATGCCCACACTTTCTCCACACTGCTATCCCCACATGTGAGGAGTAATAAAATCCACAGCAGAGAACATTTCTGTTACATGCAGATCATCAAGACAGAGGGGAAGGTCCCAAGGCAGTAAAACAGGAGACATAGATCAGATATCAATATGCTGATGACTGTATGAGTCTACAGCCAGTAGTAGAGAGGAAATGTTAGAAAATGTTGCTGCTGCCAGACCACTTTGCCCTGCACCTGTTAAAAATGAGTGCCTTTTTCTCCAAGGGTGCTTTTGCAGAGGTACCAGCAATTTCACATTATAAAAAGACCTGCAAAAAGATCTGAATATATACTGTAAATACTACTACTACTACTATTTACTGGTACTAATGGAGGAGGTGCAGCGACTCCTAGCTGAAGACATGGGAGGCAGGACAGACCCAGAGTGTTCTGAGCTGTCATTCTTAGGACACTGCCTTGGTGGACAGTACAGGCCAGGACTCCCAAATTCATCCACTACAGTGAGCAAAGGGGAAATGCATCACTGCTTACTGTAGAAAGAACTGCAAGAGGGCTGTGACAAGACCAGTGGCTGGGGGAATAAAAAGCATAGCAGCCAATGGTCTTACAAAACAGGAAACCACTATGAATTAACAGTTTGATTTAAAAATAAACAGGCTATTTTCGAAGCAACTACTGAGTGAACCAGAAGATGGATAACTTATTCAGTGAAGGCAGGAAAGCAGCATTAATGACATGTAAAAAACTTTTTGTCCAAAGTTCTGCTTTATGCTATAAAATTCTGCCTTGTGCACTACATTTTTATGGTACCGGCAGACTAAACTAATTGTGTGCCCTTCTTTTTAAAAGCTGTATTTTATACATTATGCTAAGCCCCCCTACCCCCCTTTTTCTTTCCCCTCCCCCCCTTTTCTTTCTCTACTCACCCTCCCACCACTTTTTCTCTACCCTCTTGTACACCCCTCCGCTACCCCTACACAGTCCCAATTATAATAACGCAAAGAAACCAGGTATCATATCTCTACATACTAACTTTGTTCCCCAAATTGAACCTCTGATATACGAGCTACAAGGATAACTGACCAATGTAACTTGACTACTTGACTACCTGATCTTCTGAATGAGCGGGATACCCCGTAAACATAGTCTTCCAGATACATACTTTCTAACATATACAACATCGGGAGCTAATATTAGTCTATACCCTGAACCATAAACTCGAGGTTTCACCTAGAAATCGGGACCAATGTTTCCTGTATATCTACCATATATGATACTTGCTAAAACTGATACAGTATTGAAATGTACTCTTTGTTAAGAACAGATGTATTAGACTAAAGTTAATATTCTGTATTGCTCTTTATTTCGTTACAATAAAATATTATAGAAAAAAAAAAATCATATTTGAATAAAAAGTTATATAGAAGTTCTTTCTTTAGTGGTAATTCTCATGTCATTGACTTGACAATTTTAAAAGCAACTCTTAAATCAATTTTGAATGCTAGTCATAACTTTAATATTGCCGTATGTCTATATTATAGATTGTGCCTAAATGGAATATGAATAATACAAATGACTTAAGCAGTAAGTGGTTGTATTGCGTGACTCACATTCCTGTTAACAATAACCTTCCCATCTAGCAATGGCTATGATCATTTTGAATTGTTTCCCTTGAAATGATTTCTTATGGAAAAAAGTATAGGATTGTCTGTACTTTGCAAATCCCATTCATTAATAATGGGATATCTACTCAAGCCAGTAGTGAATTAGACATTTTCTACCTTTTAATTACATACTGTAAAGTTTCCCTTTACAAAATGATCTCTTGATGAGTAAGATATTTCGAACAAATGATTCACTTTCTTGACAAATACTTGTTGGATCAGTCATTAGATGAATATAATCAATAAGCAGTGTTGCTATTGGCTTGAGCACTCCTTTTAGAAACTGTTAATAAAGAACGAAAAAGCCGAAAGAAAACAGATCTGGAAATATTTAAAACCTGCAGGCTATGTATGTAAATATTCAAAGCAGATGAACAACTCCAGTCATAATTAATAAGCGTTTGCATATAAAAGGTACTATATGTGCACGCTTACTTAATGCTAACTTAAATTTAACGGCAGTGACTTAAGTGCATAAAAACATAGTGGTGTAATTTTAACTAGATTAATGAACCAAAGAACCATCACATGCTAAACTAGTAGCTGTGAAAAGTTTTAGAAAATTCCCATATACTATACATGAAAATGAAATCTTCTGATACATTGGGTGACTGTGTTTAAAAATAATGTTTGAAGGGCATGGAGCTATAGGAATCTTACCAGGGTTCCCGCTCCAACAGGGCCTCTGCAGGCTCTCAGTGCCTCTCTTTTACTCATTCCAGCTCCATCATGAGCAAGTGGTGTAGCAGGGATGATAGGCACCTGATCAGCGGTGCTTCATCTGGGGAAAGCGGACGTTTCTTCACCCACTCAGCTTTGTACAGCAACAGAGCCTCTCTAGTTCACAAGATGGAGCCTGCCCACACTCCAGCTCCACACGCAGCTTCACAAGTGAGCACTAGATACCATGATCTGTCCCCTAGGACTCAGACCAGGCTCTACCAGGTACCAAAGCCCCTCACAGGCCTCTCATGGCTTCAGGAAAGGATGGGACCTTGAGTCCTACATTAAGGCTCTCCCTACACGTCAGGACTTTGAGACATACAGTATGTTAAGCATCTTGAACACACATACAAGAAAGAGATCATAGATCTGAGGAGGGATATGGGCTCCCAGCTGGAGGATGTACAGCAATCTGTGGAGCACACTAATAGTAAACATAATGATCATGACAAGGTTTTACAAGAGCACACAATCCAGATACAGCAGCTTTTTTTTTTTTACCTCCAAGCTGATCTGCGGCTTGCCTGAGATGATTGAAAACAAAGATCTGGCCACTGTGGCAATAGCGATATTTAACCAGCTCCTGCAAAAACCTAATGATTCCCTCCTGGAACTTGATCACATTCACAGGGCTTTGGGCACTCAGAATCCCAATCCTGTGTTTCAACATGATATCATATGTAGGGTGCATTTCTTAAGGGTGAAGGAGGAAAGTATGCAGGTTTCCTGCACACAGGACACTTCAGTGAGACCCGTTTTATGTTTTTACCAGATCTCTCCAAACAAACTTTGGCGATGCGACAGGTACTAAAACCTCTGATAGAGGCCTTACAGGCCAAGCAAGTTAAACATCACTGGAGCTTCCCATTTTAACTTAAAGCTTCTCACTGCAGAGGGGAGGGGCTGAGATCCCCTCTGACAGCTATGAGAGGAGAAGGACAGCAGAGCAGGAGATTAGCTGGGCGCCGATCGGTGCTGTACCGAAGGTATTTCACACTATTCTATTACAGAAACACACACTGAACATAATATAAAACACTAATAAAGTGGAATCTAGGATTTTAGAAACTAGGGCTTATTTTTGGGGTAGTGCTTATATTGCAGCCCTCCCTGAAAATAACAGTAGGTCTTATTTTTAGGGTCGGTCTTTTTTTGGGGGAAACACGGTAGTATAGTATTACTGCCATGCTTTCTAATTACAGAATGTTAACCGTCTTCCCACCATAGGAGGGTGCTTTTATGTCATTTATCCCCTCTCTGTACGGGTAAAATGGTTCTCATTAAGCACCACTTGTTTGGTACAGTTAATTCTTTTTTGGCTATTCATTGCCCATGTGGTTAGCATTTTTGTAACCACCACTGGCGATATTTCCTCTCTATTTCCTCGCTGTTTTCCTTCCCTTGTTCTTTTCTTGTGATATCTTCTTTCTATTTTTCCTGGAACCTGTACTCTTTTTTCTAGTTTAAAGTGGTTATAAGTGAGATGGTTTTTTATCTTGATGCATTCTATGCATTAAGATGAAAAAACCTTTGTGTGCAGCAGCCCCCCTCAGCTTCCCTTAATACTTACCTGAGCCCATCTCGATCCAGCAATTTTGCAGGACAATCTCGGCTGTCCAAAACTCTCCCTCCTCTATAGCTGAGATGGCAGCACAGCACCATTGGCTCCCACTGCTGTTAATCAAATTTATTGAGCCAATGCAGAGAGAGAGAGAGGGCGAGACCGGGCTATGGCTCCGTATCTGAATGGACACACAGAGCAGCAGCTTGGCTCGGGTGCTCCCAAAGTAAGCTGGTTGCTGTGGGGGCACTCAACAAGAAGGAGGGGGCAGGAGCACCAAAGAGGGACCCGAGAAGAGGAGGTCGCTCTGTGCAAAACCCCTGCACAGAGCAGGTAAGTATAACATGTTTGTTATTTTTAATGAGAAACAAAACAAGACTTTACAATCACTTTAATATGGCAAACCCCATTGCTTTGAAGGTGTCCTCTCTCAGTTGCAGGAGTGTGAATTCTCCAGAGAAATGTAATCAGCTTTTTTATAACTTTCATAAAGCTAAATCTCAAATCCTCCTCTTGCAAGAAACCTACTTTCCTTTGGAAAAGATTGTGCAACTTTTAAACAAATACTTTACTTCCTGGTTCAATAGCAAAAATCTGGTGGCAAAGTCCCAAAGGGTAACCATAGGCTTTCACCATTCTTTTAAACCTGAGGTGCTTGACTCAGCTGTAGACTTGTCCGGCAGATATCTTTTCTTAGAATTGAAATATATGCAATTGATTTTTACTGTTGCTAACATTTATTCTCCCAACCAGGACCAACTACATTTCATCTCCTTCATTGTCGCACACCTAGAACGCTTCAGCTCTGGCAACCTTAACCTCGGGGGGACTTCAATGTTCCATTAATTCCTGGGCTACCTGTATCCACTGGTAAGTATTATCTATCCTCTACTCACTTGGCCAAAATCTGGGGGCGACTGGGTAAACTGCATTTAGTGGACGTGTGGCAGGCATTACACCCTGCCAAGAGGTTTTTATTCCGCCCCTCCCAATTACTCTATCCTCATATTGCAGTCTCTGTTGGACTATAACCCAGTTTCCTCCATGGGTCTTAGGTCGTGGTCTGTTCATCAATCCCTGGGAAGACTCTCTGCCACCTCTCAACATTGTTCTTGGTGGCTAAACGATAACCTTCTCACTGATTCACTTTGTGTTCAGGCTATCTCTCAGGCAATAAGGGACTGCTTTCATACACACGCTTCCAATACTACCCCTCCTTAGCCATGGGAAGCTTTGAAATGTGTCCTTCGGGGCATCCTTATCCAACATAGCTCTAGACTCAAACGGTAGTGGACTTCTGATATTCGCAGACTGTTGACTCTCATCTCCTCTCTCAAATCCACTCATAAGCGTACACTGGCTCCATCCACCTTGCTTGAGCTTTCCAAGGCATGGCAAGACCTTTTGCTTCTTTTTGTTGACCGCTCCCTCATAGCTAGAGATAAAGAGCTACATACGCATTATACCCAGACCAATAAGTGTGGGTGTCATCTAGCACGCGTTATTCATCCCTGACAACCGCAACAGGTGATTCCCTATTTGATTTAATCAATAAATACCAAGATCCCTAATAATGAGGTGATTGCATCCGAATATTGGTGATATTATTTGCAACTGTATAATTTGTCTCCTACTCATCCTCATGCACCTTATAGCCCATTGGTTGACGTAAGTTCCTATATACACAAGACTGCATTATCTACCCTAGCTGCCGATACTTCTATAAACCTGGAGGCTCTTCCTGGAGAGACTGAGTTTTTATGGGCCATTAGGGACCTAAAAATGGGAAGATGGTTTCTTCCCCCGCTTTTATAAGACCTTAGCCCCCCTGCTCTCGCCCCTTCTGGCTAAAGCTTTTGAGTCCATTTATGAGACCCATCTACTGTTGTCATTTCTTCTTCAAGCCCAGATTGTGGCTTTGCCCAAACCATTAAAGGACTCATCATTATGCAACAGTCATAGGCCCATTCCCCCCTTAAATGTAGACCTGAAATTAATTGCTAAAGTTCTTGCTAATCAACTGTCCCCCCTACACCTCATTTCATACACTCAACAGTTTATTTATTGTGGAGAAGGCTTTTGACTGGGTTGATTTGGACTTCTTGCACCATTCAATCACCACCAGTATCATGTCACTGTATTCATCCCCGTTGGCATCTGTTCTGGTCAATGGGATAACATCAGTTCCCTTCAGGATCACTAATGGCACCCGTCAGGGGTGTTCTCTTTCCCCCCTTATATTTGCCTTTGTCATTGAAGACCTGGCCCAAGCACTGTTGCAAAACAAATCTCGACCCCTTTGGTGCATTGTATACTTTCCCTCTATGCGGACAACTTACTCCTATATAGTTACATAGTACATAGTTACATAGTTACATAGTAGTTGAGGTTAAATAAAGACAATAGTCCATCCAGTTCAACCTGTGTAGGTGTGTATGTAATATGTTACACAGCCCCACATTAGTATTCCTTCTGTATTGACTGAAATGCAATGGTTCGGCTCCTTTAGCAACTTTAAATTAAATATTTCCAAAACTGAGGCTCTGAACGTCCTTCCAGATAATGTCCTTTCTACTCTCTAAATCAATTTTCCATTCCATTGGCAACATACTGTAGATCTAATACCTATTTGGATACGGCCATTTCATCCCGCATGCTTGATCTCTATGCTTTAAACTATAGCCCTCTTCTCAGATAAATTTGCAGATCTTTTGATAGATGTCAGAATATGAACATTCTCTGGTTTGAACATTTTGAAAATGGATATTCTTCCAATGTTGCTTTATATCTTTCAGACTATTCCTATTGTGGTTCCAGTTGCGTTCTTTCGTACCTTATGTTCCTTTATGACCCACTCTATTTGGCATTGTCACTGATCTAGAGTGTGGTATAAGATATACTGTAACCTGAAATTATCTGGCACAGTGGGCCTTCCTGACTTCAAACTTTATCATGCCTCAGCTTTGACTTCATGCATCCTAAAATGCTTCCCTCGTCTGTTTACGAAAGCTTCTATGATGGTGGAATAGGACATGTCCATAATTGACCTCAGGCCTCAGAGCACTCCCCTGTAGTTACGGTGGCTCATTTAGGTGTTTCTGTGCCCTTTGCCCAATAATAGTGTTCTCCATATGCAAATGGTTTTGCAGGGGACATCCATACTCACTCCCCTTCGATCTGAGTCCTATTTTCTAATTATTTGACCCACTTCTTTCTGATGGCCTTCATGTGGTCAATTTTGGGAAATACACTATATTACAAAAACAAATGGGACACCTGCCTTTACAAGCACATGAACTTTAATGGTGTCCCAGTCTTAGTCGGTAGGGTTCAGTATTGAGTTGGCCCACTCTTTACAGCTAAAACAGCTTCAACTCTTCTGGAAAGGTTGTCCACAAGGTTTAGGGGTGTGTCTATGGGAATGTTTGACTATTCTTCCAGAAGTGCATTTGTGAGGTTAGGCACTAATGTTGATGAGAAGGCCTGGCACGCAGTCTCCACTCTAATTTATCCCAAAAGTGTTCTATCTGGTTGAGGTCAGGGCTTTTGTTTGTGCACTGGTGTGCAGTCATGTTGGAACAGGAAGGGGCCATCCTCAAACTGTTCCCACAAAGTTGGAAGCATGAAATTGTCCAAAATGTCATGGTATGCTGACACCTTAAGAGTTCCCTTCACTGGAACTATGGTGCCAAGCCCAACCCCTGAAAAATAACCCCACACCAAAATCCCCCCTCCACCAAATGTTTTGGAACAGTGCACAAACAAGGTCCATAAAGACATGAATGAACAAGTTTGGGGGTGGAGGAACTTGACTGGCCTGCACAAAGTGCTGACCTGAACCCGATAGAACACCTTTGGGGTGAATTAGAGTGGAGACTGCGAGCCAAGCCTTCCCATCCAACATCAGTGCCTGGCCTCTCAAATGTGCTTCTGGAAGAATGCACAAACATTCCCATAGAAACACTCCTAAGCCTTTCTACAGGCATCCCAATACCTTTGGTAATATAGGTCTCTAACTTGTTCCTTTGTCCATTGAAACAGGCTCATTTGTCTGTCGTTCCATGGGAGAGGCCTCCCACATTGAATTGTCTTACAAATCTCTAGCTGTTGGTCTTTAGTAAATCTTTATATTTTATAGGTTTGACATCTAGGCCCCTCACAGACTTTGAAAACTTGTGTTTTCTCTCAGAAGTACCCCATCACACTCTCTCCACTGTCTATAAATATATGCTGACACATACCCATGGGACTCTTCCTACCTTTACCAGACTATGGTCCAGGGAATTGGTTCACGAGTTTTCCTCCGAGGATTGGCATACAGCCTTTGTATTTACTCACATACCTTCCATCTCCAACTAATCTCAGGTGAAAAACTATAAACTGCTTTCCAGATGGTACAGAGATCCTGTGACCCGTCACTTTATTTTCACCACTGCCTTGATTCATTTCTAGCGTTGTCATAGCGCTCGGGGGAACAGATTTGCATGTCTGGTGGGAATGTGACTTGATTTGGCCGTTTTGAGATAAGATATATAGGATTTATAACAAGATCTATAATGAGCCTCTCTCCTACTATTGATTAATTATCCATACTCTCGGGCTCGGTTACATTGCAGAAAAAATTCTTACTGATGTTTTTTCTTTCAGCCGCATGACAACTACGGTAATTTCCAAGTTTGTGGTACATTTGGATGCATTATTTGGCATATAATAAACTCAAAAACTTGCTTTCGTGGTAGTCTTTCTGGAGTCCGATCGTGTGTGGACCCCTTGCCCTCAGCTTCCCCTCTATTGTTAAGCATTGGACACCATCTCCTAGGCACCATTTATGTTGGGCTTAGGGCTCCATGCTGTTTGCGGGTGGGCCTGCTCGGCACCTTCTCATTTCATTTTTTTCTTGAATATCATTGATCATGTTCGCCATACTCTCTCTTCTCCTTGCTTTTTTTTATAATTAGTATTTCTTCACCCTGGCTCCAAGCGGGGCTACTGATGAAACCTCTGTTTACTATCAGTTGTTATCTATATTTATATTCTATATTTTGACTGCAATCTTCTCACAGTCCCTGGGGACCAAGTTGCAATTGTAACAAGAGGGCCCCCCTTGGGTTGGGACTAAGCACCACACCTTCAATAGTATAAAAATAATAATTGTATTTAATACATTAAAAATGATCAATCGATCATAATATACAAGTAGATACAAACAAATATGTAGTACAAGACAGACATGTAAATAAATATAGGTATAAAACCTAGAATATATGATAAAACCAAAACCAAAATAACAGCTAATATATGGTGTAGATCACGAAAAGTGAATAGGAATATGAAAATCTTCCAAAACCCACGCGTTTCAGGCAGGAATACCCTTCTTCAGGGGTATGTAGATGGAGTACTATGATTTCCTAGATCGTATTAATGAAAAATAAATCCGTCACTATCATTGAAAAACATTTGTCATAATCATTTGCACATGCATAAGCGAAGGAGCTAAATGTCTGCATACCAGATAAATGTTCAAGGCCGCAAGACGCATACAGTAAAGAGCGGAGGAAAGTATGCTATTGGTGACAGTGCCCACGGGGTGGCTTTCCCTGCAAGAAGGTGGCAGGAATAAGATGCCGCTGTATCCCCTGGAGGTCTAGCAAGGATTCCAATAGATGGTCAAAAGGTTGTCCCTTATAAGTAGAGTAAGGGTATCTGTCAAATATATATAATGTAAAATATACTATGCTGTGGTGACTCTATGGAAAAAAAAAGGAGTTGGATCAGCACATTCCATACCTGTGTCTGTGTCTTCAAATTGACTGTGGTAATTTATTGAAAAGACACAGTGGATGGTGTGGCAATGTCAGCACAGAATTCAGGGACACAATATATGTGTGGGTCAAAGACATTGGAGAGTCTATAAAAGAGATGAGGAGATGGTGGAAAATTCTCACAATATCAGTACCAAAAATATAAGGTCTGAAGTAACAAAATGAATAAGGAAAAAAGAGACTTACAAAGTGTGGCACAGAATGGTGCCAAAGCTAGGCTGGTCCACGGGTCACTGACAGCGTGTGGGGGTAATGGAGCTAGCAGCCATACAAATAGTCTGCAAGGGACGCCTGTGCATGCTCCTTTTTGTGGAAAATGACCAATGGGAGCCCCCGTTCATGGAAGGCACGGCGTGCCCCCGACAAAGTGGAACTTGATTGCCATTTTCCATTGAACACCAGAATTACCAGGTCCGGCACTGGTGCTCTGTGCTTTTAACAGATGAGAGCAGGTTCACCCTGAGCACATGTGACGTATATGAAAGGGTCTGGAGAAGCCATGGAGAATGTTTTGCTGCTTGTAACATTGTCCAGCATGACCGGTTTGGTGGTGGGTCAGTGATAGTCTGAGGAGGCATATCTATGGAGGGACAGACTTCTACAGGCTAGACAATGGCACCCTGACTGCCATTAGATATCGGGATGAAATTCTTGGACCCATTGTCAGACCCTACACTGGTGCTGTGGGTCCTTTATTCTTCCTGGTGCAGGACAATG
This sequence comes from Pelophylax lessonae, assembly GCF_965119305.1. NCBI lineage: Eukaryota > Metazoa > Chordata > Amphibia > Anura > Ranidae > Pelophylax > Pelophylax lessonae. The sequence continues at coordinate 402,176,947 of NC_138769.1, forward strand.
CCCTGCCTTATATGGTGAAAGTATGCAGCCAGTTGCTGGAGGATGAAGGAATTGGTACCATTAAATGGCCCCCATGCTTGTCTGACCTAAATCCAACAGAATACCTCTGGGACATTATGTTTTGGTCCATCTGATGCCACACGGTTGCTCCTCAGTCTGTTCAGGAGCTAAGTGATACCCTGGTCCAGATCTGGGAGGAAATACCCCAAGACACCATCCGCCGTTTCATTAGCAGCTTGTCCAGACATTGTTAGGCATGCATACAAGCATGTGAGGGCCATACAAACTACTGAATACCATTTTGAGTTTCTGCAATGAAATTTCAGCAAAATGGACCAGCCTGCTGCATAATTTTTTAACTTTGATTTTCGGGGTGTCTCTGAATTCAGCCCTCTCTAGTTTGATAATTTTAATTTCCATCAATGGCATCCTTTCCTTCCTTTACTTTACACATTACTCCACATTACTCTAACATGATATTTTTCTCCGTTGAGATCTGATGTGTTTTCAGTGTTCCTTTAATTTTTTTGAGCTTTTATATTGTAAAAGCTACTGAATACTTAAGTTGGAAAGCACCATAAGCAAGACACAGCAGAACAGAACATGCACTGTGTATGCATTCAGATTTAAGTTGGTTAGTAGACTCCTTATAAAGTTTAATAACTCAGAAAATTCTGAATATACAAGGGAATCATGTTCATGGGCATTTAATAAAATATAGCAAAGTGTTAATCCTATTCAAACTGTGAGCAAAATATTGCTGAAAGTTTTTGGTTGGCGCTTAGTATTTTTTGCCCCATGCTTTAATGTCTAAAGTTTTTTATGAAAGTAGTTTATATTTTTTTAAAACAGAAGTTGCAAGTTATTATGTATTAGCAAAATTCAATTATTGGTCTATGTAATCAGCATTTTAATAAACTTTGTAATCACCTGAATTAGCTTAGCTATTAATTTTTCTTGGGATTTTGTTAGGCTGACCTGCATTTCTTATGTGTGCAACCCAGAAGCCGTTTTAATCAATAACTCCACTCATCCAAATTCAGATTTTCTGGAAGCTAATATACATTCTTTTTTTCAGAAAACCTTTCATATTTCTAGACTACTTCCTATAAATATAAAAGATGTTGACCACTAGTTATGGCACATCTATAAAAATGTACAAAGAACAAAAAAGAGAAACAGAACCCCGTCCTTCTTCAGGAGGATTTTACTGGCATAGACGTGAGACTATATCAAACATATAGAGGTATCAAAAAGTATATGTATTTAAACATATAAAAACCTATCACATAGCATGTATTTAGAATTGATACATGATAAAAACATGTGAAAACAAAACATAACTAAAAACATGATAGAAATATGACCCTAATGGACCATTTCTGACACCTTCCCCAATAGGGATAGTACCAATTGGAGATCTCTACTGGTATGTACTTGCTCTTTTATACTTACCCTAGCAGGACAGACTTTTTGAAACACTTGTTAGTTGGATAGTCCATTTATTGTCCCTTTGGCTGTATGTTTTTCACAGCTGGCAGCCCTATACAACAAGATACTACATATTTTTGTTGGCAGCATTATCTTACTTTCTGCTACAGTTATCTACTAGTATAAAGGAGACATTGTTATACCTGTTGATGAGACAGCATTTTCCAGCACCTATCTAATAGAAATTCAGTTCTTAGTGAGCTAAACTTCACATTATAAGCAGAAATGTATGAATTGATGAATTATAAATACTACTCTATATATATACAGTATCTCACAAAAGTGAGTACACCCCTCACATTTTTGTAAATATTTTATTATATCTATTCATGTGAAAACACTGAGGAAATGACACTTTGCTACAATGTAAAGTAATGAGTGTACAGCTTTTATAACAGTGTAAATTGGCTGTCCCCTCAAAATAACTCAACACACAGCCATTCTTGTCTAAACCGCTGGCAACAAAAGTGAGAACACCCCTAAACGAAAAAATCCAAATTGGGTCCAATTAGCCAATTTCCATTTGCAGTGTCATGTGACTTGTTAGTGTTACAAGGTCTTAGGTGTGAATGGGGAGCAGGTGTGTTCAATTTGGTGTTATCGCTCTCACTCTCTCATACTGGTCACTGGAAGTTCAACATGGCACCTCATGGCAAAGAACTCTCTGAGGATCTGAAAAAAAAAATGTTGCTCTACCTAAAGATGGCCTAGGCTAAAAGAAGATTACCAAGACCCTAAAACTGAGCTGCAGCACGGTGGCCAAGACCATACAGCAGTTTAATAGGACAGGTTCCACTCAGAACAGACCTCACCATGGTCGACCAGAGGTTGTCTTTGGGAAATAGACATATGAGTGCTGCCAGCATTGCTGCAGAGGTTGAAGGGGTGGGGGATAAGCCTGTCAGTGCTCAGACCATACGACGCACACTGCATCAAATTGGTCTGTATGGCTGTTGTCCCAAAAGGAAGCCTCTTCTAAAGATGATGCACAAGAAAGCCCGCAAACAGTTTGCTGAAGACAAGCAGACTAAGGACATGGATTACTGAAACCATGTCCTGTGGTCTGATGAGACCAAGATAAACTTATCTTGTTCAGATGGTGTCAAGCGTGTGTGGCAGTTACCAGGTGAGGAGTACAAAGACAAGTGTGTCTTGCCCACAGTCAAGCATGGTGGTGGGAGTGTCATGGTCTGGGGTTGCGTGAGTGCTGCCGACACTGGGGAGCTACAGTTCACTAGGGGAACCATGAATGCCAACATGTGCTGTGATATACTGAAGCAGACCATGATCCCCTCCCTTCAGAGACTGGGCCGCTGGGCAGTATTCCAACATGATAACGACCCCAAACACACCTCCAAGACGAGCTGAGGGTAAAGGTGATGGACTGGTAAAGCATGTTTCTAGACAAAAATCCTATTTAGCATCTGTGGGGCATCCTCAAATGAAAGGTGGAGGAATGCAAGGTCTCTAACCTCCACCAGCTACATAATGTCATCATGAAGGAGTGGAAGGGTACTCCAGTAGGTATCTGTGAAGGATGACAAACTTATATAATAAAATATAATAGCTGCGCTCAACCAAATAATGAATTTCCCAAACAACTGTGCAATATCATGTGCCGACAATAATTGGTAAATAATAAAATTGCAAAGCCCAAGTGATTGGTGCTAATTAATGGTTAATAAAAACATATATTCCACAAACATAAGTAATAAACATAAATCAATATAGTGCAAGTAATTTGTGATAAATATCAAAACAGTCCCAACAAATAAAATGTAATTGAACCACTGCAAACAGTCCAAAATGGTAAAAGGCTGGAAAATCCGAGATTAGTGCTTCTACTGATAGCAGACACCTCAACCAAAAACCAGGGTCACCCAGTGATACAGGCTGCTTACCAGATGAGGAGGACCCCTAAATTATAAGGGGGTCAGTAAAAGCCTTTCTCATAAATGAATGCCAGGATTAATGGTTGATTTCCACAATGTTCATCCAGCCAAATCTTTACATAGACCACCATGAAGTATATACCATAAAATTAACTCCAATCAATCATGCAGGGATGAAGTATATCAATACAGGGAATATTTAAATAAAACTTACAAACAGTCTTCTTGGATCAGAGCAGATAGATACAAAAATGGATGCCGAACGCCCTGGTGAACGTGCTTCCACGTTCCAAATTGCGTTCCACTCTGAGCCGGAAGTCACGTGGCTAGCGTAATTCGATCAGATGTCCCGACGCGTTTTGTCAGCGTGCAGCTGACGTTCTCAAGGGTCTGGTGAACTCCATGCCCAAGAGGGTTAAGGCAGTGCTGGAAAATATTGGTGGCCACACAAAATTCTGACACTTTGGGCCCAATTTGGACATTTTAACTCACTTTTGTTGCCAGTGATTTAGACATTAATGGCTGTGTGTTGAGTTATTTTGAGGAGACAGCAAATGTGCACTGTTATACAAGCTGTACACTCAATACTTTACATTGTATAAAAGTGTCATATCTTCAGTGTTGTCACATGAAAAGATATAATAAAATATTTACAAAAATTTGAGGGGTGTACTTTTGTGAGATACTGTACCTGTAATGCCGCTATATATATATCGCAACATAATAAAAGCCAGCAACTCATTATTTTTCTTATGTATCTGTTATACAGCTTCTATTGTCATCTAGACAATGAGGCCTCATGAGATGGATTTTCCTATAGTCCATGTGTCCTCCTGGGAGGCATATGATGATGACCCAGTATGTCTTACCAGTGTTTTTGTAAGTAATTAGTTTGGAGATATTTGTGTTTGCTTTCTCCTTATCTAACCGATGGCTATTATGTTCAGCAGAATGTAAGCTTCTCCCTCTTTTTTGGTCCTGAAGGAGCTACGCAATACAGAGTAACGCGTTGACCTACAGAGGTGACTTCTACCCAGAGACAGTTGAGGTTTCCAATCGGTACTATCCCTATTGGGGAAGGTGTCGGACATGGACTTTTAGGGTCATATTTTTATCATGTTTTTTGTCATGTTTTTTTTTTTTCCACATGTTTTTATGATGTATCGATGCTAAATACATGCTATGTGATACATTTTTATGTGTTTAAATAAATATACTTTTTGATAGCTCTATATGTTTGATATAGTCTCAGATCTACAGTATGCCAGTAAAGTCCTGCTGATGCAGAAAGGTGTTCTGTTTCTCTTTTTTGTTCTTTGTACTTTTATAAATCTTCCCAAGGTATTAGTTTCCAATATTTCTAAAGAAAGTAGAGAAGCACTTTATAATTTCATTAGTGTTTGTGAGCCCTCTTTGTGCTGGAGTCAGTTTTAGAATGTTCTGTTTCCTACTCCAAATATTATTTCAGAATCATAAAATAACCTTACAGGAATACTGTGCATTTCATTGTGAAAAGTCTAGCTGCATCCTCATCACAACATGTGCTGTCGTTTGGAACATACGTTATAAATGCAAACAGCAAAATACATGGTAGCATTCACCAACCTTATTGGTAAAGATGGGTCCCCTGCATCCCACCAGTCTTTAGGAGGACTTATGTACATGCACCAAAGTTCCCAGCTGTATCCATGTGCTGAATTTTCATATCGTTGAACTTCAAATGTATCCTGTTTAATATTGTCTATGGATGGTAATATGACTCTTTTTCTGTTTTCTTGTATCCGGGAAAGAACTGGCTCCGCCCTTTAAAGATTGAGAAGAAATAAAAATACAAAATTTTAAATTTTATGTTATAATATATTTTTTTTTTTTAATCTCTGCAAACATGGAATTTTCAACAACAGCACAGGGTATTAACATTTGACATGGGTGTAAAAATGGTTAGGTCAGTGGTTCTAAGTAGGGATGAGCTAAACATACCTGGGTTTTGTTCCAGACAGGTTTTGTGAACATGACATGCCGAACTTAAAGTGTTACTAATTCACTAAATCTGGTCTCCCAAAGTATACAGAACATGGAAATGCAATAGTTTTAGTAAATATAAACTGCTACACTAAATACCTTTTTTTTCTCAGCAGTTAGAGCAGTCTTGTGACTTTTATCAGTGTCTGGTTAAAGCTTGTAGGAGGAGTTTTCATTCTCCTTCAACGGTCCTTTTGTGCTGCAGGATTCTTGACCCTCTGTCTGGATAGTGCTGATTGGCCCTCTGCTGATTACATGCACCCTCCCAAGAAAAAAAAACAAAAAACTCTCTATCAATGCACACCAAACTGAGCATGTGCAGCATGTCCCCAAGGCTCTGTTCTATCAGGAGATGAATTTGGGACTGTGGAAAAAGGGAAGGATCACAGAAGACAAGATCAAACATACTTTTTACACAAAGCAGAGGATTAACCCCTTAGGTTTCACAGTGACTGCTTTACTGCATATACAGACTGATTTTACTATTGTGGGTTTAGTAACACATTAAACCCCACTAAAGAAAATGGGAGACAAATTTTAAAAACCAGTAATGTCCATTTTCTAGTCTAATAGGCAAGGGACTGTCAAACAAATAACATGGAAAACAGCACACTGCCCTGGGAAATATGTACCAAAGGAAACAAAACTTATTTTGGTGGGGAGGAACGATTTTGTTAATGCTTTACGGACAATATGCTAAATTCCAATAACATGTCTGAGGGATACCCTTACCTGCCTGTGAAGTGACACATCTTCATGATGCATACAACTTACTATAGCAAAACTGACATATCCAAAGAAAATAGGCTATTTAAATCGGCAGCAAATTGACAGCTCATGTCTACTTGTTTTTCTTGTTACTGGTATTTTATGTATACCAGACTCTTATCCTAGATTAGGGACTGACATACAATGTAGATGTTAATGGGAATCCCCAAGTATGTCAAGAAGGATCCCATGTAAAGACAAAAAAAAAAAAAAAATGGCATGCCCCCCCCCCCCTCCATATTTTATACTGGACCCTTTGAGACTGGTATAGATTTTAGGGGAGAAAAAAAAAAAACACCTGAGCAGCCAAATTTTGGTATCTTTTTGTGTATAGACTGAACTTTGAGCTCATCCCCAGCCCTAGCTCTCTCCTGGGGACATGAATTCCTGGATCACGTCAATTAGGAGGTACATCAGGGGATTTATACAACTCTGTGATTATAAGAGATAGTGGGAAATCCTAGAGATTGATATAATGAGAGGGGAATCTTTCTTTAAATTTGCTTCCTGTGTGGTCTCTGATCAATTAGAGATGATTGAGAATTGCCACTACTGGAACATTCTGCAAACAATGATAAAATCTGTTGCTTGCAAATATCAAGTACGGGCAGTATAAAAGTATAGGCATTTGTATTTATGCTTACCACTTGACCTTTCATACCTATACACTGTCTATGGGCCAAACCAATGTTTACATTTCAGCTTTAGACTTGTTTGTTTGGCAATCCAAAAATTGTTTTTAAGGACAAACAATGCTTTATATTCATGATATTGTCCCACAAAAATTACTTTTTTATACAAACCTTACACAAAAAATTAAAAAAGGTCAATAACACCAACATTAAAAAAAAAAAACACACTTTTTGTTGACCAGTGCTAGTTTACAAAAATAGTGTTGTGTTAAATAAAATTTAACATTTCAATATATTCACTGGGAATAATTGAGGGAGAATTAAAAGAGGAAGTTAATAGGGCTGTATAGGATAAACTAAGGGTGTGACAGACCCAGCCAGGACAGGGGCTTTTGGAGAGGACTAGGGTCAAGCCTCCTACCCAATGATTATGGCCCATGGAGCGAGCAGATCATTCTATAATGATGGACAACCACGTAATGGACGCTGAGAGCGAGGCTTGGATTACTTTTCTGAAAAAGGACAATAAAGCTTCTCTTCTGGAGTGGATGAAAAGGTAATATTTTTTTTTTTTTAAACAAGATTTTTATTGGAGTTCGCCAAACATAATAAAGATGTAGCTGGATTGTGAAATACAAAGCATTACAACAATGAGCGTACTCGATGAGTCACAGAACATATCAACTTAAAACAGGTGAATACTCCTATATATATATACGGGGGGGAGGGGGAGAGGTGAAAGGGAGAGGTAAGGGCATGGAGAGAGCAGGGAAGGGGGGGGAGAGGGTAAAGGAGGGGGGTGGGGGTAAAAAGGTAATATTAATATTGTACAGGTTAACAGTCAGAGGGAATATGGTGGCCCTCCATCAAAATGGGTTGGAGAGGCTCCATCACTTGGGACAAAAATATTTATCAGTAATATTGCTCAAAAGATCTATTAATTTCACCTTTTTAGACTGCTGGAATATGGTATGAGTTTGTCTTATAGACTGTTGTAGGCTGTTTCCGGCTAGTCTGAGGTAAGGTGCAATCCCTCTTTATGTTATATGTTTCTCCCCAATTGTTGCCTACTAGGTGTGCATTTCCATTGTTAATTGAGTCACCTATTGTTTCTGTATTTTGGCTAATTTGGAAAATTTTTGGAGATTCTTACATGATGGGATTAGTCTTGTGTCAACTCGTTATCCAACCTTTGTGTAATGTTTTGGGTAATACTTGGTTTTATTGTTCATTTGGTGACTGACCTGAAGATTAATTAAACAGAATTAAACAGTAGTTACAAAAGTAAAAATGTTACTTTGTAGGCCTCATACAAACTGGATGTTCCAAAAATGCCAGTAGCTTTAGCTGTAGAAAGCTGTAGCTGTAGAATGAGTTTTGCAGCATTTTTGCAGTAGCAGTTTTCAGCATTTTTGCAATTTTTAGCTTTTTTTTTTTCTTTTAGCAAAACTATACTCCCACACAATCTTACGGCCCAAAAACGCTCATACATGCAAAATAGCAATATAACATTTTTACAGCTGAAAAACTTCACTTCAAACCCACTAGTTCTGGGGATTTTTTTCCAACCAGAAAACATCCCTGTCAAAGAACGCTGATTAAAGCCTATGTGTGCATGGACACATAGGATAACATGCTGAGGAGTTTACTGGCTGCAGAAAAAATGCCTGAAGCCAAAAACAGCAGCTGTAAAAACGTCCAGTGTGCATGAGGCCTAAATCTGAAAGGTGTTGATAAACACTGTTTCAGACAGCCTTTTTTGACAGCAGCAGCTGCTAGAGCTGCTGTATGTATATTGTCGGCACATGGGGGGATGCAGCAACAGGGCAGAAAGATTGGGGATACTACACACATCCTGTGAACGTTGAAGACGTTTATCGGGTGTGTGTAAAAGGCCCAGTATTCTAAACTAAAGTTAGCAAAAAAAAATGTATATAACTATAGCATTACCAGTTTTAGGAATTTTATTTAGTTATGACACCAATGATTAGATCATCAAAGAATGTGAGTACTTATGATATAGCAGCTGATCAAATCTGAGCTGGTAATTAAAAATTTAGAGCTCCTGATTCTAAATCTCTCTGTAACCATAACTCTAAAACTAACACCCAGCTGCAACCATAGGCAATACAGGGAGAGATGCCTTACCCAAAATATCTCCTGTAACAGGAAATCTCCCTGTAGCCATAACTCTAACACTAACCCACCCACAGCTATAGCCCTAACACTAAACAGCCTCTAACCATACCTTCAACACTAACCCCCTTTCAACCATAGTGTTAATACTAAACCTACCTATAACCGTAACTCTGACAATAACCCTTTTTGTAGTTCTTATACTTAACTTCTCTGTAACTATAAATCGTACAATATATGTTTGTATAACCAAAGCCCCAGTACTAGACTTACCTGTAATAAAAACACTAACAATAACATCTCCTGCAATTATAACCCTAACAATAACCCTTCCTGTAACCATAACCTTAACACCAACACTTTGCATACCAAAACCCTCACACTAAACTTCCATGTAATCATAACCATACCAGAAACCACTGATTGAGTAGGACCCCAACACAAAATTTCCTTGTAATCATAATCCTAACCCTCCTTGTATCATTAATTCTAATAAGGGGAAGTTCCTACTGCCAGAACACAGTGCTGTGTAGCGTATGTAGCTGTAACTGTAGTTACTTATAGTTTATTCAACACACAGAAGGCACATCTAAAAGTGAAGGCAAAATCTCAATTGGATCAGCTTGATTGAAATTAACGATTTAAACCTCACTAAATGAAGATCAGCTTTAATCAATCAGGAGACCATTACCTGTTATCTATTTTGTTTACCCACCGCTGTAGTCAGAACTTGGTATAAGCATAAAGCATGCAGTGGCTGCTGCCCACTAATTCAGCGTTTTAGAAAAATCAACAGTAAGAGTTGATAAAGGGTAAAGAAAGACAAAACTAAACTACCCTAACTATTAAACTCTCTGACAAATGCCAGCCTTGCCAAAGGATGATATAGGTCAGGGAAGAAGTGTAACTGCATGTTACAATGCGCAGGAACATTAAGGCAGCTGGAAAAGATAAATTCAAAAGAGTTACAAAGGAAAAGAGATCAGTGCTCTGGGTAGATCGTTAGACTTAGAAAAATACTGTAGCAGAAGGAAATAATGGAATCATCTATTAAAGTATGTCTTGTTACTGTTTGTTATGTATGCAGAGCAGTGTGCGCCTTTTAAACAAAACTCTCCAAAACTGAGCAAGCACATTGACTGAGATTAAAATTTTCCATCTGGAAGCAGAATGACAAAGGAAGTGCTTTCTTCCGCTTTCCAATTAGATAAGTCACATTGAAATTAGCACTCTCAGCCATCTGGGACCCTTTCTAAAGAGGACAAATCACATCTATATGGAAATGATTAATATTCATCCACGTAGCATATTCACTCTACAAAAAATGTAAAAACTGTGACATATGCTACATTTTATTCACACGCAGGTCATCAGCACTTTTTATAGTCGATATGTGTGGTATATATATTAAATAGGATTAACCCTATAATCACTGGTCAGTGGAGTTTTTTCCAGTCTTTGGTTCCCAGCTGTAGTTTAGTCTAGCAGAATGATTTGTCGGCATGAGATCAAAGCTTTTTTTTCTAAATTTATAATATTATCTGCATAGTGGATAGCATTTTGGCCTCAAACGAAAACATTTTGTTCTATAACCAGGCAGTTACTGGTTTAGGCATTATATGAAGCGGAAATCCCATTTTGTTGATTAAATTCAATCCTCTCTAAGTCATCAATGCACATTTTGAGCAATATAGCAAACTCCATTACAGATTTGTGCATATTCTTTAGGTAATAGAATATGCTTTGCCAGTGAGTGGCAGGGTCTGTAGACTATGGCACATTAGCTGACCTACTGATAGTATAACAGAACAATACCTGGCATCTTTGTAGACATGTCAAGCCCTTGGTGGACTATTATGTTATGCAGTAGGGTTTTTTTTTTAGATGACACTCAGGCAAATGCTAGGTACTAATATCCCAAAACTAATCAAAACTTACTAAATCTTCATAGTAAAGGGACTTTTAAAGGTGTTTTCAGGATACAGTAATATTACCCAGATTTATAAACAAAATAAATCTATTTTGTTGATTACAGCTCAAGTCCAAATAGAAATGAACACATATATTAAAATTCACAGTGATATTTATGGGGTGTGACCTAGCTTTGGTTGAAGATCGATGCTTGAGTTGAGAGCTCTGGCATCAAGGACACATTTTGAAGCCTCATTCGTGGGAGAAAGCAACTGAGCCAAAGGATTAGGAGGAATGCTTCAGCATCTTGATCACAGATGGACATGGGCATGTAGATGAGCTGCAACTTTCTGGAGCTGTTCCAGACTCAGTACACAGACTCCCAGATGGCCTCATAGGTGATGGCACCACATTCTCCCAGCTGCTCATTTGAGACCTTCCAAGCATCTAGAAGAGGGGACATTGGAGTGCCATTACACTAACCTCCTCACCAAGAGGACCTGAAAACAGTGGCTCCAGACATTAAAAAAACCCTGTTGGCTGCTATATTGGATCTGAAGATGGATATCAGAGGTATAGCCATGAAGCTGGAGACAGTGGAGAAGACTGCAGTACAGTAAGCGGCAGCCATTACACAGATGAAGATGGTGAATAAATCTTACATGCTTCAAATCATGGAGATGCACAGGAAAATTAAATGCTCAAACAATGAGAGCCAGAAGCGAAAACTTAGTAAATCTTAGCAATTCTAAATGATCTCCTGGATTGGCTGTCCGAATCCACCATAGACAAGAAACGGCTTCATAGAGCCCTGAAGCCTAGGGGCAGATATACTGAGCCTCTACATGATACTATTTTCTGCTTAGTTAACTTCCTCTTGAAAGAGAAGATTCTGAGAAAAGCTAGAGAGCAGGAACATTTTACATATAATGGTTCGGTTCAGGGATCAAGATCTTAAAGGATCTACATCACAAGGGGCTACATCCCAGGTACATGTGTGATGTACCTGTGAAGTAATAATAAAACCTCTAAAAATCAACAACAATCAACATTTGCCTTGACACATTCCATAGTGAATGGATTCGGGTGACATTGCTACCCATATGGTTATAAATGCTGTGGTATGTCCCTCAATAATGATAAACTGCAAAATGACTTCAACAATACAGAACAAGTCTAGTTAAATGTAGCTAGCTACTACTAGCTTGCCATGACCTGCATGAGTAAAAAAAACCCACAGACACTTACCAATGAAGAAAATAATTTGATCTTAGGAACATACAAATCAGTCAAAAGGGCCAACTGTGCTCGGGACAGGAATATAATGCTAGCATGTTTTTATTTGGTTGAAATGATTGGTGTGTCTCGGCTCCACATCCAAGTCTTAATTAGTATCAGCCCCATGAGGAAGTTTAAATGGGATTTTTAAGGTGTCAATAATATTAAACACTACAAATTTAAAAAAAAAAAAAATGTTATTAATCTAACTTATAGTCATAGTCATGTGTAACAATATATATGAATGCTATGAATGATAAATGACTTATTTTAATTGCGTGATTTGCATAATTATATTCTCCTTTTAGTCCCTTATAGCATCGCTAGTCTTTCATAAACAGACTTAAGGTTATATATTTGATGATAACACAATATTGTAGTGGTGGATTGGGGACACATTGTCAATGCCTTTTGCAACTCTGCTTCAGAGAACAAAAGAGAATAGATATGACAGTGTTCATCCAGAACAGATATTTAATGTCAGCAGCCTAGATGGAAGACCACATGCACATGAGAATCTGTGTGCCAGATGATTAGCACAAGCCTTCAGACAGAAGGAAGTTATAGCTTTAGGCCTTCCTTATCTTTGGTCTCTGAATGATTTGACAAACATCCCCTTCACAGACCTAAAGTACAGGAGAGACAATGAGGGAGGAAATGAGGTTCCAGTAGAATAGTTGGAGATGTGAGGTCTGGGCTGGAGTTGGTCTGATGATTCAGATGATTTCTCAGAGGAAATGTGGGGGGATGGTTTCTGCAGGTCTTTTCACACTGACCCTGAATCATTGATGTTAAATATAGTTTAAAATAGATACGCTTTTTGTTCTAATCTTATTTCTCAGCATGTTTCTGGCCTAGATGTAAAGTTTTGTCCCTTTATCTGTAGGCTGCCTTCATAGCCTACCTGAGCTGATTTTGTTTTGTTGTAAACCAGGACTTGTTATTGTTGAATATTCAAAAAGACTTGGTGGGCACACATGCCCTCACAAAAGTTGATGAGATTATATCAAAATGTCAGTGAGTTCATCCAGCTCTTATTTGGTGCAGTCAAAGCAGGTCTGTAGCTCCAGCTTAGTCTCTGTGGTCTATTTCTTTACAGCCTTAACTACAGGCTTTGCATATTTTATTTCTTGGCTATAGATTGGAGGTAAGTGAGCCATGCTGTGATCATACAGATCCAAGGCTGTATGGAGAACAGAGTGGTAATCAGAAAACAGGGTACAGGAGTGTATTAGTAAAAAAAGAAAAAACACTTAAATGAAGAAAAAAAATTATCTACATGTAATCTGTGAAGGCAACCAATGAAGGTTACCCACAGCTCTACAATGAAAGACAGCAGCAGTCCGGATTTTACAATCAGTCAAAATCTGTCAAAAACCAGTACTATTGTGCTGGATCCAAAGCCATCAATGTAAGGCAGCGGCGTCAGAAGCCGCAGGGAGCACACATAGAGAAAAATAATGGATTGGCCAAACAAGGCAATTTGTTTCTGAGAATGCTGACCCTTTGTCATGCCTATTTGTGAATAGTTGGCAGTGTTATATTAATAAGGGAGGAGGACTACAAGGCATAGCAGGACAATCAGTGAGCACACACACAGAGAAATTAAAGTGGCTCATTTTTTTAAATCTTTCCATCTATTAAATCCTCTGCCCTTGTTGTTTTAACTTTGGATAGTAAAACATTTTTTTCTGCCAGGAAATACCTTATACAGCCCAATTTCTCCTTCTTGGTTGGTCATTAGCCTAGGCTATCGACATTATGCACAGATCTCTCTCTAACTCTTGTGAGAGTTTGCCAGCAAGGAAGGGATGGGTTAGTCATAGGAAAGCCAAGGAGAGCTGGAGGGGGCTGGAGATAAGTGTGGAGATAACAGGAGACTGCAGAGACCCATGTGTATTTATAAAGAGAGGAGTAATGTGCAGAAAAGCAGTGGTGTGAGTGTGTCTGCCTGTATATATATATATATATATATATATATATATATATATATATATATATATATATACACACAATATCTCACAAAAATGAGTACACCCCTCACATTTTTGTAAATATTTTATTATATCTTTTCATGTTACAACACTGAAGAAATTACACTTTGCTACAATGTAAAGTAGTGAGTGAGCTTGTATAACAGTGTAAATTTGCTGTCCCTTCAAAATAACTCAACACACAGCCATTAATGTCTAAACCGCTGGCAACAAAAGTGAGTACACCCCCAAGTGAAAAAGTCCAAATTGGGCTCAATTAGCTATTTTCCCTCCTTGATTTTATGTGATTTGTTAGTTTTTCAAGATCTCAAGTGTGAATGGGGAGCAGGTGTGTTAAATTTGGTGTTATCGCTCTGACGCTCTCATACTGGTCACTGAAAGTTCAACATGGCACCTCATGGCAAAAAACTTTCTCAGGACCTGAAAAAAAGAATTGTTGCTCTACATAAAGATGGCCTAGGCTATAAAAAGATTGCCAAGACCCTGAAACTGAGCTGCAGCACGGTAGCCAAGACCATACAGTGGTTTAACAGGACAGGTTCCACTCAGAACAGACTTTGCCATGGTCAATCAAAGAGGTTGAGTGCATGTGCTCAGCTTCATATCCAAAGGTTGTCTTTGGGAAATAGATGTATGAATGGTGCCAGCATTGCTGCAGAGGTTGAAGAGGTGGGGGGGTAAGCCTGTCAGTGCTCAGACCATACATCGCACACTGCATCAAATAGGTCTGCATGGCTGTCATTCCAGAAGGAGGCCTCTTCTAAAGATATATTATAGGAGAGGTGTCACACTAATCCTAAAAGTAAGCAGACCAGTCCATCAATATGAGAGTCCATGTGAGGGTTTGAGTTCACACCAGCCGACCAGAAGTGCAGGGAGAGAAAAACAAAATCTGCCAACAGATAGAGTGACTAAATACTCTTACCATCAACCCAGACCCAAAAGGGTCATGCAGCTCCAACAAGACAGGTGTACCGGAATGCAGATAAAATCCACTTTTCCCCTACAACTTCTTGGTATGGTGATCGATGTTACTCCTTGGTAGCCTCGCCACTCAAAAAACAGAGATGCCCCTCATAGTGTAGAAAGTCTTAATTATTTATTAAATAAATAAAAAAGCAGCTTACATTCATGTAGCCAAGTTTCAGCATTCTGATACAGTGAGTTTAGACACTCGTTGGTCTCCTCACCAACAAGATGGCCACCGCGCCCTTCGTCTGCACATGCGTCAGCCGTCAGCCAATCTCAACGCGTTTCGTCATACAGTGACATCGTCAGGGGTGTGGCTAGATGGAGAAGCAGCACCAATATATATCCGAGGGAGGCGGAGCAATCTAGCAGTACCCGGAAGCGGACGCTTACCACAAGCGCTCCAGCCGCCGCAAGCTATCCATATACATATGAGGAGTAGCCACTAAGAGATGCCTTAATACTAAAACACATTTAGCAAACATATATGCCAAATTGTAATCAATGTATATGTACAATAGGCCCCATAGAGCACTCATTTAGAGATAGAAGTCAATCCATATATAACATATCTCAGCACAGACCGGGAAGGGACTCCATCTAGTGGCGGGAAACCGATAAAAAAAATAAAACCATCCATAAGACAGCTGATAATTTACATATATGGATATAAAACAAAATTAAAAATGATAAAAGCTGGACATATCCTAAAATCACCACATTAATGAATTAATGGGTCAAAAAATGGAGGTTAAAAATATTCCACCCCATTCAATTATCTTATATAAAAAACTCCTATATTGCAGCTGGATTTCAATAAAAGTTCTACCCCTAGTACCAAGGGCAATAGCAAGTTGGAGGGGAACATGGAATTTAGGAGTTACTAATAAAGGCGTTTATTTCCCATTCAATGTTGAGTCCAAATAGGGCATAGGATTTGATTTTATGTATCCAGCTTGTCTCCAATCTAGACACACCTCTAGTCATGTTACTCCCTCTCCAGATACCTGTAAACAGGTCAATCCCAAGGAACAACGTGCCATTTGGATTCCTATTATGACATAAGTCATAGTGGCTGGAAACACTATGCTTAGGAAATCCTTTAATTATATTGGCCACGTGTTCGTTCACTCGGATATGAAGCATTCGAACTGTGCTGCCAACATATTCAAGGCCACACGGACACCTAATCATATACACAACATGTTTAGTACAGCAAGAAATAAATGGTCAGATGTTATGGGTTTGATGAGTTGAGTTTGATTGAAACAAATCTACTCTCCTATTGCCTGCAGTGTTCAGTTTGCCTAGGTACATTTCCGACGACATCCTCGTCCCACCCGGCCATAAATAAATTGTCCATACTGGGCGCAAATTTCACGCCCATAGCTACCCGGCGGTTTTGCCGATAGAAGGTATCATTGAACCAAAAGTAGTTATGGCTCATCGCAAAGTCCAGCAGAGACAATAGGAACTCTGTATGAAAACTCAACAGTGTGTCTTGCTCCAAATAATGGGCAACCGCTTCCCTTCCATGTTGGTGGGAAATTATAGTATACAGTGACAAAACGTCAGCAGTTACCAGGACATACGTAGCGTTCCAAGCTAAGTTTGCAAGTTCATGATGACCTGCGTGAAGTCCCTTAGAAATGAGGGCGTTTTAACCACCAAAGGCTGCAGAAAGCTATTAATGTACTGGGTGTACTGGGTCCTTGTGCACCTTCGGTAAATAGTAGATGACCGGAATCCTCGGTGCCGAAGGCACCAAATAGGCTTTATCTTTTTTGGTTAGTAACTTACTTTGGAAACCGCTGTCTACTAGTGATAGTAGTTCTTTTTTGTAGATTTTGGTAGGGTTTCCAGCCAAAGGGACATATGTGTCCCAATCAGACAACAGCCTATTCATTTCTGCGTTGTAGGCGGAGGTATCTAAAATGACGATACCTCCATCTTTATCCGCCAGCCTCACTATGATATCTTTCCTCTCCTTCAACAGTTTTAACCCTTTATTAAAAGCTGGAATTTTTCTTGGTTTCTTGACTTGCACTGAATCAAGGTCCTTCGCCACCAAGTCTCGGAACACAGATAGGGAAGGTGCCAATGGCCCTGGAGGGTTAAAAGTTGAGGAGTTTGAAAAGGTAGTATTCCTTATACCCATAGAATAATCAGGTCTAGGGCTAGCCGGATTGGCCATTAAGTATCTTTTGATGTTCAATTTCAATTTGCAAACATATTTTTGTATTGAACATCTTTGGAGGCGCAAATTTTAGGCCATGATTGAGGACATACTTCTCCTCATTGGTGATGCTGGCAGAACTTAGATTGAACAATCCGTGATCCTTCAAAGCCGCCTTCTTTTTGTTTTTGACCCTCCTCCCCCCTCGGGTCTCTCTTTTAGGTCTTTTAGCCTCTTTACCTTTGAGGTACCCCGGGGAAAACCCTGATTCCTACCATCATCATAATGGTCTGGATATGATACTGATCTATTTGTATATTCCAACTCCTGATGATACTGCAGGAATGGTCGATAGTAGTTGTTAGATTGAGCATAATAAGGCCGCTCGTCCCTACGAGCCACTCCTCTATCCTGTTCTGATGGGTGAGAGGTTATAAACCTATCCGGCTCTTCAATTTCATTCAGTGGTGTAAATCTGTTATAAACAGACACATTACCCCCTTGTTGGTGGGAGTATGTGGGGCGTCCTTTCCCTCTATCCCTTCCCCTTTCCCTACCTCGCCCTCGTTGCGTCCACTGGGCTGATCGTTGTCCAGGAGAGGCATGATAACTCTCTCTAAAACTCTCTCTAAAGATGATCACAAGAAAGCCCGCAAACAGTTTGCTGAAGACAAGCGGACTAAGGACATGTATTACTGGAACCATGTCCTGTGGTCTGATGAGACCAAGGTAAATTATTTGGTTCAGATGGTGTCAAGCGTGTGTGGGAGCAACAAGGTGAGAAGTGCGTCTTGCCTACAGTCAAGCATGGTGGTGGGAGTGTCGTGAACTGGGGAGCTAAAGTTCATTGAGGGAACCATGAATGCCAACATGTACTGTGACATACTGAAGCAGATAATGATCTCCTCCCTTCGGAGATTGGGCTGCAGGCCATTATTCCAACATGATAACGACCGCAAACACACCTCCAAGAGATCACTGCCTTGCTAAAGAAGCTGAGGGTAAAGGTGATGGACTGGCCAAGCATGTCTCCAGACCTAAACCCTATAGAGCATCTGTGGGGCTTTCTCAAGCAGAAGGTGGAGGAGCGCAAGGTCTCTAACATCCACCAGCTTTGTGATGTTGTCATGGAGGAGTGGAAGAGGACTCCAGGGGCAACCTGTGAATCTCTGGTGAGCTCCATGCCCAAGAGGGTTAGGCAGTGCTGGAAAATAATAGTGGCCCACAAAATATTGACACTTTGGGCCCAATTTGGACATTTTCACTTAGGGGTGTACTCACTTTTGTTGCCAGGGGTTTAGACATTAATGGCTGTGTGTTGCGTTATTTTGAGGGGACAGCAAATTTACACTGTTATACAAGCTGTACACTCACTACTTTACATTGTAGCAAAGTGTAATTTCTTCAGTGTTGTCACATGAAAAGATATAATAAAATATTTACAAAAATGTGAGGGGTGTTGTCACGAACCGGCAGGACTGGTAGTGGATCCTCTGGACCAGAGAGACAATGGCGCGGGTTGTACTAGAGGACCGGTTCTAAGCAGTTACTGGTCTTCACCAGAGCCCGCCGCAAGGCGGGATGGATTTGCTGCGGCGGTAACTACCAGGTCGTGTCCCCTAGTAACAACTCGATCTCTCTGGCAGCTGATATGGCGTGGTACACAGGGAGTAGGCAAGAGCGTAGTCGGACGTAGCAGAGGTCAGGGCAGGCGGCAGAGGTTCAAAGGCGAGATGTCGGTAGCAAGGATTCGGCAACAGGCAAAGCAAACAAACACAGAAGGGAATGCTTTCACAGAGGCACAAGGCACAAAGATCTGGCAGGAAGCTGTGTGAGGAGAAGGTATTAATGAGCAGTGCACAGGTGAAGCCTAATAAGTCAGCACTGCCTTTCACAAACCTTAACCCTTAATAACCAGTCTGGGCCAGGTACCAATCACCTGTGCACTGGTCCTTTAGATCTAAGAGTCCCGGTGCGCTGTGAGCGCTTCGAGGCCAGCAGGGGGCCCGGAGCGCTGAGCGTAACAGTACCCCCCCCCCCCTTTGGTCTCCCCCTCTTTTTGGAACCCAAGAACTTGCGGATGAGGCTGCGGTCCAGGATGTTCTCCTCCGGCTCCCAAGATCTCTCCTCAGGGCCGCAGCCCTCCCAATCGACCAAAAAAAATCTTTTCCCCCGGATGACTTTGGTCGCTAGGACTTCTTTGACCGAAAAAATATCAGAGGTACCAGCGACAGGGGTGGGAGAAAGAAGTTTAGGAGAGAAGCGGTTAAAGATAGCAGGTTTGAGAAGGGAGACATGGAAAGAGTTATGGATTCGGAGAGAGGGTGGAAGATGGAGCTGGTAGGACACCTGGTTAATGCGGCTCTTGATTTTAAAGGGACCCAAGTAACGAGGGCCCAACTTGTAACTTGGGACCTTAAATCTGATGAATTTCGAGGAGAGCCACACTTTGTCACCGGGACTGAATTCCGGAGGAGCTCTGCGACTTTTATCGGCCTGGAACTTCATACGGGCCGAGGCCTTGAGGAGGGCTGAGTGGGTCTCTCGCCAAATAGAAGAGAAGTCCTGAAGGAGGTCCTCTACAGCTGGTACAGAAGAGGGAGCAGAGGTCCGAGGCAGAGGTGGCAGAGGATGACGACCATAAAAAATGGGGATTTATTGGAGGCAGAAGATTGCTTGAAATTGTAAGAAAACTCTGCCCAAGGGAGTAAATCCGACCAATCATCTTGCCGGGAGGACACAAAATGGCGTAGATAATCTCCCAGAATCTGGTTCACCCGTTCCACTTGGCCATTGGACTGAGGGTGATACGAGGAAGAAAAGTCCAACTTGACTCCGAGCTGACTACAGAGAGCCCTCCAAAATCTGGAAACAAACTGCACCCCACGGTCCAAGACGATGTGTCTGGGAAGGCCGTGGAGGCGGAAGATGTGTAGAAAAAACTGTTTGGCCAACTGAGGCGCGGACGGGAGACCAGACAGGGACACAAAGTGAGCCATCTTAGAAAATCGGTCCACCACGACCCAGATGACCGTCTTACCATGGGAGGAGGGAAGATCAGTGATAAAGTCCATGGCGATGTGCGACCAAGGGGTTTTAGGAACAGGAAGAGGCAGAAGAAGACCCGCAGGTTTCTGACGAGGAGTTTTGTCACGAGCGCAGATCACACAGGATTGGACGAATTCTGTGACGTCTCTCTCCAGAGTGGGCCACCAATATCTTTGGGAAATTAATTGAAGAGATTTTTTAATTCCAGGATGACCGGCAAAAAGGGAAGCGTGGCCCCACTTGAGAATCTGTAACCGCTGACGAGGAGGAACGTAGGTCTTGCCGGGAGGAAGAAGACGCAGGTCCACAGGAGCAACCGAGATGAGACATTCTGGAGGGATAATGTGTTGAGGAGTGGGTATGTCACCCACCACATCTGAAGAGCGAGAAAGGGCATCCGCCCTGATGTTCTTAGCAGCTGGGCAGAAATGGATCTGGAAATTGAAGCGGGCGAAGAAGATGGACCAACGGGCTTGGCGGGGATTTAGTCTTTGAGCTGACTGGAGGTAGGCTAGGTTCTTGTGGTCCGTAAAGATGATCACAGGGTGAGGAGCACCCTCGAGAAGATGTCTCCATTCCTCCAAGGCTAATTTAATTGCCAGCAGTTCTCTGTCCCCAATAGAGTAATTCTTCTCGGCGGAGGAAAAGGTTTTAGAGAAGAAGCCACAAGTTATGGTCTTGCCTCTGGAGGACTTCTGAGTTAGTACAGCTCCGGCTCCCACTGAGGATGCATCCACTTCCAGATAGAATGGCTTGGAAGAATCTGGCCGGGACAGAACAGGTGCAGAAGCAAAGGCGGCTTTCAGGGACTGGAAGGCCTCTTCAGCGTGAGGAGGCCAGGTTTTGGGATTTGCACCTTTTCTAGTCAAGGCCACGATGGGGGCCACCAGGGTGGAATAATGAGGAATACATTGTCTGTAGTAGTTGGCGAAACCCAGGAACCTCTGTATGGCTCGGAGGCCAGAGGGGCGTGGCCAGTCCAGAACCGCTGAGAGCTTGGCAGGATCCATTTGAAGTCCTTGGGCAGAGATGATATATCCCAGGAAGGGCAAGGAGGAACGCTCAAACAGACACTTCTCAATCTTGGCATAGAGGCGATTACTCCTGAGACGGGTGAGAACTTGTTGGACATGGACTCGGTGTTGCTCCAAATTAGAGGAAAAAATAAGGATGTCATCCAGGTATACTACTACACAAGTGTAAAGAAGGTCCCGGAAGATGTCGTTCACGAACTCCTGGAAGACTGCAGGGGCATTACAGAGCCCAAAGGGCATCACTAAGTATTCAAAATGACCGTCCCTGGTGTTAAAAGCAGTCTTCCACTCGTCTCCCTTTCGAATGCGGATCAGGTTGTAGGCCCCGCGGAGATCCAGCTTGGTGAAAATCTTGGCTCCTCGGAGACGGTCAAACAACTCAGAGATTAGAGGCAGTGGGTAACGGTTTTTAATGGTAATTTTATTGAGTCCTCTATAGTCAATGCAGGGGCGGAGCGAACCATCCTTTTTAGACACAAAGAAAAAAACGGCTCCAGCAGGGGAAGAAGACTTCCTAATAAACCCTCTCTGTAAGTTCTCACGTACATAGTCTGACAGGGCCTGAGTCTCTGGAGGTGAGAGAGGATAAATTCTGCCTCGAGGTGGAGTAGAGCCAGGTAATAGGTCAATAGGACAATCATAAGGCCTGTGAGGAGGAAGAGTCTCAGCTTGCTTTTTACAGAAGACATCCGCAAAACAGTGGTAAGTCTTGGGGAGACCTGGTGGCGGAGGAATTAGTGGGTCCCGTTTGATAGGAGCAGGCTTGAGACACCGGTCAGAGCAGGAGGAACCCCAACGCAAAATCTCACCGGTGGACCAATTCAGGACAGGACAATGGCGTTGCAACCACGGTAGACCCAGCAGGAGTTCGGAAGAGCAAAAGGGAAGAACAAAAAATTCCAGAGTCTCTGTGTGAAACACCCCAATGTCCATCCGCAGAGGCTGGGTGTGGTATTGTACCGTAGCAGAGAGTCTCTCCCCGTTGACCGTAGAAATGAGGATCGGCTTGGGAAGACGAATTATAGGAATTCGGTACTTGTCGACCAAGGAGGCGTGAATGAAGTTGCCGGCTGAGCCGGAGTCCAAGAAGGCTGCAGCAGAAAAAAAAGACTTGGACGACAGGAACAACTGCACGGGTATGATGAGACGTGGAGAGGAAGAATCCACACCTAGTAATGCCTCTCCCACATTCACTAGGTGCGAGCGTTTCCCGAACGTTGGGGACGAAGAGGACAGTCCTTAAGGAAGTGCTCGGTACTAGCGCAGTATAAACACAGGTTCTCGTCTCTACGACGGCTTCGTTCTTGCGGGGTCAGGCGAGACCGGTCCACCTGCATGGCCTCCACAATGGAAGACCCAGAGACAGGTTGAGGTGGACGCTGGAACACAGGGGCCAGACGAGGGTAGCGTTTAGGACGAGCTCTTTCCTTTTCAAGATGGAGTTCCTCTTGTCTCTCGGAGAAACGTTTATCGATCCTGGTGGCCAGCAAGATGAGGTTACTCAGTGTAGTAGGCAGGTCACGTGCAGCAAGGACGTCCTTAATGTCACTATTGAGTCCCTTCTTAAAAGTGGCACAAAGAGCTTCATTGTTCCAGTTCAGCTCGGAGGCAAGGGTACGGAACTGGATGGCATAATCACCCACGGTAGAAGTTCCTTGGGACAAGTTTAGCAAGGCAGTCTCTGCGGAGGTAACTCGGGCAGGTTCCTCGAATACGTTACGAAACTCCTGACAAAAATTCTGGACAGATGCGGTGACTGGATCAGCGCGGTCCCAAAATGGTGTAGCCCAGGCCAGGGCCCTCCCGGAAAGCAGACTGAGGATGAAGGCTACCTTGGCTCGCTCAGACGGAAACTGGTCAGACAGTAGCTCGAGGTGAAGAGAGCACTGAGACAGGAACCCTCGGCATAATTTAGGATCTCCGTCGTACTTGTCCGGCAGAGACAAGCGGATTCTGGACCTGGTGGCAACTGCTTGTGTGGGAGGTGCAGCAGATGCTGACGGAGGAGCTTGCTGTTGTTGAGTTGGCAGGAACTGCTGAAACATAGCGGTCAGCTGAGCCAACTGTTGACCTTGCTGGGCCACAACGGTGGTGAGGTCCGCTAGGCTTGGCAACGGAACATCAGCGGGATCCATGGCCGGATCTTACTGTCACGAACCGGCAGGACTGGTAGTGGATCCTCTGGACCAGAGAGACGATGGCGCGGGTTGTACTAGAGGACCGGTTCTAAGCAGTTACTGGTCTTCACCAGAGCCCGCCACAAGGCGGGATGGATTTGCTGCGGCGGTAACTACCAGGTCGTGTCCCCTAGTAACAACTCGATCTCTCTGGCAGCTGATATGGCGTGGTACACAGGGAGTAGGCAAGAGCGTAGTCGGACGTAGCAGAGGTCGGGGCAGGCGGCAGAGGTTCAAAGGCGAGATGTCGGTAGCAAGGATTCGGCAACAGGCAAAGCAAACAAACACAGAAGGGAACGCTTTCACAGAGGCACAAGGCACAAAGATCCGGCAGGAAGCTGTGTGAGGAGAAGGTATTAATGAGCAGTGCACAGGTGAAGCCTAATAAGTCAGCACTGCCTTTCACAAACCTTAACCCTTAATAACCAGTCTGGGCCAGGTACCAATCACCTGTGCACTGGTCCTTTAGATCTAAGAGTCCCGGTGCGCTGTGAGCGCTTCGAGGCCAGCAGGGGGCCCAGAGCGCTGAGCGTAACAGGTGTACTCTCTTTTGTGAGATACGGTGTATATATTTATATATATATATATATTTACGTGTGTCTGTGTGCCTTTGTGTGTCTGTGGAAATCCAGGAAGTGAACAGTCAGCAGCTTCAGTTGCGCACAGTTGAAATGGCTACAGCCAGACAGGGAAATATCTGCAGCATGTTTGGCAAGTACAGAATCACAGTATATATACAGTATATAAAATAATATGCAAAGTGGTTGGAGGGAAGCTTCAGAATGGCAAATTAAGTGAACAGACACCAGCTCCTCTTTAAGTGCTAAAAACAGCATATAAATGTAAGACTGGTGGGGAACACAAACAAATATCAAAATAAGGGGGCTCGCCCCTGCGACAGGTATGCTGCCGGCGCTGTGTCCGTTGACCCACTGGGTCGTGGACGCTCTGTCTGATATCAGTACTGGATACTATGGTGAGCCGTATACCTGGCCCCCCCCCTCCCTGCCGCCCGGCTTGGGTGGTAGGTCGAGCGGTGGGACTGTCCTCTGCTGGGGCGATTACCCGGAGAGCAGTCTGTTGGAGGCCTTTTTTTTTGGCCCCCCTCTCTCTGGGCGAGCCCCGCAGGAGGCCCCCAATGGGGTGCTGTTCCTATTCTTGATTTTTTTCTCCTTCTCGCACGCCTGGCAGACTGAGTGCTCCTTTTTTGTGTTCACCACTGACGCCTGGTGGCATGCCTCTCGCCCCTGGGCTATGGTTCACCAGCCCTTGTTGTTTAATGGAGTCTACGGAGCCATTGCACCTTTAGGTGCTTGGGATTGCTGTTCACCACATGCAACACTTATCACTTTGCCTATTGGTTAATTCGCTGTTTTTGCTATGCGTTTTCTTCTTGTACTGACTGTTTTTGTCATAAGTTGAAAATAAAGATTGTTTAAAAAAAAAAAAAATAAGGGGGCTCGCTTTGATCACAGAGGGAATTGGATTACAAGGCACAGCATAGAAAGCTATATATGCACATGGGCTAACAAATAAATGCTGGAGACAATATTTCTGTGAAAAATTTAAGAGAAAATACAAATGTTAGAGAAAATCTGTTATTTTAAAGCGGATAAAACTTTTATAAAAAACATGGACATATAAAAATATTATAATGATAAAGACAGAAATAACCCATTTTTACAAAGAGGATCAAAGAAAGTACTGGCTAGCAAGAAATGACAAAAAGTATTACAACATGATAGAAAGCTAATTTGCTGCCAAATAACAGTGGAACTAGGAAACAAAAAAAATATATATTCAAAAAATAAACAGGATACTAATTGTAAAAAAAGAAAACGTACAAATATAATGAAAAATGCTCGTCCTCTTTCTCTTATCCTTATTCATGGGTAAAAGCGGTGTGGGGTGAACTGTTTTATGTTTAAATGCCTGTTCACATTTGTGCGATTGCGGAGATTGCATGTAATTCGGAGCGCACTGCTCCTAAATTACATGCGATCTCATGTGCGGTGCGAATTTCAGCCATACACTTTGTATGGCTGAATTCGCACCGCATCCGCAATAAACTCGCCCATGAGGCTTTTTTTCATCCGCAGCAGAATCAGATCGCATAGTGGTTCCCACTAGTGCGATCCGATTCTGTGCGAACTTGCAGATCGCACTTCAATATGCGATTGCAACTGGGGGTGTCGCTAAAATTTAATTGAAACCCCCTGTGAATCGCATATGGCAGTGTGAACTGCCAGAGGTGCGGATGCGATGCGGGATCAGGCTGCATATTCGCAGCGTTACTGTATCGCACAAATGTGAATCGGCACTAACAGTTCTCTGGTGTACTTGGACATACAAACGAAAACAAAATAATAATTATAAATAAAAAATTATAAATAACATTATTCAAAGCCTTAAGTCCCGGTTCACACATATGCGATGTCAGACATTGCATGTGATTCGCAGCGCACTGCTCTGCAAATCACATGTGATGTCTGTACGTTGCATATTCAGCCATACAGATTGAATGACTGAATTTGCATTGCATTTGGACCAGTCGCACTGGACCCTTTTTTTGGTCTGCACCAGAATCGGATTGCATGGGTGTTCACACCTATGCGATCCAATTAATGTCCGAAATGACAGTTCGCACTGCGATATGTGAACTGATCTGGGGGTGTGGTTAACTTTGTATTGACACCCCCAGCGGTTTGCATATGGCAGTGTGAACTGCCTGAGAGTTAAGTGCGATGCGGGAACGCGCAGTGGATCCGCAGGGTTCCCACATCGCATATGTGTGAACCGGTACTCATACCTATACAATCCCTGGTTTTGAAAATGTATTCCATCACAGTTCTTCAATTCAAAAGAACAGTCAAATCAGCTCTCCTTTCCAGCATCTGAGTAGCTCAAACTTCTGAATGCAGAGTGTTTACTGAATCTGCCTACCAGCCCACCTGTTCTATTTATATACACTGCCCATTCCAGGCTGTATCTTATTATCATGGAGCCCAAATTATAGTCTTCTCTGTTATATGTAAATAGTAACTCCACTTTCTTGGAAAAACATAGAAAAAAAAATGAATAAAATAATTAAAAAAGCATAAAAAATCTGCTACACAAGCCATATTGTAATTGAATGTTTATGTTTATGCATTTTCCTGCTTCTGTGATTGGATCGCTGTTTTTTTCAGAAGTATGTACAAAGATATAAATCAGAGTTTAGACATCTTCTTTAGTTTTCATTTTTGGTGAGAAAATCCCATGGGGTAGTCATGTCTAAAGGAATTGGGATCCTGCCTCTCTCCTCATTAGAACCCTGCAAGTGCATCAGCTAATTGATAATTAAAAAGTCACTACCATTCAGATTCACTTAGCACATAGACATTGACATACGAACATCTCTTTCTTCAGAGTAACAAAAGATAGTGCTCTGCCATAAAGTTTCTTAATATCTTTGCAAAGTACAAGGATCACCCAGAACGGATTTTGTTTTTCTCAACAAAAGTGGGGTTACTCTTTAAATATAATGGCATTTTTCAGTGGCTTCTGTTTAATATCTAAGTAAGCTTCAGTTTAACATTGAAATACTTCTTACTGCAGTCCCTCAAAAAATGACAGATAAAAGCAGATATTCTGTTTACCTACCATCCAGCAGTAAATTCCACATGTGCATCAAAAAATCCAGTGATTTGTCCTGTTGCAACTTTCCAGCCCTCTATCCGAGCTCGGATCAAGCCTTCTCTTTTATGATTACGAACAACTTTAACCAGCCCAGGATATCGCTTGTGAACATATTCTTCTAAGGGTCCTTTCAGCTCCTCTGAAAAAAAAAAAAAAAATATCAGAACAAATTAGTTTTCTAATTTTTCATCTCAGCGTGCTTAGTTTTTTGGCCATGCTAGGAGTACAGCCTGCCTGTCCTCAATCATCAGACTTGTACTGACACACCCTCCCTGCACAAAAATTCACTGGGAAGACCAGTGTCCTGCTGTTTCTTCCCTCCTAGCTTTCTAAGCTCCTTATGCAGCTGAGAACAGAGGTTATGTGATCACTAAAAAAGAAGAAAAAAGTGTATAAATATATCTCTATGTCAGACATGAAATATGCCATTTGTGTCTAGGACTATAGCCTCCATCTGGCAAACTTTCTGCTTTCTTACTTTAATTCAAGTCAAACCTAGATGATTTTCCTTCCAGCATGAGTACACAAAAAGTCACTTCACCCCTACCATATATTTTAAGTTTTACATCATTTGAAAATCCAGTATAAAATATACACATAAAAAATGGCTATCAACATAATTCTGAAAATGCAATGGAAGTGTCATTTCTTCCCAAAATAAAATGTAATATATTGTAATGTTCTAGTGCTTCTTTTATGCATTCTACTTTTTTCTGCAATTCCAATTTCTGTATTCATGTTAGCAAGCAAAATACTTGGACTTACTTCTTTAATCAGCACTATGTCTGACTATTTACATTCTCAACCTCACCATGCACAGAGATTTTCCAGTTCATGGGACAACAATTAAGCACCAGCAGACTAAGAGTGATTGATATTGAGGGCCAGGAAATATGGCAGTTAACCCTTTACACGCACAAGTAGTAACCGTTACCTTCAGTTTTAACACAGAAACAAGAGCACATTTCTACTAGAACAAAAATTTACTGACTCTAGGTCTACAAATAAAGGTTTAGTCTGGTGGTTCTGAAACACCAAAATCAACCATATAACCGAATCCATTTCTTATTTATTGTACACTATACAAAAGCCTGATTCAAATGTTAAAAATCAAGACTAGGCTGTTTCCCCCTTTCCTGCCCAGGCAATGTTTCAGATTCCAGCACTGTCACTCTTTCTTTTTCTTTTGATGACATTTACATCACAAATGTTCTTTTTTTTTTTTTTTTTTTTGCTAAATGAATAAAAAAAACTGTTAAAAATGTTGTAAGGATAAAAAAAAAAAAACAACAGTTTTTCTTAGTTTCTGTTATAGTATAGCGGTTTAGACATTAATAGCTGTGTGTTGAGTTATTTTGGGGGGACAGCAAATTGACACTGTTATACAAGCTGCACACTCACTACTTTACATTGTAGCACAGTGTCATTTCTTCAGTAAAGCCAAATCTAAGATAAGTCCTGCGAGCAACCTTCCTAACTTAGAACATAAATTTATGTAGTGATGCAAAAACTTCACTTCTCAGAAAGTGCACTGTGCCAAAATCATATATAATTAGTGTTGCGCAAAAATAAAAATCTATAACAATGTGGATGTAGTGTGAATGTAATTTTGTCAGCCCTAATAATAAACTGTTATAGTATGTATATTGAAATCACACAATCCAGTGTTAAAACTTAAATATTAAAGTGCATACCATAATAATGTGATAAATCAATAAGTAATAAGATCAGTTAAAAAATCTGGAAAGTACTGAGTGCTAAATCAATAATCAATATATCAATCTCCAATAAATTAGTATACTAAAAAAACTGTGCTTACTAGTTACTTCCATGCAATGTGAAAATCAATGATAAATTGGTGCAAACAATTATAAAAATGCTAAAAACAGTCCATAAAGCATTTAAAACTGATAAATTATAAAGAAGTCCGTGATATTAAATAGTGCCGAGTGATTGTGAACTGTCCTTTATATGTGCTCGGGCCACCTTAATTGTGGCAGTGTTCCCAGCCAAAGTGTGTGACCAATTGTCACAGATCCTTGCCAAACCGTGCACCCCCTTGTGATTGGGTGCTCACCTCAAAATAAGATCAAATAAGACCCAAATGTAGAATATGGCTCCTCCAGGTGGTCAGCTTGTGTTACATTCAATCAGACCCTGTTTGTTCAATGGGATCACCTTCCAATATATGCAGCTGATTCTCCAAGTAGATAATAAGCTTACCATGCAAGAAAATAGCTCAAAATAGTGCTTATATCCTTCACAACTTTTATTGCAGATAAAAAATAAGCTGTTTCACTCACATGTTATAGTGCATATATGCACCTATAGATCGCCATACATTATATGCACAATGACATCCGGATACCGTCCTGGTGTATTGGGAGCCGCCTCGGCTGTGTATTCCTAGTTGGTCTGTTTGACAGTCTCACCGGTGATCGGCGCATCGCTCCATCCGTCCTTGCCCCTCCCCTACACGTGACGACACAAGGGACCACGTGTCTTCCTCAGGGGGATTTGCACCAATTTATCATTGATTTTCACATTGCATGGAAGTAACTAGTAAGCACAGTTTTTTAGTATACTAATTTATTGGAGATTGATATATTGATTATTGATTTAGCACTCAGCACTTTCCAGATTTTTAACTGATCTTATCACTAATTGATTTATCACATTATTATGGTATGCACTTTAATATTTAAGTTTTAACACTGGATTGTGTGATTTCAATATACATACTATAACAGTTTATTATTAGGGCTGACAAAATTACATTCACACTACATCCACATTGTTATAGATTTTTATTTTTGCGCAACACTGATAATATATGATTTTGTCATTTCTTCAGTGTTGTCACATGAAAAGATATAATAAAATATTTACAAAAATGTGAGGGGTGTACTCACTTTTGTGAGATACTGTATATATATATATATATATATATATATATATACACTATATTACCAAATGTATTAATGTATTGGGATGCCTGCCTTTACACGCACATGAACTTTAATGGCATCTCAGTCTTAGTCCATAGGGTTCAATATTGAGTTGGCCCTCTCTTTACAGCTATAACAGTTTCAACTCTTCTGGGAGGGCTGTCTACAAGGTTTAGGAGGATTTCTTTAGGAATATTTAATCAGTCTTCCAGAAGCACATTTTAGGGGGCTAGCCCCTTAGTTTCAGCATTCCAAGACATTATGGACAATTTCATGCTCCCAACTTTGTGGGAACAGTTTGGGGATGGCCCCTTCCTGTTCCAGTGCACAAACAAGGTCCATAAAGACATTGATGAGTGAGTCTGGAGTTGAGGAACTTGACTGGCCTACACAGAGTCCTGACCCTAACCCGATTGAAACACCTTTGGGATGAATTAGAGAGGAGACTGCGAGTCAGGCCTTCTCGTCCAAATCAGTGGCAGATCTCACAAATGCGCTTCTGGAAGAATGGTCAAACATTCCCATAGACACACTCCTAAACCTTGTGGACAGCCTTCTTAGAAGAGTTGAAGCTGTTATAGCAGTAAAGTGTGGACCAACTCAATATTAAACCCTACAGACCAAGACTGGGTTGCCACGCAAGTTCATGTGTGTGTAAAGGCAGGCGCCCCAATACTTTTATGTAATACAGTGTGTAATATATATATCATTTCTTGAGATACCCTCAAAATGATGCCTTTTTGGAAAGTAGATAGTCCACAGTATTTAGAAAGAGGCATAGTGAGTTTTTTGAAGTTGTGATTTTTTTGTTACAACTTTTTTGGAAAATTAAGAAATAAAATCATTTTTATTTTCACGAAGTTGACATTTATACAAGTTATTTCTCACACAGAGCATACATACAATTACACTCCAAAATAAATTAAACATCTAACTTCCTAACTACCTTAACATTTTGGAGGCCCTGGAGCTCCAGGACAGTGGTCTTGTAAAATCTATATTTTTGCTTTTCCAGAAAGATGGGACAGTACAAGCATTCACGACATAAGAATTCAGGATATCATCTATTACGCAATAATTATAAATGCTTGTAATCTAATTGAAATGGGTTTCATTATCAGCAGATTTACAAAATAATGCTTAAAGCACACCTTAAATTGCAGGACCAGTCATGGGGAATGTAAGGTAGAGGGAAAAGTTAAGGGAAGGGAAGGGAAGGGAGAGGGAGCCATCAAAAGTGTAGGAAAAAGGGTGATAGAAAGAAATATAGGAAAATACACAATGAAGGGGAGTGGGGGGAGCAAAATAGCCCCTCCAGCTCCCAAGAAAAACCATCAACAGAATCAGGGACCACTGTTCATCTCAGGCTAAAATTGGTGATAATCTTGATGCTAATGAAAAGTTTGCTGCTCTTAGGAAAATCTTGGTGTCTTGAAGACCAAAATCTGTGATTAAAGATTCCCATAGCAATTTCCTTTAGCAACTGGGGGTAAGACAGCACAGGTGTCCTTCAAAATCCCTAAGGAACTCTGTATGTTGGAGCCGGATATGCCATATACATCTGTGATTCCACTCTGGTGGGGCAGGGTGGACTTAGACCTTATAAGAGGAGTGTGTTGTTGTAGTCCACAAACACTGAAAGTATTCAGGTAAATAGTGGGTTAATACAGCCTGCTGAATAATGCAAATGTGTATTTAATGTGATTCTAACAGTTTGAATTTTTTAAAATAACAAACATGTTATACTTACCTGCCCTGTGCATTTGTTTCGCACAGAGTAGCCCCTATCCTTTTCTTTTTGGGTCCCTTGCTGGCAGTCCTGGCCCCTCCCCCTTGCTAAGTGCCCCAAGTAGCAAGCCTCTTGCTATGGGGGCACTCGTGCAGGTTTGCTCCCGAGTCGCGCTCCTGTGAATGAAGCTCCCTGATGATGTCAGATTGATGAAACATGCAGAGGTGGAACTTCCAGTACGTCACTTCTGGGCCCAAACATCCTGTTGTTGGAATGTACGCCTGCTCCAGGGCTTCAGCAGAGCAGCGGTGTTCTTACTACATACACAGGCAGGTTGTCTCTGTGCAAAAAGCAGGCCCTTTTAAACCTGAGCATTTTTTACTACTGGTTTGTTATCATTGAGGAATAAGCATACTACACTATATATTATTATTATTTCTTGGTGAAGGAGACATTATTGGATATAGACAACATACCCTTGTATGGGCTAAGGAAAACTTTGAAGCAGTATCGCTTGATCACTTAAAGGGGCCAAAATGATCAGTGGAGAAGATACCATTTGCCACATATGGGGTAAAGTAGCACTGTATAGTGAAGGTACAAAGTTCTATCTGGAGCTGTGTTACACATAGATCCCCTCACGTACTGTCCTGTTGGCAACAGATTCAAAGTTACATAGTTTATATGGTTGAAAAAAACACAGGTTCATTTGGTTCAACCTATGTGACCTACAGGTAAGGAGTTCCACATGTTTACTGCTCTAACAGTGAAGAACCCTTTCCACAATCTAAGGATAAAACTCCTTTATTCTAACCTTAAATTGTGCCTGCATGTCCTCTTCAAGGACATAGGAGTAAACAGTTTATTACAGTTACTGAAGTCAGCTTTTATATACAGTGCCTTGCAAAAGTATTCGGCCCCCTTGAACTTTGCGACCTTTTGCCACATTTCAGGCTTCAAACATAAAGATATAAAACTGTAATTTTTTGTGAAGAATCAACAACAAGTGGGACACAATCATGAAGTGGAAGGAAATTTATTGGATACTTCAAAATTTTTTAACAAATAAAAAACTGAAAAATTGGGCGTGCAAAATTATTCAGCCCCCTTAAGTTAATACTTTGTAGCGCCACCTTTTGCTGTGATTACAGCTGTAAGTCGCTTGGGGTATGTCTCTATCAGTTTTGCACATCGAGAGATTGAAATTTTTGCCCATTCCTCCTTGCAAAACAGCTCGAGCTCAGTGAGGTTGGATGGAGAGGGTTTGTGAACAGCAGTTTTCAGTTCTTTCCACAGATTCTCGATTGGATTCAGGTCTGGACTTTGACTTGGCCATTCTAACACCTGGATAAGTTTATTTGTGAACCATTCCACTGTAGATTTTGCTTTATGTTTTGGATCATTGTCTTGTTGGAAGACAAATCTCCGTCCCAGTCTCAGGTCTTTTGCAGACTCCATCAGGTTTTCTTCCAGAATGGTCCTGTATTTGGCTCCATCCATCTTCCCATCAATTTTAACCATCTTCCCTGTCCCTGCTGAAGAAAAGCAGGCCCAAACCATGATGCTGCCACCACCATGTTTGACAGTGGGGATGGTGTGTTCAGGGTGATGAGCTGTGTTGTTTTTACACCAAACATAACGTTTTGCATTGTTGCCAAAAAGTTTGATTTTGGTTTCATCTGACCAGAGCACCTTCTTCCACATGTTTGGTGTGTCTCCCAGGTGGCTTGTGGCAAACTTTAAACGACACTTTTTATGGATATCTTTAAGAAATGGCTTTTTTCTTGCCACTCTTCCATAAAGGCCAGATTTGTGCAGTATACGACTGATTGTTGTCCTATGGACAGAGTCTCCCACCTCAGCTGTAGATCTCTGCAGTTCATCCAGAGTGATCATGGGCCTCTTGGCTGCATCTCTGATCAGTTTTCTCCTTGTATGAGCTGAAAGTTTAGAGGGATGGCCAGGTCTTCGTAGATTTGCAGTGGTCTGATACTCCTTCCATTTCAATATTATCGCTTGCACAGTGCTCCTTGGGATGTTTAAAGCTTGGGAAATCTTTTTGTATCCAAATCCGGCTTTAAACTTCTCCACAACAGTATCTCGGACCTGCCTGGTGTGTTCCTTGTTCTTCATGATGCTCTCTGCACTTTAAACGGACCTCTGAGACTAACACAGTGCAGGTGCATTTATACAGAGACTTGATTACACACAGGTGGATTCTATTTATCATCATTAGTCATTTAGGTCAACATTGGATCATTCAGAGATCCTCACTGAACTTCTGGAGAGAGTTTGCTGCACTGAAAGTAAAGGGGCTGAATAATTTTGCACGCCCAGTTTTTCAGTTTTTTATTTGTTAACAAAGTTTGAAATAGCCAATACATTTCGTTCCACTTCATGATTGTGTCCCGCTTGTTGTTGATTCTTCACAAAAAAATTACAGTTCTATATCTTTATGTTTGAAGCCTGAAATGTGGCAAAAGGTCGCAAAGTTCAAGGGGGCCGAATATTTTCGCAAGGCACTGTATCTGTATATTTGTAATCACATCTCCTCTTAAGCGCCTCTTCTCCAGAGTAGGTAACTGTAATATATGCAATCAATCCTCATAGCTTAGCTCCTCAATCTCCCTTGTTATTTTGTTGCCCTTGACTGAATTTTTTTCTATTTTACCAATTTCTTTCCTGAGGACTGGTGACCAAAATTTAACTACATAGTCAAGATGAGGCTGAACGGGTGTTTTGTAAAGGGGTAGAATTATTGATGTATGACTCAAGTTGCCCTTTTTAATGCATGACAGTATTTGCTATTTTTTCTAGCTGCAACTTGACATTGCATGATTTTGCTAAGTCTATAATCTACATGCATCCACAGATCCTTTTTTCATCATTGAGTCCCTCCGGAAGGTGTCCTCCTAATGTGCATTCTATGTGTGTATCTTTGGCAACCAATTGCATAATTTTACATTTCTTAATATTAGGCATCATTTGTCATGAATCTGTGCCACTCCTAATTTTGTCAAGGTCTTCTGTAATGATGCTATATCCTGTGCCAAATTGATATTCCTGCATAATGTGGAATCATAAACAAACACTGAAATTGAGCTGTTGATTCCAACCTCTATACCATTATTAAACAAACTTAACAGCATTGGCCTCAAGACAGAATGCTAAGGCACACCACTTATGACTTTAGACCATTCAGAGAAAGTCATTTATAGGCAGTCCCCAGGTTACAAACAAGATCGATTCTGTAGGTTTGTTCTTAAATTAAATTTGTATTCAAGTTGTACCAGGAACATTTTGTAAGTAAAAATTCAGCCATAAAACGTTTTAGTTTTTTTTGGGTTGCATAGGGAAGGATTAACACTCCTGTAACGTTTGTTTTGCTGTCTGTGCTCCTGTTTAGAAGATTTCATCTCACTTTCTGTTCCTGTGACAATTAGATTTTGAACATTTTGGGTTGTCGTGGAAAGGATTGTGTCTCCATGTACATTGGTCAGGTATCGGGCTTTACCTCCTGCTTGAGCTGCTTGAGTTCCTGCCAATTCGCTCTGAACCTAGGTATTATTAGGCCTTTGCACCTGTGGCTTAGTGTTGGAGCAACGTATCTCCACGCTGGAGCCAAACCCTCCTGTTCCTCTGGCGTTTGCTGTTTATGAGTATTGCTGTTTACTATGTGTTGGTTTATCCTGTCTTTGTTCTTAGTGTTTCCTCTTGTATTCTCTTGGTTTCTGTCAGTGAATCCCTTTGTTTCCTGTTGCTGTGTGTGTCTTTCTCAGTATAGTCTGTGTGTACCCAGTGTTCTTCCAGCATGCCATTTGGTTTCACTGTGCCCGCAGGTGTGTTCTAGAGAGCCAGCAACCTGGGCAGTGTCTTACAGTGCAATATACACACCGCCACTGGCTCTGGTGAAGTCCGGGTGGCTCCTCAGGCCCTGCGACTCTGGAACACCTCAGTTTTGGTGTGGTAACACTACTTCCGCAGCTGTGAGGATCTGTTTCTGGGTACACCTGGATAGTTGGTCATTGATCTGCTAGATCTTAAGTTACAGTCCCATAGTTACATAGTTAGTCTGGTTGAAAAAAGGCACAGATCCATCTAGTGCAACCAATAAGTCCCAGATGGTCTCACCCTTTGATTGTAACAGATTGGTGATCAAGTTTCAGTGGAGACACCTTTTTCCCATGGTAACTCCTACCTGAGTGAATTTCCCTTCCTAGGGGTAGATTTCCTCTTACTTCTTGTTATCTCTCTCCGTTTGTAAGTATGAATTGTATGTAAGTCAGATGTATTTAACTTGGGGACTGCCTGAATCACTACTCTCCAGGCACATTCATATAACCTGTTACCTATCCATGTACATACAATTTCACCAACTCCAAAAGAACTTCTTTTTAATAAATGAACCATTTATGAGGTACAGTATTAAATGACTTATTACAATTTAGGTAAACTAAGTACCCTAGACTTGCACTATCTAATTTCTCATTTACCTCCTCATAACAATAACACATTGGTCTGACAAGAATGGTGTGTCATAAATCCATGCTGGTTGTCACTTATGATACCATTATTGCAGACAAATATCTGTATAAAGTCTCTTGCCATTCCCTCAAATACCTTACATACTATTGATAATAGGTTGACTGGTCTGTAGTTTCCTGGTATACTGTACATCTCCGTCCTGTAAAATGGCATCACATTTGGTCTACACCAATCTGCTGGTACCATTCTAATCAGTAAGGTGTCTTTAGTTCACTAGACAAGACAGGATGGAAGATCTCCAACAGCTATATAAACAGTAAAAAATATAAATAAAGTAAACAGAAAGAAAACTTTTGTCTGTGAAACTGTAAAAGATTTTCCCTTACAATCCTGTCCATTTAAATTATTGGCACAAGAACAGTGAGGATTATTCTTGGTAACAGAGACTCAGAGAGCAGTGAAAAACTATGTTTGGTGTTAATCCTTCCCCATTCTAACTAAAAACAAACAGAAAAGTTTTAACTGCACAGACATCTTAGGTTAGACACTGAGTAACCTTAAGGCCCGTACACACGTACCGATTGTCGGCCGTAAATATTCGGCCAACGTCCGATCGGCCGATTGTCGGCTTGTTAGTATGATGCTTCCGACAACCAACTGCGACTTTTCGGCCAAACAAAATCTGGTGTGCAGGCTATAAAGAACGGCCGATTGTTCGTCAGTCAGTACAGATTTCGGCCGACAAAAGCCAGATGAGCAAGACTGGGCATGCTCAGAGAATAAAAAACACACGGAAAGTTAACCATCACATGACATCACTTCTGAAGTTGGTTGTTGTTGGCCGACAAAATTCGTGTGCAGTCTTGAGCACTTTTCAACCAACACGACAGCACTGGACAAAAGACGGCTGATCGTTCGCCCGACAATCGGTGCATGTGTACGGGGCTTTAGCCTAACCAGGATTAAGGGAGCAAGCTACTTTTACCTTAAAATATATCTTAGAAAACTTTAGGCAGTGCCTACATCGGACTTGTTGGGAGGATCAAATAAGTCAAATTGGGAAGAATAGGATGTAAATATTATGAGCCAGTCAGTGACTAAATGTGGAAAAATGTGTTCCAGGCAACAAATTCACCTTTTACAGAGTAGTTGGTAGATAACTGGTTATATTTCTTGTGTTTTTGTTTATTTTCAGACTACAAATTAGAGTGGTAGCATGGGCATATTTTTTGTTTCAACACTTTTTAAGCTAGAAGATCTCTAAAAATCCAACAATTTTAGTCATTTTTTATTTGTGTAAGCACATATAAATGTTAGATGCTAATTTCACATATGGGGAGCAATGCATAACTCATGAAACCTTAATTATCATGTCCTGCTTGATTTCCTATTTTGCTTTATCTAATATCAATAATCTCTTCTGGGAGTTACACCAGTTGGTTTGGTGTTTCTATATATGTTGTAATTAACACTAGTATGCATGCAAGTCATTATCCCTCTATATAGTGAGAAAATATTTACATGCAGTGTTGTAATATGGTCTGTTAGTAATGTGGGGAATAGGAATAAGTGTGAAATGGACAGCTAAGAAGGATTAAAGAAAAATACATCAGAGAAGAAGTGGGGGGGGGGGGCATGGAAGTAAAGGAAAGAGGGAAAAGAGAGTTGATTTGGACAGAGAACAATAGCACTAAAAAAGAATAGATAAGATGGAGAGAATATGACAGCTGAAAATGGGGAAGGAGGAGGATAGCTGAGGGGAATTAAAGCTGCAACTACAGCTTCCTCTAACTAGCTGATCTCCAGGTTTCCTGTCATTTTTAATGATTCATTTTGACCAAGCTGGTCCAAATGAACTTTTTACTTCTCTACTGTAAATGCTGCATTGGTTCTAAGTATGAACTGCATGTAGCTTCAGCTACATACAGTACACAGTACCAGGTTCGGACTGTTAGAAAGAGATTTCTTGTCTCACACCTGGACTGGGAATACAAAGATTCATTTGACTGGCTAAGGTGAATAGGCATACGTGGGAAAAGGACAGCTAGGAAGGACTAAATAAACATATATCAGAGAAGAAGGGGGGAGAACAAGGAAGTGAAAGAAAGAGGGAAAAGAGAATTGAGATGGAGAGAGAAGGCTAGCACTAAGAAGAATGGATGAGATGGAGACCAAGCTGGTTCAAATGAACTATTTCCTCCTGTACTGTAAGTGTTGCATTGGTTCTAAGCGCTGTATGAACCGCATGTAGCTTCAGCTACATACAGTACACAGTACCAGGTTCTGACTGTTAGACAGATATTTCCTGTCTCACACCTGGAACGGGAATACAAAGTTTTCTCTGACTGGCTGAGGTGGAGAGGCGGGCTGATGACACAATGATGTCATACTAAGTCAATCAGAGGAAGCTTTATACTGTATTCTTTTACAGAATGCAACGCTGCCTAAAAAGCACTGACTCTGTTTTTTTCCGCTGTGAGACAGGAAGTCTTTGTCTCACAGCTGGAGCCTGGCACTGTCTACTGTATGCAGCTGAAGTTACATACAGTTCATACAGTGCTTAGAGACACTGTAGTACTTAGTGAAGGTCCAAATTAACTATTTAAAGTGACAGAAACATGTCAATCAGCTTGAAGGAGAAGGACAACTGTGAGGGAGAGAGAGAAAGCACTGAGAAAAAGATAGAGGGAAGAGACACTGAATGTAAGGGAAAAATGGATGAGAAGGAGGGAGGAAAACACAGTGGTAAGAAAATTCAGGTAGGGGATGTATAGCTGAATAGGAAAAATGGTATGAATATAAGGGAGGAGAAGGATAGTTTAGAAGGAGAGAGAAGAAGCATGCCCAACAAAGGGGGCATAAGGAAGACAGGAAGGGAAGAACCAGTAAATAGCAAGGACGAGCTAACTTAATATGACTGAAGAGGAAATAAATACCCTATATGAAGCAGGGGCAGATCCAGGGGGGGCAACGGGGCAATTGGATGAGCCGGCTGGTGAGTGGGTGGGCAGGCTTGTAAGCAGGCTGGTGGGTGAGTGGGCCGGCAGGCCAGTGAGCTGGTGGGTAGGCCAGCGAGTCACCGCAATTCAGCTTCTGACAGAACATCGCCCTCACTGTGCAGCCGTGGACACCAGAGACATTACATTATCTCTCATTGCCCTCACTTTGGGACACAACCACTGGCAAAAGACAATCCACATCTTGTGGCTGGCGATGTGGCAAGTGACAATCCACTTCTCGTGGCAATTGACATGGCAAGTAACAAGCTGCATCTGGTGGCAGGTGACATGGCAAGTGACATGCTGCATCTAGCGGCAGGTGAAGTGGCAAGTGACAATCCGCTTCTGGTGGCAAGCAACGTGGCAAGTGACAAGTTGCATCTGGTGGCAGGTGACATGGAAAGTGACAAGCTGCATTTGCTCTCTCGTGATCTTCCGTGAAGTTGATTAAAAGTGTTAAGACTCCTGGGGTCTTGAAAGTGTTAAGGCCAAGTCACGGTTGGCCTTAACACTTTCATCACTGTGGTTTGCAGTTCTTACTATTCTTTACTACCTCCTTCATGCTGAGAGGAAGTGGCATAATTTTAATAGGTTGCTTCCTCTCAGCTGCATAGTAGATAAGAATAGTAACGCTATCTGACAGGATTCCATGTCCAGGGATAGGTTCTGTGAGCAACACCTTATTTTTTGGCAGTGACCCTCCCATAACTAGACTCTGGATCAGCCCCTGATATGAAGCGGAAAACTGAAGAAAACATCCCACTAATGGCCAAGGTTTGGAAGGCAGCAAACAGTAGCTAACAACCAGAATAGATTTAGAGAATAAATGAAGTTTGTGAAGATAAATCACAACAAGAATATTACCAACAGCAGCTGACCAAGCCTCGGACAAGGAATAAGGACATGTGAGGAAAACAAGTGACAGCTGTACAATGACTAAAGGATGAGTTCACCTTTTGAAGGTAAAAAAATGTGCATTTATAATTATTTTACACTGCAGCCTGTAAAGCATTACACCCACTATCAGCAGATGGCATGTGCAACGCCAGGGTCCTGAAGACTCCATCTGCTGTCTACCTGTACCTCCTGTATAAGCAGACATTTACTGAACTGCAGAAAGAATCAATGAACTTTGACAGCACTCGCCAATGCCCTTGCAATTTATTGAGAACTAAAATCTGTCTGCTGTGATGGCTGACAGTAGTTGTAGTTCATTCATTCACAAGAAACTGTGAATGAACGATGCAGCTGTGTGGGCGAAGCTGTGCTGTTTTCAAATTGTGATGATGGGAAAAGTGAGAAGATCCCCCACCTGCTGTCACAGAGCGGGAAATACTGGGAGTGGGAGATGGGTGTATAGGAACATGGAACATGCTCCTAAAATGTAACTTAGCCTTTAGAAATGAAAAGCAGAGTTTGGAGAATAGTTGATCAGGTGGGAAATGAGGTCTGCAAGGCACATGCTATAGGGGTCCTAAAATGTACTCCCTTATAGAGAAGGTGTATAATCAAGTGCTATAAAATAAAAAGCCTGAACCAAATAAATACATTCCTTTAAATGTAATTAAACTATTACTTTGTATTCCAGTTCAATATTTTAGTTTGTGATATGTAAAGACACTAAACAAAAAATCAGTCACTGGCAATCTATACACATAAATGAACCACAGCTATTGTACTAACTCAAGTGGCAAATAAAATAAACCTAAATCTTTCCATTTGAGACAAATTCTGAAAAGAGAACACAAAACTGCCACTTTGCAAGCCTCCTTTTGGTTTGTCTAATGACTTTTAGAAAGCTATTTGTGCCATACACGTGCTCAATATCCATTTCCCTGAGGTACTGTATCCATCTACTTAGAAGTGGGGAAATCAAATTTAGAGTCAGCAGCTTCACATGCAGGATGGATATTATTATTGTTATAACGGCAATCTTCCATGTGTATGTGTTCTGCAAGAGTCACTGGTTTGCAAAGGATACTATTGCCCCTGAGGTTCTCTTTCTTATCTAATTGAATGCTTTTAGGCAGCATTCATTGCATTTTACAGTACCTTCGGACAAGTCTAAATGGGTTTAGATTCAGCCCTACAGACTGAGAAAACCATAAAAAGGAAATCACAATCAAATCATTTTCTAGCTAAGTGATAAATCACTGCTTGAAACAGCATTATACGTGAGTGCAAGTGAGTTTTTAGTTAATCTGCTGTGTACACATATTGACAATGGTTTTGAAAATTTACATATGGGCCAGTGATTCAGTTATGTCTATTGATTACAGAAAATGAACTGAAGGACGATGACCTTATTATCAGTAAAAATCTAAATAATGATATTTTGGAAAACACAATGGGTTTTTAATAGCTAAATATTTACTATAAACATCTTTTTTTTTTTTTTTAAATCAGAGAATACTATAAACATCTTTACCCTTCACCTGAAAGTGACATCCATGCAGCATGGGTTTGAATAGACACCATGCCAAATAGTGGAGAATTGTTGTAGTTTTCTATTAACAGAAGCAAAGAGTGTCAAAAAGTTAACTAAGCCTAGCTGATGTCCCTTACTATTGTATAAAGCTGTCTTTTTTTAAATTAAAAAAAATGAATTGTCTTGCCCTCAGGGGATGTTGATGAATTCTATTATCAGTCCAGAATAATGTTAACTGGAGATATCACTCCCTTAAAGTGGATGTAAATCTCTGAGATGGAAAAATGAACAAAGCACACCCTACAGTGTGTACTTGCCTTGTGGTGTCACCATACCAGCGTAGCTAGAAACAATGTACCTGATCACCACCACACCAGTTGCAGTGTCATCAGACCATGGTATGCCAGCAACAATGTTCCTTATCACCACCACACCAGTCACAGCATCAGCAGACCAGTATATGCTTGCAATAGTTTACATAATCACTGCCATACCAGTGCAGTGTTACCTCCAGGGC
Organism: Pelophylax lessonae; assembly: GCF_965119305.1. Taxonomy (NCBI): domain Eukaryota; kingdom Metazoa; phylum Chordata; class Amphibia; order Anura; family Ranidae; genus Pelophylax; species Pelophylax lessonae. Next base: position 402,219,259 of record NC_138769.1, read on the forward strand.
CAGTGCAAGGGAGGGGGGGGGCGACGGGGAACCTGCCCTGGGCACAGTGTTCAGGGGTGGTGCAGTGGGCGCTTCAGCTTCTCCTGCATCTTACTGACAGGATCAAAGCTGTCAGCTTCTGTCCCTGCCCACCAGCCCGCGCACCACCTGTAAGGCTTTTGTATGCTTAGATCTGCTCGGGTTTAGTCTCGGCATCGTCTGTCTGCTTCTGTCCCCAACCATCAGCCTGCCCACCACTTGCATTGCTTTAGAATTATTATCTCTGTCCAGATTGCGTGCCAGAATTTTCTGCATCTTCTGTCCCCACCCACCTCCTATCAGACCTGTAGAACATGGTCTAGGGAAGTGCTACAGGTGGTGGGCGGGCCAGTGGGTAGGGATAGAAGCTGTCAGAAGATGCAGAAAATGTCAGGACTACATCCCGGAAGAGCTAAGGATACTAAAGCAATGCAGGTGGTGGGCGGGCTGACAGAAGTCTGTACCAATTCTTGGCCTGTTTATGGACCACATCTTTGCTTGCCGCCTGAACTCATCCATTTGCATGTCTCACTGACTACATTTCAGTGAGTTGCCAGTCTCAGCCATCCTTGCAGATAACTGCACTCCTGGAACCCCTGGAATCACTTTGAAAAGAATACTCAATCACATGCAAGGAAAATAACAGCATTTTTGTTTATACATGATTGGAGGATAGACACCAACAGAGCTTAAAGTGCACTTGCAGTGCAAGGTATATTTGCCTTTAGTGAATCAACCTCCCCGTGTCATCATAAGGACTTTTTCACATATGTGATGCTCTCTAAATAGCCATCCACGTTCGAATTGGTCTTCAGAGTCCATTTGACAGGCAGGGAGGAGGCATTATAAATACAATGAAGTAAATGTGTTGTGCTGCTGAAATTAAACTAATAAAACGTTTTTACAAACTAAATAAATATACTGTGCGTCCTTAATTTCAGTGCAACCTACTTTCTAAATAGGTCAAAAATTATCAGCAAATATATATCACATACTAACATATTGCACATAGAAATCAAAATTGTGTAAAAACATTCATATGTGCATAGTCACAGTCCCCACTGCAGTGATCTCTTCACCCATCACCCATTCCATGAAGATCTTAAATATGTGTGAATAATGGAACCAGAATCCCAGTGCTATAAACTCCCAAATACACCCACACTGTGATGAGCCACCTTGGTGCAGATAGATTCCCTCCTCCTAATTCTTGGCCCTTTAAGCAGATACAGGTCACACTGCACCTTTCCCTATTAAAGCGGAGTTCCGGCCACAAAATCGACATACTCGATTTTGGGCCATCCGCTTCCTATTTGTCACCTGAAAAAGAAATGGATAGTTACAATTTTTTTTGTTTACTTACCTTGTTATTGAAGAAAAATATACTCACCTTTCTTGCACTTCTTCCCTCTGCGGCCGTGGCCCGCGCCGTCACTTCCTCTTTGCGTTGATTCCTGGGAGCTGAACGTCATCGCTCTATCCATTGTGGAATGTACTAGCCCTGACTGTCCCGGGGGTATTTTTATTGAAAAACAAAAAATTTTGGCCGGAACTCCGCTTTAAGTAATTAAATCAGAGGACCCAGGATTTTAAAAAGATCACCTTCTATCTACTTCCACTCGTTCAAGGTAGCTATCACTTTAAGAGCTCAATCCGCATTCATATCACTACAAAAGCACTTGAAACCACATGGATACTGTCATAGTGTAGTAGTTTAAAACACATCAATTTTTAAAAAAAAAAATTGCACTCACATTTTGTACAAAACAAACTTGCAAAAATCAGAATACTCGGGACACATAGGGGGAGATTTACTAAAACTGGTAAACAAAGAAGCTATAGCAGCTGTGCATAGTAACCAATCAGCTTCTAACCTCAGATTGTTCAATTAGGCTTTGACAATAAAACCTGGAAGCTGATTGGTTTCTATGGAGAGCAGCACCAAATTTTGCTTTCTCCAGCTTTAGTAAATCTCCCCCATAGTATTCTCTCTAATGCGGATCTTCCATTTTACAGTGCTGACATCTCCCAGCTCTGCCCAACACATGTTGTCACTTGTCACATTACTTCATCTGGGAAGAAGGCATTGTATCGCCTACTCACCACCTGCTTTAACCCCTTTGACCCCTCACAAACAGCCCCATTCACTTGAATGGATAGCAAAGGTAGGATGTCCAGCGCACTAAAAGCTATCAGTCCCAATAACTGGATGAATAAAAACAACAACAAACAATCACGTAGAAGGAAAGTCCAATGTACTAGCCTAGTTGCAGCCACTGTAGAGGAGCTAGAAGTGACTCTCTGCAGGGAAGACAAGTAGGGAGGCAGCGCTTATTCCACTGTGATCAGTCACAGATCACAGTGGAGGAAGTACTTTGTTTGGCCTAACAGCTGGTGTTGACCACCTGATATGGGGGTTACACATACCTGAACACTATGTTATTTGACTGCTCCGATAATTGGTCTAAAGCTGGTGTTGACTACCTGTAGTGGGGGTCATTCAGATCTGGTGTGTGGACTGTGCATGCAGATTCCGGTGGACATTCTCACAAGTCACAGGTGTTTCTTTGAGTGAAGACAGCACAACAAATGGGACTTTATGAGCACTTCTTTCACATTGTATTCATTTTTATTGTCACTGGTTGTTTATGAGCGTGGTTTTCAAAAACTTGTTGCAAGAAAATGAAGTCTTCAAAAGACTTTCCATGCCTCTTGGAAAATACCTTGGGGTGTTTGCTTTCCAAAATGTGGTCATTTTTTTTTTGGGGGGGGGTTCAACTGTCTTGGGGCTCCAGGGCCTACAAAAATGTTATGGGCAGTCAGAAAATTAGATGAATAAATTAAAACTCTTAGAAAGCCTGAAGTTGCTCTTTGCATTTTGGGTCCCTCCATGTGGTTAGTTTGTGAAAAAGTCTCACACATGTGATATCCCACATTTCCCGCATTTTCCGAGCCTTTTTTTCTGGTCTTTGGAGGCAGGCAAAACATCTGAACTTCTGTATAGGGTTATATATACACACACACTTATATGTATTTTTACACATACACATATATAGGTGTGATAGGAGCGGAGAAATATTGGTGTTCATTATTTCATTAGCGCAAGCATAGTGTTCTGCTATTTTCACACCTATATATGTGTATGTGTATATATACAGACATGGGTGTATGTATATATACCCCTACACAGAAGTTCAGATGTTTTGCCTGCCCCCAAAAAAATGCCCAAAAAAACGCTTGCTACAAAACCGACAAGGTGTGAAAATAGCGGAGCCATATCCCTGTTCTATAAGTGACCTAATACAAACAATCTTTTTATTTTCTGGTTCTGGACATGCTACAGAGCTGAAACTTCACAGGTACACTTTGTAGACCCCCCAGACACTAAATCAAAAGACATTTTTATTTTTTTTTTTTTTAATTTTTGCAATAATTGACTCTCCCAATTATTGTCCCTGGGGCATGACCCAGAACCCTAGGCACTTTTTAGGGGCATTTATTGGGTGTTAGGGCTTAAAAATTGTGTTTATTTATTACAGAAGTTCGGGTCCCATTAATTTCAATGGGGTTCTGAAATCCGGGCCGAACTTTCGGGAAGTTCGGATGTTCTGGCCGAACCGAACTTTTGAAAAGTTCGATCATCCCTAGTGGTTACAGTGTCTGGTGGAGTGCTTGGAGCCCTCGGAAAGCACTAGGAACATCGTCAATGGAGGTACCCGGTCGGGGTGCTGGTTGATCCGTTACAGGGTAATTTTTGGGGTATTTGTGCTGTCCTGGCATTTTAGGGCCTCGAAAAGTGAGATAGACCATCAGTACATTAGGATTGATCAATTTTTAAATATATGTACCATAGTTTATAGACTTTACAACTTTTGCACACCCTTTTTTTTACCTAGCACATGACTATTGATAGTGATCACAGGTTCACCTTTTTTATAAACATTTACATTGCAAATTGACCATATGCATCACAAGTGACTATTTACTATTTGCTAAATGAACAGCTTCAAATCAACCCCACAGAGCCAAGAAAAATGACATTTCTCAGAAAATAGCTACATAGCATACATTAAATTAAATTCTTTCATACATCATTCATGTTGTACATAAAACAATAAGCAGTGTATCCCTTTACTGGAAACTCATAAATGTGTTGTTATGTTTATATGCCTCTGTGATCTGCACTTTTTAAAACTACTAGCAGCGATATTTTAAATGATTGCATTGCAGATATTCCTCCATTTCCTGCCTTCAATATGCTGTTAATAATAATATTTGTAATTTGTAGACAACAGGAAAGTAATTAAAGAGAGTGCATTATTAATGAAAAACTGAAAAGTAGGTTGTGAACTTGATATATAGACGTAATATTGTGAATACAAGAAAACTCCCAAGAAACCCAACCTATTGTTTCGTTACTCCATGTCTGGCCAGTACAAAATTAAACTACAACATTTACCATACATACAATATCCAAGACTAACCTGTTTTATAACTCAACTGCAGATTTTTTAATAAAATGAAACTATGTAATACAAATTTGAGTAAAAGACAAAATGTATCCAAAACGCTAAGCAAAGTGGCTATCTTGCAGCACTAGGGTCACCGGTTCAAATTCTGGTGGGAACAGTATCTGGATGGAGTTTGCATGTTCTCCTTGTGCTTTTGTGGGTTTCCCACACTCCAAAAACATGCTAGTATGTAAATTGGATCCAGTCTAAATTGGCCCTAGTATGCATGAATGTAAGATAGGGACTTTAGATTGTAAACTCCTTGTGTCTGGGACTGATGAAAAAGTATAAAATATCAAGCGCTAGAGATTAGCTGAGTGTTCAGTCCAAAAGCAAGTCTGAACTGAAAAAAAAACATTCTGAACTTTTGAGTACACCTAAGCACCACAGTTTACAGTATACCCAAACACCACAGCTTTCAAAAACACTACTTCCACCTATACACCTCTTCCAATAGCTGCGATTAAACTAGAGAATAGGCCCAGCCTTTTTAGCACTATGTCTGTTGGGAAGAGGAAAAAGTTTCCATGCAACTATGAGGAGACAAACAGTCACTGTTTCAATAGACAAAATTGGTGGTCATATACATAGTGCATTGTCTTCAGACAGGGCAGGGTTACCATTTTTTGGGGTTGCTTGTCATGCTTTACAACCAAAGCATATTGTTAGCTTTAAAACTCCTGCCAGTTGGTGGATTCTGCCACTTTTCAGGACTTTGTGGCCTGTGCTGAACTGCAGTTACAAGTCCTGCTAAATTATGTGGCAATTAATGGGCTCTGCAGTTGAGGAGGAGAGTAAGCCAGAGGTATTGGATCCCAGGCAGCTGCTAGAGAAAAAAATATATCCCAAGCCACCCCCATTCCCCACAAATACATTCCAGCTTGGCAAATTTGCTAGCTTTACAACTCCTGCCTTTCCAGTTGGTGGATTCTGCCTCTTTTTAGGACTTTGTGACCTGTAGTGTACTGCAGTCACAGGTTCCCGGCCACCAATTTTTGGGGCTACTGGTCAGGCTATACAAGCAGAGCACATGGAGGAGGTGGTGAAGTGTCTAACCAAGCCTTCATTGTCCTTCTCATCTGTCAGAGTCATTTGCTTGTTCCACCAAGGAGTAACTACTTCTGGACCAGAAGATTTTCCCCCTAATGACCAGGCCATTTTTGCAATTCAGCACTGGGTTAATTTAACTGACAATTTTGCGGTCGTGCAATGCTGTACCCAAATAAAATTGATGTACTTTTTTTACCACATATAGAAATTCTCAATAAAAAAACATGTAAAAATTTATTTTTTTCATCATTTTAGGCCAATTTGTATTCTGCTACATATTTTTGGTAAAAAAAATCCTTTCTGTAGTAATGCCACTGGCAGGGCAGGGGTTAACACCAGGGGCGATCAAAGGGTTAAATGTATGCCTAGGGGGTGTTTTCTAACTATGAGGGGATGGGCTTATGGAATCATCACAGGGACCTGGGTTCCTAAATAGGAGGAACACAGGAGCCCTGTGTTGATTCCTGACAGAGCAACGGTCTGTTGTGTTTACAACAGCAGACTGTTGTTCTGTCTCCACGGGGAGCAATCGCGGGTGACGGGTGGGAATCACTGCCGCCTGCCCCGCAGTTCAGCTTCCCCGCTGGCGAATGGGCGCATGCATGCCCCCATGATCACTCCCGCGAAGCGCAGTACGGGTACGCAATTTGCGGATCCTGCATTCCTGCTGATGTATATCTTCGGCGAAAGAAACAGAAGGGAGGGGCAAGGGGACTTTTATAGGGATACTGTCATCAAGACCAATAGCAATTATCAAACAATATGTAAAATATTAAACAAATTTTATTAGAACAAAAAATTGAACAATTAAAAAATTATTATCGTGTTGGCAAACACAGATAATAATATATACAATGTAAAAGACAATTTAACAATAAATCATACAGTAGCGTGAAAAAAGCTCAGATGAGCATATTATCCACGAGGGGGTGGCGTAGATCACTCAGCCCAATACAGACCTATGCCAGAGGTGGTGTAGCTGGTAGGTAATATATATATTGGATGTGGGTGCCTATACATGAGCCCAGCCCAACATGTTTCGCGGGTGACCGCTTCTTCAGGGGCAAACAATGTGGGTATATGGATATCAACAATTGCTACTGTATAGAGCCAACTCTAAAAGCAGGTAGACAAACTGGGGATCGCAACTAGGGTAGATACCCCTACGGCGGACATGGGAGCAGTCCAGGTCAAACAGGGGTCCAATCAAGATGATAGGTCCAATGACCTTGACACTCCAAACAGATCTGCTCGGGTTGGAGTGTCAGGGTCATTGGACCTATTTTTGATCCACTTTCCTCACTCACCAGTTCCGGCTATTCCAGCAGCTACCCCCTAGCCATGTCATTTAGACATTACAGGGGATACACACAAGTACATAGATATTCTTGAATACACTATACTACATCATCTTGATTGGACCCCTGTTTGGCCTGGACTGCTCCCATGTCCGCCGTAGGGGTATCTACCCTAGTTGCGATCCCCAGTTTGTCTACCTGCTTTTAGAGTTGGCTCTATACAGTAGCAATTGTTGATATCCATATACCCACGTTGTTTGCCCCTGAAGAAGCGGTCACCCGCGAAACATGTTGGGCTGGGCTCATGTATAGGCACCCACGTCCAATATATATATTACCTACCAGCTACACCACCTCTGGCATAGGTCTGTATTGGGTTGAGTGATCTACACCATCCCCTTGTGGATAATATGCTCATCTGAGCTTTTTTCACGCTACTGTATGATTTATTGTTAAATTGTCTTTTACATTGTATATATTATTATCTGTGTTTGCCAACACGATAATAATTTTTTATTTGTTCAATTTTTTGTTCTAATAAAATTTGTTTAATATTTTACATATTGTTTGATAATTGCTATTGGTCTTGATGACAGTATCCCTATAAAAGTCCCCTTGCCCCTCCCTTCTGTTTCTTTCACTCTACTTGGGACGTGGATACTTGTACCCCTAGTGTTATACTCCCCAATTTGGAGGCTGTCCTCTCTTTTCATACAACGTATATCTTCGGCGGCTGGTTGACAGGTGGTTAAAGTCTTGGATATCTTTGATTTTCACCATTTCACACAAAGACACAATTCAAAATTGACAAATATTTGTTATTTATTAACTCAATACAATTTCAGCTTTTAGACTTAGCAGAAAGTTTGTGGGAATTTTGTTCTATTGTTTGGGGGGTCTTTTACAAACGATAAAAGCTATAGGTGAGAGATAAAAAAACAAGGGAACAATTGCAAAAATGGTCTGGCCACCTGACTTTAAAAGTGGAGCATAGGGCATGACAGCAATAGGAATAAACCCTTTATACACATGAAAATGGAATGCCATTAAGGACCCTTTAAAACTGATCAGTTTTTCTTCCATTTTTTGTCTTACCAAAAGAGGAAGAAAAGTGCACAACTATTAAAACCTATGGAGCTCTTTACACCAGTCAATTGCAGGTCAGTTGCATTTTTAAAGTCCTGCATGTACATTTTTTGGTGCATATTTGGGATAGTAATAAAAATGCGTAAAAAATGTGGTTGTGTTTTTGATGCATCTTTTGAGTCATATGTTCACATCGGAAATGCAGCAAAAAATGCATATGCATTCTTACTGTGTTTTTGCAACTGAGCAAAAAACAATAGACTAAGTCTATTGTTACCGTTCTTTACTTTTTTGTGGATTAGGATTTTATGAATTTAACAGCTTACACTTTTGAAAAACATCAAATGCCATTTGAGGTATCCCTTTGGATAAATGTTTCTTCATATTAGTAGGGATGATCGAACTTTTCAAAAGTTCGGTTCGGCCAGAACATCCGAACTTCCCAAAAGTTCGGCCCGGATTTCAGAACCCCATTGAAATCAATGGGACCCGAACTTCGGTAATCAAAAAACACCATTTTGAAGCCCTAAAACCCAATAAATGCCCCTAAAAAGTGCCTAGGGTTCTGGTTCATACCCCAGGGACTATTAATCACACAAAAAAAGTTCTTAAAAAGTGTAATTTTTGATAGAGAGCCAATTATTGAAAAAATTAAAAAAAAAAACAAATTTCTTTGGATTTAGTATCTGGGGGGGGGGGGGGTCTAAAAAGTGTACCTGTGAAGTTTCAGCTCTGTAGCATGCCCAGAACCATAAAAAAAGATTGTTTGTATTTTGTCACTTATAGAACAGGTTAGTGGCTTCTCGCTTTTCACACCTTGCCGGTTTAGTAGCAAGCGTTTTTTTGGGCATTTTTTGGGGTCTTTTCAGGCAGGCAAAACATCTGAACTTGTGTATAGTGGTATATATACCACTATACACAAGTTCAGATGTTTTTCCTGCCTCCAAAGAACCCCAAAAAATGCCCAAAAAAACGCTAGCGTCAAAAAAAAAACGCCCAGGTGTGTTGTTGCAGGCATTTTTTGGGGGTTTTTGGAGGCAGGCAAAACATCTGAACTTGTGTATAGTGGTATATATACACACATACTTATATGTATTTCACACTTAGACATATATAGGTGTGATAGGAGCGTAACTATATTGGTGTTAATTATTTCATTAGCGCAAGTAGTTTTTTCTGCTCCTTTCACACCTATATATGTCTAGGTGTATATATACATACATGGGTGTGTATATATACCCCCTATACCAGTGATGGCGAACCTTGGCACCCCAGATGTTTTGGAACTACATTTCCCATGATGCTCGTGCACTCTGCATTGTAGTTGAGCATCATGGGAAATGTAGTTCCAAAACATTTGGGGTGCCAAGGTTCGCCATCACTGCCCTATACACATGTTCAGATGTCATGCCTGACTCCAAACATGTGCTCAAAAGATCCCTATGGACGCCTGCAGCCAAAAAGAATGCTGACGGGGGCGAAGCCATATTACTGCAGCGAAAGTGACACAAGAGAAACTAGCTTTTCTCTATAGCGGTCACCCTGATATGGAAGGGTTTTGTCACCCTGCCATAGCAGTCACTGTCAGTTAACCCTACACTACACTACGGTCCCCTTACACTTAACACTTTCCCTACAGAAACTGAATAAATTAAAGCTAACTAAAGTGTAAAAGAGCACCCTAACTACACTAGATATCCCTTTCCTCACACTAAAAATGTCTAAATGACACTTTGTAACACTTTGTAACAGAAGTAACAGAACAGCATTCCACTCTCTTCCATGTCCCGTATAAGAATGCTAGGAATTTGGCGGGGGGGCTATCTTATATACTGGGGGGGCGTATTCACTAATGATTGGTTTATGGACCCCCTAGTCACTCCAATCACATTCCTAGCATTCTCCTGCCCCCTCAATTGACTTTTGCTAATGGTTCTGGTCCAATCATGGGCTTTTAAAGCCCATTTCCTGTCCCATTGCACTTTGGTCGGTTCTGGTTGCCGAATTCCAAACTTTTTGGGCAAAAAGTTCTAAATTCGGCCGAACCTCGAACAGCCAATGTTCGGGTCGAACCGATGGTCGACCTGAACCGTTCGATCATCCCTACATATTAGTACTTTTGTGGTGGTGTTTCCTTCATGGTGGTCTTTACAATAATATTTCAGATCAGATGTGTTAGTTATGGCTAAACAGTAAACTTTGAAGAGCTATACTTTGAGACAAAATTGTCAATTTCATATTCACCAAAATTTCACTGAAATTGCTTCCTAACTTCAGCACAATTGCTCCCTAACTGCATCACTGTAATTAACAGTTATTGTTAAGAAGAAAAGACTTGCTATTTGAAGCTATAGTGTTTACCACTAATATACTCAAGGCGAACACCAGCCCTTACAATAGATGAACCTATAAATGGTTGGTTGATAAACTAATCTGCAGACAGTGTCTCAACACATTTTGCAAGAGCTAAGACCTGCTTCCTTAGGTGAGAGAACAATGGTGAAGATATGATATGCAGAGTATACCTATTAGTGATCAAACAAACAACCAACACTTATGAATAACTATATATATATATATATATATATATATATATATATATATACATATACTGTATATATACACAGTATATACTTTATCCAATACGAATAACTATATTGTGACAGTTAACACCCAACAATACATGTACTGCAAATGATTGTGTGTCTCTCGAACAATACCCACCCAACTTCAGGACTTTGCCACAAGATCTAGAAAGAACTACTCAATTTTTGTATTATATGTTGTCTTATGTGAGCATTTCATGAGTACCTCTAAAGTCCTTTTATAATCAAATTCAGCTTGCTACATTTGAGTGGCCAAATAGAATCAATTTAAAGAGGCAGTACATTATTTCTTTTTGGTATTTTTTGTAACTTTTTCAAGTTGCTTTTTGGATATTTCTAAAAACTGTATTTGTGCTTGCTTTTCTATATATGTCCCTTTTACTCTAAATGTCATTTGGGGATATATGTTCAGTAATATTTGTATGCACTTTGCAAAATAAATTTCCCACAATGAAAATTAACATATCTGCACATATCTGTTACTTAGCACTTTTAAGTTCACCCACAGATGTAAGGTTGGATATTCTCATTAAATAGTGCTCATAGTTTCAGCACAACTGTAAAATACAGGTACACAGTTGCTGCAGCATCAATTAAATAAAAGAAATGTTATCTTTGTAGCAAAACAGATCAGAAGATTAACAATAACATTTGCCTGCAAAATGCACAGGCAAACTGTTAACGTAACACTTGTTTGCAAACAACAAGCACATGATCAGCATGGCCTTGCTTGAACTGCTTATCATGTGCCTATTGCTTCCATCTAGATAGGACAGTATTTTGTCCTATTGGTTTCAATGCAATTTTGCTACAACTCTGATTTGTAATGTGCCTATAAGAACCCACTTTTAGAAATTTGTTTAATTGAGAGCTCAGGAAGCTTACACAGGGTAAAGGTGTAATGCCTAATAGTTATGCCTTACTGATGCCATATATAGTCATTAGAATGTATCTTTGCCCTTGCAGTGTTAATTATCTCCACTCCACCATGAATCTGGATTGTTTAAGTGTATATGTATATGTGTAGGATTGTACATAGGACACTAAAGGCAGCTTCTATTGAATAGATGGCAACCTACAGATAGTGAACAAAAGTGGGGGACAGTTTTTTTTTTCAATGTATCAACATATAATGAACCAGCCAGGCCTGGGAATCTTTAACACTTCAATTTTTTTCTTTAGATGACATTTTGTGAATGGAAACATGTAACATACATAAAGCAGGTGTTATCACAATTTGGCTCCAAAAGTTAAAATACACTTTAAACCTTTCACCCCCATGGACGTGCAGTGTATGAAGGCACAGAATCATTTCCAGCTGGCCAGGTCAGTATGCTGTATGTCCATGTCATTCCACCTTCTGCTATATGTTCATGGTCACTTCAAAATAACATAAAAAAGATTTAAAAAAAACCTTGCTAAAATGATGAACAGATACGGTTCCATAACCATTCTGGCACATACTGTATCTTTCAACACAATGCAGCATCATTTAAAGAATCATAGCTAACTCATGGTGGGTATAATTGACAATATAGGTTTGGAAATTTCTTCCTCAAGGGAATATCCAAGAGAGTGAGTAAGTAAAACCAATAGCATAGAAGGATTCCATAATGCAAAGGTATAAAGCCTTGGAGATTATCTAAAAGCAGCAGCAGCACCGTCAAGCAGGTTAAAAAGAGAAGATGCATTTGTAGAGGTGGCTAGGCCTGGGATAGTAAGCCAGGGAGAGTAAATTATATTGAATGTTTTTGGGCAGCCCTATGCTGATAAGTTAGTTTTTCCTTATCCAGAACAGTGTTCACTGCCTTACACCATTGTGCATAAGTTAGTGGGTTGGGGAAGAGCCAGGTAGGGAGATCAGTTTACAGGCTAAAAACAACAAATAAGTGAGTAAGATTTTCTGTGAAGGAGATGGCCAATCATCTAGGAGTATACCTAAAAGGGCAAGTTTAGGATCAGAAGTTATTTGTATCAAGCAGAGGTCTCAATTGTTTTGAAATATTGCTGTCCGATACTGAAAAGGTTTGGTGCATCTACATATGTACTAAAGTACCTTGGTCTCCAGCACACTGGGCACAGTTAGTGCGGCTCCAAGAAAAACATTTTGGGGTGTAATACACCCTATGTAGTATGAAAAGTTGGGTAAGCTTTTGCAAGGGAGAAGGAGATACAATTAGAACTATCTCCATTGCTGATGAACTTTGGTCTTCATCTATATCACCTATATAATATGCCCCACTTTGACAAGGAGCAGAGGGGATAGACATAAAGGTAATTTCTGATCATATTGAGGAGAAGCATACAGGGCTGCAGAGCCCTCTCTGGAACTAGGACTAGTGAAGAGGAAAAGTCCAAAACTGCTGGTCAGTAGTGATGGGCTTTATGTTCAACTTGAACATACGTTCGACTCGAACATCGGGTGTTTGGGTATTCGCTGAACACATGAAAACACGGGGAGCTGGCTGGGAAGTTCGCCCGCCGATGAGCGCCCCATAATGCACTGCAAGAGTGCAGTGCATTAAGTGCTTGTGATTAGCCAAAGCATGCACCTGACTTGTATGCTTTTGCCAATCACAGCACAATATCCTGTCAGAGCCATAATTGGCCAAAGGCATGATGCAGCCCTGTGTAGTGTGTTAGGAGTGGAGATTAGGCAGGTAGTTTGGTGGATTGTGTGTTCAGTCAGTTTAGTGCAGTCAGTGTAGTGTAGTGCTGTGCTGATTCTTGTGTAACAAAAGTGTAGTGGTGCCACTAAAGTGTTGGTGTATACAACACATCTGTGTCACCCCAGTGATCACATTTTTTTTTTAATTTATATTTTTTTACTTTTAATTTTTTTGCAGCATCAGGTTCTGTTGCTGCATTATTTGTACCCCCCTTCTGCGTCGCAGGTGCTATTCTTTCTGCGTCAGCAGTGATTTTTTTTGTGGCGCAGCAGCACTAATAACATTTAGGGCATCATTTCTGTCCCTCCTTCTACATCACAGGTGCTATTCTTTCTGCATCTTGCAGTGGTTTTCCTTTTTTATTTCTTGTGGTGCAGCAGCACTAATAATATTTAGGGCATAATTGCTGTCTCCCCTTCTGTGTTGCAGGTGCTATTCCTTCAGCATCAGCAGTGATCTTTTTTGTGGTGCAGGAGCACTAATAATAATTAGGGGATAATTGCTGTCACCCCTTCTGCATCCCATGTGCTATAATCTTGCAGTTGTTTTCTTTCTTTTTTTTGCGGCACAGCAGCACTAATAATATTTATGGCATAATTGCTGTCCCCTCCTTCTGGGTCTCAGGTGCTATTCCTTCTGTCTCAGCAGTGGTTTTCTTTCTTTTTGTGGAGCAGCAGCTCTAATAATATTTAGGGCATAATTGCTGTCCCCCTTCTGTGTTGCAGGTGCTATTCCTTTGGCATCAGCAGTGGTTTTCTTTTTTTTTCTTTTTTGTGGCGCAGCAGCACTAATAATATTTCAGGCATAATTGCTGTCTCTCCTTCTGCATCAGCAGTGGTTTTCTTTTTTCTTGGCTTTATTATTATTTTTTTTAACTATAATAAAATGGTTAGAACACCAAGCACAAAAGTATTGCACCCAAGCACCATATTCCTTTCACTCTATAATAAGGAATTATAAAAATTCCTCCCAAAATATAAAAAAACAATAATTTTGTGGTGTCAAGGAGAGGGATCATTACTGGTTGGCAACCCTTCTTGATTCACGTTACAAGGGTACAGTTTCAGAGCTCATCCTGCCTTCGCAGAGGGAGGATGAAACATCTTGAGGATGCCTTCAAGAGATATTTGTATAACACTTTTCCAGACACTGGGAGGTTACCAGGTTTCTGAGGCTTCATTGGGTCAACAGAGGAGCGGTGAAGAAAGCGGCCGGCTGACCGATCCCCTTAAACAATTCTTTAGTACTCAGGGCCCAGGGCTGTTAGATTTAAGCAACTATCGGCAACAATTCTAGGATCAAGAGCAGATTTGGATACCTTTCCAACTGAGCATCCACTGGGTAACTGGGTCTTGAGGATGGACCACAGGCCAGAACATTCTTAATATGCAATCGAGCTACTGGTCTGTCCTGCTTCCAGTGTGCTTTCCGTACAGACATTCAGTGCTGCTGGAGGTTTTGTGATGGATAAAAGAGTGCGTCTATCCACAGACTCTGTTGACCGGCTGACATTTATCAAAATGAATCAGTACTGGATCAACAGCAGCTATCAAGCCCCTGATGCTGATGTAACTGATTACATTTGCTAGAGATCTGGGATCCCTTGAAGATTGTCTATGCTGTCTATTCCTGAATCTTGATTATGTTAGCATCCAACAATGTTTTTGGTTTAGGGCACCACCAACACCCAAGACCCATTTTATCTGTACCTATTTAACAAGGGGGCATCCAGATCCCACCCTCCCCCTTTTTGAATGGGTGTCATGTACATCGTACCCATACCCATTCACCAAAAAAGTGTAAAAAGGTAGAAAAAATAGTGCCCTTAATGTAAATCCATCGTCAATCATGATGCCCGCTGGACCAGAAAAATAGAAAAAGATTAAAAAACGATTCACCTCATAAGAGGCTAGCCATCATATGCCTGCTCTTCGGCTTTGACAGTTCTTTTATAGGCAAGGGGCACCTGGTTACGTCACCCGGTTGCACCGCCCCTTCTGATGTCACATGATGTCACGTGACGTCAGAAGTAGGCAGTGCCACCGGGTAAAGTATTTGGGTGGCCCCGCCCCTTGCCTATAAAATAACTGTCAAAGCCAAAGATTGGGCCTACGGCAGATAACCTCTTAGGAGGCAAAGCATTTTTTGCAATTTTTCTATTTTTTGGGTCGGCGGGCGTCGTGATTGATGATGGATTTATATCGAGGGAAACTGATTTTTTTATTTTTAATAAAGGACTTGTCAAAAACAGTTTCCCGTTGGTTTTTACCTTTTACACTTTTTTGGTGAATGGGTAGGGGTACGATGTACCCGATACCCATTCACATAGGAGGGGATCTGGGGGCTCCCTTGTTAAAGTGGGCTTCCAGATTCCAAAAATCTCCCCATCTGCAGACCCTACAACCACAGCCCTAGGGTTGTCAGAAAGAGGCCCTTGTCCCCAACAACATGCCACAAAGCACCCACCCCCCAATGTTGAAGGGATGTGGCCTGGTATGGTTCAGGGGGGTGAGGGGTGCCAGGCTGCATGCTCAGATAAGGGTCTGGTATGGATTTTGGGGGGACCCCATGTGTTTTTTTTAATTCTGGTGTGCGGTTCCCCTTAAAATCCATACCAGATCCGAAGGGTCTGGTGTGGACTGGGGGGGTACCTACAATGTTGTTTTCATTTTTTTTCATCTGTATTGCTGGAAGCCGGCAATACATTACAGCTGCGAGCAAGTTTAAATTACATCTCTTCCTTTATAAATGTTTGTATTGCTGCAACAGGCTCCATACATCGTACAGATGCTTCACTTTACAGGCACATTAAGGGGACCCCCCCCCCAGGCATGATATTTAGAGGAATTTTTCATTTTTATTGTTTCCCTTTAAGCATCATTAAGATCACAGCTTCTTTAACCACTTTACCACCGGAGGATTTTGCTGTCTTCCGTCCAGGCCACTTTTTGCGATTCGGCGCTGTGCGACTTCAACTGACAATTACGCGGTCGTGCGACGCCGTACCCAAACAAAATTTACGTCCTTTTTTTCCCACAAACAGAGCTTTCTTTTGGTGGTATTTGATCACCTGTGCGATTTTTACTTTTTGCGCTATAAACAAAAAAAGAGCATTTATTTTGAAAAAATAACAATATTTTTAACATTTTTTTATATGAAATTCCCCCCAAAAAAGATGTAAAAAACAATTTTTTTAAAAAATTTTGGCCAATTTGTTTTCTGCTACCTATGTTTGGTAAAAAAAATCGCAATAAGCGTATTTTGATTGGTTTGCGCAAAAGTTATTGCGTTTACTAACAAAGGGAAAGATTTCTGTCATTTTTGGTGTTTTTTTTTTTAACGCGTAATGGCGGCGATCTGCGATTTTTTTTGCGGGACTGCGACATTGCGGCAGACAGATCGGACCCTTGACTGACATTTTTGACACTTTTGGGGGTACCAGTGACATTACTGCAGTAATCAGTGCTATTATATGCACTGTTACTGTAAAAATGACACTAGCAGGGAAGGGGTTAATTTTATTGGAGAGGGAGGGGTTAATGTATGCCTGGTGCTTACTGACGTGTAGGGGGGAGGTGACTGAGTGAGTCATGGACAGATCGGATGTCCAGCTATGCTGAACAGTCCGATCTGTCACTCCCTGTCACTATGGAGATCCGCCCGCTGTGTTTACACACAGCGGGCGGATCTCCAGACTCGATCCCCGACGATCGGGTAAGAGCAGCGGCGATTGCCGCTGCTCCTCCCCTGGCCCGACTCCCGCTGTGAATGAAAACAGCGGGAGCGAGCCTCCGGCGGCGCGCAAGCGCCGCCCAGAAGGGGGAGTGTCTGACGACGTAGTACTACGTCGTCAGACGATAACGAGCCACTCTGCCGCAGTAATATTACTGTGAGCAGAGGTAAAGTGGTTAAAAACGGCTGCTTAAAAAGGGATTATTGCATTGATACATGTCCCCTAGGGCAGTACCCGGGTCCCCATATACTTTTTATGGCAATACCTTGCATATAAGCCTTTAAAATTAAGACTTTTGATTTTTTAATGTTCGGGTCCCATAGACTTTAGTAGATATCACATGTTCGCTAGAACTTTTTCCCTGTTTGAGATGTTCTGGTGCGAACCGAACAGGGGGTTTTTCGGCCCATCCCTACAGGTCAGTAATGCAGACAGGAGGACATCAAGTCAGTGAAAGCATATAGGGGAGTTCAAAAAAGTAGGGGATATACACCATATTAGCAAAAGTATTGGGACGCCTGCCTTAACACACACACCTTTAATAGCATTCCAGTCTGTAGGATTTAATATTGAATTGGCCCACCCTTTGCAGCTATAACCGCTTAAACTCTTCTGGGAGATCCCCACTTTGTGTGATCCAGTCTGCAATCCTCCTGATTCCTCCCTGAAGACTTGAATGGCACTGATAAGGCTGCACTTATGGGAACTGATAGGCTGCACTGTGGGGCAATGATAGGCTGCATTGATGGGCACTGATAAGCACTGATGAGGCTGCAATGATGGCCACTGATGAGGCTGCACTGATGGCCACTGATGGGCACTGATGAGGATGCACTGATAAGGCAGCACTGATGTGATGCACTGATGGGCACTAATGGGCTGCACTGATTGGCACTAGTAGGCTGCACTGATGGCCACTGATGAGACTGCACTGATTGGCACGGGTGGGCATTGATAGGATCCAGATGCACTGATGGGCACTGATAAGGCTGCACTAATGGGCACTAATGAGGCTGCACTAATGAGCACTAATGAGGCTGCCCTGGTGGGCACTGACAGGCTAAATTGATGGGTAAAGAAATTCTTTATGTTAATATTGGTAAAGTTGTTGTTGTTAATATTTATTTTTGTAACTTAATTCTGCATAAAACATTTAACAGTGTCATTTCAGGAGATAATTTACGAGGGTGTGTTTAGGGACGGACTTAGGGGCAGGGGAAAGTTAGGGGTTGGGTGGGGCAACTGGTGGTGAGTAATTCTTAAGACATGGCTATAAACATGATAGTTTTAGCCCTGGTTTGGATTGTCATGTAACATATGTAGAGTGAACATAGCATTTTAACAGCATGGACAAGTATCCTTTTAAATGTTACTTGCTAATGCATAGTTATTTCACTATAAAATATATGTAAACTGTACAGCATAAAAACTTGTGAATTATAGAGTTAATCTGGCATTTCATTCTTTTAACATTTTTTCCCCAAAAAATAACATATGTTTTAAATCTCTGAAGAAGTACCTTACTTTATTCAGAAAAGTTAGCTAACCTTCTACCTTTCCGAATATTAGAACAATGTGATGAGAGCTGAAATTGTTGTTCATCTTGTTATACAGATAATTAGTTACATTTTCCATGCTTCTCTTGAAATAATTGGCTGGCTTTGTATTTTATAACCATGCTAAAGAAGACAAACAGAAGGAAGCAAAATGGTATACTGTATGTTCCTAGCTGTCATTTAGCAGGCAATAAAACATGGCAGGGTATACATTAAACAAATAAAGATAAACAACTAAGTGGAAATCAAACAATTTAATTGCAGGTGTTCTCTGAGGCAAATTGTGAATTACTGCATGAAGAATGATGGCAGTGTAGCGAGTCGGAATGGCAATTATATGTGTAGGACAGTTAAGTATCAAAATTAATGTTGTTTCTTGTGAAATCTCAATGCAGTACATTGATTCATGTATAGAAATTATGGATAGCTAGAAATTAGGGCAGGAAAGCCATTTACATTTATTGCAGCATTTACTCAAATGTCTCTGAACTGCTTAAAATATTGATATAATGAATTATAATTGAAACCTTCAAATTTTAAGAAAACAGCATTGTTTCATGTGGAACAATTACTGCTGGACAGTTGTCTGATTGTTTCTGTAGTGAATATATTGGCTATTGTGTAGAATAATATGCTACCAGCACCATTTTATAGTGGTGTTACAAAATAACAAGAACTAAATGACAGTGCCTATTATTTCTCCTAATTACATGAGCTTTTATTCCTTAGTGCTTACTTGTAAAAGATAACTTTAAAACTGAAAAACAATACCGTGCAGTATTTTAGCCCTGCATTTCCCATACCTAATAATGAGTGAGTGAATTTATAATGTGCCTGCCCCCCTTCCCTAGTTCGGGGATGTTTAAAATTTTGGTGCAATATATGGGCCACTGGTCACCTCTGTGAAAACATGATGGTTATTTAAGCAAATAAACTTGGCCTCAGCATTATCAACCTGCTGGTGAGAAAGAGGTTTAGTATGTCTCTAAATCTATTTTGTTTGTGGAAGCAATTCAACAATAAAAGGGTCTAAACTTTCCTCTTTAAAAATTCCACTAATTCCAACTTCCTGTTTCTTTGTTTTTTAAAAAAGATTATTTCATTTGGGAGGTAAAAGCCTACTGACCTGAAAATCATTAAAAACCTCCTAAAGTTAAGGGTGTATGCTTGCGGCTGGCTAGGGCAGATGGGTGAGAGCCCTGCTTTATTCAACAACGGCTGAATCTCACTGAAACCAGCTGATTTGGGACCCGATCACTGCTTGATCCATCTCTCCAACAGCCCAGTTGAGTTCTCATGGCAAAAAGGGAGACCAATATCAACCCTCCCTCAGCCACCACCAGACAGACAACAGCTCCTACAGACAAGCAATATGGTGCTGGCTCCTCAACTACAACAGTTGCAGCCAGCAGAGACAGAGGCACAACATCTAGAGCTACTTCAGACATCAAAAAAGAATGAGCAAACCAACTTCCCTATGAGGGAGACTTCTTATACAGTATTCACAATTTTAAGATTTTGAAAGGGTACTGTGTAATACAGGGACCAGCCAGGTGAATGTGGAAGAAGGTGCAACACCCTCACATGGAGCCCAGGCACATTTGTCACAATAGTACTCTGGTGATCACATTATCATCACAGAATTCTCTGCTATCCTTAAACAGGGCCTTGCCAAATCCAGTAAGCACATCACCGTTGTACCTAAGAGCTAGGCCCCAAATTGGGGCCAATAAAAGCAAGTTAGATGCTATCATTGGGAGGGCTAATCAAAATACAACAACTTGATAAAGCCCTAACAAGACTGACAATCCAGAAAACAGATCCTGTCAATATAAGTTTCTGATTTTCAGGGTGTCACAATTCTTTATTAGCTTGGAAGAAGTGACCCGGGACTTGATCCAAGGGCAGAGCTCATGGGACCTTCATTGCTTCACGTTCTGACAGCAACTCCAGGGACATTATCATTAAAATGATAATCAATGAAAAAGGGATGTCCAAAGCCAGAGAATGATTGGGACTACAGGTGATAGACAACCTATGGTTCAACAATGCAAATCCCTGGAACTGTTGAAACCTCTTATTAACAGGGGAATCAAGTACCAATGGCTTTTCCCATCCATCTCTCTTTCACTATGCAAAATAAAACACACCTTTTCCACATCGAGGAGGATGAAGCCTTACTACAACAATCCAAATGGCCGTTCCAATCACTCACCTAGACGCAGCCCCAGTGGACACAGCCTAGTGAAAGATGCTCCTCTCTCTCTCCTATGTGACGCAACACCAGAAGCTGAATAAAAATGCGAGACCGTTCACCCTAAAATTGATTGCACAGTTCATCGATGACCCAGCACACGTTCTTTATTTCAGAGTCCCTAATTACATGATATTTTTTCATTTCCTTTTTATGATCACCAATTAGGAACTCCTTAGCTCTTAGTTATCTCCTTTTATCATATAGCCATAATCCTTCTTCATACTTTTGCCCGGTTATGATTAATGTTGTAATATTCTCATCCTTGGTTGCAACCCTCTGCTCCCTTTGGCCTGAGTTTTACACTCTGATGTTAAGCCCATTGTTACCCAGGTTTCATATTTGCTAAATCTTTTTTTATTATTGTTCCTTGTATGATATTGAGACCATGAGAGATACCTGAAAAAGATAAATGGAAGCTGTTCATTAAATAGTAATGCTGGCTGATCCGTCAATCTAGACAGTTACATTGCTTCTAGGTTCCTATTTATTAGGCTTTATGTCATTTGTTTTCACTGTTATAATCTAAAAAAACACTCACACTCACTGTTATAATCAATCCCATCCCCAAAGAAGGGACCAAACTCAAACTCTTGCACCAACACCAATAATTGTATGTTGTACTGGATTTTTTTCCACATCATCACATGTTATTTTTAGTGTACATTTTTGCTCATTGTTTCTCATTGCATCTCTGTTTGTTTTAGGTAAACCATGTACACATTTTCTGCTAGTCCTAACTCATGCTTCTTGTTTTTCATGCTTTTCCTTTTTTCTTCCTTTGACTCTGTGCTCTTGCTCCTGCTAGGCCGGGCCCTGCTTCCTCCATTGGCCACTACCTCTGGAAGCTACTTCCTGGCTCATCTCACATCAGGTATACATATATTTTACCTTTTTGTCCATGATGGCTGATCCCCCAGTCACACGGCCCCTCACCATTCTCACCCACAATGTGCAAGGCTTCAATTTCCCTGTGAAGAGACGCAAAGCCTTTCACAACTAATATTTACTCCATGCAGACAACTTCTTTTGTAGAAAATGCATTTCTTCCTCTTAAACTCTGAGAGACACATTGGAAGACCCTCTGATCACTTTAGTTTCATATTATGCTCTAAATATGGAGAAGTTACTATTCTCTTGGACCTTATTTTATTACGTATTTTTTTGGAAAGTGGGGGAGAAGTCCTGATTGGAGGGAACTCCAATGTAGCATTGGATTCCATCCTGGATACATCTAAACAACCTTCTACTCTTGCTGGCCCCTTTCCCAAGGTAGACAAATTATTTTTTTTTTATCACTGTCTGGTGGACTTCTGGAGTAAATGAAATGCTTTGAAAAACAATTATACATACTATTCCCAGTTCCATGGGACATATTCTCATATTTAACATGTTTTTGCCACCATTTGCTTCTCCAAGCAACCTTTGAATCTCTTCGCAAACACAAAGGCCCCTTCTCCTGGAATTCCCTCCTGAGTAACCTCACTGTGTGCTTTGACATTGAGCAACAAATAAAAAATGTTTTTGAGCGTAATGATTCATCTGATACCCCCTATAAGTAATTAGATGACTCATAAGGCTACAGTCCAGGAGACCATGATTTAAATAGCCTCTACACTGTAAAAATCCAGAGGCCCATATCAAACAAAAGCAACATATTCTAACATAGACCTTCTCAAAGAGTAACCACCATATTGACCCTCTGCGGTGTAGTTGAGCATCATGAGAAATGTAGTTCCAAAATATCTGGGGTGCTAAGGTTCGCCATCACTTCCCAAAGGTCTAGATAGACCTAACCGGACTAGAACTTAATGTTTGCTTGTCAACACAGGCAGAAAATAGCCTTCATTGGACCTGTGCAAACATTTTTACCTAAAATGACTGTCCTGGGAACTTTATTGTCTAGGAAGATTACTCCCTGCCCTTGACACATACCTATTTTTAAATTAAGGGAATCAAACAGTTCATTCACTCATAATCCCTCCCTTCCCCTCAAAAATGAGTCTACAAATGTTCCATTCTTACTACTCAACTTTACAAAGCCACTGCTAGGATTCTGGAGAGCAGATTGACTGTTTTCCTGGATAATGTCCTGTTACCTACCTTATCTGCTTCGTGCTGGCAACTCCCCAAACGGGAAGGGATGGGGAAGGAAATACTACAGGCCATAAAACAGGCTAATGCATCCAAAGCACCATACCCCATCAGGGTCTCGGAGTTGCATCATAAAAAAATCACCCCACGATTACTCCCTCATTTGCGAACATTATAATGCCCTGAGGAAAGCCCTGCTTCTTGATGCAGACAATATTAAGGCCACAATATGAATGCTACCCGAACCTGGCCATAGAAATGTGGCCAGCAATAGCGCCATCTAGTTTATAAATTGTGATTGCTTTTTTTAGCTTCTCCACCATGTAGCATTGGATGAGGATACCTGTCCCAACTGCTGTAGCTGTGTTTTTGATAAGCCTGATTTTATCTGCGTTTGTGGGTATGTTATTGTTGCAGTTCTAATAAATGATTATGGTGTATAATTTGACAACACTATTTTGATGGTTTACCTACAGTATATTACTTTGTACACAATAGTAAATTATATATTGAATTATAGTTTTAACTTGATGAAAGGCACCATTTTACATACAGTATCATATACTATTATGCCCCTCTCACCCCCAAAAAAAAAAAAATTAAAAAAATAAAATAATTTAATTAGTAGTTATTTTGGACCAACACACTTCAGATATTATATCATTGTAAAGACCTTGTAGACTTATTTACAGAACAAAGTATCCTACAATAGTTACAAAATAACTTGAAAGCCAAAACAAAATGTTGGAATTTAGACAGTTTTACACTGAAAGGGCATTGTGGTGTTCTCTAATTGTGTGCAGCCATTGACATTTACAAGACAAGAGCACGCAGTAAAATAAAAAATATGACTGTGTGTCATTTTTTTAAATGTAAAACTACCATTGTTTTTTAACAGCAATAAACTTTATTTTCCGATGAAATCTTTCAATTTTCCATTTAGCTCATCTTTTTCATGTTTTTATTGTTTGTCTGCAATGTCGCAGTCCCACTAAAAATTGCTGATCTCTCCCATTACTAGTAAAAAAATAAATAAAACCTCACACCCCCATTCTAACTCATCCCCCTCTCTTCCCTCCCCCCCTTTTTTTTTCTTTTTCTCCTTTCCCCCCTATATTTTTCTCATCGGTTTCTACTTGTCTGGTACAAGTAGCCAATACCTACAGCCTGAGCATGCATCAAGAAAGTACACTATTAATCAGAAGAATCCTTCTATGGCTGACACTCCCCCCCTTTTTGGAAAGAAATACCAAGGGCACAAGCTCACCCCACAACCCTTATTCATTAGAATAGGTATATACTCCCTATCCCCCATTGTTCCTGACCCTCGAACCCAATCTCACTCTAGGTGCCATCTTGAGTATATGTGTCTGTCTGACTTCCACGCCCCTTGACCGGTAAGGTGAAACGAAATAGTACTACTTGAAAGTGATGGTCTGTCTTTTTTTTTTTTTTTTTTGTAAGACATAAACCAAACATATGAAACAACTTTACTATGTATGGTTTGGAGTGGCTTGTTGCCAAATGTAAGATAGGCAAGATAGGTTAATATTTGATGTTTTTATGCGTTTCTGTATTGCAAACTTCTTTTCAATTAAAACTTCTTGAAAAAATAAAGAAATTCAAAATAAAAAAATAAATAAAATTACATAAATGTATATATATATATATATATATATATATATATATATATATATATATATATATATATATATATATATTTTTTAAGAATTTTCGCTCTATTTTTGTTTATAGCGCAAAAATGCAAAGGTGATCAAATACCACCAAAAGAAAGCTCTATTTGTGGGAAAAAAGGACATCAATTTATTTTGGGTACAGTATTGCGCGACCGTGCAATTGTCAGCTAACCACTTCAACTCTGGAACCCCCTTCATGACCAGGCCATTTTTTGCGATTCGGCACTGCGATGTTTTAACTGACAATTCAACGGTCGATGGATGTGGTACCCAAATACAATAATTGTCCTTTTTTTCCCACAAATAGAGCTTTCTTTTGGTGCTATTTGATCACCTGTGCAGTTTTTAGATTTTGTGCTATAAACAAAAAAAGAGCAACAAATTTGGAAAAAAAACGCAATATTTTTAACTTTCTGCTATAAAACTTTCCCAATAACAAAAAAAATAAAAAATCAAATTTTTTTAATCACTTTAGGCCAATTTGTATTCTGCTACATATTTTTGGTAAAAAAAAATCCCAAAAAGAGCATATTAATTGGTTTGTGCAAAAGTCATAACGTTTAAAAACTACGGGATAGATTTATGGACTTTTTATTTATTTATTTTTTATTAGTAATGGCGGTGATCAGCGATTTTTATTGGGACTGCGACATTGCGGTGGACAGATCGCACACCAAACTGACATTTTTGACATTTTTTGGGGACCAGTGACATTAATACAGTAATCAGTGCTAAATAAAAGGCACTGTTACTGTATAAATGACACTGGCAGGGAAGGGGTTAACACTGGGGGGGATCAAAGGGTTAAATGTGTTCCCTTTTGTGCTTAATAACTGTGTGGGGGGATAGGTTGGACAGAGCTTAGCTGCTTAGCTGAATCACACAATCTTTCCCTGCCTCTCTGATAGAAAAGCCGCCTGCTTTGTTTACATAGGTAGGCAGCTCGCCTGTCATTCTAGCCGAAGATCACGGGAGGCCCGCGGTGATTGGCCCCACTCCTCCCACGGTCTGGCTCCTGCTGTGTCTAAACACAGCGGGATCGCGGATCCAGCTGCGCGCGCTTGCCACAGAATCCACGTGCACGTAATCACATAGATTTACGTGATTATGCACAGCCTAGCCGCCCTGCCACAGTATATCTGTGTGGGGCGGTCAGCAAGTGGTTAAAATAACGCAGTGCTGTATCGCAAAAAATGGTCTGGTCATTAAGGGGGCAAAACCTTCCGGTCATGAAGTGGTTAAAGAAAGAAAAGTGTTCTTTAATTTATATATGATTTTACAAAATACAACATTTGTGCACAGTGACAATATTTTTTATTCGTGAGTTATTGAAATGGTTTCTAAAATGCATTATTGTGTTCTGATGTTTTACAGTGCCATTGAAAACAGCTGTCTTTGTATGGGTCAATGAAGACTAAGGTCCATGTTACAAACAGCGATGCAGAACTCTGCAATAAGATTTATGTGCTTTCTTAAAGGAGGTCACTATGGTATAGGAACAAGTCGCAAGTGAATGCAAATGTGCATATACTGTAAGTATAAACCCTTTACTGTATAAGCATGGTCTTGCCTTCTTTTATAATGTAAAATCTATATTTATAAATGTTTCATGTATCAGGTAAATGCAGAGATGTATAGTAACTAAGTAGAACTACTTCACTACTGTACTTAAGTACCGAAAGGCGGTATCTGTACTTTCCTAGAGTAGAATTTTTTTCTCCTACTTCCACTTTTACTTCACTACATTTTTTCAATGATTTCAATACTTCTACTCCAATATTTTTTTTTTGTGCTGCATAGTTACTCGTTACTATTATAAAAATGACCACTGCCAGAACAGTAGATGGCAGGTTTCATGAAGCTCAAAACATGTGTATTATCAGCACATACGAAAATAAATGCTACTGTATGTATAAATAAAAGCTGCATTTGAAATATTGAAAAACAATATGATGTTCAAACTTTTGACTTCTTTCTTTAACCGCTTCCCCACTGCTCACTGTGCTGCTACTGCGGCACAGTGGCTCGTTATCCTCTGGCGACGTAGGTCTACGTCACCAGACACTCCCCTCTCTCGGTGGCGCGCGCGATCACCGCTGCTCTTCCCCGATCGTCGGGGAATCTAGTTTGGAGATCCGCCCACTTGTGTAAACAGAGCAGGCGGATCTCCTAAGTGACAGGCAGGGTCAGATTGCAGGGTTCAGCATAGCTGAACCCTCGATCTGTCCTTGTGTCACTCAGTCACCTCCCCCCCCACACGTTAGTAAGCACCAGGCATACATTAACCCCTCCCTCTCCAATAAAATTAACCCCTTCCCTGCCAGTATCATTTTTACAGTAACAGTGCATATATATAGCACTGATTACGTCAGTAATGTCACTGGTACCCCCAAAAGTGTCAAAAATGTCCGATTTGTCCGCCGCAATGTCGCAGTCCCGCAAAAAAAATTGGAGATCGCCGCCATTACGCGTTAAAAAAAAAACACCAAAAATGACAGAAATCTTTCCCTTAGTTAGTAAACGCAATAACTTTTGCGCAAACCAATCAAAATACGCTTATTCTGATTTTTTTTTACCAAACATAGGTAGCAGAAAACAAATTGGCCAAAAATTAAAAAAAAAATTAAATTTTTTAAAATTTTTACATTTTTTTGGGGGGGGAATTTCATATAAAAAAATGTTAAAAATATTGTTATTTTTTCAAAATAAACGCTCTTTTTTTGTTTATAGCGCAAAAAGTAAAAATCGCACAGGTGATCAAATACCACCAAAAGAAAGCTCTGTTTGTGGGAAAAAAAGGACGTAAATTTTGTTTGGGTACGGCATCGCACGACCGCGCAATTGTCAGTTAAATTCGCACAGCGCCGAATCGCAAAAAGTGGCCCAGACGTAAGACAGCAAAATCCTCCAGTGGTAAAGTGGTTAATAACTACATAACACAGTACTTGTACTTTTACTTTCAGTACTTGAGTAACAATTTTTTTCAAAACTACTGGTACTTTTACTTTCAGTACTTGAGTAGCAAAATGTAAAAAAAAACTACTTGCAATACTTAAGTAAAAAAAATGTTGAATACTTTAGTACTTCTACTCAAGTCACTTTTTGATCGAGCACTTGTACTTTTATTCAAGTATGGGTTTCGAGTACTTTATACAACTTTGGGTAAATTACACCTGGATTATTTTACTATTGTAATTATGCAAATACCTTGCAGCCACAATTTTCAAAGTACTTACATATTTAATATTCCAGATAGGCTTTATAGGGGTATTAACCATAGACATGATTGTTCTCTGCAGTAAACACTAACATTCATGGACAGGAGACTACCTCCACCCCAGCATATTGAGGATAAATTACATTGTCTTTTGAAGTTTTGCATTGACATCAGCATGCTGCAATCAGGGCCGCTGATAGGGGGCACCGCTGGATCTCCTCTAGGGGACCTGGGCACACAAGGTGGTCCGAACAGCAGGGGGATCGGTGGGGCGGGGGGAGGCAATTACACAATGATACATTGTGTGTCTCTCTCTGTGCAGCAGCTGAAAGCCAGTTTCTCCCAGGGATGTGCAGTCAAGGGAGGCAGGTGAGGCACAGCCATAAACATAAAAAAAAACGATCAAGCTTTGAGGCTCGTAGCTCAGCGACCTGTGGTCACAGAGACCCCAAATTCGCCAAAGTCCTACCCCACCACTGGTCAAAATTTGGGGCACCTATGGTTCTGGAGATACAGGGCTCCTTGCACAGCCTGTCAGAAGCTACAAACAGCGCAGCCAGTTTAAATACAAGCTGGCACACGCTGTTTGAAGCAGATTAAGAGGATGAGCTCACAGTGCCTCTGACTTCTTGTCAGAGGTACAGAGCCTAATAGACAGCTTGGAGCCTTGGACCAATGGTAAAGCACCATTGGTCCAAGCTGTCCAATACAAATGCTGCAGTGGAGGCTCTCCTCTTACTGCAATGTTTTAGAAGGGGGCATGATCTAAAGGACAAATGCTCCCTCCCAGCCCAGCCCTTCTAACTACAAGGAAAAACATAGGTTTACAGGTATGAGGTTTACCCATAATCTCATGTTTTTCTCACACAGTTAAAAGGGAGAATCTACTGCTGTTGAAAAGGTTATTTTTTAATTAAGAAAAATGATGTATTATAATGCTGTATATTATAACATAATAATTTTATTATTTATCTATTGGCTGTGAAATTACTGGTTTGAAGTTATAACTTTAAACTTCAGTAATTTGTCAGTTGAGCCACCTGCTTGGGTATAGTTTTTGAAAAAAATAGTAAATTACCTTAAAAACAAAATATAATAATTATCCTGTGTGTATCTGGATCTGATACTAGCTAGTGCCTCACCAGCCACTGACCTTACCGCACGTCCCTGGTTTCTCCCCCTCTCCCACCCGCCACCCTTCAGCTTCTGAACAGAGAGCCTGCCACACTACACCCATCCCCCTCCCTGTGCTGCCTGTATTTGATCCCCCCTGTGTGACCTCCTCCCCCCTCATTCCCCCTCATCCCCCCTCATCCCCCTGCAATGCTACCAGCTTCACTCTCCCGATGGCTGCTGCGGGTACACAGGGGATGGAGAGTGGGGGAAGAAGCCAGTAAATGTCAGTTAACGACCCCTTCCTTGTCTGAATTGGGCACAGTGAGCGATGAGTACCAATCATTCTTGTGTCCATTCATAACTTAAGCCTAGTAGACTGTTTAATATGCTTCAGTTTATGAATGAACAGGAGCCTCTGTCTCCTGTTCAAAAGTCAGTGCAGCTCAGGCTACAGAAAAAGGAATTGAAGAATCTGTGTCCTCAATTCCTTTCTCAGTCTCAAAGGTGATATTTCAGAAGTCTGTTTAGACTCCTGATAATTCATCCAAGCCCCCCCAAAAGCGTTGTTTAAAAAAAACCAAAAAACTTTCAAGTTAAATACCAAATTGTAAAAATAGTGTTTAAAAATAAAAAAAAAAATAAAAAATTGTAAAATATGATTTTAAAAAGGGCTCATTCACATGGGTTCTCTGGCCCACACACTGATGAGCAATTTGTTTATGCGGCTAGAGCTGTCGGCTGTATGAACACAGCCGCATATCCTACTATGATAAGTGTGCAGGATAGTGGCCCCCAGATGCACACTGTCTGTGTTTGGAGGCCATACATCTGCACTGCTGCTGTCAGATCTACAGTGACTGCACTTCCGATTGCACTTGCAGTGCACTCGTAATGCACAGTGAATTTTCATTTAGTAAATAAACCCTATTGTTTACTATTGTAATGCTGTGTTTGGCTCATATCTATTACATGGTACAGGGTGCTGTGATTGCCCCAGGTACCATGTGATCACTGGTGAGCTAAACAATCACTGATCACACACACGGTAGTAAACAATGATGTCATGAATGGATTGTGTTCCTGAATATTATTTACTATTTGTCATGTATTTGCACAGTGATCACGTTGTATCTGAGCCGCTCACTGAGCCCCAATAGCTAGCAACGTGTCAGTTGCGGATCAATTCTGTTGTGCCTCCCAGGGGGTGCACCCATGTGCATGTGCTCAATGACTTAGGGGTACTGTATGTCCATGAGAATAGTGATTAACTAAAGTATTTCTGTATGGTGAAGTGTTCATCTATCTGTCAGCTCTATTATTGGTGTCTGTGAGTCATTAATAAATGTAAAAGCTTGTGCCTGTTATGGAGTAGCAGCCTGTATGCATTATCTATTTTTTCTCTATCAGTCTTTTAGAGTCTGTCTTCATCCATCACAGTCTGTGTCAACACTAATGTCAGCATTTAACTATTAACGTTTGTCAGTATATATCTGACAGTGTAGTAGATGCTTTGAATAAACGTCCAGCAGAGGTAGTGAGTCAGTTAACAGTAAATGGATTCAAATATGCCTGGGACAAACAAGGATCTACACTCCTGAAAAAAAATTCAATGGATCACATGGCCTTTTTTGCTATCACTTTTTTATGTTTCTATGTTTCAGTCATCCCGTGTCATATTATGTACTAATCTTGGGGGTGAGGGCGAGCGAGCCATACCAGGCCACATGCCCTCAACATGGGGGGGGTGCTTTGGAGCAGGGATGGCTCTGCCCCCCCAACCTCAAAGCACTTTGCCCCCATGTTGATAGGGACAAGGATCTCTTCCCGACAACTGTGGGCTGTGGTTATGAGGGTCTGCGGGGGGAGGCTTATCAGAATCTGAAATCCCCCTTTAACAAGCCCCCAGATCCCGGCCCCTCCCTATGTGAATGGAAATCGGGTACATCATACCCCTACCCATTCCCCAAGAAAGTGTAAAAACAAATGATGACAAAAGACAGTTTTGGAAAAGTCCTTTTTTAAAAAATAAAAAAATAGTGTCCCCCCGGTGATTAGTCACTCGTCTGCCCGAAAAATAGAAAAAAATAGAAGAAGAAGCTTCTGCTTCTCTGGGCGCTTCTCGCGTTCTGAGCTGCTTTGATTTTGACAGCTCTTTTATAGTGACCTGACATCACAAGATGCCCCACAATGCACTGCTTAGGTGCAGTTGCTTAGGTGCAGTGAATAAAATGATATAAACTGAAGTGCCTATATAAATATATATATATATATATATATATATATATATATATATATATATATCTTTGTGGTATACAATGCGCTATCTGATCTCAACAAACTGTAAAAAGCAAAAATCTCTCTCCCTGCAAGCAATGTATTTATTAACTATAGAATTCCACCTAAAAATCACCCGCTGGCCAAGGTAATTTAACCCACAACCCCGCAATTAGCAAGGCTGGTGTTCTACCAGCTACGCCTCCGTCAAGCACACTTAGGTTGAACATGCTTTCCCTGCCTAACTAACTCCTATCTCACCCTACACACAGTGGATGAGATAAAAGTTAGGGAGAGTGTGTTCAGCTTAAGCAGGCTTAACAGTGATGTAGATGGTAGAATACCAGGATTGCAATTACACGGCTGTGGGGTTCAAATCCCCCAGCCAAGAGGTGATTTATTGAGGTCAGAGTCCATAATAAAGCAGAAAGTCAAAGTTCCCGCAATGAAGCCCATTTATTCGTCATTCGATGAAAGAGTGAACAGCCAATGTTCGAGTTGAACTTACGTTCGACTCGAAGAAGCTCATCCCTATTGTTTACTAACTACTGTATGCCTATGCTTGATCCCTACCTGCTATACAGTATAAGCTACTGGACCCCAACTTGCTCACCTCCTGGTGGGGCGATCCTAAGGAGAATGACCTGGTACTAAAACCCAGAAAAAACCCATCTCCACCCTTAGGAGCTCTGTTGAACACTGGTTAGTGCCTAGAATCTGCAACTTGGGTGAGCCCCTGTCATCTGCCTGGGTAACCTGCTGTTGCACTTATTCAGCTAGTCAGTGGGAGCCCCTCTGCTGCTATAGCTACTCCCCTCTGAGCCTGATCCCTGACCGTAACAACATATCTGCAAAGAAACAGTTCATAGAGTTAAAGTTCATCCAGATGCATACAAAAACAAATCCTCCATCAACAGATCAAAATCAGAATAATATCTTCTAGGGTATGGGCACACAACACCACCCAATGCAATAGACACTCATCAGAAACCAATGCTACAAACAGCCTAGCAAACACAGCAAATACAATTTCTTAAGGTAAAAAAATGATCACGTATGCAGACCGCACCACCTCTCAATCAACTCCTCTCCCCAGTCCTGGATATGAGTATGGGCTGTAGCAAAATAGCTCATAAAAGGAGCAGACAGGATGTGGCAATAGTGTAGTATTTTTATTAAATAGATGCATACTATTCCCTCAACACAATAAATCTTCCATGGAACGCATAAAGCAAAGAAAACAGAGCTGCTCAAAACGTATATCTGAAGCTGCTGGCAACAAGATTGGCAAAAAGAAAGCACATAGACTCTGCCTTGACGCATTTCATCCAATTGGACATCTTCAGGGGACCTTTAGTGCTGACTGCCACCATATTTTTGCAGTCAACATCACTCCGCCTTATAGCCATGTTCTCATAGGCAAGAACAGAAGCTGTTTGTCACCACTATTTACGCAGGATTGTCATACAAACAAGGTCTGACAATATATCATCACCATTTTACTGAAGCCTCCTATGAGAAGCCTGAAAATATAATTAGCAGCCACCATTTTATTGAAGAATACACTATACTTTTCTTCATCATAACAACACGGTTATACATAAATATCAGAAATGAGACACCAGGCACTAGGCTCAACCCCATAAAAAAAGGGGGTAAGGCAGCAGTATAAGATACAATAATTAAATGTATTAAAAATGTATTATTCATAAAATTTGTTAATCTGTTAAAGATTACATATATTCCACATTTATTATAACATGGATGAAAAACCTGATGCAAAATTAAAACATGAATAAAACCCAATGGTATCACATAAGTAAAAACAAACAGAAAAAAAAATACAGGATCATGGAAAATATAAAAAATGTACAATCAACATAATCAAAAGATTGAATGACATAAAATAATTTATACTAAGAGGGAGGAGAGTTAGATCCAATGTTACAAATATTTCCAATAAAATTAACCATATTTCTACCCATTCTAAGGCAACTCTGTATGGTGAAAATAAAAAAAAAAAACAATAATTTAGTAACAGCACTACCTTGTATCCTCAATAGTGGATAATAGGCGTACTATAACACAAACTAACACAAGCCAAAAAATGTGGTGCAATAATGCAAGATACAAGTCCCATAAAGCAATGCTATCAATGTCCAAAGAAAGACCCGTGGTGCCCCCAATTACACACAAGTTGCACTAACCAGATGAATATGACCCCTTGTGTCACCAAGTGGGCTGAACTGCATTCATTAAGCCCCAGGTTGTGGTGTACACACCCCTTGTTACTTTTCATCCATCTTTCTTGTATGCATTTTGTGCCTTTTAATATGCCTCAGAACATATGCACTAAATATATAAAGCAGAGGGAGGGAGATCTCACATAGAAATACGCTTACATAATAAACCATATCAATATCCTCTTAGAAACCAGAAAGCATTGCTTCCAATATAGCTGTTGTGCACTCCAAGTAGCAAGTATAAAATCACTCAGAAGTCCCACCCTATGTGTTTTACATCACCGCTCTTGATATATTGGAAGGATTGCTCTCTACACGCAATCTGCCATATTGATACTCCCTTTTTGTTCACATTTATCCTTTATTTTCTTAACCAACCTAACTCCTTAACCACTTAAGGACCGGAAGGTTTTACCCCTTTTGGCACTGTGTGACTTTAAATGGTAATTGAGCAATCATGCAGTGCTGTAACCAAACAAAATGTATGTCCTTTTTCCATACATACAGAGCTTTCTTTTGATGGTATTTTATCTCTGCTGTTTTTATTTTTTGCGATATAAACGAAAAAAATACCGAAAATTTTTACTTTTTCTTATAAATATCCTATAAACTAAATTTTTAGGCCAAAGTGTATTTAACTACATGCCTTTGATAAAAAAAATCTCAATAAGCATATATTTATTGGTTTGCGCAAAAGTTATAGCATCTTCTAACTATAGTGTATATACTGGAACTTACACAGCTTTTACTTTCTGACTGCCTATCTCATTTCTTGAAGTGATAAAATGGCAGGGCAGCACACCCCTCCCCCTCCAAATTACCCCTTTTTGGAAAGTAGACACCCCAAGGAATTTCCTGAGAGTCATGTTGAGCCCATTCAATATTAAATTATTTTGTCGCAAGTGTTTGCAAAATGACAAAAAAAAATGTTTTTTTTTACACAAATTTGTCATTGAAATTATTTATTGCTCATGCATGCCATGGGTATATGTGGAATTACACCCAAAAATACAATCTGGTGCTTCTTATGAGTATGAGGATGCCCCATGCGTGGGACTTTTTTGCAGTCTAGCCGCGTACAGGACCCGAAAACCAATCACTGCCTTTCAGGCTTTCTATGGGCGTAAACTGCTGATTTTACTCCTCACTACATATTACAACTTAGGAGGCCATGAAATGCCAAGATAGCACAACCCCCCCCCCAAATGACCCCCTTTCGGAAAGTAGACACCCTAAGCTATTTGCTGACAGGCATGCTGAGTCCATAGAATATTTTATATTTTGCCACAAGTTTTAAGAAAATTACAACATTTTTTGTACACAAAGTTGTTACCTAAATTACTGTATATATAGCTCAAACATGCCATGAGTGTATGTGAAATGTATGTGAAATTACTTTTTGGCAGTCTAGCCGTGTACAGGACGCCGAAAACCAATCACTGCCTTAAGACTTTCTAAGGGCATAAATTGTTGATTTCACTCCTCGCTACCTATCACAGTTTTGGAGGTTATGAAATGCCAAGATAGCACAACCACCCCCCCCCCCAAATGACCCCTTTTCAAAAGTAGACACCCTAAGCTATTTGTTGAGAGGCATGTTGAGTCCATGGAACTATTTATATTTTGCCACAAGTTTTGGGAAAATTACAAATATTTTTTTCTTTATTACACAAAGTTGTTACCTAAATGATATATTGCTCAAACATGCCATGGGTATATTGAAATGTCACCCCAAAATACATTCTGCTGCTTCTCCTGAGTTTGGAGATACCACATGTGTGGGACTTTTTGGCAGTCTAGCTGCGTACAGAACCCCAAAATCCAATCACCTCCTTCAGGTTTTCTAAGGGCTTAAAATGTTGATTTCACTCCTCACTACCTATCAAAGTTTCAAAGGCCATGAAATGTCAAAACAGCACAAAACTCCCCCAAATTACCCCTTTTCGGAATGTAGACTCTCTAAGCTATTTGCTGAGAGGCATGTTGAGTATTTTGCAGATCTCACTTTTTGTCACGAAGTTTTGAAAATTGAAATAAAAAAGGAAAAAAATATATATATTTTCCTTTTCATTCATAATTTTCCAAAACAAATGAGATGTAATTTCACATATAGCCATGGCATGTTTGAGCAATCTATCATTTAAGTGACAACTTTGTGTAAAAAAAAAAAAAAAAAAAATTAACTTTCCTGAAACTTGTGGCAAAATATACAAAAAAAACATGAACACAACATGCTTCTCAGCAAAAAGCTTTGAGTTTCTACTTTCTAAAATATGTTAATTTGGGGGGATTTTGTTCTATCTCGACATTTCAGGGCCTTTTAAACTCTGATAGGTAGTAAGGAAGTAAAATTAGCAATTTACGCCCTTGGAAAACCTGAAGGCAGTGATACACAGCTAGGCTCCCAAAAAGTCTCACACATGTGGTATCCCTGTACTTTGGTGAAGCAGCAGAATGTATTTTGGGGTGTAATTCCACATATACCTATGGTATGTGTAAGCAATATATCATTTATTGACAACTTTGTGAAAAAACAAAACAAAACAAAAAACAAAAAAAAAACAATTGTTATTTTCCCAAAACTTGTGGCAAAATATAAAATATTTCATGGACTTAACATTAGGGATGATCGAACTTTTCAAAAGTTCGGTTCGACCAGAACACCCGAACTCCCCAAAAGTTCGGCACCGGATTTCAGAACCCCATTGAAATCAATGGGACCCGAACTTCTGTAATCAAAAAACACAATTTTGAAGCCCTAAAACCCAATAAATGCCCCTAAAAAGTGCCTAGGGTTCTAGGTCATGCCCCAGGGACTATTAATCACACAAAAAAAGTTCTTAAAAATTGTCATTTTTGATAGAGAGACAATTATTGAAAAAATTATTGAAAAAAAAGATGAGATTTCTTTGGATTTAGTGTCTGGGGGGTCTAAAAATTGTACCTGTGAAGTTTCAGCTCTGTAGCATGTCTCCGCTATTTTCACACCTTGCCGGTTTTGTAGCAAGCGTTTTTTTGGGCATTTTTTGGGGGTTATTGGAGGCAGGCATAACATCAGAACTTCTGTGTAGGGGTATATATACACACACACTTATATGTATATATACACATACACATATATAGGTGTGAAAGTAGCAGAACACTATACTTGCGCTAATGAAATAATTAACAGGCATACAGTATGTCTCCGCTCCTATCACACCTATATATGTGTATGTGTATATATACATATAAGTGTGTGTGTATATATACCCCTATACAGAAGTTCAGATGTTTTGCCTGCCTCCAAAGACCCCCCAAAAAATGCCCAAAACAACGCCTGCAATAACACACCTGGGCATATTTTTTTGGCGCAGGCGTTTTTTTTGGCATTTTTTTGGGGTATTTGGAGGCAGGCAAAACATCTGAACTTCTGTTTAGGGGTGTAACGGATCCTATAGTCTCTATGTGAGAGATCCGTGCAGCTTCTCCCGAAATCCCAGTGACAATACCATCAAGAAGTGAAAATAGCTCCCAATTCCCCCACACATGCGTCCAGACTTCATAATGGGATAAAACAAACTGTTTATTAAAAAGACACACACTCAATTTATACACACATGAGCCCATCCCCCTCCTCATCAAATTACTACACACAGGTCAGGGATTGAATGACCACACCAATGTGAGTTCATTAGCATTTCTAAGGAATCAAGATCACAAGCAGCATTCTTAACAGATGCCAATGGCTCAATCAACCTGAGCCAATTAACTTGCAGATGGCCGTACTCAAGCTCATGAAAGACAGAGGGTTGAACTTATGACATTAGTATCTGTACACATCTTAGCATAGCTTAATTATTTAGTAGTTACAGACTTTATGGCAACTGGCCACAGGTCTCACAGAGCAACTTGGAGAGACATTGTTGAAAACTAACCCTCTCCCTTACAGGCAAAACTCAGATTTTGTCACATAGCTCCCCCTTAGTTCCATGGGACGGCATACCAGCCTAGACCCTAACGGGTCGGCTTGGGGATGTCCGGTTAGTAGAATCTATTTCTCTAGTTCTGTCTGCCGGGATAACCCATCAGCATTGGCGTTCTGCTTCCCTGGCCGATATTGTATGGTGAAGTTGTAGGGCTGCAGTGCCAAGCTCCATCTCAACAGTCTGGGGTTATCTCCGGCTACTCGGTTGGGCCAAATAAGTGGGTTATGATCTGTCATTACTGTAAAGGAATGTCCATACAAATACGGCTGCAGTTTCTTGAGCGCCCAAACTAGGGCCAAACACTTTTCAACAGTGGCATAACTGACCTCCCTGGGTAGAAGTTTTCTGCTCAGATATGCCACCAGAGGCTCCATGCCATCCTCCCCAACCTGGCTTAAACAGCTCCCAGTCCAAACATTGAGTCATCTGGGTATCTGGAGAGGGTGAGGCATTCATAGCTTGTTCCTGCTGTCTGGTAGTGACTGGGAGTGCTCCTTCCGAAGTCGGGGTTATAAATTGTGAGGTTAAACACCCCAAGTCATTCCCCAACAAGACCTCAGCTGGTAAATCTGGCATGATGCCCACTTCCACTGACTTAGCCCCGGTGCCCTAAACAATATGCACCCTGGCGGAGGGTAGCTTGTGGATGGCTCCCCCTGCCACCCTTACAGCCACAGCACGCCCAGTGTGCTGTGAGGGTTTAACCCTGTGCGGTTGTACCAGGGTTATGGTGGCTCCAGTGTCTCTCAGTCCCCTGGCTTCTTGTCCATTTAGTCTCACCGTCTGTCTGTGGTGAGCCCTGTTGTCCTCAGCTGCTTGCACTGGGTTAGCTTTGTGAAGGGTACCCAATTGCTCCTCAGTGGGTTCAAACCTGGGTACAACTGGGGAAACCTCTGCGGGATGGTGGGGGACCATTTTCTGTGCTGAAGGGGGTGACCCTGGTCGGATCCATGCAGCTTGGTTCCTACTCTGGGTACAGTTCCGTTGATAGTGCCCAAACTGCTTGCACCTGTGGCACTGTACCCCACTGTGGGACAGGTATCTTGGTGTCTGCCTGTGGGTGTGGTAGTAGTGAACTGCTGCTTGCGCTGGGGAAGGTGGCCCTGTTCTAATCCATGAAGTGTGGTTCCGTTTCTGAGTGCAGTCTCTCTGATAGTGCCCAAATTTCTTGCACAAATTGCACTGCACTCCATTGTGCCTATGGTATCGATTTGCCGGGGCATTAGGGATTAATCCTGATTGTTGTGGTGCTGGTGCTTGAGGATAGTACTGGGGACATAATCCTGATGATCCTCTGTGAAGGTCGACCCGCCTGCTCTCATAGAATTCATCCGCCAGCCTGGCTGCCTCCTCCACTGTCTGAGGTTTCCTGTCTTTGACCCAGTTTCTGACATCTGCTGGAGTGTAGTCGAAGAATTGTTCCAGCAATAGCAAATGTATGGCATCCGCTAATGTAGTCGCCTAGCATCCCTGCATCCAATTGCTGGCAGCGCGGTGCATGCGGAATGCCCACTCTGTATATGACTCTTTGCCCTGTCTCCTGAGGGCCGGAATTTTCTTCTGTGTGCCTCTGGTGTAACAGCATAACGAGCCAACAAAATTTCTTTTACTTTGTCATAATTCTGAATGTCCTCATCAGGCACTGCTCTAAAGGCTTCTGCTGCTCTGCCTGATAACTTGCTGCTCAATATCGCAGCCCAGTTAGCTCTTTCCAGGTCCTCTAATACACACTGTCTCTCAAAGTCTTGCAAATAATTATCAATATCCATCTCACCCTCTGTGAAGCTTTTAAATGCAGCATAGTTAATCTTACGCGGCCGTCCTATTGTAGATCCAGGTAGTGACAACATATCCCCTTGTAGTGATCTGGCTCTGGCCTCCCGAGCTTCCCGGATACTCTGTGCTTCCGTACCTTGTGCCATGATTTGCACCACAATTTCTTGTGAGGGGTTAGGTCCCAACATACTTAGTCTCCATCTTACATCCCTTTGGAACTCTGTTTCCTCTGTGTTTGCCATTTGCAGGTTGCTGGTTCGGTCGCTCTCCAGTAGTTCGGCTATTATCGTGGCTTTTGGCTTGTTTCTCGCCCATAAGCCTCGAGCTTCCAGCAGTTCCTTAAGCGTCGTTCGTTTCAGCCGTTCGTATATATGCGCCATTTACCACCTCTTTCAGTTCAGGATATCCATTCGGGAGAAAAATCCCACCGCTTGCCACCAGTGTAACGGATCCTATAGTCTCTATGAGAGAGATCCGTGCAGCTTCTCCCGAAATCCCAGTGACAATACCATCAAGAAGTGAAAATAGCTCCCCATTCCCCCACACATGAGTCCAGACTTCATGATGGGATAAAACAAACTGTTTATTAAAAAGACACACACTCAATTTATACACACATGAGCCCATCCCCCTCCTCATTAAATTACTACACACAGGTCAGGGATTGAATGACCACACCAATGTGAGTTCATTAGCATTTCTAAGGAATGACGATCACAAGCAGCATTCTTAACAGATGACAATGGCTCAATCAACCTGAGCCAATTAACTTGCAGACGGCCGTACTCAAGCTCATGAAAGACAGAGGGTTGAACTGATGACATTAGTATCTGTACACATCTTAGCATAGCTTTAATTATTTAGTAGTTAAAGACTTTATGGCAACTGGCCACAGGTCTCACAGAGCAACTTGGAGAGACATTGTTGAAAACTAACCCTCTTCCTT
The DNA here is from genome assembly GCF_965119305.1 of Pelophylax lessonae. Classification (NCBI taxonomy): domain Eukaryota; kingdom Metazoa; phylum Chordata; class Amphibia; order Anura; family Ranidae; genus Pelophylax; species Pelophylax lessonae. The sequence goes on from NC_138769.1 coordinate 402,259,371, forward strand.
ACAGGCAAAACTCAGATTTTGTCACAAGGGGTATATATACACACACACACTTATATGTATATATACACATACACATATATAGGAGGTGTTACAGGAGCGGAGCCCTATGCCTGTTAATTATTTCATTAGCGTAAGCATAGTGTTCTGCTACTTTCACACCTATGTATGTGTAGGTGTATATATACATACATGTGTGTGTATATATACCCCTATACAGAGGATCAGATGTCATGCCTGCCTCCAAAGACCCCAAAAAAATGCCCCAAAAAAAAACTCCTGCAATAACACACCTGGGCGGTTTTTTTTTGGCGCATTTTTTTGGGATCTTTGGAGGCAGGCAAAACTTCTGAACTTCTGTATAGGGGTATATATACACACACTTATATGTATATATACACATACACACATATAGGTGTGATAGGAGCGGAGACATATGCCTGTTAATTATTTCATTAGCGCAAGCATAGTGTTCTGCTACTTTCACACCTATGTATGTGTAGGTGTATATATACATACATGTGTGTGTATATATATACCCCTATACAGAAGTTCAGATGTCATGCCTGACTCCAAACATGTCCTCAAAAAAGCCCTATAAATGCCAGTAGCAAAAAGCAGGCTGACCGGCGAGAAGCCATATCGCTGTTCTATAAGTGACCTAAGAGAAACAATCTTTTCTCTATAGCGGTCACCCTGACATGGAAGGGTTTGGTCACCCTGCCATAGCAGTCAGAGTCAGTTAACCCTACACTACACTATGGCCACCCTGGCACTTAACACTTTCCCTACAGAAACTAGATTATTAAAGCTAACTAAAGTGGAAAATAGCACCCTAACTACACTAGATATCCCTTTCCTCACACTAAAAATTGCTAAATGACACTTTGAAGCAGAAGTAACAGAACTGCTTCCACTCTCTTCCACAGCCCTGTATTACAATGCTAGGAATTTGGCCGGGCTATCTTATATACTGGGGGGCGTATTCACTAATGATTGGCCTCTGGACCCCCTAGTCCCTCCAATCAGCATTCTCCTGCCCCCTCAATTGGCTTTTACTGATGGTTCTGGTCCAATCACGGGCTTTTAAAGCCCATTTCCTGTCCCATTGCATTTTGGTCGGTTCTGGTTGCCGAATTCTGAACTCTTTCAGCAAAAAGTTCGGAATTCGGCCGAATTTCGAACACCCAATGTTCGGGTCGAACCGTCCCTACTTAACATCCCTACTTAACATGCCTCTCAGCAAATAGCTTGGGGTGTCTACTTTCTAAAAAGTGGTAATTTTGGGGGGTGTTTAATCTATCCTGGCATTTTATGCCCAATATTAGAAGCGTCACGCATCCTCCACTCTTCTAAGCACTTGAAGACCAAGCCTTTTCTGACACTTTTTGTTTACATGAAGAAAAAAAAAATTACTAGAAAATTGCTTTGACTCCCAAACATTATATATATATATTTTTAAGGCAGAAGCCCTAAAGAACAAAATGGTGGGTATTACAATTTTTTTTTTGTCGCATGGTATTTGCGCAGATATTTTCTAAATGCAATCTTTTGGGCAAAAAACACTTTCTTTCAATTTAATGCACAAATACACTATATATTGCCCTGCCCAATTGTTTGGTAAAATATAAAATATGATCTTATGCCAAGTACATAGATACCAAACATGACATGCTTTAAAATTGCACACACCTGTGCAGCAGCGACAAACTACGTACATTTTAAAAGCCTTTTTAGGTTATCACTTTAGATTTACAGAGGAGGTCCACTGCAAGAATTACTGACCTTGATCTGACATTCGGGGCGATACCTCACATGCATGGTGCAATTTCTGTTTACATATGAAACCAGACCGATGCTTGCGTTCGATTTTGTGCACAAACACGTGGGGGACAGAGGTGCTTGAATTTTTTTTATTATTATTTATTTTCCTTTTTTGGTTTACTTTAACACCTTCCCTTTCATTTTTTTTTAAATCATTTTTATTGTTATCACAGGGAATTTAAATATCCCCTATAATAGCAATAAGTAGTGACAGGTACTCTTTTTTGAGAAAATTGGGGTCTATTAGACTCTAGATCTCTCCTCTGCCTTTAAAGCATTTGACCACACCAAGATTGGTGTGATAAGATGCTTTCCCAATTTTCCAATGGCACTGTTTATATCTGGCGAAACTGAAGTCATGAAATGCTCATAGCTTCCGGTATCTTAAGCTATAGAGATGATTGGAGCCATTCTGGTCTCCAATCAACTCTATGATCAGCTGTCAGAACTACCGGCTGCAGTCTCGGGTTACCCGGTGGGACAGCAGAGCCCGAGAAAACTGTGGAAGGCGGCGGGAGGGGGAGGTCCCCTCCCACTGCTTGTAAAAGCAGTCTAGCTGCTAATTAGCCACTAGGATTGCTTTTACAGGAAATCTGCCTGCTGGCTGTAAAAAACAATACCAAGATGATGCCTAAATCAGCAGGCATCATCCTGGTATGACCACTCAAAGTCCAGCAGCTTACCAGTACATTGCTGGTCCTTGTTGGGCATATATTGAAAGGTTCTTTTTTTTATGCAGCCTAGCCTAGAACCTAACAGATTCCACTATTCACATTGATTGATGTGGATGAAGAAATCTCTAACAGAAAGTGGGGTATGCCCACCATTGGACCTCCCAGCATTGACCCACTTCTAATGATGGGCATTCTAATGATGGGCCTTCAGCCCAGAAAAAAAAGAACATGGCAAATTCCTCTATTTGCATTGATCAATGTGGATGAAGAAATCTCTGCCAAGAAAAGTGTTAAAAAATATATGACGAAGCATAGGGGAGATCCACCCTCTGTGTCCACCCATTCTCTATGCTTCGCCATATATGACCTTTTTTTTAACTGCGGTGGTGAAATCACCTCCAGTGCTGCAATCGTTGATTTACATATATGCTGAGAGTAAACACTGTCAGAATAAACAAATCAGTGCTGCAGCTGATGGGCGTACCTGCAAAGCAAACAATGGTAAACAATAAAGCACAGCAACAATAAAACATTACATTCTAATAGCTTACAGTACAGTAAAACAGTAGAATGGCGGTATCTCCAAAGCAAACTATGGTTAACAATGAACAACAGCAACAATAAAACATTACAGTATAGCAGTATATTATAAAGTACAATAAAACAGTAAGAACAGAAAATTAACTCAATAAAACTACAACTATTTGGGACTTTTTTATTTTTTTAAATGTTTTTTTTTTTACTTTTTGTAACTTTTTTGTAACTACAAAAAAACTTGAAACGTTCTAGGCTAGGGTCTCTCAAAATGTGTTAGCTATCTAACATCTTTTGAGACCCTGTGTGAAAGTGTTCCCTAGACTGTGCCGTGCTGTACCTTATACTAATACTAATAGTGTGTGGTAGTGATGGAAACAGTCGACGGATGCAGAGACCATGTTGGCCAGGACAGGAGGGACAAAAAAAAAGTGGGTGTCACGCTTATATCCCCGTTTTCTACAGACACAACATCCTCTTTGGGGTGCTCTTTGGGTAAGGGTACCAGGGAGGACATCCGGAAAATGTCTCTCATGCAGCCGGCTTACTGCATCTGGATTGTGAATTTGGGCCACAGCACCTTCTGAATACAGAAGGGCTGTGAAGATCTCTTCCTGGAATTTTAGGAAGGATACACTTCTTCCTGACGCTTTGTATAACACATAAGCAATCAGCAGAGCCAATTGGAATAAGTATACAGACACTTTCTTGTACCAGTGTCTGCCCTATGAGCAATTAAGTTTGACGACATCATCTGGTCGTTAAAGTCCACCCCTCTCATGTTAAGGTTGTATTCATGGACACAGAGGGGCTCCTCAACAACACTAGTTGCCATTGCAATTTGGACTATCATATCTGCATGAATGGAGGACAGAACTAAAACATTCCGTGTGTCCACTTCACTTCCCTACAGAACCAAAGTCACTGCTGAAAACAAATATCATCCATGCATAAACAGTGCAAAAAGCACAGCAAATTAGTTGCTGTGTATGTAAGATTCAGCAAACATACTCACTGTATGTATCTAACCAAATAAAATGCAATAGGCACCATCGAGTCAAAGTTGGTGCTGCCACCTATAACCCATTCCTGCATAATCCCCCCAGACAAACGACAACCTGTTTTGAACCGACTGTGTCTTTGTCAAGTAAGCAATATAAATATCTGTCATATATGTCATTATGTTTTTAAAATATCTTCAAAATATCTAATCTGTAAGATTGCTACTTTGAGTCACATTAGACCTAATATGAAGCAGATCTACTAAAAAAAATAAAATAATAAAGAACACAATATTTGTAAAACAATAACAGCAACTTTTTCATGGTAACTGGGAGTGAAAAAAAAAATTAAAGCATTTTCTTAGATTCACAGCTGCAAAATTTGGTAACAAAACTATCAGATTTCAGAGAGCACTGTTGAATGTGGCTCTAGGACTAGCACTAGAAAGACTAAGGTTAGGTATATGATGCAAAACTACAGGCTGAACAAAATGCCACAGAATTAGTATAAAAAAATCAGGGGTAGCAGAAAGTGCTTATCAAGGTGCATGCTGTGGATGTGCCTGGTCTTTAGTAGAGCATATAATAATGCAAGTGTTTCTATGAAGCATGAAAAATTTCAATGCAGTCCTCAGGACTGCCTAGCTGGCGACAGGTTACAGTATAGATACGCCAAGCAGCAGACAGAAGAGAAGATCAAGAAATCAAGCAAAGATGTAAACAGGCAGAAGAGTTAAATGGAGATTGGAGATACTGAAGGAAGACAGTCAAAAATGATAACAGACTGATCAAAGAGTGCAAGCCAAAGACAAGAGATATCAGACTGATTGCACAATAAAATTAGTGAAAATAGGCAGGATGCACAGTAAAGAGTAGAAATTGAAGATAACAACAATGAAGTAATGCAGGACAAAGAATCATACCTGAAGAAAATGACAAAGGACACCATTTAAGCAAACTCACTAGGCAGTGAAGACTAAACAGTTGTGACAAGTAGGAAATAAGAATACAGAATTCAGGACTATACTATATCAGGACTGTAAAAATGAAAAAACAAAAAAACAAAAACAAACCTGTCAGTGTAAACCTGTCTGGACTAACCTGGAATAAGTATGAGGATTGGTAGAAAAATCTTAGAAGACTTTATATGCATGCTGGTTCTGGATCAGTTATTATAAGCAGAGGATAACATTTCTGCATTGATTCTTCTGGGATTACTTGAATGCAGCACAGAAACCATCATATGGCTTCTTTAAGTGTTCAATGGGGTTGACTAAAATAATAGAGGCTGTTCATCTATCAAAGTGTACATTTTCTTTTCCATTTATACAGTTTTTATTGTTGCTTTCAAAAATAAAACTTAACAGCGGTAGTGTTGGCGCAGGGGCTGTATACGGTAAGTAAAATGATGAACACATTGGTAAAATATAAATTATTATTGTTGCCTTATGAGGAGTTTATGTGTAATCTCCATTAGTGACTGTATATAGATGGGTATAAATATATATGTACGAGATATTGAGTTTTGATTTCAAATACCTAGTTGATATATGATTGTAGAAGGTTAAGTTGTGTGAACCAGTCTGACCAGTAGTATTAATCCAATTTAACAAGTCCGTTTGAAATGGCAGCCTACTATTTACATTTAAACGCATAAACGGATAAGTATGTTTGAAGTGCGGAGCTTTGGCTACCTGGGAGGGGTCTGCTATTTACATTGATAAACAAACTGTAGTACAACCCCATAATTATGTTCCTTTTCCCCCCAGACATTACGGGGCCAGAAAATAATTGAATTCTCCCTCCAACAGAGAGGAGGGGTTAGCAAGAGGCTGGGTTATGCTAAATATAGGGGATGGGGAAATTGTCCAGTTCTGAATGAGATACGCCCAAAAGGAGGAGAGGGTAAGACAGCTACACCAATCAGAATAGCCCAATGCAAGGCTGTGAGAGATAGGTCCATATTAGTTAAGGCGGGAAGGAGAAAAAATTCCTTTTTTTTTGCATTCAGCAGACTAGGATGAAACTCTCATGGGAATGGTAACTATGGAAAGTAGCTCCTGCACTTAAATGTATACATGTGTGTCATATTTGTTGTATAATATTTGGAGTATCATACTCTATATTTGTTCAGTTAACCTAGGAATATTTTCCATTTTGTATGTACGATAGATAAATTGTTGTAAAGTAATTTAGGCCTCCAGGTTATATACCAATAAAATTAATATTGCTGTTTTGAAGCTTTTACTCATGGTCTAAGAACTCTCATTTAACCCGAATATTGTCTGAGGTATCATAAAAATCATAGATTACGGGTAACATAATAAAATATAAGCAGGAGAAAGCTTGGAACAAATCTGGAAGAACATTGATTGTAAGTGTCTCAGGTAGGGTGACCTTGGCTGTGACACCTACTAAAATATATAGCACGGTTATCTCAAGGTTTGGAACTTTTTAGACTGTAATATGATAGAAGAATATGTGTTCACTTTTTAAAGTGAGTTTAGTAAATAAGCTGAAACTGTGTTTAGGTCAAAGAACCAATCCTGTGCTAGCAAAAATCTTGTTTTGTATTTTTAATTTTACTCACTCGTTATTTAAAACAAACACTCGTTCATCCTATTTTCTATGATTCACTTTACAAAGTGAGAATACACTTTGTGAAGTAAACATCTTCTACTCTTTTGTACATCAACCCCAACTGAATCCAACGTGAAAAAAAGCCTTCCAAGTTTTCACTCATTGCAGTTATAGTGCAAGTACCTTTACACTCGCCTGGGCCTATGATAACAACTGTCAAAGCATCGAGAAAGAAAAGGCAGCAGTAAGAGGTTTTATTTTCTAAGTTATTTAATAATGTGTTTTAACAAAGCTGAAATGCACTGGGAAAAGCAAAGCACAGAACTGGAAAGATTTTGTGTTGGCCCTTAATAATATGAAATTATTTTATTGGAGGAGTAAGAGGATTGCACGTAGTTGACATCAGATTGACATGTCTTTTCTATACCAAATGTTCCAGCTCTTATAATCTAAGCAGAGGACTTCCCTTTGCTTATTTAATAAGGCAAAATATTTTTTGTCTTGACAGACAGTAAATGTAGGCCAGAAGCCTAATGTTTCTTGAAAACTTGAGTGCAATATGTGGTAAAGTGATAAAAACAAGCCTTTTGCACTGACTTTGTAAAAAAAATGTGTACAAATTTAAAGCAGTCTATAATGCTACCACTAGTGCATTTTTCTTGGTATAACAAATAAACAAATAGTTGGATCTCATATAAGAAAATACCAAGAACAGACATTAATGTTCCAATTTTTTCAGCAAAACAAACTGACATTATCACAATGATGACCACTGAAAGATTGATAGAGCTATAGGAAATATCATCAGTTTAAAGGATATTTATGATTCAAAATAAAATTATATCTACTTTTTTTTTAAGGCTTCCATACAGTACAGATTTACATATAATATCAATGTCCTGAATGAAACTGCCTCTAAGTATAATAGTTTATATGATATGACATACAGAAAAATAGTTTGCAGAGAATACTTTTCCAGCATGTTGATTAATAAATACCTGCTATTTTCCATGGTTGTGTTTGTCAAACTGTGGTTAAACGGTATGAAAACGAATACTTTCTATGTTTGACTTGATATATTTTTCAGCAAGCAATATAGAAGTTTTACAATGGCTGTAGAATGAAACAGTCAGCTGTAAGATCATGCTAAGTATCATCATTCTTGATCATTTAAACTAAATTTGCAATTTGACTTCATGAAATTATATTCAATTTGTGTGAACCAACTAAAATATGGGTCGTAAATCATAATCAAACCTTAAACATTTAATAAACTGGCATTCTGTTCTAGAGATGGCTACATTTACAACTCAAAACAATATCAAGGAACACAAATTTAATGTAGAAGTTTCTTTCAAAATGAATTATTAAAATGTTTCTTTAATCCAAATTCACTCTTCTTAAATGCAGATTATAGAGTATATTTACATGAATAATACACTTTGCGTAATCTTGGCAGCTGCAGCAAAAACTACTCATTCAAAGAATTACACATGTGGGCTTATTGATAACAGCAGGGATGTGTAGTAGCCCACAGCAGGAGATTAAATGTTCACCTTTCATCATGGTAGGATAGTAAGAACAATAGGAGATGATTGCTGCTTTATTATTATAGGCTACTGCACTTTGTGCATTATTTTTTTCTGATGAGTTCAGAGCTAATAGACTTTATAAAGAAAATGCAGCAATCAAACCCTAAAGCTTAACTCTGCTAAGCACATAAATACACAGTGGAAATGTATATTTGTTAAGGGTTTTATCTACCAAAATATTTGTAATTTTGTTTTATTCTCCTTTGTTTTTCAGGCACTCCCTGACATACTGGATAGGCAGGGAAGAAGCCTCATAATTCTCTTTTACTGGTAAGCAGCACAGCTTGGTCACCACTCTACCCACAGCCTACTGATTGGATAATAAGGCCCCTTTCACACAGGCGGACCGTTCAGATCCGCCTGTGCGTTTTTTTGGCGGATCTGAACGGTCCCCCCATGCATTCCTATGGGGCATCGGATGTCAGCGGAGACATGTCCGCTGACATCCGACCCGATCCGATCCGTCAAATCTGGACGGATGGAAACCCTATTTTCCATCCGTCCAGCGGATCGGATCGGATGGGATCGGGTGAGAACAGACTGAAGGTCCGTTGACATCCGATTTCCCCCATAGAGATGCATGGGGAACTGTCAGCTGTGTCTCCGCACACAGCGCGGAGACACAGCTGTCCTCCTGCTGCTCAGCGGGGGATCGGCGGCTCGATCCCCCGCTGAGAAAAACGGACTCCGTCCAACGGACGGAGTGTGTGAAAGGAGCCTAAAGGAGAAGCAGCACACTGATAAGGTCATCACAGTCCTTACCTCTCCAGTAGACACACTAATTCTGGCCTATCTGTTCTCAGTATCAGCGTACAGGGAGCACTGAAAATACAGCACTTATACTAGCAGTATTGAATGTTATAACTCATAAACTATAACTGAAATATTTTTTTTTCTTGAAAAACTAGCTAACAGTTTTTCAAAACATTGTTAATCAATACATAACTTGACTAAACAATCATTTTTTTTTTATTTTTCTTGGAGTCTAACCCTGTACAGCAGTATTCAGAATTTTAATACAATAAATAAAATACATTTTCTTGTAGCCCAGCCTAAATTGTCCTCTGCTTAACTATACTAAAATGGTAAATTTTAAGCTGATTTGAAAATTTCCTTAGTCATATATACGGGCATCAAAACATAAGTCAATACACCTATGTATAATAAAAAAAATATCAATTAATAAAATATAATATTATGGGTAGAAAGTTCTCTTGTTCACGCATTTATTCAAGATAAATGCATAACTGGGCAAAAGGGTAACTTTGTAGATTTTTCTTGGAGCTCTATACTAACAGTATTTAGCATATTTTATAAATAGATAAAGAGTCTAGCCTTAACCACTTAAGCCCCGGAAGATTTTACCCCCTTCCTGACCAGGGCATATTTTGCGATTCGGCACTGCGTGAATTTAACGGACAATTGCGCGGTCGTGCGATGCTGTACCTTTTTTCCCCACAAACAGAGCTTTCTTTTGGTGGTATTTGATCACCTGTGCGATTTTTTGATCAAGCGCTATAAACAAAAAAAGAGCGACAATTTTGCAAAAAATAACAATATTTTTCACATTTTTTTATATGAAATTCCCCCCCCCCCAAAAAAAAATGTAAAAATCTAAATTTTTTAACATTTTAGGTCAATTTGTTTTCTGCTACATATGTTTGGTAAAAAAAAGCGCAAAAAGCGTATTTTGATTGGTTTGCGCAAAAGTTATTGTGTTTACTAACTAAGGGAAAGATTTTTGTAATTTTTATTGTTTTTTTTTTAACGAGTAATGGCGGCGATCTGCGATTTTTTTTGCGGGACTGCGACATTGCGGCGGACAGATCAGACCCTTGACTGACATTTTTGACACTTTTGGGGGTACCAGTGACATTACTACAGTAATCAGTGCTATACATATGCACTGTTACTGTAAAAATGACACTGGGAAGGAAGGGGTTAACTTTATTGGAGAGGGAGGGGTTAAGTATGTCCCTAGGGACATGCTTCTAACTGTGATTGGATGTGGCTGTGTGTGTAACAGCACAGATCAACGGTCCTACATAGCAGGACTGTATGATCTGTGCTTTTACACAGGGAAGAATGACAGGCGGCTTTACATTAGCCGCCTGCCTTTCTCCCTCTCCACTCGACAATCGCAAGTGACCGGCGGACATCGGGCCCGCCGGTCACACACACGGGCTTCTTAGGGTGCGAGCGGGGCGGGAGTGCGCCACGGGCGGCGCACGCTTGCCCCCTATTGGCTCCCAGGCTAGTGATGTACCGGTACGTCACTTTGCCTGGGAGGGGCTGACCGCCACCGTATATAGTCGGGCGGCAGTCGGCAAGTGGTTAATTTCTAAAACTATAATAAAATGATAAGCAATAGGCAAACCTGGAATTTTCCTTACTCTGTCAGTTATAGAAACGTCATAACATAAGGTATAAACCTACATATAATGTACATACTATCAATATATAATAAAAAGTCATTTTATCCAGGTACATACTCAAGATAAAACACTAGACATATAGGGGCTAATTTACTAACACTGGAGAGTGCCAAATCCGGTGCAGATGTGCATTGTAGCTAATTAGCTTCTAACTTTACCTTGTTCAATTAAGCTTTGACAAACAAACCTGAAAGTTGATTGGTTTCTATGCAGAGCTGCACCAGATTTTGCACTCTCTAATTTTAGTAAATCAACCCCATAGTCTAGACTTTTCTGTATGCTCTGTGGATTGTAATGCCAAATAGAGCACCTAAATATGTTTTTGAGGACACCAGGTTCATATAAATTATTAAATTGACATGGTGTCTCAACCCAATGACAAATTTACTGCTGCAGTCCCTAGAAAACAGTGCATTGTCACAACATAGCATAACGACATATACATTACAAAGGGTCGCCAGATAAAAAAGTTTGAGCAACTGTGACCTAAAGTATTCAAAGACATGAATATAAAGCTTATTCCTTTAACCATCAATGACCTACAGTGCAGAAGTAGGTCATATTTCTAATTTCCTTGTTCTTACACAAGCTGGTGTAAGAAATCTTCAGGCCCATTACACTGACAGCAAATCCTTAGTGGTAAATGACCTACACAAATCAAGGTGTGCAGATATGAATGTACATTTGGTATTACAAAACTCCTATTTTTTTCTATTATCTGTATTCTTGAAGAAAACATGACTTATTCTCACGTTCATTCTTTATGAAAATCTGTGTATGAGGATGGACATTAAAGAAAATATTATTAAGAGCTATTTGTCGTAATGCTTGGGGGGTTTATTTGATATTCCAGGGTGTGTCTTGAAGTATAAATGACAAGTAGACTATAATTGTATATACGATTTAAATGGGCCAATCTATAGCTTAGTTTTTAGCAGCCAGAAATTTTTACTTATCAACTCATATGTAAAGACATTCAACAACTCAGACTTGTGTTTAATGTATGTAACTATACAGGTGTACATAGATGTAAATGTAAAAATGTTCACAAACAGGCCATTGGCCAACAATATTCGGTAGATAAATTAGCCACATGGAACATTCATGCAAGACTATGTAAAAGCAATTTTCTTGTGAAAAAAAAAAGCCTGTAATATTACAATTGTTAATTTATCTCTCTCTGATATTAGACATGTTAATTTATCTACCCATGCCTTGGGCACTTGCAATTTGGAAGATATATGGGAGGTTACTGCATATACTGTCAGAACTATATAATAAATAACCTTGTTCTCATCTGTATTGTTAATGACTGTAAGATTAGTACATTAGGAAGAAAAAATTGAATTGCACATTAAAAATGCAGTTTTCAAATGTATGAAATTAGCAAATTCAATAATCTATGAAAATAAAAGCTAAAAGTAAAAATATAAATGTATTGCACCAGTTTCATATTCCCCTTTATATAATCTGATGTTGCACAAGGTTACAATTTTTTTTATAGTATTCAAGGTAAAAATCTGGAACAAAAAATAGGGTAGAATATAAAGATGTCTTTCCACATTATTGCTGCTGTATGGAAGAGCCCTGGGGCCATCATACAAAAAAATGTCAAAGATTTCTGAGTTTGAAAACATTTGTTTATTTTTTTACAGAATTCTGAGTTTGAAAGTCAGAATTATGAGATTAAAAGTCAGAATTCTGACTTTGCAAGTCAGAATTCTGAGATTACAAGTTTGAACCGTGCTAAAATTTAATAAACACAATTCTGAGATTAAAAGTCAGAATTCTGAGTTTGAAACTCAGAATTCTGAGTTTAAAAGTCAGAATTCTGAGATTAAAAGTCAGAATTCTGAGTTTAAAAGTCAGAATTCTGAGATTAAAAGTCATGAGCTACAGATGTGCCCTGGGAGGAGGGCGAAAGGTGTCTAGCTATTGGCTGAAGTGTCCCGCATCACGACGACATCACATCCGGCCGGTGAAGTGTACGGTGCAAGAGCAGCTAACCCCCGAGCCGTCTCTTGCTTATTTTAAACTCATGTTTGTAATTAGGTTTCTGCTTATTTAAATAAAAAAATACCTATACGTACTTTACCATGGTTGGCTTTGTATTTCTATGAGGACACCCTGGATCCATACATTATTGGCACTAAGGATTTCTATCCTAAGCTGATATCTCAACGCTGCTCCTACCAGGATTTGTGGTCATACACCAGAAGATCACACAATTCAACGCCCGATTTCCATCTGCCTGTGGTGAGTAGAGAATCATAGGGGGAGCACCAGCACTTTTGTTTCAAGCAATTGGAGCACCATAGCACTTGGATATATGCACTGAAGGACTATTTATTAATTAATTTTTTTGCACATATTTATTAATTGAAGCACCACAGCACTTGGATATTTGCACTGAAGGACTATTAATTTATGTATTGAAAGATTATTGATTTATTTATTTTTTTAATTTTAAGCATATCTGCAATGCACAAAGGTTTTATTGATGTGATTTATTGATAATTTTGCACATTTATTTATTATACAGTTGCGTTTATTATTAATTTGAAAATTGTCACATAAGTTAGCAGCGCTGATCATTTTTGGTTCTTATAGAAAATACATTGTGGCGATAAAGGAAATGTATCTACCATCAATGTGATTAATAATTAACAAAAATACTTTTATGGTTTTTACTTTTAGAAAGTAACACATTTTGTAACAAACATTTTAAAGCCAACTGTAAAGACTAAGCCATCCCGGAATAACATTTCAAGTATTCCAACGTGACCAATTAATTATTTAGCTACGTTTCCCTCTTTATATGCTATGATTTTTTCGTATTCAGCTATTACATTACCCTGTCTTACGATTTCTCTGATACTGGGTATTTCATTGGTTTTCCATTTATAAATTATTGCTGAAGGAGCAGCTAATATTATCTGCATGACTATTGATCTTACCGAGGCATGTAAGGCTGACATATTAATATTTAGTATCGCTTGTTCGATATTTGGTTTAGATATGATCCCAGTCACTTTTGAAATTAGTTTGAAAAGCTGTACCCAGAAGCTGTGGAGATGTAGGCAAGACCACACCATAGGTGTTAGTGCTCCTACCTGACCGCATCCCTTCCAGCAGAGATTTGAGTTAGGCCTCAATCACACAGGGTGCAAAGTCCGTTCTGACGCCAGGAAAAAGAAGCTGTAAAAACTTGCTTTTAGAAGTGTTCTGTATCGGAGTTAATGCACATTTTAGTCACGTTTACAGTAAAGGGCACTGGGGGGCAAACTAATGTGAATTCAACCCCGAGCCACACTCGGGAATACCGCTAGAAAGGTTAAGAGTGCTATAGATCAAGGTGATACCTTTCAATTTAGGGTTCTGCGAATGCAAAAATTTCCAAAACTCCTCTGGTATTATAGGCTTTGACATAAAAAGACGATACGAATGTATGGGAAGAGTTCATTCTTTGATAATTTTAATCTGAGGTGTAAGTCATTGAATGACATCATCTTATGATGTGAGAATATATCTTGTAAATTATGAATTCCCTTATTTAGCCAAGGGCTCAGAGAAATGTCTGGAATGATGCAGTAAAGGGATTCAAAAGGTATAGGGATGTCAGACCAAGTGAGGCCATCCATCTTTTGTAGTTGTGATCAGGCCCATAATGTACCTTGTATGGTAGGATGATCAATAGTTTTCCCTTTAAATTGGGGAGTATTGGCAATCAGAAGTGACAAAGAAGATTTATTATTCATCCATGTCAGGTAACTTTGTTTTGTAAGGAACTTTTTAAGGACTCATCAATAGCTATGCTTAAGATATTGGACTTTGAATTTACAGCATGCCCCTTTACTGAAAAGTTGGAGTTCCTCATGTACTATTGGTAGGGAGAGGACTGGGTCAGCGAGAGATAAATATACATCATCTTCAAACAGTGGTAATTTTGAGATGTAATATCCCGTATGTTTGGATTTGTTCAGATTTTTTCTGCTAAGGGTTCAATTATTAGGGATATTTAAACATTTTTGGAAAATAAGCCTTCTGTAAATATGTTTGCTGAGGGTTAGGAGTATAAGGCTGCTATAGCAGATTGTTTTGGTCCCTGTATTTGGAATTTTTCTAGTACTTTATAAAGGTAGCCCCAATTGTACTCAGTCAAAGGCTTCTCTACATCCAACACCAGGAGCAGAGAAGGCTCTTTAAACTTTTCCATTAAGTACAAGAGATTAATCATTCTCATGGTTGTATCTGGTGCTTCATGACCAGAAACAAAACTTGTTTTTTTTTTTTATTAGATCTGGTAGAACCTCAGCCAGTCTATTAGCCAACAATTTTGCATAGATTTTCACATCTACGCTTAGCAGAGAGATTGGTCTGGAGTTCTGTGGTACATCTGGTTCCCTACCCAGTTTAGGCAGGGTGATTAAAGTGGCTGTTAACATAACATTTTAGGAGGAAAATTGGCTTTAGACATAGCGGTGTTAAAGACCTGTACCATATGGGAAGATAGAATAGAACCAAAGATTTGGTAGTATTCTGATGAGTAATCTCTGGGTCCTGGGGACTTTTTTTTTGGAAGAATTTTGATAAACTTTTCAATTTCTGGGATTGTAACAGGTTAGTTCAGGCGGGTTAAGTCTGACTGCTGGAGTTTGGGTAGGGAAACTGATGCTAAAAAAGAAGAAATCCTTTCTTCTGAGGGATGTGGAGTGTTGGTAGTTGTAAAGCACCTCATAGTATTCACTGAACGCATCAGCTATTTCCATCGGGTTGAAAACTCCAGTATCTGTTTGGGGGTTTTGTATGCGGGTAATTTTTTGTTTACTGGTTTTCTCCTTCAGCTGGTTGGCCAGTAGTTTCCCTGCTCTATTTCAGTATCTATATGAATTTGCTTTTAATGATCGTATCGATTTATTATGTTGGGACAATAAAAGGGACCTTGGGTCCTGTCTTGCTTGGAATGATTGTTCACGAATAGGTTGATCCGTGGATATTTTATTAGTGTCTTGAAGGTGTTTTATGGAATCTATAAGGTTGTTAATAGTGTTGAGCGAACACGGACTGTATTATTCGTGTTCGTACCGAATAATTGGATTTTTGTTACCCGAACACGGACCCGAAAACTTTACTGTATGTTCGGGTTTAAAATCCGTGTTCGGTCATTTTACTTCCTGTTTTGTATGTAATGGCGTGCTTTTAATGTCCGGCTTTCAACAGCCAATCAACAAGCGTTTAACTGGTGTGCCTTAAGCCATCCCAGCCATGCCTACTAATGTATTAGTAGCTGTGATTGGCCATCTGAAGCATGTGACCATGTCTTTATAAGTTTGAGACCCAGCGCGCTGCGTCATTCTGCTGTAGTATTAGGGAGAGAGCACATATCATACGTGCTGGTTGCTGATTAGGGACAGACAGTGAAAAATTGTATTGTGTCCGAAAAGAATGCAGGGACCTGCATTTCCGAACTCCTCCTACTCCTCATCCTGCCTTTGGGGTACAAAAAATAGTAATCGGGGCCTAGTCTGGGTCTGTACGTGTGAGATAGATACACCTTTTGATATCATATTTTCTATTCCGCTATTCAATCTACACCCTTGGGGTAAAAATAATTAAATTGCGGCATAGACAGAATCGGTACGTGTGAGATACACCTTTCCAATTTTTGGGGCTCATCTTACACCGCCGAGGATTGCAGGGTGTTTCAGTTTGCCTCCTGCCTGTTCCGAACTCCTCCTACTCCTCATCCGGCCTTTGGGGTACAAAAAATAGTAATCGGGGCCTAGTCTGGGTCTGTACGTGTGAGATAGATACACCTTTTGATATCATATTTTCTATTCCGCTATTCAATCTACACCCTTGGGGTAAAAATAATTAAATTGCGGCATAGTCAGAATCGGTACGTGTGAGATACACCTTTCCAATTTTTGGGGCTCATCTTACACCGCCGAGGATTGCAGGGTGTTTCAGTTTGCCTGCTGCCTGTTCCGAACTCCTCCTACTCCTCATCCGGCCTTTGGGGTACAAAAAATAGTAATCGGGGCCTAGTCTGGGTCTGTACGTGTGAGATAGATACACCTTTTGATATCATATTTTCTATTCCGCTATTCAATCTACACCCTTGGGGTAAAAAGAATTAAATTGTGGCATAGTCAGTATCGGTACGTGTGAGATACACCTTCCAATCTTTTGGGGCACATCTTCCACCGCCGAGGATTGCAGGGTGCTTCAGTTTGCCTCCTGTTCCGAACTCCTCCTACTCCTCATCCTCATCCTGCCTTTAGGGTACAAAAAATTGTAATCGGGGCCTAGTCTGTGTTTGTACGTGTGAGATACACCGTTTTATAAAAAAATTTCTATTCCGCTATTCAATATACACCCTTTTTGAGCGTAAAAAATTAAATTACGGCATAGTCTGTATCCGTACATGTGAGATACACCTTTTTAAATTTGTTTGGCGCATCTCCTTCCACCGCCGAGGATTGCAGGGCACTTCAGTTAGCCTCCTGTTCCGAACTCCTCCTACTCATCATCCTCATCCTGCCTTTAGGGTACAAAAAATTGTAATCGGGGCCTAGTCTGTGTTTGTACGTGTGAGATACACCGTTTTATACATTTTTTTCTATTTCGCTATTCAATATACACCCTGTTTGAGTGTAAAAAATTAAATTACGGCATAGTCTGTATCGGTACATGTGAGATACACCTTTTTACATTTGTTTGGCGCATCTCCTTCCACCGCCGAGGATTGTAGGGCGCTTCAGTTTGCCTCCTGTTCCGAACTCCTCCTACTCCTCATCCTCATCCTGCCTTTAGGGTACAAAAAATTGTAATCGGGGCCTAGTCTGTGTTTGTACGTGTGAGATACACCGTTTTATAAAATTTTTCCTATTCCGCTATTCAATATACACCCTTTTGGAGTGTAAAAAATTAAATTACAGCATAGTCTGTATCGGTATGTGTGAGATACACCTTTTAGATTTGTTTGGCACATCTCCTTCCACCGCCAAGGATTGCAGGGCGCTTCAGTTTGCCTCCTGTTCCGAACTCCTCCTACTTCTCTTCCTCATCCTCCCTTTAGGGTACAAAAAATTGTAATCGGGGCCTAGTCTGTGTTTGTACGTGTGAGATAAACCATATTATATCCATTTTTCTATTCCGCTATTCAATATACACCCTTTTGGGGTGAAAAAAATTAAATTTGTGTCATACTTTGCATATTTGACTGTGAGATACACCCGTGCGATACTGTTGTTGTTTTGTTCCGCTATTCAATAAACACCTTTCTAGAGCAAGATCATAAATTACAGAAATATGAGGAGACCGTCAAATAGGGGCCGTGGCCTGGGTCATGGTGCTGCTGGTAGAGCTCCTGTTGCAAGGAGAGGATGTGGTCGATCTGTGCCAGCTACACGCACAAGTGAAACACCTTCCTCAAGTGTGAGTAGGCGACAGAACCTGCAGCAGTATTTGGTAGGGCATCATGCGCCTCTAGAAGTGATGAGGCCAGAAGAAGTACAGGCGATAGTAGATTGGGTTGCTGACAGTGCCTCCAGTTCCTTCACATTGTCTCCCACCCAGTCTACTGCAGAAAGGTCAGAGTTGGCACCTGCAGCCAATGTCCAACCGTCTTTCACCCCCTTGCAAATCAGGCAAGCAGTCTGAGCCCCAAGTCATGCAGCAGTCTCTTCTTCTTTTTGATGACTCTGTCAGCAGGGTTTCCCAGGGCCATCCACCTAGCCCTGCCCCAGAAGTGGAAGAGATTGAGTGCAGCGATGCCCAACCACTTATTTCTCAAGATGAGTACATGGAAGGACCATCGCAGCACGTCTCCGATGATGACGAAACGCAGGTGCCAACTGCTGCGGCACTCAGAATTGTGGAGACCGACAAGGAGGGCAGGGGTGAAGACTGGGTGGAAGATGATGTGGAGGACGATGAGGTCCTCGATCCCACATGGAATGAAGGTCATGCAGGTGACCTGAGTAGTTTGGAGGAAGAGGCGGTGGTCGCACAGAGCCACCAGCACAGCAGAAGAGGGAACAGGGTGCAGAAGCGGAGCGGCCGTGCCCTAGACACTACGCCTGCTACTGCCCAACGCAGCAAGGGACCGAGCGCACCAAAGCCAGCTCAAAGGAGTTCTCTAGCGTGGAAGTTCTTCAGAAAATGTGCTGATGACAGGACATGAGTGGTTTGCACCCTGTGCAATCAGAGCCTGAAGCGAGGCATAAACCTTCTCAACCTGAGCACAACCTGCATGATCAGGCATCTAAGTGCAAAGCACGAGCTGCAGTGGAGTAGACACCTTCAAAACCAAGAAAGGTCTCTGGCTCCTCCTGCTTCCTCTTCTGCTGCAGTCTCGGCCTCTCCATCCACCTCTGTAGCGATACCGGCACCTGCCACCCCGCAAACAAACCATCTGTCAGCAACACCACCAGCTGGGTCACCAACCATCTCCACAATGTCCCGTGGAAGCGTTCAGCTTTCCATCTCCCAAACACTTCAGAGGAAGAGGAAGTACCCCCCTACCCACCCGCGATCCCTGGCCCTGAATGCCAGCATTTCAAAATTCTTGGCCTTTGAAATGCTGTCATTCCGTCTGGTGGAGACGCACAGTTTTAAAAGCCTTATGTCGGTGGCTGTCCCACAGTAAGTCGTGCCCAGCCACCACTACTTTTCCAGGCAATCCATCCCTTCCCTGCATAACCAAGTGGGGGAAAAAATCAGGTGTGCACTGCGCAACGCCATCTGTGCCAAGGTCCACCTAACTACCGATACGTGGACCAGTAATCACGGTCAGGGGCGTTATATCTCCCTAACGGCACACTGGGTAAATGCAGTGGCGGATGGGCCTGAGGCGGATAGCAATTTGGCGCATGTCCTTCCACCACCGAGGATTGCAGGGCGCTTCAGTTTGCCTCCTGTTCCTAACTCCTCCTACTCCGCTTCCTCATCCTCTACCGCCTCCTCATCCAGTCAGCGTAACACCTTCACCACCAACTTAAGCACAGCCAGGGGTAAACGACAGCAGGCAGTTTTAAAACTTGCCTGTTTGGGGGAAAAACCACACACCGCGCAGGAGTTATGGAGGAGCATAGAACAGCAGACAAATGAGTGGTTGCTGCCAGCGAGCCTCAAGCCCGGCCTGGTGGTGTGCGATAACGGGCGAAATCTCATAGCAGCTCTGGGCCTAGCCGGTTTGACGCACATCCCTTGCCTGGCGCATGTGCTGAATTTGGTGGTGCAGAGGTTCCTTAAAAATTACCCCGATATGTCAGAGCTGCTGCAGAAAGTGTGGGCCGTCTGTGCGCACTTTCGGCATTCTCACCCTGATGATGCTCGCCTGTCAGCGCTGCAGCGTAACTTCAGCCTTCCCACTCACCGCCTCATATGTGACGTGCCCACAAGGTGGAACTCCACCTTGCACATGCTGGAAAGACTGTGCGAGCAGCAGCAGGCCATAGTGGAGTTTCAACTGCAGCACGCACGCGCGAGTCGCTCTGCGGAACAGCACTACTTCACCACCAATAATTGGGCCTCCATGCTAGACCTGTGTTCCTTGTTGCGCTGTTTTGAGTACTCCACCAACATGGCCAGTGCCGATGACGCCGTTGTCAGCTTAACTATTCCACTTCTATGCCTCCTTCAAAAAACTATTCGGGCAATGATGGAAGAGGATGTGGCACAGGATGAGGAGGAGGAGGAGGAGGATGAAGAGGTAACATTTCCAAGGCTTTCAGGGCAGTCATTTGCAAGTGGCTCTGAGGGTGGGTTCCTGCACCCACAAACGCCAGGGACACAATTGTCCAGCAGGGGCACAGTTCTGGAGGATGAGGAGGATGAGGAGGAGGAGATGGAGGAGGAGATGGAACCATGTTCACAGCAGGGTGGCACCCAGGCCAGCTCATGGTGCGTGGCTGGGGGGATACAGAGGACACAGACGATACACCTCCCACAGAGGACAGCCTTTCGTTGCCTCTGGGCAGCCTGGCACACATGAGCGATTACATGCTGCACAATGACCGCCGAGTTGCCCACATTCTAACTTGTGCTGATTACTGGGTGGCCACGCTGCTGGATCCCCGTTACAAGGACAACGTACCGTCCTTAATTCACTCACTGGAGCGCGATCACAAGATGCGCGAGTACAAGCGCACGCTGGTAGACGCGATGCTGCTGGCATTCCCACCTGACAGCGGGGCCACAGTGGAAGCACAAGGCCAAGGCAGAGGAGGAGGAGGAAGAGGTCGCCAACGCAACCAGGGCACCGCCAGCACCTCAGAAGGCAGGGTTAGCATGGCCGAAATGTGGAAAAGCTTTGTCAGCATGCCACAACAAACAGCAGCACCAGCAGCTCATATGGAACGTCTTAGCAGGAGGCAGCATTTCACCAACATGGTGGAGCAGTATGTGTGCACACGCCTACATGTAGTGAATGACGGGTCTGCCCCCTTCAACTTCTGGGTCTCCAAATTGGGCACATGGCCTGAGCTTGCCCTTTACGCCTTGGAGGTGCTGGCGTGCCCTGCAGCCAGTGTATTATCTGAACGTGTATTTAGCACGGCTGGGGGCGTTATCACAGACAAGCGCAGCCGCCTGTCCAGAGACAATGTGGACAAGCTCACGTTCATTAACCGCTTGCCGACTGCTCACAGTATATTTACTGCGGCAGTCAGCCCCTCACAGGCAGAGTGACGTAGGTCTACGTCGCTCGCCTGTGAGGCTCTGGGGAGCGAGCGCGCGCCCGCGGAGGCGTGCTCCCGCTCCCGCGTGGTCACGGACCCCCCCGCGCGTGTGACCAGCGGACCCGATATCCGCCGGTCACACGGCGTTCGGCGGGGGAGAGGGAGAATGTCAGGCAGCTTGTGTAAACAAGCCACCTGTCATTCTCCTCACTGTAAAAACACTGATCACATGGATCTACTATGTAGATCCGTTGATCAGTGTCCTTACAGCTCAAGCCACAGCCAATCACAGTAGAAAGCACGCCCCTAGGGACACACACAGCCCCTCCCTCCCAAATAAAGTTAACCCCTTCACTACCAGTGTATTTTTACAGTAACAGTGCATATATATAGCACTGATTACTGTAGAAATGTCACTGGTAACCCCAAAAGTGTCAAAAATGTCAGTCAAGGGTCCGATCTGTCCGCCGCAATGTCGCAGTACCGCAAAAAAAATCGCAGATCGCCGCCATTACACGTTAAAAAAAAAAACACCAAAAATTACAGAAATCTTTCCCTTTGTTAGTAAACGCGATAACTTTTGCGCAAACCAATCAAAATACGCTTTTTGCAATTTTTTTTTACCAAACATAGGTAGCATAAAACAAATTGGCCGAAAATTTTAAAAAATTTTGATTTTTACATTTTTTTGGGGGGGAATTTCATATAAAAAATGTGAAAAATATTGTTATTTTTGCAAAATGTACGCTCTTTTTTTGTTTATAGCGCAAAAAGTAAAAATCGCACGGGTGATCAAATACCACCAAAAGAAAGCTCTGTTTGTGGGAAAAAAAGGACGCCAAATTCGTTTAGATATAGCGTCGCACGACCGCGCAATTGTCTGTTAAAGTCACGCAGTGCCGAATCGCAAAATACCCCCTGGTCGTTTAGCAGGAAAATCCTCCGGGGCTTAAGTGGTTAAAATGAACCAGGCATGGATCCCACAGGACTTTTCCGTACCTTGTGCAGAATAGAGATGGATACCGACCTTACCCAGCCATTGTTCTACTTTTCATCTTTCTCACTCTTTTGGGGTGTACCCTCATTTAAAATGACTGGAAAAAAGCAGTGTTGGCTACCTTGTCCTCCTCCACCGCCGCTTACACCTACACCGCCACATTCACCACCACCTCAACCTCCCTCCTACTCCATATGGGCCTCGTCCTTCACAGATTAAGACATTTTTTTTATTTTTCTGGTTTTTTTTTGTTTTAAGTTATTTCCCTATCCACATTTGTTTGCAGAGCACTTGCCATGCTCTTAACTACGTTTTGCTGGCATTTGCAGCACTCTAGCCCTTTCCATTGGTGTTTTAGAGCCATTTTAGTGCCTGAAAGTTCGGGTCCCCATTGACTTCAATGGGGTTCGGTGTCCGGCTAAAGTTCGGAAAAAGTCCGGGACACGGACCCGGACTTTTTTTTTAAGTTCGGCCGAACCCGCCGAACACGGACATCCAGGTGTCCGCTCAACTCTAGTTGTTAAACCACTCTGTTCTTTGCTGTTTAAATTTGGTACTTAGTTGAATTAATAATTCTCTAATATACACTTTATGTGAATTCCAAAAAGTAAATAGGTCATTGAGGGGGCATAAATATCAAAGAATTATTTTAGTGCAGATTTAATTTGTTTCTTATTGTCTAGTTGAGACAGAGTAAAAATGTCATTGCGCCATCTGTTTGGCCTTGTTTTGGTACGAATCTTCCCTGCAGTTATGCAAATCGGAGCATGGTCCAACCATGTGATATAATGAATATCTAATTTTGTGATCTTTTGTAGAAGGAATTTGTCAACTAAAAAGAAATCAATACGAAAGTACGTATGGTAAACACTTGAAAAGAAAGTAAAATCTCTTTATATTGAATGCTGGCATCTTTCTCCAGATGTCAAACAGGCCGAATGTGGATATACAATTAGCTAATGTAGCTCTTCATTTCTTAGGACTATCAGTTTTCAAGGTGTTAACCTCTGTTTGGTATAGTATTGAAATCACTGCACATGATCAGATGTCCTTTTGCAAAGTGACAATGTCTTTATCCATATTTTGTTTAGGAAAGATATTTGTTTAGTATTGGGAAGGTATAGGTTAACTATTGTATATGTCACCTTGTTTATTTCGCAGACTAGAGAAGATGTTTCACTTTATAATGTTCAAGCACAGGTGTCAGCCCACCTCAGTGTCAGACTCATCCTGTGTGTTTGGGGGAGAGCGAATAGGACCTGCTTCAGAAGCACCTTGGAGTTCTAATATGTTCCAGTCTTAAGCCCCGTACACACGTACCGATGGTCGGCTTACAAATGTTCCTCTTTTCTCCCCGGGATGTCGGTGTCTGCTGAAAAGTGCAAAGACAGCACAAGGACAGCACAAGAATTTTGTCCGCCGACTGCAGAAGTGATGTCATGTAATGGTTAACTTTCCCTGTGTTTTCTATTTTCTGAGCATGCCCAGTCTTGCAAATCTGCGGTCTGTCGGCCGAATTGTGTACTGACAGGCGAACAATCGTCCGTTCTGGTGTCGGCATACAAATATTTTCATGTTTGCACGAAAGACTTTTGTCCGCGGATTGTGCGCAGACATCTGTCGGAGGCACCATACTAACACGCGTACAATCGGCAGATCCTTCGTCCACCGACGTTTGTATGCCGACGATCGGTACGTGTGTACGGGCCTTTATAGAAGGCGAAGTCCTTTGTTTACAGTGGTTACCAAAAGGTGGTGTTTTCTTTAGTCATGAGTAATTTAGCCGGATACACCCAGCGGTACGTCTGTGTTGCTGCATTGTGAAAGCAGACAGATCAGCAAAGATAGACAGCTCAATATGACTCAATATGGTTACTCTGAAAGATCTGATTTAAATTGTTGGGCAATAGGGATGATCGAAGGGTTCGGGTCGACCATCGGTTCGACCCGAACATTGACTGTTCGAGGTTCGGCCGAATTTAGAACTTTTTGCTGAAATAGTTCGGAATTCGGCAACCAGAACCGACCAAAATGCAACGGGACAGGAAATGGGCTTTAAAAGCCCATGATTGGACCAGAACAATTAGCAAAAGCCAATTGAGGGGGCAGGAGAATGCTAGGAATGTGATTGGAGTGACTAGGGGGTCCCTAGACCAATCATTAGTGAATACGCCCCCCAGTATATAAGATAGCCCCGGCAAATTCCTAGCATTGTAATACAGGGACATGGAAGAAAGTGGAAGCAGTTCTGTTAATTTTACTTTAAAAGTGTCATTTAGCATTTATTAGTGTGAGGAAAGGGATATCTAGTGTAGTTAGGGTGCTCTATTACACTTTAGTTAGATGCAAAAATTTAGTTTCTGTAGGGAAAGTGTTAAGTGTAAGGGGATTGTAGTGTAGTGTAGGGTTAACTGACACTGACTGCTATGGCAGGGTGACCAAACCCTTCCATATCAGGGTGACCGCTATAGAGAAAAGATAGTGTCTCTTAAGTCACATTCGGTGCAGGAATATGGCTTCTCACCGGTCAGCTTGCTTTTTGGCTGCAGGCGTTTATAGGGATTTTTTGAGCACATGTTTGGAGTCAGGCATGACATCTGAACATGTGTATAGGGGGTATATATACACACCCATGTATGTATATATACATCTGCACATATATAGGTGTGAAAGGAGCAGAAAACACTACTTGCGCTAATGAAATAATTAACACCAATATAGTTACGCTCCTATCACATCTATATTATGTGTATGTGTAAAATACATATAAGTGTGTGTGTATATATATATATACCCCTATACACAAGTTCAGATGTTTTGCCTGCCTCCAAAGAACCCAAAAAAATGCCCAAAAAAACGCTAGAGCCAAAAAAAACGCCCAGGTGTGTTGTTGCAGGCATTTTTTGGGGGTTTTTGGAGGCAGGCAAAACATCTGAACTTGTGTATAGTGGTATGTATACACACATACTTATATGTATTTTACACTTACACATATATAGTTGTTATAGGAGCGGAGTCATATTAGTGTTAATTATTTCATTAGCGCAAGCATATATTTCTGCTACTATCACACCTATATATGTCTAGGTGTATATATACATATAAGTATGTGTGTATATATACCCGTATACAGAAGTTCAGATGTTTTGCCTGCCTCCAAAGAACCCAAAAAAATGCCCAAAAAACGCTAGTGCCAAAAAAAAAGCCCAGGTGTGTTGTTGCAGGCATTTTTTGGGGGTTTTTGGAGGCAGGCAAAACATCTGAACTTGTGTATACGGGTATATATACACACATACTTATATGTATATATACACCTAGACATATATAGGTGTGATAGTAGCAGAAATATATGCTTGCGCTAATGAAATAATTAACACTAATATGGTTACGCTCCTATAACACCTATATATGTGTAAGTGTAAAATACATATAAGTATGTGTGTATATATACCACTATACACAAGTTCAGATGTTTTGCCTGCCTCCAAAAACCCCCCCAAAAATGCCTGCAACAACACACCTGGGCGTTTTTTTTTTTGGCGCTAGCGTTTTTTTGGGCATTTTTTTGGGGTTCTTTGGAGGCAGGCAAAACAGCTGAACTTGTGTATACGGGTATATATACACACATACTTATATGTATATATACACCTAGACATATATAGGTGTGATAGTAGCAGAAATATATGCTTGCGCTAATGAAATAATTAACACTAATATGGTTACGCTCCTATAACACCTATATATGTTTAAGTGTAAAATACATATAAGTATGTGTGTATATATACCACTATACACAAGTTCAGATGTTTTGCCTGCCTCCAAAAACCCCCAAAAAATGCCTGCAACAACACACCTGGGCATTTTTTTTTGGCGCTAGCGTTTTTTTGGGCATTTATTTGGGTTCTTTGGAGGCAGGCAAAACATCTAAACTTGTTTATAGTGGTATATATATACACACATACTTATATGTATTTTACACTTACACATATATAGGTGTCATAGGAGCGTAACCATATTAGTGTTAATTATTTCATTAGAGCAAGCATATATTTCTGCTACTATCACACCTATATATGTCTAGGTGTATATATACATATAAGTATGTGTGTATATATACCCGTATACACAAGTTCAGATGTTTTGCCTGCCTCAAAAGACCCCAAAAATGCCCAAAAAACACTTGCTACTAAAGCGGCAAGGTGTGAAAAGAGAGAAGCCACTATCCTGTTCTATAAGTGAACTAATACAAACAATCTTTTTTTTTATGGTTCTGGACATGCTACAGAGCTAAAACTTCACAGGTACACTGTTTAGACCCCCCAGATACTAAATCCAAAGAATTTTTTATTTATTTTTATTTTTTTTAATTTTTTTCAATAATTGGCTCTCTATCAAAAATGACAATTTTTAAGAACTTTTTTTGTGTGATTAATAGTCCCTGGGGTATGACCCAGAACCCTAGGCACTTTTTAGGGGCATTTATTGGGTTTTAGGGCTTCAAAATTGTGTTTTTTGATTACCGAAGTTTGGGTCCCATTGATTTCAATGGGGGTTCTGAAATCCGGGCCGAACTTTCAGGAGGTTCGGATGTTCTGGCAGAACCAAACTTTTGAAAAGTTCGATCATCCCTATTGGTGCTATGATGTCTGCATGTAGTGTTGTACCTAGGGACATTAGCATATCCTTTATTGTGGTATCCAGTACAGGTTGGTCTGTAGTGGGGAAGTTAGATATAGAGTCCTGCAGTTCCCTTGGGTCCTCTAGGGAAGAATTGAGATTGCTTAACTCCAGGTTGGATAATGATGAATTATGCATCTTCTGCTTGCTTTTCACCGGGCTTGAGGATGTTGAAGATGGGTGTGAGAGAACCCCCTTTCTGTGTTCTGCACCATCGCTCTAGTTTGGATGATGCCTGGGAGCTGAGCAGAGTTCCTCTGAGGAGCCTCGCGCGGAGCTGGTAGGGTTGCCGGTGCCATTTTGGTTTAAGAAGTGGCGCGGCTGGTGGAGGAAATAGGTAATTTTTCATTGTTTTGTCCGGTCTTTCCTTTTCCCGGATGTCATCAGGTCCTGTTCCCGCTGCTCTGTGACACTTGGTGGCCCAGAAACAAGGCCTCTAGCCGGCCCATTGTGGAGATGAGCAGTGTCAGTGTGCAGCCATTTTCTCCACAAGCCAGCCACCCCCCCCCCCACATGTATTGCTTTTAGGTGGTTTATTTTCTTTGCACTGACCAATTTATTTCACAGCACCCAGTTTTTTACATGTTTTCATTTTAGTTTTCCACAATTCTTTCATCTATAATAATAATTTTTTCATTTAGTATAAGGGAAATATTTGTACATGCATTTACATAGATGCACATTTTTTTTTTAAACACATAGTTTAAGATTAATTAATTTATGTGACTTAGTGCTGCCTCTTATCCTGTTATTAACCACTTTACCACCGGAGGATTTTGCTGTCTTACGTCCAGGCCACTTTTTGCGATTCGGCACTGTGCGAATTTAACTGACAATTGCGCGGATTTTTTTTGCGGGACTGCGACATTGCGGCGGACATATCGGACCCTTGGCTGACATTTTTGACACTTTTGGGGGTACCAGTGACATTTCTATAGTAATCAGTGCTATAAATATGCACTGTTACTGTAAAAATTACACTGGTAGGGAAGGGGTTAATTTTATTGGAGAGGGAGGGGTTAATGTATGCCTGGTGCTTACTAACGTGTGTGGGAGAAGGTGACTGAGTGACACAGGGACAGATCACATGTTCAGCTATGCTGAACCCTGCAATCTGTCACTGTTTGTCACTGAGGAGATCCGCCCGCTCTGTTTACACAAGCGGCCGGCTCTCCAAACTCGATTTCCCGACGATCAGGGAAGAGCAGCGGCGATCGCCCCTGCTCTTCCCCTGGCCCGACTCCAGCTGTGAATGAATACAGCGGCAGCGAGCCTCCGGCGGCGCCGCCCACAAGGGGAGGAGTCCAGCAACGTAGTACTACGTCGCTGGACAATAACGAGCCACTGTGCCGCAGTAGAGGCACAGTGAGCGGTCGTAAAGTGGTTAAAGCATGTACCCTTTTTTAAAAGTCAGTGCTTACCAAATCATGAGTAAATTTATGTTATTAGTACTAATTGTTGATATGCTTTCCAAACCATACATTAAGGGCCCTTTCACACTGGTCCTATTGAAAACACAGTATGCATTTTTCAAAAATGCATACCATATTTGTAATGAGCTTTTAATACACTTTTAATGTGTTTTCAGTGTGCTTTCTGGTTTCCCGTCTCCCAGCATGCACCTGTGAAAAATGGACATGTAATTCAAAAAGCACACCAAAAATGAAGACGCAATGTGCTTTTGATTCGTTTCCATTGACTTACAATGAAAGGTGAGTTTTTGGTGTGCTTTTGAAAAACGACACCAAGGATGCAGCATGCAGGACTTTTCAAAACGCAGCTTAGGGCTTGCTTACATGAACTTTGTCCCCTGAAGAGCATTCTGTGGTGGATCGTTTTCCAGGCATTTGACAGGTGATGAGGAGGCATTATGTTGCTTGTTTTAACCCTTAAAAACTTGCACCACTGCACATGCAACTGCGTTCATTTCATTGCAGACGGTTGTGGGGTGGTTGTGGCATGGCTTTATTAAGATGAATAGGTCTGGTTTGGTGGACAGTATTGTCTATCAAATTTGACAGAAAGAATACATTGTACATGGAACATATACACCCCTGTCCACTGCCTTTGTAGTTTAAGGAGGAGTGGTTTAGCCACATTTTTACCCCTCCCCAATTGCAAGTGTAAAGATTGCTTTACTCCCTTTGTGTATGATTTGTTATTTTATAACTATATTGTTTCAGTGAATTTCCAAAAAAAGAAAAAGTACCAATGTAAACCATTAAAAGTACCCCCAAGTGTACATTTGGTTGATAACCTGTTTCCAGTGTTTGTACATGTATTTCTCATAAAGACTGAGGTTTTGCTTAGGCCAGTATACGGGGTAAAATTTTCAAACAGAAGTATTCCGTAAGCTGGTAGGAACCACTTATATAGTATAACTGACTGAAAATTTTACTGCATGTCATTATTTTAGGTTATATATGGCATGAACCTTTGCTTTATGTCTACCAGATGAATCTCTAACCCAAATAGAAAGTCTGGTGCAGTGCTGGCCCAGTGGCTTCTCATTTGTTTTGCTAGCAGTTGAACAAGATTTAGCACCCTCTAGTGGTAAAAACAAATCTGCTACCTGAGGATCCTCAATATTGACTTGCATTGGATTTTTCACTTGTTTATACCATCAACGATGCCCAAAAGAAATCTGCCATTACTGCTTTAGTGAGTAATTCCCACCTGAGAAGACATGCTAAACTTACCGTACATATCTCACATATAGCAAAACCAGACCTAGCACCTGAAATTCTTCCTTATTGTGTCCTACAGTTGAGCCGCCATCTGTGTTTAAGGAAGGGGTTGAACAAATGTCTCTTTGCCCTTTCATCCAAAAGGGGTGGGTATGAACTTTACCATCTACCATAAGTAAAAAAAAATACCTAGATACCTTTGCTGAAGTTATTCTGATTAGCTCTGAGCCGCATTTCCTGTAACCTGAATAGCAGCTGTAAAACAGTGACTAGAATGCAACCTGTCTCTACCTTTTACTACACTTACGTGATCTCCACTCACCAGCACTAGACAGATGAATGAACAGTACATGAAGACAAACATGCAGCTGTTCAGTAACACCAATTGACAGCCATACATTATTAGCTGTAAGAGATGAATGAGATTACAAAACAAGAAAGAAAATAAGCTGTGTTTTTTTTTTTTTTTGCTTACCTTATATAAACCTATAGCGTAAGCAATCAAGGGATATACATAGAAAAACAGGACAACATCATCAAAATAAAGGACACATCATCAAACACAAAGTGTTCTCTCTGTTTATTATTAGAATGTTGGCAGGCTACTTGTGACAGTATCTGTGTGTGCCATGCTTTCTGTCTCTAAGTGCTGATGTGTTTTCTTAAGGTTCTCAAGCTACATATCTGCCATAACTATACCACATGTCAAGGGGGGATATAAATAAGGAACCAACATTGCATGTCCCTTATCTGATGTCACTGTAACTGGCAAATCCCTGTCATCTATGGAAAAAAACAAACATGGAGAAGCACATAGAGCAATAACAGCTTACTGGACAGAAACTCTGATAATGCTATACAAATTTTTGTGGTTAAATATTTTTTGATATGTTTTTCTTCAGCAGAGAGCCTAGTAAGATTCTATTTCATACAGGTATTGTCATGAGCTGCAAATTGGGTCACCTCTTCTTTTGTTGATTTAATGACTACTGCAATTACTGTTTCAATTCAGAGGCCATTTCTTTGTTACTGGTGTAAATTTTGGTGAGGGGACACAATGGACACCTTTGCTGAAATTGTGTTATTTGCTCGGTGTCCATGGTGCTCCTGCACCTTTTAGGAGGACTAGGCTACCTCCAGCCCACCTGCCCCTTATCTATCCATTAGAATGCATGTGCTTCCATGGTAGAGACTCTCATCAATTTAGAAGGGTTAGGACTGCAAGTAATACAGGGTGCCATGAAGGGGCCTTGCAGCTCACGCATGTGTTTGCAAATGTGTGCTAACTAAACCCCTGTTTTTAACCCATACTGTTGGACAGGTTAATTAGGTTGGTAAGCAGACTGGTTGGTGAGTTGAGCTGGGAAATTTCTCTGGTTTTATCTCTTATGGAAAATGTCAATTTTTTCTGTAATACTCTACATACATTATCTCACAAAAGTGAGTAGACCCCTCACATTTTTGTAAATATTTTATTACGTTTTCATGTGACAACACTGAAGAAATGACACTTTGCTACAATGTAGTGAGAGTACAGCTTGTATAACAGTGTAAATTTGCTGTCCCCTCAAAATAACTCAACACACAACCATTAATGTCTAAACCACTGGCAACAAAAGTGAGTACACCCCTAAGTGGAAATGTCCAAATTGGGCCCAAAGTGTAAATATTTTGTGTCGCCACCATTATTTTCCAGCACTGACTTAACCCTTTTAGGCATAGAGTTTAGCAGAGCTTCACAGGTAGCCACTGGAGTCCTCTTCCACTCCTCTATGATGACATCATGGAGCTGGTGGATGTTAGAGACCTTGCGCTCCTCCACCTTCCATTTGAAGATGCCCCACAGATGCTCAATAGGGTTTAGGTCTGGAGACATGCTTGGCCAGTTCATCACCTTTACTCTCAGCTTCTTTAGGATAAATTTGCTGTTCCCTCAAAATAACTCAACATACAGCCATTAATATCTAAACAGCTGGCGACAAATGTGAGTACACCCCTAAGTGGAAATGTCCAAACTGGGCCCAAAGTGTCAATATTTTGTGTCGCCATCATTATTTTCCAGCAGGGCCTTAACCCTCTTAAGCATAGAGTTCACGAGAGCTTCACATGTAGCCACTGGAGTCCTCTTCCACTCCTCCATGATGACATCACGGAGCTGGTGGATGTTAGAAAACTTGTGCTCCTCCACCTTCCATTTGAGGATACCCCACAGATGCTCAATAGGGTTTAGGTCTGGAGACATGCTTGGCCAGTTCATAAACTTTAATCTCAGCTTCTTTAGCAAGGCAGTGGTCGTGTTGGAGATCGTTATCATGTTGGAATACTGCCTTGCAGCCCAATCTCCAAAGTGAGAGGATCATGCTCTGCTTCAGTATGTCACAGTACATGTTGGCATTCATGGTTCCCTCAATGAACTTTAGCTTCCCAGTGCCAGCAGCACTCATGCAGCCCCAGACCATGACACTCCCACCACCATGCTTGACTGTAGGCAAGACACACTTGTCTTTGTACTCCTCACCTGATTGCCTCCACAGACGCTTGATACCATCGGAACCAAATAAGTTTATCTTGGTCTCATCAGACCACAGGACATGGTTCTGGTAATCCATGTCCTTAGTCTGCTTGTCTTCAGCAAACTGTTTGTAGGCTTTTTTGTGCATGATCTTAGAAAGAGGCATCTTTCTGAGATAACAGCCATGCAGACCAATTTGATGCAGTGTGCGGCATATGATCTGAGCACTGATAGGCTGACCCCCCACCCCTTCAACCTCTGCAGCAATTCTGGCAGCACTCATACGTCTACTTCCCAAAGACAACCTCTGGATATAACACTGAGCACGTGCACTCAACGTCTTTGGTCGACCATGTCGAGGCCTTTTCTGAGTGGAACCTATCCTGTTAAGCCACTGTGTGGTCTTGGCCAACGTGCTGCAGCACAGTTTTAGGGTCTTGGCAATCTTCTTATAGCCTAAGCCAGTGATGGTGAACCTTGGCAACCCAGATGTTTTGGAACTACTTTTCCCATGATGCTAATGCACTCTTGCAATCTAGTTGAGCATCATGGGAAATGTAGTTCCAAAACATCTGGCATGCCAAGGTTCACCATTACTGGCCTAGGCCATTTTTATATAGAGCAACAATAATTTTTTTAGATCCTCAGGGAGTTCTTTGACATGAGGCGTCATGTTGAACTACCAGTGACCAGTATGAGAGAGTGAGAGCGATAACAAATTTAACACACCTGCTCCCCATTCACACCTGAGACCTTGTAACACTAACAAGTCACATGACACTGGGGAGGGAAAATAGATAATTTTCTCTTAGGGGTATACTCACTTTTGTTGCCAGTGGTTTAGACATTAATGGCTGTGTGTTGAATTATTTTAAGGGCACAGCACATTTACACTGTTATACAAGTTGTACACTCACTACAATGTGTAATTTATTCAGTGTCACATGAAAAGATATAATAAATTATTTACAAAAAATGTGAGAGGTGTACTCACTTTTGTGAGATACTGTATGTTCAGAATATTTGTTAATGATGAATTCCTACAGTAGAGAATATATATTTTGTATAATAGAAATCAAATGCATCAATTAAATGATTTGATGGTCATTTTTTGCTTTTTCATCACAAATTTCCCATCTGAATAGTCACTTGCAGCTATTGTCTACACTTTGCAAAGTTAAAATCCACTGAGTTTGGTAAATAGAGTGGAACTTTATTCACACCAATCAACCAATCGTGTGCCAGTAAAAATCCTGCTTGTTTTACATTTCACTTGTACATAATTGGGTATTCAAAATTAGCAAAGGGGGTTATTTACTAAAACTGGAGAGTGCAAAATCTGGTTCAGCTCTGCTTAGAAACCAATCAGATTTCAGGTTTTATTGCCAAAGCTTAATTGAACAAGTGGAAGTTAGAAACTAATTACTTACCATGCACAGTTTTTTTACTAATATTTATCTTGCAACACGAGCATACACTTTGTCAAGTAAACAGCCTCTATTTCTATCTTCGAAAGCAACGACAAAGCATTTATACAATACATTTGTGATCTGCATTAATTCTGGTCAGTATTTTTATTCTGTTTTTTTTAATCAAGATAAAAAACACAAAAAATGTAGCATTAGATAATTGATCGCAAAAAGCTGATGGGGGAGCACTCAACCCCCCATAAGCGGTAAGAGAGAATAATCCAAACTTTACAACCCATTCATTCTGCCCCTTAATGGGACCTTTAGATCACACTTGTATAGTCTATGCATCAGAGTAAAGAAGGAAGTAGGGAAAAGAGGATAGGGGAGGTAAGGGGAGACCTTAGGGGTCATTACAAGCAAAGAAATGAATGGCCTGCAGCTTTGTTGGGTCCAACTAACCTACAATCATGGTTCAAGCAAAGAGACATCAAAATTTGGAGGGAGGAAATGAGAGACCCAAGGCTGCCATATTTATCAAAACTTTGTCTTGCAAAGTAGCTTCTTTTTTATATCATAGCTTGCGTAATAAGATTTTTGGTCTCAACTTATAGAGGGTGATTTCCAAGCCTTGGCTATTGTTTCCTTAGAAACCTGGAGTAACAAATTAAGCTGGGATACCTTGAGCTCTGCAGGGTGTTTTTTCACTACAGCTATCCTGTCTACCCTATTTCAAAGGGATTTGATATAGGGTAGACAGGATTCCTAAAATTTCAGTCCAATACTTTTAGTCTACAGGACAATACACCATATGTGTAGGTGAGTCCCCAGGTCTGCACAGTCACAAAAGCACGATGGAGAAAAGTTAGGTATGTGTTTAGCTATGCGGGACTAGATACCATGAGATCAATGTCTTATAATTGGCCTACTGAGCTAATACATTTTGTAAAGCTGATTTAGTTTAAATATCTGCCCAGTCCTCCTCCTCCAGGGAGACATCAAGATTAGTCTCCCAACACTTCATGTAAGAGGGTACGCCCTTCGCAGGATTAGACATTAGATGTCAGTATAAGTTAAATACATTCCCCAGGGCATGGAGATCTCAGAGAAAGAAATGTTTGATTTGGAGATAAAAAAATATTTTAGAACTGGGCAATTTGTTGTGATTGCACAAAGTGGTGAAGGCTTTTAGAGCAGTGGATGTGGCCAGGTGTTGTAGCTAAGTTAAACGTAGTTTACTCCAAAATGAAATTACTTTGGCACAATAAATTCCAGGTAAAATTATGTGTGAAAAGTGGCGTGTGAGTAGAAACCAACCCATATAAATTTTTCCCATGTGGCATTATTGGATTTGTTACCCCTATGCGATTTGAAGGTTTGAGCCATAAAATATTATCAAGGGTGAGGGGGGTCACATTCCACAGTCTCCAATCACACTCATAGGGGTATCTCCTGGAAGTGGAACTTAACTGTGACAACTGAACTGCATGATAACATGTCTGGAGGTTTGGCAACCCTAGACCTCAATCTAAGTTTGATCGCATCAGGGTAAGTCTAGGGAGTCTGGGTCTGACTGGACGTCACACTTATCAAGACAATCTATGCTGTAAAATCTGTAGTTAATGGGTAGGGACAGAGATAGGTAACTCTCTAAACATGTATATTATTTTAGTAAGCAGGATCATTTTAATTGATATAGAGGACCAATGAGACATGAAATTGGAAATATATGTCATCATAGGGGGATAATTCTTAGATGAGGAAGATTAAGCAGAGCCCATGTAAAAGGAAAAGCAGTTTGCATGAGGGTAAGCATTGCCTGAGAGAGCAGGGCTTTTGAAGGGCTTTTGATTTTTGCTGAATAACCTCAAGAAGTTTAGTGAGATTTTGGATAGAGGAGATAAAAAAGTAGTATATTATCTGCAAATGTTAAGATTTGCCCAATCTAGCTGGGCCAAGGGCTCTATAGTGAATAAAAGAGGTGACAGTGGGCATGCTGCTTAGTCCCTCTAGCAATAGGAAAGGGACCAGAATGGTTTATCCATCATATTTTAACAGCCTATAGTCAAATGACAACCAAGCAGAAGCACTGTTATTCTGGGAGATGTCATGTGACATCCTCCCAGCCTCGCACCTCATGTGCACTCTAGCAGGCATGTTGTGACTCAATCTGTCACCCACTGTGTCCACTGGACACAGCAGATGACAGATCATTGTACTGGGTCAGGTAAGTCACAGCACACCTGTACCATCTGATAGCTATGGCCAATCACTGCTATCACAATTGTACATAATGGCCTATGAGTGGATATCATTCATAAAAGTGAATAAATGTAAAAAAAAAAAAAAAAACCCTAATCACTTTCCCAGAATAGTACAATATCGCTATGGTAACACTGCACTGGTCAAAGGAAAAAAATGTTATAAAATAAAAAAAAAACAACAAATGGTAAGGAACATAAAAAAATATTATATTTTGTTTTTTTTTCTTACATACTTAAAAATTTATTTTCTTAATCTTCCCAAAAAATTGTGACAAAAATTACAATTTCAGAAAAACTCACAACAAAAACTCACTACCTTGGGGTTTCTACTTTCAAAAAATGGGTAATTTGAGGGGTATTTCTACTGTGCTGAAATTTTAGAACCTCATGAAATGAGATAGGCAGACAGTGCATCAGGTTTGATAAATGTTCAGATACACTGTGTATCCCTAGTTTGTAGACTCTATAACTTTCACACAGACTAAAAAAATGGACACTAATTTGGGTTATTTTTACGAAATAAATTTTGCAGACTACATGATGGCCTAAATTTATGAAGAAAGATTATTTATTTCTAAAATGGTAAAACAGAAACTGAGAAAAATTTGTTTTTTTCAACATTTTTGGTATTTTTATACAACAAAAAATAAAAAAACTATAAAAAAACAGTTGTAATTAAATAACAAATATAAAGCTCTATCTGTATAAAAAAAAAGATAAACATTTATTTTGGGTACAGCGTTGCATGACATTCAAAGTGTGACAGCATTGAATTCTGAAAATTACCCAAGCAGTTAGGGAGTGAAACTATCCAGTGTTTAACTGGTTAAAAATGTGGGTAAAAATGCCTGGGGACTATTATAAAGAGATTTAATCCATGTTGGAAAATTGGAGCCAAAATATAGTGAAGATACTGTATATTGAAGTGAAGATACTGTATGACCAGGATGAGGTGTCAAATGCCTTTTGAATATCCAAAGAAAGGATTCAGCAAGAGTGTTACCCTCTTTATATTGTGACTGGTTTGGCATTTTATGAAACCCACCTGATTCTTGTGTATTAGAGACCCAATGATTGGATTAAGATAAAGTGTAAGTATTACATATCACGAGAATTTTACCATCTAGGTTAAGTAAAAGTATGGGCCTGTAATAGGACCAGATGGAATTGTCCATGACTATTCCATCAAACTGTGAGGTTTTGGGATCAAAGAAATGATTGCTGTCAATGTTATTAAAATATATGGTTAATAGAGGGGCTAGGTACCCCACAATTTTTTTTTTGTAATAAGTAGCCAGAAAAACATCTGGTCTGAATGTTTATTTGTTTTTAAAAGTTTTATAACCCAAACCACCTATTCCAAGGTAGCTGAGTGTTCAAGGTTTGCTACCAGCAAAGATGTTAGGGTTGGATGGGCCCCCTCTTGTAAAAGGTTATTTGCTTCATATTATCAAGAAAGGTGCCTTCTGAACTCTTGTAGAAAATCTTAGCGGGGTTTCTGTTAGACATTTCCTTCATGAATTTAAGTTGCATCAGGTTACAATCACCATCCAGTTTACAAAGTTTAAGTGCTAATGGGATGTAAGGTATATTTGCTTTGATGTAATAATTAAGACAGGTCCAACACAGCACTTTCTCAGCGCCCCGCGAGCCGATCCTGGTCTGATTCGGAAGAGAACCGATCAGTCACCAGATCCAGACCAATGATTTTTGGTCTGGATCTGGTGATCGGTTCTAGCCAATGGCATCACGTCCCCTTTATGTGTAATGTAAACACAGGCAGGGGAAGTGATGTAACTTTCCCTTCTGGAGCCCTTTCGGTTCCAGGAGAAGACAGAGAGACATCAAAAACGTGAGTTCCACCAAACACTAAACTGACACTACCTCACATAGGCACATTTAACCCCTTGATCACCCCTGATCACCCCCCCAAACCCCTCACAGTGAACACTATATACAGTGGTATACAGATCTTTTACTGATCACTGTATTAGTGTCACTTGTGACCCTAATTTGCACTTGCGTTAGGCCAAAATAGGGTTAGGGCATCCGCCATCTATCCCCTAATAAAGTTTTAACCCCTTGATCACCCCCAGTTAACCCCTTCACTCCCTATCACTCTGTGCACTAAATACAGTATATATGTAAATACTAATCACTGTATTTAGTGTCATTTGTGACCCTAATTTGCGCTTGCGCTAAGCCCAAATAGGTTTAAGCCACCCGCCATCTATCCCCTAATAAACTTTTAACCCCTTGATCTCCCCCAGTTAACCTCTTTACTCCCTATCACACAGTGCACTAATATATACAGTATATCAGATAACTACTGTTCACTGTATCAGTGTCACTTGTGACCCTAATTTGTGCTAAGCCCAAATAGGTTTAGGCCCCCTGCCATCTATTCCCTATATATCTCCCCCAGTTAACCCCTTCACTGCCCTGTCACAGTGTTCACTATATACAGTGATTACCAATCACTGTATTAGTGTCACGGGTGA
Source organism: Pelophylax lessonae (assembly GCF_965119305.1). Classification (NCBI taxonomy): domain Eukaryota; kingdom Metazoa; phylum Chordata; class Amphibia; order Anura; family Ranidae; genus Pelophylax; species Pelophylax lessonae. The sequence continues at coordinate 402,297,740 of NC_138769.1, forward strand.
CGCTACTTAGGCTAGTTAGCGTCAGGGTCCCACCACACCCCCGTTATTTAGCATCAGTTAGAGTCAAGTACACTAACACACATACAAACACACACACACACACACCTCCATTACTAGTATAGTGCTTGAACAGATCAATATCTGATCTGATCAGAACTATACTAGCGTCCCCATAGTTTAGTGTTCCCAAACGCAGTATTTGCACAATCAGCACTGATTCCTGCCAGCACCTGCGTTTAGCCCCTCCGCCCAGCCCACCCTACCCAGGCAAGTGCAGTAATCAATAGATTACTGTTACTTCCAAAAAACACAAATCACACAAAACCGCTGTGTTAGCAGAGTCAGGCCTGATCTCTGCTCGCACTAGCAGTTTTTTTTGTAGCGACCAAATAGTCCTTGACAACCAGGTGCTTTTTTACCTGTTATTCACACTACTGTACCGGTAAATTTAGTTACTAAAATGACCAAACGTTGGTACAGTAGTGCAGAGGCTTACAGTATACTGACCATGTCAGATGAGAGCGATGGGGAAGCCTCACTGGCAGAATCAGGGTCAGTATATGAACCTGATGACAGCAGCGGCTCCCTGACAGATAGCTCCGGCAACAGAGGGGTCCCTGCTAAGGTCAGGCGTACCCGACCCCATTCTGGAGTTGCTGAGATGCAAGAACTGGATGTTTCTCGTATGCAGCAGAGTGCCAGTACTAGTGCAGCTCACACTTCTAGTGATCTGGCAAGCACGAGCGGCCTAGTACGCCCTGGACCTAGTACAACCAGCACTGCAGTAACACTTGGTGACGTGGCAAGTCCCATAAGAGCAGTTGAAGCTGGTGCAGTGGCTAGCACGAGTAGTGGCCCGCAGCCACCGCGTATTCTAAGACAGGCCCGTAGAGCCCATAGTGCCCTCCCTTAAGTGCTGGCATATCCGAATTGGCAGCCCACAGATTCCACAGCGCCAGTACTTTCCCCATTCACTGCCCAACCCGGAATTCAAGTGGAAACAGCTGGTTTTAATCACATTAACTTTTTTGAGCTGTTTTTCACTGAAGATCTTTTCAGATCTATTGTGGATCAATCAAATTTATACGCACAAAAATTCATCGCCGCCAACCCAAATTCATCCCTTGCCAGACCATTCGCCTGGAATCCTATAACGATTCCCGATTTTAAAATCTTTCTGGGCTTATCCTTCAACACGGGCATTACAAAAAAGAATGAATTGCGGTTATATTGGTCCACTGATCCAATTCATCAAATGCACGTGTTCTCTGCTGCTATGTCCAGGGCTCGATACAAACAAATATTTCGGTTCATGCATTTCAGCGACAATGAACTCTGTTGTCCTCGGGGAGCCCCTGAACATGATCGGCTCCACAAAATTCGGCCCCTCGTAGACCACTTCAATCAGCGGTTTGCAGCCTTGTTTACCCCCCAACAAGATGTCTGCGTTGACGACTCCCTGATTAAGTTTACTGGCCGCCTTGCTATCAAACAGTATCTCCCCAGCAAGCGTGCCAGATACGAGGTCAAACTGTACAAGCTGTGTGACAGGGCCACAGGCTATACAGTTAGTTTCCATGTCTATGAGGGAAAAGATAGCTCCGTGGAGCCCCCCAACTGCCCAGACTACATAGGGAGCAGCGGTAAGGCAGTTTGGTACTTGGTGTCACCCTTATTCGGAAAGGGGTACCACTTGTACGTGGACAATTTTTATTCAAGCGTGCCACTTTTTAGACACCTCTTTCAATTGCAAATTGGCTCTTGTGGCACCATGCGATCCATGCTTCCCCCAACGGCTAGTAAATGCCCCACTGAGCCCGGGGGAGAGAGCTTGCTTGAGGTGCGATTAATTGCTTGCAGTGAAGTGGAGGGACAAACAGAACGTTTAAGTTCTGTCCTCCATTCACCCAGACACGGCAGTCGAAATTACTACGGTCACCAAAGTTGTTGTTGAGAAGCCCCTCTGTGTCCACGACTATAACCGTAAAATGGGAGGGGTGGACTTCAACGACCAGATGATAGGACCATACTTAATTGCCCGTAAGGCCAGACGCTGGTACAAAAAGGTGTCTGTATACCTATTTCAATTGGCTATTTACAATGCTTTTGTCTTATACAAAGCGTCTGCCGGAACATTATCCTTCTTTCAATTCCAAGAAGAGATAATCAGAGCCCTTCTGTATCCAGCTGGTGCTCCTGCCCAAATTCCCCAACTAGATGCAGTGAGCCGGCTGCATGAGAGGCATTTTCTGGAATTCCTCCCGAGTACCCCTACCCAAAGATACACCCAAAAAAGATTCCGTGTCTGCAGCAAGCGCGGATTTAGGCGTGACACCCGTAATTATTGTCCCGACTGTCCTAACCGACCTGGTCTTTGCCACGGTGACTGTTTCCATCGCTACCACACACTAGTGGATTATTAGCATAGGGTACAGCACGGAACAGTTGAGGGCACATTTACACAGGGTCTCAAAATATGTTCGATGGCTATCGTCATTTTGAGAGACCCTAACCTGGAACCTGGAACTCTAACGTTTGAAGAAAAAAAAATACATAAAAACATAAAATAAAAAAGCCAAAATTAGTTGTCGTCTAAGTTATTTTTATGCTCTTCTACACTTCCTACTGTACTTTTACTGTACTTTGTTTGTTTTTCATTTGTTTTTCAAAATCAGTGCCACACTGATTTTATATATTCTGACACAAACAGCGTTTGCGCTCAGCATATATGGATACCTCTGATGGCAGCAGCTGTGGTAGGCTGATTTCACCACTGCAGTTAAAATACCTTTAGGTATACGTGGAATATTGTCATGTATACCCACCATTAAATCAGTGGGTTTGGTTGTTGGGCGGTTAATGGTGTGTAAAACTACACAATATTCCTGTGGTGATTTCTGTTAGGTTCTCTTTTTTTTTGTTCAGCCCACAGGCTGCATGAAAAAAAACAAAAACCTACACTATATGCTAAACAAGGACCAGCAATGAACTGGTACGTTGCTGGACTTTGAGTGGTTATACCAGGATGATGCCTGCAGATTTAGGCATCATCTTGGTATTTTTTTTTACAGCCGGCGGTCGGCTTACATGTAAAAGCAATCCTAGTGGATAATTGGCCACTAGACTGCTTTTACATGAGGGGACCCCCCCCCCCTCCTGCCGCCTTCTGCCGCCTTCCACGGTTTTTCTCGGGCTCTCCTGTCCCACCGGTTAACCCGAGAGTGCAGTCGGTGGTTCAGTTATCTAACCATAGAGCTGATTGGAGATGAGAATGGCTCCAATCATCTCTATGGCTCAAGATATCGGAAGCTACGAGCATTTCATGACTTCTCTTTCGCCAGAAATAAACAGCGCCATTGGGAAATTGGGAAAGCATTTTATCACACCAATTTGGGTGTGGTCAGATGCGTTAAGGTCAGAGGAGAGATCTAGAGTCTAAAAGACCCCAATTTTTTTAAAAAAGAGTACCTGTCACTACATATTGCTATCATAGGGGAAATTTAAATTCACTGTGATAACAATAAAAATGATAAAAAAAAAAAAAAAAAAATGAAAGAAAAGGTGTCAAAAAAACATAAAAAATAAAAATTTTAAAAAAATCAAGCCCCCCTTTCCCCCTAGTGTCATATGTAAACCGCAATTGCAACATGCATGTGAGCTATCGCTGCAAACGCCAGGTCGAGTGCAGTAATTCTTGCAGTAGACCTCCTCTGTAAGTCCAAAGTGGTAACCTGTAAAGACTTTTAAAGGCTTTTAAAACCGTGCATAGTTTGTTGCCGCTGCATGGGCGTGCGCAATTTTTAAAGCATGTCATGTTTGGTGTGTATGTACTTGTCATAAAATCGTATTTTAAATTTTACCAAACAATTAGGAATTATATAGTGTATTTCTGCATTAAATATAAAAAAAGTGTTTTTTTTACGCAAAAATTGCGTTTGAAAAATCTTTGCGCAAATACCGTGTTGACCCTTTTTGGAAAGTAGACACCCAAAGCTTTTTCCTGAGAGGCATATTGAGTCCATGGAGTATTTTACATTTTGCCCTAAGTTTCAGGAAAATGACAATTTGTTTTTTTTTTTTATACAAAATTGTCACTAAATGATATATTGCTCACGCATGCCATGGGTATATGTGAAATGACACCCTAATAGAGTTGAGCGGACACCTGGATGTCCGTGTTCGGCGGGTTTGGCCGAACTTGAAAAAAAAGTCCGGGTCCGTGACCCGGACTTTTTCCGAACTTTACCCGGACACCGAACCCCAAGTCAATGGGGACCCGAACTTTCAGGCACTAAAATGGCTCTAGAAAAAAACAATGGAAAGGGCTAGAGTGCTGCAAATGGCAGCAAAATGTAGTTAAGAGCATGGCAAGTGCTCTGCAAACAAATGTGGATAGGGAAATAACTTAAAACAACAAAAAAAAAACAGAAAAATAAAACAATTTTCTTCATCTGTGAAGGACGAGGCCCATATGGAGTAGGAGGGAGGTTGAGGTGGTGGTGGATGTGGCGGTGTAGGTGGAAGCGGTGGTGGAGGGGGACGAGGTAGCCAACACTGCTTTTTTATAGTCATTTTAAATTAGGGTACACCCTAAAAGAGTGAGAAAGATCAAAAATATAACAATGGCTGGGTAAGGTCGGTATCCATCTCTATTCTGCACAAGGTACGGAAAAGTCCTGTGGGATCCATGCCTGGTTCATTTTAATGAACGTGAGCTTGTCCACATTGTCTCTGGACAGGCGGCTGCGCTTGTCTGTGATAATGCCCCCAGCCGTGCTAAATACACGTTCAGATAATACACTGGCTGCAGGGCACGCCAGCACCTCCAAGGCGTAAAGGGCAAGCTCAGGCCATGTGCACAATTTGGAGACCCAGAAGTTGAAGGGGGCAGACCCGTCATTCACTACATGTAGGCATGTGCACACATACTGCTCCACCATGTTGGTGAAATGCTGCCTCCTGCTAAGACGTTCCATATGAGCTGCTGGTGCTGCTGTTTGTTGTGGCGTGCTGACAAAGCTTTTCCACATTTCGGCCATGCTAACCCTGCCTTCTGAGGTGCTGGTGGTGCCCTGGTTGCGTTGGCGACCTCTTCCTCCTCCTCCTCTGCCTTGGCCTTGTGCTTCCACTGTGGCCCCGCTGTCAGGTGGGAATGCCAGCAGCATCGCGTCTACCAGCGTGCGCTTGTACTCGCGCATCTTGCGATCACGCTCCAGTGAGGGAATTAAGGATGGTACGTTGCCCTTGTAATGGGGATCCAGCAGCGTGGCCATTCAGTAATCAGCACAAGTTAGAATGTGGGCAACTTGGCGGTCGTTGTGGAGACACTGCAGCATGTAATCGCTCATGTGTGCCAGGCTGCCCAGAGGCAACGAAAGGCTGTCCTCTGTGGGAGGTGTATCGTCTGTGTCCTCTGTATCCCCCCAGATGGCGTTGCGCAGTGCACACCTGATTTTTTACCCCACTTGGTTGTGCAGGGAAGGGATGGCTTGCCTGGAAAAGTAGTGGCGGCTGGGCACAACGTACTGTGGGACAGCCACTGACATAAGGCTTTTAAAACTGTGCGTCTCCACCAGACGGAATGACAGCATTTCAAAGGCCAAGAATTTTGAAATGCTGGCATTCAGGGCCAGGGATCGCGGGTGGGTAGGGGGTTACTTCCTCTTCCTCTGAAGTGTTTGGGAGATGGAAAGCTGAACGCTTCCACGGGACATTGTGGAGGTGTTGCTGACAGATCCTCTGTTTGCGGTGTGGCAGGTGCCGGTATCACTACAGAGGTGGATGAAGAGGCCGAGACTGCAGAAGAAGAGGAAGCAGGAGGAGCCAGAGACCTTTCTTGGTTTTGAAGGTGTCTACTCCACTGCAGCTTGTGCTTTGCACTTAGATGCCTGATCATGCAGGTTGTGCTCAGGTTGAGAAGGTTTATGCCTCGCTTCAGGCTCTGATTGCTCAGGGTGCAAACCACTCGTGTCCTGTCATCAGCACATTGTCTGAAGAACTTCCACGCTAGAGAACTCCTTTGAGCTGGCTTTGGTGCGCTCGGTCCCTTGCTGCGTTGGGCAGTAGCAGGCGTAGTGTCTAGGGCACGGCCGCTCCGCTTCTGCACCCTGCTCCCTCTTCTGCTGTGCTGGTGGCTCTGTGTGACCACCGCCTCTTCCTCCAAACTACTCAGGTCACCTGCATGACCTTCATTCCATTTGGGGTCGAGGACCTCATCGTCCTTCACATCATTTTCCACCCAGTCTTCACCCCTGCCCTCCTTGTCGGTCTCCACAATTCTGAGTGCCGCAGCAGTTGGCACCTGCGTTTCGTCATCATCGGAGACGTGCTGCGATGGTCCTTCCATGTACTCATCTTGAGAAATAAGTGGTTGGGCATCGCTCCACTCAATCTCTTCCACTTCTGGGGCAGGGCTAGGTGGATGGCCCTGGGAAACCCTGCTGATAGAGTCATCAAAAAGAAGAAGAGACTGCTGCATGACTTGGGGCTCAGACTGCTTGCCTGATTTGCAAGGGGGCGAGGTGAAAGATGGTTGGACATCAGCTGCAGGTGCCAACTCTGACCTTTCTGCAGTAGACTGGGTGGGAGACAATGTGAAGGAATTGGAGGCACTGTCAGCAAACCAATCTACTATCGCCTCTACTTGTTCCTGCCTCAACACTTGTAGAGGCGCATGATGCCCTACCAAATACTGCTGCAGGATCTGTCGCCTACTCACACTTGAGGAAGGTGTTTCACTTATGCGTGTAGCTGGCATAGATCGACCACGTCCTCTCCTTGCAACAGGAGCTCTACCAGCAGCACCACGACCCAGGCCACGGCCCCTATTTGACGTTCTCCTCATATTTCTGTAATTTATGATCTTGCCCTAGAAAGGTGTTTATTGAATAGCGGAACAAAACAACAACAGTATCGCACGGGTGTATCTCACAGTCAAATATGCAAACTATGCCGCAATTTAATTTATTTTACCCCAAAAGGGTGTATATTGAATAGCAGAAATGAAAAAAGTATATAAAAAGGTGTATCTCACACGTACCGATACAGACTATGCCGCAATTTAATTTTTTTCACCCCAAAAGGGTGTATATTGAATAGCGGAATAGAAAAAAGTATATATAAAAAGGTGTATCTCACACGTACAGATACAGACTATGCCGCAATTTAATTTTTTTCACCCCAAAAGGGTGTATATTGAATAGCGGAATAGAAAAAGTTTTATAAACGGTGTATCTCACACGTACAAACACAGACTAGACCCCGATTAAAATTTTTTATACCCTAAAGGCAGGATGAGGAAGAGGAGTAGGAGGAGTTCGGAACAGGAGGCAAACTAAAGCGCCCTGCAATCCTCGGCGGTGAAAGATGCGCCCAAAAAATTTGAAAGGTGTATCTCACACTTACCGATACAGACTATGCCGCAATTTAATTTTTTTCACCCCAAAAGGGTGTATATTGAATAGCGGAATAGAAAAAAGTATATATAAAAAGTTGTATCTCACACGTACCGATACAGACTATGCTGCAATTTAATTTTTTTCACCCCAAAAGGGTGTATATTGAATAGCGGAATAGAAAAATTTTTATAAAACGGTGTATCTCACATGTACAAACACAGACTAGGCCCCGATTACAATTTTCTGTACCCTAAAGGCAGGATGAGGATGAGGAAGAGGAGTAGGAGGAGTTCGGAACAGGAGGCAAACTGAAGCGCCCTGCAATCCTCGTGTAATGTTCTGGTACCTTTGGTACCCTAATTCCACTTTTCCTAAGTGTATGCGCCCCACCATTCTCTTTTGGTAAGGTGCGCATACACCTTTAAGACCGATGCTGTCATCACTGAGCACCGCTGGAGCGGCTATTTCAACCTCCGGCGGTCTCACTCACATGTTCGTTCAACGCCGCATAATCTGTCTTGAAGCTCTCATGCTTGCAAGCATACCTCGCTATCGGAAACCATGCTGCTGATCCCTGTATCCCGTTACCGGATCATCCGCTCTTGCCGAACCTCTCCTCTACTACATTGCTACTAGTGATAAGTACCCCACAGGGGAAACCTCTATAACCTTCATACTAAAGCTTACACTATCTAGCTCTGCATACTAAGGACTATTACTACATCTGCATTAACTAAGATTGCTAGCTCTTGAGCCTAATACCATCTGCTCTTGCACTGGGTTGGTCTATCCTGTATGTTCACCTGCTACTCTATCATCTGCTACCATACATGATTGCTAAACCTATCTGCATCCCATCTGCTACTATCTTACTTTCAAGAACATTCCTTTCAAGTGTCTGTCATCTACCATCTCTACCCAACCTGTCTCTTCAGCCTATCATCACTATATTACTATACATATAAGTCACTCTAGGAACATCTTATTGAGTGTGTGTATTTACTTGCTGAATTGAGACTATCCACACATGATGAGTCTTGGGAGTTGGGATTGGTGTCTCAGTGTTTCTCTACATGACTACTGAAGTGGAATATTTCTGCAGCTGTAAATCCACATTATACATAAAACGCAGGAGCGTTACACCTCGGCAGTGGAAGATGCGCCCAAAAAATTTGAAAGTTGTATCTCACACGTACCGATACAGACTATGCCGCAATGTAATTTTTTTCACCCCAAAAGGGTGTATATTGAATAGCGGAATAGAAACATTTTTATAAAACGGTGTATCTCACATGTACAAACACAGACTAGGCCCCGATTACAATTTTCTGTACCCTAAAGGCAGGATGAGGATGAGGAAGAGGAGTAGGAGGAGTTCGGAACAGGAGGCAAACTGAAGTGCCCCGCAATCCTCGGCGGTGGAAGATGCGGCCAAAAAATTTGAAAGGTCTATCTCACACGTACCGATACAGACTATGCCGCAATTAAATTTTTTTCACCCCAAAAGGGTGTATATTGAATAGCGGAATAGAAAATTTTTTATAAAACGGTGTATCTCACACGTACAAACACAGACTAGGCCCCGATTACAATTTTTTGTACCCTAAAGGCAGGATGAGGATGAGGAAGAGGAGTAGGAGGAGTTCGGAGCAGGAGGCAAACTGAAGCGCCCTGCAATCCTCGGCGGTGGAAGATGCGCCCAAAAAATTTGAAAGGTGCATATCACACGTACCGATACAGACTATGCCGCAATTTAATTTTTTTCACCCCAAAAGGGTGTATATTGAATAGCGGAATAGAAATAGTTTTATAAAACGGTATATCTCACACGTACAAACACAGACTAGCCCCCGATTACAATTTTGTTGTACCCTAAAGGCAGGATGAGGATGAGGAAGAGGAGTAGGAGGAGTTCGGAACAGGAGGCAAACTGAAGCGCCCTGCAATCCTCGGCGGTGGAAGATGGATAAAATTACCGAACACTGATTTTAAACCCGAACATACAGTAAAGTTTTCGGGTCCGTGTCCGGGTAGCAAAAATCCAATTATCCGGTACGGACCCGAATAATACAGTCCGTGTTCGCTCAACACTACACCCTAAAATACATTCTGCTGCTTCTCCGGAGTACAGGGATACTACATGTGTGAGACTTTTGGGGAACCTAGCTGTGTACGGGACCCCGAAAACCAATCCCCACCTTCAGGTTTTCTAATGGCGTAAATTGTGTATTTTACCTTTGTACTACCTGTCACAGTTTCAGAGGCCCTGAGATTTCAAGATAGCACAAAACCCCCCCAAATGACCCCATTTTGCAAAGTAGACACTCTAAGCTATTTGCTAAGAGGCATGGAGAGTCCATGGAATAGTTTATATTTTGCCACAAGTTTCGGGAATATTATTATTTCTTTTTTTGTTTGTTTGTTTGTTTTTTTACACAAAGTTGTCACTAAATGATATATTGCTCACACATGCCATGGGTATATGTGAAATGACACCCAAAAATACATTCTGCTGCTTCTCCTGAGTACAGGGATACCCCACGTGTGAGACTTTAGCGTACAGGACCCCGAAAACCAATCCCCACCTTCAGGCTTTCTAAGGGCGTAAATTGTTGATCTCACTCCTTACTACCTATCACACTTTTGAAGGCCTTGAAATGCCAAGATGGCACAAACCCCCCCCCCTTAAATGACCCCATTTTGCAAAGTAGACACTCCAAGCTATTTGCTGAGAGGCATGGTGAGAATTTTGCAGCTGTAATTTTTTTGGGAAACAGGAAACCGGAAAATGCATTTTTATTCCTCTTTTTTCAATTTACAAAACTTTGTGACAAAAAGTGAGATCTGCGAAACACTCAACATGCCTCTCTGCAAATAGATTAGGGTGTCTACTTTCCGAAAAGTGGTCATTTGAGGCGGGGGGGGGGGGGGTTGTGCTGTCTGGGCATTTCATGGCCTCTGAAACTGTGATAGGTAGTCAGGAGTGAAATCAACAATTTACGCCATTGGAAAGCCTGAAAGTGGTGATTGATTTTCGGGGTCCTGTACTTGGCTAGACTGCAAAAAAGTCCCACACATGGGGTATACCTGTACTCAGGAAAAGCAGCAGAATGTATTTTGGGGAGTCATTTCACATATGCCCATGGCATGTGTGAGAAATATATCATTTAGTGACAACTTTGTGTAAAAAATAAAAAAATAAAAAAATAATAATAATATATTTCCCGGAACTTGTGGCAAAATATAAAATATTCCATGGACTCACCATGCCTCTCAGCAAATAGCTTGGGTCTACTTTGCAAAATAGGGTAATTTGGGGGGTTTTGTGGTATCTTGAAATTCTAGGGCCTCTGAAACTGTGACAGGTAGTGCGGAGGTGAAATGCACAATTTACGCCATTAGAAAACCTGAAAGTGGTGATGGATTTTCGGAGTCCTGTACACAGCTAGGCTCCCAAAAACTCTCACACATGTGGTATCCCTGTACTTAGGAGAAGTAGCAGAATGTATTTTGGGGTGTCATTCCACATATACCCATGGTATGTGTGAGCAATTTATCTTTTAGTGACAATTTTGTGTTAAAAAAAACAATTTAAAAAAAAAAATGTAATTTTTCTCGAAACTTGTGGCAAAATATAAAATATTCCATGGACTCCCCATGCCTCTCAGCTAACAGCTTGGGTGTCTACTTTGCAAAATGGGGTAATTTGGGGGGTTTTGTGCTATCTTGAAATTTTAGGGCCTCCAAAACTGTGACAGGTAGTGCAGAGGTGAAATGCACAATTTACGCCATTAGAAAACCTGAAAGTGGTGATTAAGTTTCGGGGTCCCGTACACAGCTAGGCTCCCAAAAAGTCTCACACATGTGGTATCCCCATACTCAGGAGAAGCAGCAGAATGTATTTTGGGGTGTCATTCCACATATACCCATGGCATGTGTGAGGAATCTTTTAGTGACAACTTTGTGTTAAAAAAAACTGTAATGTTCCCAAAACTTGTGGCAAAATATAAAATATTCCATGGACTCACCATGCCTTTCAGCAAACAGCTTGGGGTGTCTATTTTCCAAAATGGGGTTATTTGGGTGGGTTTTGTGGCATCTTGACATTTCAGGGCCTCCTAAACCGTTATAGGTAGTGAGAAAATGCAATGAAAAATGTACGCCCTTTGAAATTCTGATGGTGGGGATTGGTTTTTGGGGTCCCGTACACAGCTAGGCTCCCAAAAAGTCTCACATATGTGGTATCCCTGTACTCAGGAGAAGCAGCAGAATATATTTTGGGGTGTAATTACACATATACCCATGGCATGTGTGAGCAATATATAATTTCAACTTTGTGTAAAAAAATTTTTTTGTCATTTTTCAAACACCTGTGACAAAAAAATGAAATATTCAATGAGCTCAACATGCCTCTCAGGACATTCCTTTGGATATCTACTTTCCAAAAAGTGGTAATTTGGGGGGGGGGGGTTGTACTGCCCTGCCATTTTAGCACTTCATGAAATGAAATAAGCAGTCAGAAATTAAAGCTGCATAAATTCCAGTATTTACACCATAGTTTGCAGACGTTTTCCGCGCAAACCAATAAAAATACGCTCACTGAGATTTTTTTTTGTCAAAGACATGTAGCTAAATACATTTTGGCCAAAATATATGACATAAATTGAGTATATTGTATATTTTCTAAAAGACAAAGTTGAAAATTTCATTTTTTCTCAAAATTTTCACTATTTTTTATTAATATCACAAAAAATAAAAAGTGCAGAGGTGATCAAATACCACCAAAAGAAAGCTCTATTTGTGGGGAAAAAAGGACGTACATTTTGTTTGGGTACAGCATTGCATGACTGCACAATTGTCAGTTAAAGTCACGCAGTGCCGAGTTGCAAAAAGTGGCCTGGACGTAAAGCAGGAAAATCCTCCGGTGGTAAAGTGGTTAAACAGTAAATCCAATTTCATGGGGGTGGAGCAATGGCTGAGTGAGGACGCTCGCCAGGTAAACAGGTGCGCTCCGATCGGTCTCCTCCCCAGCAGCTAAGCAGCTAAGCAGCCCAACCTAGCCCAGCCTAACCTGAACCGCATAGCTCGAGGAGACAGCGGCTTTTTGAAACCTTGCAGCTCCAGGAGAACGCGGCATTGTGAACCCCGCAGCATGAGGAGATAGCGGCATTGTGAGCGGCGAGGAGTCATACAGCCCAGCACAGCGGGCTCCGGTGCGCATACCATACCGCATACCGCACATATTTAGGCATACCGTGCATGCCGCAGATCTCAGGAGACAGGAGGAGGTAGCGGCACTGCATACACTGGGCATATTGTGCATTTCGCACATTTCGGCAACCCCGCAGCACGAGGAGATACGGGGAGACAGTGGCACTGGTAACCAGTGTGGGGATATACAGCCCAACATAGCGTTCGGGGGTCCGGTGCACCTACCATACATAACACACTCACTGTGCATACCGCATACCCAATGTGAGCCCTCGAGGTTGGTTGGGAGAAGACGGAGGTCAGATGTAGGAGATCCGGAGCTTGTGCAACTTAGCGTGGACATACAGCCACACAGCCTTAGCACAGTGGATAGCACAATACCGGGACTTTGGGATTACAGTGCACATTTCGCACATATCGCGCATACCGCATACCGTATATACCTCAAAGTAGGATACCACAAAAGCCGGGATACGGAGAGCCTGGTGAGACTGTGTGAACTGTGTGAACGGAGCCTGTGCACTCCAATCCGCCTTAGTGCGGTCACGGTCAAGCCTAGGTGGAAAGACTATGAGAGGTGGCAAGTTGAAGAAAGGAAGAGGAGCTGCCAGGATCACACGCTCAGTTGCAGCAGTGGCTGCAGCCAAGGAGATCAGCTGATTCTTTCAACAAGCCAACTCACTACCTATGAAGGCTATGTCTACAGCCGCGGCACCGGCGGAGATGCAGTACCCCCTGGACGCCTCCCTGGTAAGCACCCCTGATAAATCAAATACCTCAGACACCCTAAACACTTGTGACTTTTCTGTATTGTCGGTGGGGGGGGCGCCGGTGGGGTTGGATACTGTAGAGCCCAGAGAGGTTCAAGAGGGCCCAGGCAAGTTCCGGAAATCCATTCCCCAGGCACAGTCTCTCTCTTCAGCAGACCCAGAGATCCGAGCGCTGTTGCTAGCACTTCCCACTAGGGCGGATATAGAAGTAATGATGGGGCGGATGGAAGAAAACCATAGGAGAGAATTGCAGGAGCTCACCAAAGAGGTTCGCTCAGTATCTAATAGAGTCTCAGCTGGGGAGTCTGCCACAGCAAATTTGGAGGTACGAGTGAAGGCATTAGAATCAGCACAAGAAGCGCAGGCAAGCTCAGCTATAGACCTACAATTGCAGCTTGAGAGTATTGAGGATCGGAGTAGGCGTAATAACCTACGGATCCGCGGGCTGCCAGAAACCGCAGAAGCAGAAGATTTAACAGCAACTGCAACTGCTATTTTTCTTCAAATTACAGGACCCGACATTCCTGAGGTAGTGCGGATCGATCGAATTCACCGAGCATCAGGCCCACGCTCGTTGGACCCTAACAGGCCACGAGACATAATATGTAGGGTTCATCATTACCCACATAGAGAAAGTATAGTTCGAAAAGCATGGGATTTAGGAGATATCAATTTTAAGGGAACTAACTTGAGGATACTCCCGGATCTATCGTGGGCTACATTGCAAAGGAGAGGAATGCTCAAGCCGCTATTGGAAAGAGCCAGAGCACAGGATGCTTCATATCGCTGGGGATATCCGTTTTCTGTAACTTTCCAGAGAGAGCGCCGTTTTTGCACCATGAGATCCCGAGAGGACCTACCAGCGGTCTTTTCTTTTTTAGAAGTCCCTGCTTTTGAAGTGCCTGATTGGTTAATTTTTCTCCCGCGCACTTCAGGAGGCAATCTCAAGACAAAGAAAGGCAAAGCCCGACGGGACCCTAAAGAAGGCAATAATGAATTAGGGTGATGAAGAGGGAAGGAAGAGGTCCGTAGCAGCTGGTGAGGAGTCTACTTTTCTTGACCTTGCCTTTACTTTTCTTTTTTTTTTTTTTGGATTAAGTTGGCTGGATTAGATTTTTCCTTTTTTTTTTTTTTCCCCCTGAATTTTTTTTTTTTTTTTTTCTCTCATTTTTGGATGAGGGTCCTCCCTCCCTCCTTTTTTTCCACCCCCATTTACTGTTTTTAAACAGTAAATCCAGCTCAGTCCTAGTTTAAATATATGTATGTAAATGTATGTGGTTAGCTTTGGAGGGATCAGATTGTAAAGAATGAATGAGGATTGGAAGTCCTGTTCAAGCTGTTGCAAATGCAAAAGTCTGTTTCTCTTAAGTTGAGTCACTAACTGAATACAAATGACTTGAACCACAGGTCTGTGTGCCTCCCAAAGGGCGACTGACAATTTATCTGGAGAAGCATTCAATTCTAAATATTCTTTCAGAACTAGTTGTATATCAAGGCAAAAACCTGGGTTCAACTGATGCAACTCGTTCATACATCTAGTGGTGTCCTGTTTATTCAACAAAGAGGAGAGGGTGAGGATGACAGTGCTATTGTCTGTGATAGGGTAGATAGAAAAAGGAGTGGAGAAGGTAGGGGAATGAAAAGGGAAGAAAAATATGGTCTTTTCTGGAAAAAAAGCATTGTGGGGATGAGAATTCAATGTATAAAATCTACAATTAGGGTTATACTATTTCCACATGTTGCAGCAGTCATCTGGGCTTCAGGGGTATATGTGGATTTAGCAAGATAGGGGTACAACACCTGGTTTTGAATCCCTTGCCATAATAAGAGTGACCATCTGCATTCATTTTTTAATGCAAAATCTTTATCTCAGTGGCATGCTTTGTATTTATAATGCAACAAATGTCACATTTGCTGGCAACAGTGGTGTTCAATCATTGATCCCCAAAGAGACCCACCTATTATGGCACAAATTCATCATGCTACAACTGAGGAATGCATGTTAAGGCAGTGAGTTGCAAATACCTCTTTTTGCCCTCTCCATTCCATTCAGATGCTAAAACTAGAATATTTAATATTGATGAAAGATTGGTATTTGCCCCAAGCCCCAATCTAGGCCTGCATCTGAAGGTTTTATTTTTTTGTATAATGTGCCAATATGTAATTGGTTTCTGCAATCATTAGTTAAGAGAAACATTCATTCTTTTGGGGCTTACTGAGATTTTGTTTTTCTTCTGTAAGGCTGCTTAGATGTTATACATTTTGTTGCCATAATTTATGTGTTTTGAAAAACAAAACATTTGAAATCATGTTCACAGCTATTAGCCTGTGGCACCTAACTGACAAAATAACTAGCAATCAAGAGGCACCAGTGAAAGCACTTTAGAGTTTAAAATACTCTTCCACATAAATTGCTAGGACATGCAAGGCATTTAAATTGTCTTTATGAAATCCTAAAAGCCACTGCACAATGACAGCTTGTTGGACATCTACCACACATCTTCGGGTTTCTTTTAAGTTGACTACATGTTAAAATTACTTAACCAAACAAACCATGACATTTTTTTTTAAATATTTAGGAAACTGGCTTTTAAAAAAATGCTTTGGGCTTTTTTAAATTACTAGGAAATGTATACATTTGTATAAATGAAAAAGTTGTAGTGCTATATTCACATTAAATATTAGTGAAAACCAGGAAAAATCCCAAAAAAGTGATATATATTATATATAATATGCTGATGAGTTCTTACAGCCCTTTGGTGAAAAAAATACCCTCCTACCTTAAGGATACAACTCATGTCCTTAATCTTTTACAGGATATGTTGGCCACGGCAGACGTGGCCTCTCTGTATTCTATAATTGATCATGAACAAGGTCTAGAGGCTGCACAATATTATTTGGATTTATGGAGTCCCCTTGTGCAAGAACAAAAGGAGTTCATCCTGGAAGTTATTAGGTTCGCAATGACCCATAACTTCTTTTGGTTTGGCAATACTTACTACTTGCAAAATAGAGGAGTCGCTATGGGGGCAAAATTTGCCCCCAGTTTAGCAAACCTGTTCATGGCCAAATGGGAGGAGGATGTCATCTTGTGTGATCGTCCGCCACAACTCATTTTGTGGCGGCGATATATAGATGACTTCCTCCTCCTATGGGAGGGAGATGTCCTCTCCGTTAATTCTTTTATATCAGGCCTGAACAATAATGACAGGAAAATCAAACTGGATCATTCCAGTAGTAAAACCCAGATTACGTTTCTGGACCTTAATCTGGTTGTACAAAACGATAAAATTATCACGACTATGTTTTTCAAACAAACAGATAGAAACAGCTTCATTCCACAGGATAGTGGTCATCATAAATCCTGATTGGGGGCGATCCGCCCGTACGGCGTACTGACGTCATCTGACAAGGAAGTGCGGACGAGCGGAGTCGTCCGGCCGGTGGCTAACCATCAATGCTCTGTACTTCCTGACATATTGTGAGTGTTATTCGTTTACTTTTAATAAATTTTAAACCGGTTTTACACTATGGAAGCTGTTCTCTTTTTATGGTGGTGAATACCTTGGCTATCTTTTGGAGTCATCCGGGCTAGAACTTGCTTCATGTCAAGTGTCTCTATCCATGAAGTCTGATTTATCTACAGGCGTCTTTATTATCTACATGTGGTAAGAGGCGATTTCTACTGGTGAAGGCTAGCACTGGTTCCTAAGTGATATACCTGATTGCCCTGTTACACTTTGGCTTGTTTATTATTTATATATGGTAAGAGGCGATTTCAGCTGGTGAAGGTTCAGCACGGAAGCTAGAGTGTTTTATTTGATTACTCCCTGTCAGAGAAACCTTCAGCTGCAGACTGGTCATCACATGACAAGCACCACATGACTTCCACATGACTTCCTGGCTGCCTATAAAAGCTGAGCAAGTGCTCAGAGGAATTGCTGGTTTGTCTTTCAGCTTCCTGTACCTGAGTTCCTGTTTCCTGTGTGATCGTTTACCTGCTGTGACCCGGATTGACCCTGACCTGCTCTGCTCTTCTCCTGGACCCGACCTTGGCTTGTTTTACGGACTTTGCTTTTGCTTACCTGTGTTTGACCCTCTGCCTGCGACCCGGATTTACCTTCAGTCTCCTGTGCCTTGACCCTCTGCTTGTGACCAAGTCTTGTCTCCTATCTCCAGTGCCTTGACCCTCAGCCCGTGACCTGGATTGTCTGCTTACCTGTGTTTGACCCTCAGCCTGCTCCGGACTTTTACTGCTGGATCCTGATCAGTCTCTGCTCCAGCTCTACAGGACCTCCACGCAAGCTCTACCCTGCCTGCTGGTAGCTTGTGCCTCTTTGTGCCATCCACCCTCTGTATCACCTCCAGAGGGGCGGAGTGCGCTTAGTCGCAACAGCGAACCGCTCTCGGCATCTCGGCCTCGGTGAGTACCTCTATTCTGATAGTACAAACCAGCCATGTCAGAGGCCGACAGAGCGCGTTCTCCTCTTGAGATCCTGTGCCAGCAGGTCACAACCCTCACTGATGCAGTCCAGAAACTGCAGGAAGGCTATGCCCAGATTGACGGTCGTCTCCAGCAACTTTTAGGGTCATCTGCATCAACAGCCGCAGCCCCTGCGCCCACCAGCGGAGCCTCCTCTTCTCAAGTTGCATCAAGCCCCACAGTGATCATGGCTACCCCTGAGCCCAGGGTTCCCACACCGGAGCGTTTTTCAGGCGATCGCAAAAAGTTCCGGGCCTTCAAAAATGCATGCTCCTTGTACTTAGCCCTTCAGCCCAGGACTTTTTCGTCCGAAGTAGTTAAGGTGGGATTTGTCATCTCCCTGTTGACCGAAGAGCCGCAGGCCTGGGCCCACAGCCTGATGGAACAGAGGAGCTCTCTTCTGAACTCTTTGGACCTTTTCTTTGAAAGTATGTCTCAACTATATGATGACCCCCAACGCACCGCTACTGCAGAAGCCGTGCTACACTCCCTGTCCCAAGGAAAGAGACCAGTGGAGGACTACACTGCTGAATTTCGAAAATGGTCAGCTGACACAGGGTGGAACGAACCCGCTCTTAAATACCAGTACCGCCAGGGGCTGTCAGAAGCTTTGAAAGATGAGTTGGCCAGGATTGAAACCCCTGCCACTTTGGAGGATTTAATCCAATCCGCTACCAAGCTAGACAGGCGCATGCGCGAGCGGCGCTCTGAGCGCTCCCAGGGTCCCCGACCTAGTTGGATGCTCCCTAAACCTTCTCCCGTTCACCCATCCTTTCCAGTGACTCCTGTCACCTCTGCTCCAGAGGCTGAGCCCATGCAGCTTGGATTGGTCCGTGCTCCTCTTACCCCTGAAGAGAAGCAACGACGGCGACAGGCCAATCTCTGTCTGTACTGTGGGGGAACTGGACATTTTCTGCGTACCTGCCCCGTGAGACCCAGTAAGTCACGCTCGCAGTTTTTTATGAACTTTCAGAACCCTGGTTTATCCCAGACTTATGTCACCCTCTCTGTCTCCTTACAGCTAATGGAAAAGGAAGTTCATCTACCAGCAATTATTGATTCCGGAGCCTGTAGTTGTTTTCTAGACACTTCACTGGCCCAAAAACTGCACATTCCACTGCAAACCAAAGAACAAGGCCTCCAAGTCTACCTGGCTGATGGGTCTCTCCCTCGCTCTGGATTTGTCACACAACAGACAAGGCCCATCCTTGTCACCACGGACTCTGGCCACCAGGAGCTTCTAAGCTTTGACATCATCTTCTCCCCCATGTTCCCCATCATTTTGGGGCTCCCCTGGCTACAGGCACATGAACCTGACATCAATTGGAACAAGAAGAAAGTCTCCTTTTCCTCTCCCTACTGTTCCCAGCATTGCCTTCCTCCAGCTCCAGCCGCCTGTTTAACCGTAGCACCTACACCTGACAATCTCCAGCACGTCCCTCCGGTATATCTTGAATTTAGAGATGTCTTCGATAAACAAAAAGCTGATTGCCTACCACCTCATCGGTCTTACGACTGCCCCATTGATTTGCTACCTGGTTCTGAAATACCCTTTGGCCGTATCTTTCCACTATCAGAGACTGAACTAGCGGCTCTTAAAACGTATATTGATGAGAACTTGGATAAGGGTTTCATTCGTCCATCATCTTCACCGGCCGGAGCCGGCATCTTCTTTGTGGAAAAGAAAGATGGTTCCCTAAGACCATGCATAGACTATAGAGAACTGAACAAAATAACGATAAAAAATCGCTATCCTCTTCCACTTATCCCAGAGTTGTTTCAGCGTTTCCGTTCTGCCCGAATCTTCTCCAAGTTGGATCTGCGAGGTGCCTATAACCTCATCCGAATCAGGCCTGGAGACGAATGGAAGACTGCCTTCAGGTCCAGGTTTGGACATTATGAATATTTGGTAATGCCCTTTGGGTTGTGTAACGCCCCGGCCACATTTCAGCACCTGGTAAACGACATCTTTCGAGAATATCTGGACAATTTCCTAGTTGTTTACCTGGACGACATTCTTATTTTTTCTGCCACCATTGAGCTACACCGGGTTCATGTAAAGACAGTCCTTGCAATTCTCAGGAGACACAAATTGTACCTTAAAGCAGAGAAATGCGAATTCGAAAAATCTGTTGTGCAATTCCTAGGCTTTATCATTTCTACCAACGGGGTCGCAATGGATCCACAGAAGGTCAAGGCAATTCAGGAGTGGCCGGCTCCAGTAGACAAAAAGGGGGTACAGCGGTTTATCGGATTCGCTAATTTTTACCGGAGGTTTATCGTTGGCTTCTCATCCATTGTTGCACCCATCACCCAACTAACCCGCCAACATAGTCGTTTTCAGTGGTCCCAAGAGGCCCAGGAAGCTTTTACGAAGCTCAAAGCCCTGTTCACCTCTGCACCAATCCTACGGCATCCGGATCCAGCCCTGCCATTTGTGTTGGAGGTAGACGCCTCGGAAACCGCCACTGGAGCCATCCTCTCCCAGAGACAGGGCCCCAAGGCTCTCCTCCATCCTGTAGCTTTCGCATCTCGGAAACTAAGTTCCCCGGAAAGGAATTATGATGTGGGAGACCGGGAGCTGTTGGCCATCAAGTTCGCTCTGGAGGAGTGGAGATATCTGTTGGAGGGTGCTTCCCATTCCATCATGATCTTCACCGATCATAAAAACCTAGAATACCTCAGGACAGCCAAACGCTTAAGACCCAGGCAAGCCCGGTGGGCCCTCTTCTTTTCTAGGTTCAACTTTCATATCTCTTATAGACCTGGCCTCAAGAATGGGAAAGCAGACGCACTCTCCCGGATGTTCCCTGAATCTCCCCAGTCAACGGAACCTAGCACCATCTTATCTCCACAAAACTTCCTTCTGCTCACAGACACTGATCTTATGACCACCATCAAGTTGGCATCCAGCCATTGTACTGACCCAGAAATATCCTCCTTGGAGAAACGAGATGACTTGTTCTGGTCCCAAGGAAGAATTTTTGTCCCACCGGAGGCTAGACCCATGACGTTAAAGTTGCTTCATGACCATAAACTGGCTGGTCACTTTGGGACTCAAAAGACTTTGGAATTGGTTGCCCGTTCTTTTTGGTGGCCTGGTTGGAGGCAGGACTGTAAAGAGTATGTCCTCTCTTGTATTTCTTGCCAGCGCAGTAAAGTGGCTAACACCAAATCTTGGGGATTACTTAGACCTTTACCCATTCCAGAACGCCCATGGGCTGAAGTTTCTATGGACTTCATTGTTGATCTTCCTCCCTCGGAAGGTTTCACCTCCATTCTGGTTGTTGTCGACCGCCTTTCCAAAATGGCACACTTCTTGCCCATGGTGGGCACCCCCTCTGCTTTGGAGACAGCTAACATTTTTATCAAAGAAATAATAAGGCTACATGGAGTACCCGACAGTGTTGTTTCTGACAGAGGGGTTCAGTTCACCTCCAAATTTTGGAAAGAACTTTGTAAAGCACTACAAATAAAGGTCTGTCTCTCCTTTGCGTATCACCCTCAAAGCAATGGCCAGACAGAGAGAACGAACCAAACTCTGGAGCAGTATCTCCGCTGTTTCTCTTCTGGCTCTCAGGATGACTGGTCCTCTCTGCTACCCTACGCGGAGTTTGCGTATAATAATTCAGTTCATTCAGCCACCAACCAAACGCCCTTCTGGTCTAACTTTGGGTTTCACCCTTCTTTCCTTCCAAACGCTACCCCTGAATTATCTGTTCCTGCTGTCCAAGATCGCATAGCCTCCATCCAACAGAACTTTCAAAGGATTCAGGAAACCATGCAAAAGGCCCAGGATGACTATAAGAAGTACTACAACAGGGGAAGGAAGGAGAACCCGGTTTTCAAGGTCGGTGAGGAAGTTTGGTTATCTTCAGCTAACCTCAAATTACCTTTTCCCTCACGGAAGTTGGGCCCAAAGTTCATAGGGCCGTTCAAAATCAAGAGGATGGTTAACCCTGTGGCCTTTGAATTGGCCTTACCCAGCTCTTACAGGATTCATTCTGTCTTTCATGCATCCTTACTAAAACCAGTGATTCCTAGCCCCTTCCCGGGAAGAGAGGAGCCGCCTCCTCCACCGGTCCAGGTGGATGGAGAAAATGAATTTGAGGTTGAAGCCATACTGAACTGCAGGAAGAGGGGTAGACTTCTCCAATACCTAATCAAGTGGAAGGGGTACCCACCTGAAAACAACTCTTGGGAACCCTCAAGAAACATACACGCCCCTCGCTTGATCCGAGCTTTTCATGTGAATCACCCGGAGTTGATGTCCAGTTTGGGCGTCCAGAGGCCGCCCCTCGGGGGGGGGCACTGTCAGAGAAACCTTCAGCTGCAGACTGGTCATCACATGACAAGCACCACATGACTTCCACATGACTTCCTGGCTGCCTATAAAAGCTGAGCAAGTGCTCAGAGGAATTGCTGGTTTGTCTTTCAGCTTCCTGTACCTGAGTTCCTGTTTCCTGTGTGATCGTTTACCTGCTGTGACCCGGATTGACCCTGACCTGCTCTGCTCTTCTCCTGGACCCGACCTTGGCTTGTTTTACGGACTTTGCTTTTGCTTACCTGTGTTTGACCCTCTGCCTGCGACCCGGATTTACCTTCAGTCTCCTGTGCCTTGACCCTCTGCTTGTGACCAAGTCTTGTCTCCTATCTCCAGTGCCTTGACCCTCAGCCTGTGACCTGGATTGTCTGCTTACCTGTGTTTGACCCTCAGCCTGCTCCGGACTTTTACTGCTGGATCCTGATCAGTCTCTGCTCCAGCTCTACAGGACCTCCACGCAAGCTCTACCCTGCCTGCTGGTAGCTTGTGCCTCTTTGTGCCATCCACCCTCTGTATCACCTCCAGAGGGGCGGAGTGCGCTTAGTCGCAACAGCGAACCGCTCTCGGCATCTCGGCCTCGGTGAGTACCTCTATTCTGATATCCCATTCACTTTGGCGTTTTTACTTCCTTCGCATGGTAAGAGGCGATTTCAGCTGGTGAAGGATAGCACTCACTCTTTATTGATTTATGCGATTGCCCTTATTCACTCTGGTAAGGGGTACCTTTAGGTGTTCTATTGCATGGGATTATTTTCTTTTTCTTTAATTTATTTTCTTCAACTATCGGTTTGTGAGCATTCACATTGGTGGTGGTTATATCAACACAACATAATTTTTTGAGCCAACCATTGAATGATCACATTGGTGTTTAAGTCACTTAAAATCATTTATGTTGGGTTTTATGCTATTGCGCTTTTTATATTTAATTTTATGATTCAACGACCACTGAATCACCACGAGCTTACTGGTTCCGGTCTTCCATCAAGGGGACAAGACTCACTATAGAGAACCTGCATTTACATTTACCTTTTCTGGTAAGCATACATCCATAAGGAGCCTGGTCAGAAAACTGAGATTTTACCAATTTATGGACTTTTATGGACTTTATTTTTCCATTACTCATTCATAGCGCGACTTGATTTAGAACTTGATAATGTTATCAATGAGACAGCGGCTATTGATAGAGCAAAATTATTGGTGCCAAAGCCTAGAGAGACTAATCAGAATTTTAAAAATGCTTTTATTACTTCTTATTCGACCCAACATTTTTTAATTAAAAACATTTTAAAAAAACATTGGCCCGTCATTAAGAGTGATCGTATTTTGGGTCCCAGTCTCTCTGAACGTCCTAATGCTGTCTTTAGAGGAGTTCCCTCCCACAAGATCGCCAACAATGTGATTGAGAGGCCCCTTCGACCTACATTTTTTTGGTGATCTTAAGGGATTTTTCCCTTGTCGGAGGTGCAACATTTGCTCTCTAAATTCTTTTAAGGGTAGAAGAGTTGAAAAGTTTACGTTGGCTGCTACTGGCCGTGAGTACACTATCAATTCATTTATCCCTTGTTCTACCGTTAATGTTGTCTACCTCCTGCAATGTAAGTGTGGTAGACAATATGTTGGGAGAACAATGAGGAAAATGCAGATCAGACTAGGGGAACACGTAGGTAACATAAAAAAGGGGTTCCCTGGTCATAGTGTGTCAAAGCATTATGACCATTGTCACCATAGAAACCCCAAAAATACCTTCTTCGTTGGGATTGATAAATCCACTCCCCATTGGAGAGGATCCAACGTGAAACGAGAAATTTCGCGTATGGAGACCCGTTGGATTTATTTTCTCAAAACATATGTGCTGCATGGCTTAAATATTGAGTGGGATGTGAACTCTTTCATTAACAATAGTTGATGTTTTATGGTTCCTTTTTTATGGATAGCTGTCTTTTTTACTAATGTTTTAGAATAATCGTTTTATCTGTGCACACATCTTCGGCTGTGTTTTTATTACATGGTTGCTGACTTTACCTTAGATTTATTGTTGCCTTTGACATCCTATTATGATTTTGAGTGTCCTGGTTGTCATATTATATTTATTGGATTTTATTATCTGTATTTATAATAATCTTTATTATTATTATTTTTGAAGACCGTTTAAATTATGTATTACTTGTCTTCTAAATGCTTTCATTAAGGATTGTTAGTTTCCTATGTTTTTAATTGTATTTGTATTTGGCTGACGGCGGACGCTTCAGTTTACTTCCGCCTTTATCCAGTATGGTGAGGTGAGTGCTTCCGCCCTGTCCTGTTCGCGTTTGGCTGGAATCCATACTTGGCTGTTGGTTGACTGAACATTTTACTTCCGCCCTCACCTAGTATGGTGAGATCATTACTTCCGCCTTATCGCGTCCACGATTGGTTGGATTAGCCGTCACTTTTGTGTGATTGGGGTTATGAGGCGCATGTACAGCGTCTGGTAGCCACACCCAGATGACGTCCTTTGATGATGAAACGCGCCGGTGGCACCAGATGCTACATACACACGCCCCATCTATGCCGGCTGTTACTATTGCGCTGCTTGGAACATGCAGGACGCCGCAATTGGACTGACCGCAGCTTCTATGTTGATTGTGCCTGTATTTCGCCTGTTTTTGTGAGTAATTTTCCAAATAAATATTTTGTGTGCACTATACAGTATCACGCTATGTTCTTTTTATCATATATCTCCATGTATATGTGACCATTGCTGAACATAACTGCTGAGATCGGAGCTTCCTATTTTTACTACCTGGCTTTCCTGTTTAGGCTGGAGCATTCCACATTGATTCGAAGGCTTGGTGAGGTAATTTCATTAATTTGAATGACCACAGTGTTCTGGTAAGCTGCCCTCCATCAGCTGCACTTTGTGGTGTCCCTCTACCTTCACTTCCCTGGTGGTGTTGGATTGGAAGAGATTATTTGGACTATTCACTATTTTTATTTATGGTTTTGAACCCTCATTATCACTTTTTTTGGGATTTTTCCTGGTTTTCACTAATATTTAAGTCATTTGCACTATTTATACCATGTGATTCAAACTTTCATTTGTTTTTTTCACTCATGTTTTTTACATTTACGATTAGCGCTACACTTTTTGCTGTTTATATTTTTGGGATCTTTGTTTGTGGGTCTTGTGTATGCAGCTTTTCTTGTTTTGAGTACTTCGTTTAGCGCAGAAATTTTTCTATTTTTTTCTTATTCACATTAGGTCCTGTGTGCATGGATTGTATACAATCAATATGATCTATTAAGGACATGTGTCTTATACATTAGGGTGTTGAGGTAGAAGCCCATAGTGAATGGGTTATCAATTCAATATTGATTGCAACATCTAATCCCATTGCTATCCAACATACCATTTCGAGTCTCCTCATTTTTAGAGAGTTTATTGGAGTAAGGTTTTTTAAGGGTCTGAAATGAGGCATGGACGTTTGAGGGTTTTTTAGGCCTCTGTTTTTGAAACCAGTCAATACCAGTGGGGATAAAGTTTTAATACAGACCAAGGATTGGAGATCATCTTGAATCTGTAGATAACAGAAGAGTAGGTCAGTGTTGGGTTGGTTGCCAAATTAGGTTATATATATAGGAATCAGGAATCAGAGAAGTTTCCATTATTTCATGCCATATGATTCTAAAAAGGAATGCACTCACATGAATTAATGAATAGGGCACATAATTCACAGTCAGATGATGGAATGGAGCCTGTGTTAGGGGAGGTGGCACAGCTGCAGGGAAAACTGTATCTTTCTTCATTCCCTCTTGAGAGGCTTAAAGACAAGGCAACGCTTAGGTAAAAAGGTTGAGGATGCCTTTGGTATTATAATGGCATTTGAAAATTGGTCTATGTGCTATCCAAGCTGCAGGGATAGCATCTCTGCTTTATCCAATCAGTTGGTTGGTTGGTTGATTGGTTGGTTGACCTGAGCTTTTGGTGTGGGAGCAGGACCTGGTAACTGTTGCAGAACCAAAGGACTGGTCCAAGTGAATTGATAGAATGTATAAAGGAATTTTAAATTTGTCCCTGTTGGAAGCAAATGTCAAAGTCTTCTCCAGACGGTACCTGGCGCTATCTAGCTTTGTGTAAATGTATCATGACTCTTTTCCCAAGTGCTTTTGACAGTGTGGCAGAAGAGGGAATATGTTTCACGTGTGGTCGCAGTGTACAAAGGTGCAGTGTTTCTGGACCCGTATTTTCATAATTCATGTACATGGTTACCAGTATAAATAAATAGAAAACATCTAGGAGTGCCTTAATGAATATGACTGCTCTAGATATCTCAAAGCCATGATGTCAGTACAAGTAGGTTTCCCCTACATCTTGGATGTAGGGTGGGCTATTTTGTTTTAAATTTTGGCCTGGTATGGATTGCGGGAGGGGGGGGGGTCCATGCTATTTTTTACTAATTTCCATTTTAAAATATCTTCCAAGACGCTGACATCATTGTATTAAAGACATAATTTAATGTTTTAGAAAATTGGAGTTTTGGTTAAGGGAACAGCATGGAAGGGCACCAAGAATGATACAAGTTTTTATACAGAAAATAACAAATATACATGCAATTTACAACTATTTGCAATCTATAACTATTTGAAAATGCTTGTTTTCCTCTTCTGTAAAGGAGATGTAGTTCTGCTACATTGCGTTAATAAAGTTAAGATATATTTTTTGTAGATTTGAAAACTAAAATAGGTTATTTCATTATTGTATAGAAATCCACATTTCAAATCACAGTAATGGATTGCACTGTCATAGAAAAAAATTGGTGTTTTTAGAATTATTGTTTTCCTATATGATAATTAATACATAAAAATGCTACACCAATCATAGCAATAAAATATTTGTAGTCTTCTATACAACTCCTTGCTACAACATTATATAAAGCATTTTACACTCAAGCTATTTGTATGTACTGTGCAATGCATTCATGGTTCTCTATTGGACATTGTTCCCCCCTTATTGAATCCATTAAATATACAGTAAGGAAAAACAATTGTGTAATATTTCACTTTTTAGCCTTCATATGTCATATCAGATGTGGTTATATACCTGTCAGCTAAAGTAAGCTATAAAATTACTCATGTACAGTAACTGGTCATACATTCTGGACCAATAAAATCAATCACATAAATAGGAAAGTAAACCTATACAATGTAGTCCTTATAGCAGTTTAAATAGAAGCTATGAATCCCTATTTTACATGCTGAACAGGGCATGGAAATTGAAGTTGCATATTATTATTTAGGAATACCTGTTCTCTGGATTAACTGCAATAGGCTCTTTCCTTCACTGGCTTGTGCCCAATGATAGTTCACAGTTGTACATTTGCCTAGGGGGTGGCTGAGCTGTCTGGCTGGTCTCCTTTGCTATCCGATTACATTTTTTTTATTTTTTTATTTTTTTACTCTTGTTTATTTTCACTCATTACCACATACTAATGCTATATATACACACATATATACGAAATCAGACTTAACTAGCAACTGCTATTATTTGAACAAGTATAAGCTGTGCATTCTTGTCTACAGTAAACATAATTTGTTGTTTTTTCTTACTACTTTTTAAACAGTAGAGTATGTTCAGAGAAGGGCAAAGCTAAGTGAAAATTCACTTGAAGAATACCCAAATACAATATGTGCAAAGAAATGCACTTCACTTTGCAAATTTACTTAGCTTAGTGAATGAGGTGAAGCTGCCCTGACCTTGATAATACAATCATGTGTGCAAGAAGCCGAAATCATGCATTTTTCACTGCTTATGATTCTGTGCAAAGTATATTTTTAGTTAGCTCATTATTTCATTAACTTTGCAAAGCGAAAATTTACTTTTCATACGTTGATTTAATAAAAGAGTAGAGGATGTTCAGTTTTTAAAGTGAAACAGCCTTTATTTCAATCATCCAATCATGTTTTTTTTTTTTTCTTGTTCAAATATTTTATTGATAACCAAGAACAAAGTACAATGAAACGCTTGTCATTTGTAAGATATAAAACGTACAAGAAAGAACACATCAAGTCAGATATGAATATGACAATGAGTGTGAGTATAGCTTGGCCCAAAAAAAGGTAGCAATGTGGTATTGCAAAATTTGGAGTTAATAGTCTGGCACTGTAATCGTAAGGACATGGAAGAGGTATAGAAATTTGGGTTAGATAGGCATCTTATTGATCATGATCCACCCCATACAAGCTAGAAGGATAGTGGACATAAGGGCTGTAAGGTGAGAAAGCATGGGAGGGTAGTTAGTGGCGTATAAGTGGGATGAATCAGCTGTAAGCTTGATTCCAAGGAAGGGGGTGTGGTGGCTGAACCAGGCAAAGGGCAAAACCTCTTGCAATTGTTCAAGTAGGGGTGTTGGTAGGGTAACATTGAGTGTGATGGATTTGTGGGGGTTGATTTGCAGTCCAGAGATTTGGCCAAAATGTTTAAAGATATGGCGGAGATTGGGGATGGAAATATGTGGAGAGATCATGAAGGTCAGAACGTCGTCCATGAAAAGGCAGAGTTTATGCTGGGTGCCACCTAACTCAACCCCTTTTATGTTTGGATCTGCACAAATTAAGTGAGCTAGGGGCTCAATAGCTAGGCCGAAGAGTAGGGGGGCATAGTGGGCAGCCCTGTTGAGTGCCTCTTTCGAAATGAAGAAGTTCTAATCTATGACCTGCGTATTGTACATAGGCTTTAGTGTTAGCATATAAGAATGATATCCAGTGAAGTAAGTGCGCACAGCATGGGCCAGGAGTACCACTTGGCGGACATTATCACCTGCCTGATGAGATGAGATGAAGCCCACTTGGTCCCTGTGGATTAGGGAGCCAATAATCAAGTTCAAGTGGTTGAAAATAATTTTGACATGATTTTTATAACAGGATTAAGGGCAGAAATGGGTCTGTAATTAAACCACGAGGTGCCATCCTAGCGGGGCTTTGGTATCACCGAGAAGACAGCTATTAATGTTTCAGTCCTAAAAGAGTGACCGTCTAGGATAGAGTTTAAAGCTGCAATTAGTAGTAGCAAATTCTTTATAGTAGGTGGCTGAGAACCCATCTAGTCCAGGTCGCTTGCGTGGTTTTAGTGCCGTAATAGCTGTCAGGACTTCTGTGTCCATTAAAAGTTTATCAAGGTTCTCATTCTATGAGGTCGAGAACTTGGGAAGTTTGATGGTAGAAAACAGAGTTTCCGCCTTTGAGGGGTCAAAAGTGTCAGATTATAGGTCTGAAAGCCTACGGTGGAATTTGTGGAGGATCCTGAGGAGATTTTTAGTGTAATAGTCCTTGGAAAGTTTCAGACGAAGGGGTTTGGGCATGTGATCTAGCCAAGGTAGGGTTTTATTTTTTATTTTATTTCCCTTGCTGATGATATGACATTCAAAATTTTTTTCAATGTCAGCTGAACAGTCAGTAGGTGTTAGTTAGCCTGGTGGTTTGTGATATTATGATAATATATACTTAACTGCAGTCTTTTTTTGTGTTAAAGCGGAGTTCCGGCCTCGGAAAGGTTTTTTCAATAAAAATACCCCCGGGACAGTCAGGGCTAGTACATTCCATAATGGATAGCCTCTGAACTGTCCCAGGTCGCACTTACCTTTTAGAAGAAATACTTACCTTGAACATTTCTTCTCCAGCGCTGCCATCTCAGGTATGGGCAGCTGAAGCCAGCGCATCCTCTTCTGCATCCTCTTCTGTGTCCTCTTCACCCCAGAATGCCCTGCACCAGCCCCGGTCGTCACTTCCGGGGCAGGCGCATCATCCCTGCACAGCATGCCCAGAAGCTGTTTAGCAGGGAATGACGCGCCTGCACCGGAACTGACGAGCGGGGCCGGCGCAGGCGCATTGACTCCCGGGAGCGATGACGTTCAGCTCCCAGGAGTCATGGCAAGCAGAAAGTGACGACGCGGGCCGTGGCCAAAGAGGGAGGAAGTAGAAGGAAGGTAAGTATACTTTCTTCAAAAACAAGATAAGTAAAGAAAAAAATTGGGAGTATCAATTTGTTTTTTAGGGGATTTACAGCAAGTGGATGGGCCAAAGTTGTTTTTGAGCCCGGAAATCTGTTTAAACTAATTTGATATGTCCAGTGTATCACTCCAGATTGCCAGCTATAAATGAGTGCTTATCTAGCTCATCACTGACAGTCAGTTCATATACAGAGGAAGAACACAAACAAAATTCTTTGCTCATTTAAAAACATGGCATCACTGGCTACATACAGGCTGAAACCTTTTAAAGAGTAACTCAACTTACATGGAAAAAAAATAGCAAATAACAAAAAATGTATATAACATATACAATTGTGACACAAGTAATATTGTGATTGATTGTTATTAAAAATTACCTTTCCTTTTTAATCTGCAGCTCTGTAATTTTCTATAAAATGCAATGCAATATGACTACCTGGAGGTGTTCTGTACACAAAATAAGTACAGCACACCCCCCAGAAACATAAGTTCCTGCTTGTGTGGTTGACTGATTTTCCCAGAAGTCTGCACTAAGATACAAGTCAGATTTCCAGCATCCCCTGCAACAAAAATGTAGTTTTTGATGATATACTCCCAATAGGATATCACATCTAAAGGGATGCAGGCCCAGCAATTTTCCTCATTAGAGGGGCAGCAGCTAATTGATAATTATGAAACCACTCCTATTAGATTCACATTCTACAAGGACACAGACAAATACACAGTGATTTCTTCAGAGTTTGTTAAAATCCTTGCAATGTACATAGATCACCCAGAGGGGAATGTTTTTTTCTCAACAAAAGTCGAGTTACTCTTTAAGTGTCTCAATCTTACAAACACTTAGTCATACTCCTTCTTCTGTGCTTTTATTATTTGTATATTTCCCCCAATCCCTCGAAGCGTCATTACCTTAATGCATGAAATCTATAAACGTATAGGGTGGTTAGAAAATGCTCACTTGCCTTAAAGGCTGTCATATACTGTATAACTAACCATTGACCTTGTTTTTCAATTACCAAGAGATATTTGCTATGACAAAAAAAAATTTTCAATTTTTTATCACTTTTGTGTTATCTGGGGCATGAGTGTCTAAAGCTAAAAGAAGAAAAACTCTGTTTTCGCTGATGACATGCTTTCTTGCAATGTAGATTTTCTGTTTCAGATAGCAAAACAATTAGAAGGAAAGAGTCAAGTCAAATCAGACATGCAGTGCTTGTTACAGAATATTCAAGCCTACGTTTTCTCTCTGTCACATTATATTCTGTCGCTTTGTGACTTCTTAATAAGAAATAACTTTTCAGGTAAATGTGGGCCTTTAAGCATGAACTGAAATTCTAACATTACATTTCAACTTTTTGACATTACCTGAAATGTACAGTAGATTTTTAAGAATTCAGCTTACCTTCATCGCTGTTGTCATCCACTAGGATAATTTCCTTTAGGAGATGGACAGGTGTGTGATTTACTGCACTGTGTACTGATCGTAGAATCACTGATAGGGCTTCATTGACAAATATGAAAATGATTGATATCTGAGGAAGTTCCTTGGGGTATTTTAATTTCTTGCACCTGAAAGATATGAAACCATTACATATAGCATGCTCTTTTCTAGCAAAGTATTTTTTATAATTTCCTGGATAAAATTATTTTAGTGATGCCTACTAAAATTATCGTAAATTTTAACAGTGTCAAGACAACAACCACACATAGCTTCCAATTAAATCCAGAAAATGGTATTGTGCAAGCAGCTTACAGAGACATGCCACTCTCATCATCTCCTGATATATTTCACTCCCTACTAGGCCCTAATTGCTGAATTTACACAGTGGGGATTTGAAAGTTTGGGCACCCCAGGTAAAAATTTGTATTAATGTGCATAAAGAAGCCAAGAAAAGATGGAAAAATCTCCAAAAGGCATCAAATTACAGATTAGACATTCTTATAATATGTCAACAAAAGTTAGATTTTATTTCCATCATTGACACTTTCAAAATTACAGAAAACAAAAAAATGGCGTCTGCAAAAGTTTGGGCATCTTGCAAAATTTATAGCATGCACTGCCCCCCTTGTAAGGCTGAGACCTGCCAGTGTCATGGATTGTTCTCAATCATTGTCTGGGAAGATCAGGTGATGTCAATCTCAAAGGTTTTAACCACTTAAGCCCCGGAGGATTTTCCTGCTCAAAGACCAGGATCTATTTTGCGATTCCGCACTGCGTGACTTTAACGGACAATTGCGTGGTCGTGCGACACTGTACCCATCTCACGAGTAGAAGGAAAAAAGGATTCAATAAAATTTCAGTAAATTTTGGATGGTAACCTGATGCCATCTGTGAAAAAGCTGAAGTTAAAGAGAGGATGGCTTCTACAAAAGGATAATGATCCTAAACACACCTCGAAATCTATGGGGGATTACATCAAAAGGTGTAAACTGAAGGTTTTGCCATGGCCTTCACAATCTCCTGACCTCAACATAATTAAAAATCTATGGATAGACCTTAAAAGAGCAGTGCGTGACAGACAGCCCAGAAATCTCAAAGAACTGGAAGACTTTTGTAAGGAAGAATGGGCAAAGATACCTCAAACAAGAATTGAAAGACTCTTGGCTGGCTATAAAAAGCGTTTACAAGCTGTGATACTTGCCAAAGGGGGCAGTACAAGATATTAACTCTGCAGGGTGCCCAAACTTTTGCAGATGCCATTTTTTTGTTTTCTGTTATTTTGAAAGTGTAAATGATGGAAATAAAATCTAACTTTTGTTGACATATTATAAGAATGTCTAATCTGTAATTTGATGCCTTTTGGAGATTTTTCCATTTTTCCTTGGCTTCTTTATGCACATGAATACTAATTTTTACCTGGGGTGCCCAAACCTTCGATCCCCACGGTATATATATATATATATATATATATAGCAATAATTATATACAGTATAACATTGTTTCAAGGACAGAAAATGGCAATTACTAGCATTCCTAATTTACCCAAAGAGCATGCAAATTCTACCAACAATCCAATAGGGAAAAAGTCAAACGTCAAAAAGGATAGACTCATTGATGAGTTATTTAGTTGTAGAAGAAAAAAAGCCGGATCTTCCGGCTGAGAAGGCACGAGACAACTCCCTCTCCCATTTGTCAAAATAAGATAATTGATATTGCCTTTCAGGTGTATTTATCAGATCATATATTTTGGATATCACGTGATAAATTATTCCTGTATCTGAGCAGTATCTTTCAAAGGTTGTCAATTGACGGTTATAATTCTGAGTGTTAGGGACTGAGTGAAGAAAATGTGATAATTGAAGTGCGTTCCAGAAGGGAAGTCTAAAAACATTCATCTCATTCATCATATCATAATGTCTCCAGAGAAGGCCATTTATCTTCCCTTAAGAAATGTACGGCTTGGAAATGACCTGTCATACTAAGAGATCTAAAAGATTGTACCTCCATGCCTATGGGAAATTTTGGGTTCCCTAAAATATGGAGTAATGGTGAATCATATGTAGATAATTAATTCTGGAAGCATAGTTGTGAGCAAATTTGTAACGTTGTACCAATTAACTGATGTGATTTCAACTCTGTTGGTAATTCATCGTAGCACCATAGTGCTCTATTAAGTGGAATAAGTGTATGTGCCTGCTCAATTTGTACCCAGAGCTTAGAGTCTCCATGACGACACCAATCAATTTGTCTTCGAAGGTGTGAAGCTTGAAAATATTTACGCATATCTGGTAAAGACGCTCCTCCCGATCTTTTAGACAGTGTTAGTAACTGTCAGACATGGGAGTAAGTCACCCATGTGCAAGTCACAAGCAAGCCTCAAGTCTTAACCTTCAAGTCTCAAGCAAGCCCCAAGTTACCGTGGCAAAAAGCAAGCAAGTCAAGTCGAGTACCTGCTAGAAGTCAAGCAAGTCAAGTCAAGTCATTTATCTTGGTCAAGTCACAAATCAAGTCAAAATACTGATCTACCCCAATTTTCTTTAAATCAGTTAAACGTCAGTGGTCAGGAAAGGTTTTGTTTTATTTTCAACATTAACAAAACTGCTTAGTGCTTTTTTCTTGGCATATTAACCACTTAAGCCCCGGAGGATTTGGCTGCTCAAGGACCAGGCCCTATTTTGCGATTCGGCACTGCGTGACTTTAACGGACAATTGCGTGGTCGTGCAACGCTGTACCCAAATGAAATTGATGTCCTTTTTTCCCACAAACAGAGCTTTCTTTTGGTGGTATTTGATCACCTGTGCGATTTTTATTTTTTGTGCTATAAACAAAAAAAGAGCAACAATTTAAAAAAAATAACAATATTTTTCAAATTTTTTTACATGATATTCTCAAAAAAAATGGAAAAATCTAATTTTTTTAACATTTTAGGCCAATTTGTTTTCTACTACATATATTTTTTTTTTGTGGGACTGCGACATTGTGGCGGACAGATCGGACCCCTGACTAACATTTTTGACACTTTTGGGAGTACCAGTGACATTACTACAGTAATCAGTGCTATAAATATGCACTGTTACTGTCAAAATAACACTGGCAGGGTTAACTTTATTGGTGATCAGTGGGTTAAATGTATCCCTAGGGGCATGATTCTTACTGTGGGGGGCGTGGCTTGTGATGTAACCACAGAGACATTCGATCCTACATAGCAGGATCGTATAGTCTCTGTACTTACATCAGGGAGAATGAAAGACGGCTGTGTTTACATCAGCCGTCTGCCTTTCTCCATCTCCAGCGGGAGATCGCAAGTGGCCGGCGGACATCGAAGCTGCCGGTCACACGCGCAGGGATGCCTGTGGAAGAGCGGGGCAGGAGCGCGCCTCCGGCAGCATGCGCTCGCCCCCTACAGGCTCCTGGGCGAGCGACGTAGTACTATGTCGCTTTGCCCAGGAGCGGCTGACTGCCGCAGTAAATGTACTTGCGGCGGTCGGCAAGTGGTTAAAGAAACACTTTGAATGCCCAAACAGCTCAAAATCCTTTGTCCCGTCATGTTTTATCACCACAGTCACTAAAAACATGTTAAGTATTTCCATTGTTAAACAGCCAGTGTCCTAAAAATCAGAACACACTGAGGTGTTTTAAGTGACTGTGGTGTCAGAAACATAACAGGCACATTCATTTTGCTTTAACACATCTTGAGAAAATGCAAATATTTAATAACTTAAAAAAGTAAACTCATTTCGAGTCATATGTCTCAAGTCAAAGTCAAGTCTCAAGTCATGAATACCAAGTCAAAGTCAAGTCGAGTCTTTTATTAATTTTAGTCAAGCAAGTCTCAAGTCTTCAAACTGGTGACTTAAGTCTGACTTAAGTCAAGTCATGTGACTCGAGTCCCCCACCTCTGGTAACTGTCTTGAGAGATGGGGTTTCTTATTTGCCCAAACAAATTTGATAAATATTGAATTTATTTGTTTGAAATAATAAGCTGGGACCTTAATGGGTAGTGTTTGAAAAAGGTATAAAAATCTAGGTAGTATAGTCATCTTTAGCAAATTACACCTACCAAACCATGTATGTTCCATTTCTCCAACTGAAGGCAGGTTTCGATTAAAAGAGGGATAAAATTAAGTTAAAAAACTTGAGAAGGATTAACTGGTATAATAGTACCTAAATATCTTAATGCCCCATTTGTCCATTTGAATTTAAAGTTCTGTTTTAAATTCTGTAAAGTTCTACTAGGTAAGTTTATTCCCATGGCTTCTGATTTATTAAAGTTTATCTTCAAGTTGGAGATGGTACCATACTGTTCAAATTCTCTGATAAGGTTTGGTAGTGAAATCAATGGGTTAGCGATTGAAAAAAGAAGATCATCTGCATAGGCATAGAAATAGAAATGTTATATTGTTTCTTCCCCACTGGGATGCCCTAAACATCTTCATTGTCTTATTTTACATAAAAATGGTTCCAGGCAAAGAGCAAAGAGTATGGGTGATAGGAGACACCCCTGTCTCGTCCCATTCTTAATCAGAAAAGGTTCAGAGAGAATCCCATTAACCTTAACTTGGGCTGATGGAGCAGAGTATATGGAAGATATCCATTGTAACGTAGTCTTTCCTAAGCCAATATGTTTAAGTGTAGATAGCATAAATTTCCAGTTAACTCTATCAAACACTTTTTCTGCATCAGTTCCTAAAAAGACACATGGAAATTGGGTTTTGTCTGCGGCATATAATAAGTTCAATGCTTTTGTAGTGTTGTCTCTCGTTTCTCTGTTTGTTATGAATCCTACTTGGTCTAAATGAATTAGGGAATGTAAATGTTGCGTCAGTCGGGTTGCTAATATCTTAGTGAAAAGTTTTAAATCTATATTGAGCAATGGTATTGGCCTGTAACTCCCGCATAACTCATCAATGGGGAAATATAGAGAATCGGTAATATGTCATCTTGCAAATGCGGGCAGATTTGTATACCCCTTAACTGGAAAAAACAAACATCTCCAACAATAGCAGGTTGGGTTCGAAAAATAGAGGAAATAAACAAAATGGAGGATTTAATAATGACAGCTCAACATAAGAGGGAAAAATATATAGAGACGTGGGGAGCATGGAATCTATTTATCTTATCGAGAGAAGGTATAGCACTACTGGATTGAAAAATTTAATGGAAGTATGATGTAAGCGTTGAGTATTTTTCTTTGGGTAGAGGTAACATTTGCCTGCCAGGAAATGGAAGGGATCAATATCCTCCCCCCCCCCTTTTTCTTTTTTTCCCTTTCCCCTCTTTCCTTCCCCTCTGTTTTTTTTTTTTCGGGTTTTGAGGGTTGTTTATGTAGGTATAAAAGAAGGAAAATTGGGGTGGGAAGAGACTTTACTATGTGTAGCTTTATCATGAAGACAAGTTGGCTGTAAAGGAATAGAAGTAGGGTACTGCAGATAAATTGGGATAAGAGATTGTGATTGTTATATATATTTGTATTAAAAATGATGTAAGAACCCTAATTTTTCCTACATTGTTAAATTACATGATTATAATGTATACTTTTGATGTATAGACTTATCTCAAACCCTTAATAAAAAATCTATTAAAAAAAAAAAAAAAGGATAGACTGACCATGTAACATGGTCTCAACACTGCTTGGGATTTCAGTGGAACAAAGGCAGAGGTGTCAATGTAAGAAGGAGCTTATTGGATTTTCGGAAAGATCATTAAACATTTTTCTGTATTTGCCGCATTCTTATGACACAAAACAGGAAAATGTAGTTGTAATGCAGAGATTTACCAAGCACAATATGTTTATTAATCATTCACTCTAACCACAGAGCGACAAACAGCATTTTTAAAAAGTGTGGAAAAATGGAAAACCTGTACAAGGTTTTTTTTTTATTGTTATTTTATATAAAATGTTGTAAAATATAAATATATAAAAAAATTCACAAAAACAAAATTAAAAAAAAATATTACACACCACATAATATTTCAAGAAAAAACAAAATACATACTCAATGACATTCAATATAATAACTAATAAAAAAAAGTAATAATAATTTGTGATGATAAATACACAGCAGACACTATCCCTAAACTTAAACTGTTCCCTAAAACATTTCCCTTCAAACTAGATCTCACACAACTGCTGTTTCCCTCCCCTGCTGTCCCTCCACTGTTGTACTGCACTCACCCTATAAAAAGAAAAACCAAAAAAAATGTCACACAGCAAAACCACATTCCATCCCAACAATCTTTAAAACTATAGAACATCAAACCACCTTCCCCACCCAGTAATATCCCAATACCCATAACTCAACAGCTCCAAACTCCAAACAAAACTTTCATATCTCCAGCCCCCTCCTCCAGAACAAACAAAACCTTACACCAGTATTTACTCCACTCCCTCCCCCCATTTCTCATATTCCATGAACTTTCTTTACCACAAATAACCAATATCCACAACATCCTTCTTTCATTCTTTCCACTATTACATAACCTGATCATCACTATTTCAAAAGACACCCCTTTCTGCCATAGTCAAACCTTTAACCATTTTTGTCAAACTCCTCCAAACCTCTTTTGCATAATCACACCTTTAACCAGTTCAACTCCAGAGCAATTTTTTTTATTTGTTGCATACATTTAAAAATCTTAATTTTTGGCAAAAAAAAATCCTTAAACCCCTAAAACATTATATATTTTCTGAAAGCAGTGGCCTGTGGAATAAAAAGGTGATAGTTGCAAATGTTTATGTCACATGATATTTGTGCAACTGTTTATTAAACTCACATTTTCAGGAAAAAGAATAATTAAAATGAATTTTAGTGCAAAAACACATCATATAATACGACTTTTTGGTTAAAATGTAAAATATGAGGTTGAATTAAGTAAATACAAACCAAACTTTCCATGTCCTAAAATTTTCTTATTTTAGTTATTTTACATGATTGTTGTCACAAGGGGTTGTTAAACCCCTATGTGATAGCATTGGACAGGTGACAGGAAATGGTGCATCGGAAACCAGAGGTGACACCACTTTCATTTTCATTGAGGCATGTGAGATCGAAGCATGGATTTGCATCAGTGTGACAGCAATCTCTCTCCCTCAGCCGGCAGCTGTGTTTCCGGGCTCCAGTAAGAGCGGAAGAGTGAACAGAAAACATATGTACACTACCATGGGGTGGTACAACGAGTGCATATAACATAATAAACTGTGCCACATCCCATCATTGAGATTGAATAGAGACCAGAATAACATGAACTTTATAGGCACCAATAGTAAAAAATACATCACAATTAAAAGTCATATAAAATGAAAATACATCACATAGCTAGACCGCATGTGTCTGTCCCTGAATCGCCTCAATAGTAATAGGTTTAATTTGAGATTCACACTAAATAGTCACTCTCATGCTATTACTTTTTTGGACCTTCAAATCTTTAAAGATCCAGATAACTGCTTGGCCACAAATCTGTAACGCAAAGAGACAGCGGGCAATACTATTTTCTCTCTCTGCAGCTTCTCCATCCTTGACAACTACAAAATTGTAAAACACATTTTTAACCAATTTCTTCAACACTCGATCAGGGCTTGTTTTTTTTCTTTTTTTTTTGTTATTTGTGTTTCTAGTGAGTTAAAATCTCACATAAGGTAAAACGAACAATAGCAAACAGTGGGTAGAACTGGGTGGACTTGTCTTTTTTTAACCAGACTAATTAAGTAATTGTAATTACGTTTGGTGCCCTATCCAACTTGTGCCATGCCATGTGTAGTTGTCACTGCTGTTTCAGAAGGGCCGGTGCTACCACTAGGCAAGTTAGGCAGTCGCCTAGGGTGCACTGCCGCCTAGGGCGCCTGGCCGCTGGTTTCCCCTTCTTAGTCTCTCCCTCTCCCCTGTGCTGTGCAGCCGCTCTCGTCTGTGTACCATTACTGACAGTGATCGGCAAGTGTCCGGGAACACTCCTTGCAGCCAGGTCCGCCGCTGACTTTGTTTGTATTTCAGTCTGATCATGTCTCTGTCAGACTGTCAGATCCTCTCTGACTCGCTCACCCCCTCCCTCCCTCCTCCCTTCAGATGTGATGACTCGGTCGACCTCGGCTCCCTCCTGCAGTGTGTAAATGTAGATCCGTCTTCTTCTCCTGTGCTGCGGAGTGATATCTCATCTGTTGGAACCTGGGCCTGGTCACTGGGACTGGGAATGTCAGTGCAGGCTTGCAGAGGCCGTCCAGCGTGGGAGAACAGGCACATGAGAGGAAGCGTGGAGGAGTTAGTGGACTGGAGTCTATGCTGTGGAGGGAGGGAGTGTCAGTGCAGTGACTGAACCGAGGAGGAGGAAGCAAGAGCGGATTGGAAGGTGTGTGCTGGAGCCTGGAGGACTCATAGAATTGTAATTTAAAATGTTTTCTACATAAAATATCTATATTTTGCTATTGATCCTGGTTTAGAAGCTATCCAAGGATCTAGGGGGAGGGGAGGGGGTTTTAAGGTGGTTATTTCTGCTATTAAGTTAGACATTTGATCTCAGTAAAGCTGGCCATATACAGTACTTAAAGATTGTTTTTTGTTCAGCCTGCAGACTTAGTGCCAGTTCACACAATTGCAATGTGGGAACGCTGCAAATCTACTGCGTGTTCCCGCATCCGCAGCACAGGCAGTTCACACTGCCATATGTGAATTGCTGGGAGTGTCAATTCAAAGTTAACGACACCCCCAGATCAGATCACATATCGCAGTGCGAACTGACAGTTCGCACAGGAATCAGATGTGATCCACCATACAATCCGATTCTGCTGTGGACATAAAAAAAGGGTCCTGTGCGAGTTCAATGCGATTCAGATGTGAATTCAGCCATACAATCTGTATGGCTGAATTCGCACCACACAGACTTTGCATGTGATTTTAGTGCCAGTTCACACTATTGCGATGACAGACATCGCATGTGATTCAGAGCGCACTGCTCTGCAAATCACATGCGATGTCTGTGTGATGCGAATTCCACCATACAGATTGTATGGCTGAATTCACATCTGAATCACATTGAACTCGCACAGGACCCTTTTTTTGTCCACAGCAGAATCGGATCGCATGGTGGTTCACACCAGTGCAATCGGATTAATGTGCGAACTGTCAGATTGCACTGCAACATGCGATCTGATCTGGGGGTGTCGTTAACTTTGAATTGACACCACCCCGATTCGCATATGGCAGTGTGAACTGCCTGTGCTGCGGATGCGATGCGGGAACACGCAGTAGATTCACAGTGTTCCCGCATCGCAATAGTGTGAACTGCTAAGTTATGTTTTGCATATGAGAAAATGTTTACAATTAAAATCAACTATTTTAAAAGTAGATGGTCTAGTAAAGTGCTGTATGCAAAATGGTAGCAGTCAATAAAAAGGTGGGGTATACATGAGCAGGGCAAAGGAGGTGGAGTCTGGGCGGAGCCAAGGGGGAGGAGTCAATGGAGCGGTGCCAAGGGGGGTGGCAAAATGAGGTTTCGCCTAGGGTGTCAAAAATCCTTGCACCGGCCCTGTGTGTCAGCAGTTGTGCCCCAACGATGATAACCTTGCAATTGTATGCATTGTTCAACCTAATTGATGAAAGATATTTTTAATTTTGCATAAAATATATTTCAATTACATGGCATTTTTTACAAACATATTCATAAGGTATGAAAATTAACAGATAGATTTACCAGTTTTCAATAAAAAATTCACACCCTGTTGGTTACTGAGATTAAATAAAATGTGCAGGAATGTGTATTAAAGATGATTCACCTCTAAATTCACATTCCTGTATATATTAGAAAAATCAGCAAAAAAAAAAAAACAGATCAATTATGTGCTAAAACAACACTCTTTTCAGCTGGAGATAACCATCTTGAACATAGTGAATTGTATTGATCACTGACTTTACAGCATCCAGCTATCTCAATCTTAGATCTTATGTCTGCTGGGTCAGGAAATGATTCTAAAGTTCATTGACTCTGAGAGACTGTAACATGATTCGGATTTTATATTATGTGTCAGCTACATCTAGACATAAATCTGGATCTTCTTTTATTGTGAATATTCTTGTTATGTAAACAATGTAAACATGGGTTCAATAGCCATACCGAATATATGTTGTAGATAATGAAATACCACCCAGCTGGCTGCAGTCACATAGCTTGTTCTTAACCACTTGCCGACTGCCTAACGACGATTGACGTCGGCAGTCAACCCCTCACAGGCAAAGCGACGTAGGTCTACGTCGCTAGCCTGTGAGGCTCTAGGGAGCGAGCGCGTGCCGCCGGAGGCGTGCTCCCGCTCACTCACGGACCTCCCGCACGTGTGCCCGGCAGACCCGATGTCCGCTGGGCACTCGCGATTGTCCGTTACAGCGGGAGAAAGGCAGGCGCCTAATGTAAACAAAGCCGCCTGTCATTCTCCCGTGTAAGAATGGAGATCATACGGTTCTGCTATGTAAGACCGTTGATCTCTGTTCTTACACCTCAAGCCACATCCAATCACAGTTAGAAGCACGCCCCTAGGGACACACTTAACCCCTCCCTCTCAAAAAAAGTTAAACCCTTCACTGCCAGTGTCATTTTTACAGCAACCGTGCATATGTATAGCACTGATTACTGTAGTAATGTCACTGGTAACCCCAAAAGTGTCAAAAATGTCAGTCAAGGGTCCGATCTGTCCACCGCAATGTCCCAGTCCCGCAAAAAAAAACGCAGATCGCCGCCATTACTCATTAAAAAAAACAACAAAAATGACAAAAATCTTTCCCTTAGTTAGTAAATGCAATAACTTTTGCGCAAACTAATCAAAATACGCTTTTTGCGATTTTTTTTTACCAAACATATGTAGCATAAAACAAATTGGCCTAAAATGTTAAAAAAATTTAGATTTTTACATTTTTTTTTTGGGGGGGGGGAATTTCATATAAAAAAAATGTGAAAAATATTGTTATTTTTGCAAAATTTATGCTCTTTTTTTGTTTATAGTGCATGATCAAAAAATCGCACAGGTGATCAAATACCACCAAAAGAAAGCTCCGTTTGTGGGAAAAAAAGGACATCAAATTCGTTTAGGTACAGTGTCGCACGACCGCACAATTGTCCGTTAAACTCACGCAGTGGCGAATCGCAACATAGGCCCTGGTCAGGAAGGGGGTAAAATCTTCCCGGGCTTAAGTGGTTAAAGTGAACCTTACATGGAAATGTAAGAATTGCATATTTAATTTGCAGCACTCGTCATGCTAAGCAAAAGCAATTAAAAAAAAAAAATTAAAGAAAATATAACATGATACTCTCAGACTTCTGGCACATCAGTCCAGGGTAGGGCAATGTAATTGAGCCACATTTTTCACAGCATCCTGTAGTAAGGTGAAGTGATGTCACTGGCACCTACGAAATGTGGTGGGAAGCCAGGGTATAGGGTGAGTATTTTTACATTTTTTTCCTTTTTTTAAAAGCCTATACTGTACATTTTTACATGGGATAGGGACAGCACTT
The DNA here is from genome assembly GCF_965119305.1 of Pelophylax lessonae. Lineage (NCBI taxonomy): Eukaryota > Metazoa > Chordata > Amphibia > Anura > Ranidae > Pelophylax > Pelophylax lessonae. The sequence goes on from NC_138769.1 coordinate 402,340,842, forward strand.
TAAGCAGATCTTTCATACAAGATCCACTTTAAAGTAGCTCTTTTACCCCTGAGCTCAATGGTGATGAGAGTGTATATTTTACCAATAAATACAGAATGCATGCCTTCTACACAGTTTTGAGAAATAAGATGTATCCCCTCACAGGTAGCAAATCTAAGATTAATACTTATTTCTCTCATGCTGATCCAGTTAATGAAATAGGCCACCACTGGGGTAACTACCTTAATGTATAGGAAAACTAGACTAAACCTCTGTTTTATGTGTTTTGCATGTTAGCGTGTACTCAATTGGATTATCGTTTTTGAAAACTCAATATTAAAAAAATTGCAATGACAAATTGTGTATATTATTATGTTATATTAAATACATTCTAGAACAAAGTTACAAATAACCCCAAGCAGTAACTCTACATATTAAGCAAACCGTATTTAGTTTTTCTGTTTTAGTCTTAAGTTGAGTGCAGTGACAAGGTTGAGGATCTCTTCCATAATGAAAAGTCTCTTTCCTGACACACTGCCTAGTTATGCTTTTCTTCTTTCACCCACGGCTGCCATATCTTGGTTGGCAGATAAATTTGCTACTTCAAAATTATGTGATTTTTTGCTATACTCTGTAGGCTGATGTTACTGCAAACCTCCTTTATGTCTACTGAAATTAAAGGTAACATTATTTTCCCACAAGGTAAAATAATCTGTGTCTGTTGTGGCAACTGTGCACTTGGTCTAGTTAATAGTTGGCAAAGAAAAGGTGAACTTACTATTTTTGCCTACAAAACATTTTGTTCTCTCTATAGGTTTATCTAAGGCAGCGGTGTATAACTCATGGATTCCTAATAAGAAAAGGAAGTTTATAACATTGAGAGCACAACCTCCTGGCTAATTTCAGCATCACAACCTCCAATCATGTTAAAGGATAACAATATTTCCAGATAAAGTAACTGTCTCTGTCCTCCTCATGATACGTATAACCCACAGTATGGACCACAGGGCAGCAAACATGCTGGACCACCATGCTGGCATAGGTGACACCCCTCCCCACTGATCCAAGTAGCATGGCACTTTACATATGCATGCTTTTTCCTGTAAGACCTAATACAGAAACTATCAACTAATAGGAAACCAGAGAGCACAGTGGTCACTGTTAATTTTCAGACTGATTCACTCTAACTGATGTTCTGCATAGAGCCATACAGAGCAGAAAAAGTAGAGGCTAAATGCTTTCCTATTCACTTCTTAAGGTTATCCATAGGCGCTTTGGACTAGACTTGTTGGTTAGAATAAATACATCTGACATTCCTATTTTCCTTGTTCAAGTAGTTTATTGAAAAAACAGAAGTAAATACAGCGCAACATGTACAATCAGAGCAGGAGAGGTTACATTTGCACAACAGGTAACAACAGTAAACCGGAGATATTAACAAAGCAAACCAGGTTAACTGACATGTTCAGGAGCCAAGTGGGCGACGACCCCAGAAGGGAGATCCATCCAGCACAGCCAACACCCAGGCACCCCTAAAAGGGAGCCTGACATTCCTATTTTATCAATATTTATTTTCAGGCATTACCAAAATGTATCCCCAAACCTCACACTCCACCTTATGTCTTAACATTTATTTTTTCTTTCACCTTATTCCTATATCAAAAAATAGCTTTTAGTACTCACTCTGACATCATCACCAGGCTTGTAAATATCAGTTCCTATTGAAATAAGAACACACCCAGAACTACATCTCTCAAGAGCCCTTTTCCTACACACAATGGGGTTTATTTATTAACCTCCCTGGCGATATTCCCGAGTGTGACTCGGGGTGGAATTTCAGTGCCATTAGCGGTAACCCCAAGCCATACTCGGGGTATCATCAGGGAGAAGTCGCTGGATCCTGGAAGAGGTTACTTATTTTACCCCCGGGATCCCGCGATGTGTTCTGGCAGTGTATGGCAGCCGGATGCATATATATATATATACACACCTTAACTTATTTATAGGTATTTATTATATTATAATTTATGATCTTGTGTTTCAAACTTTATCACATCTGGGATATCTACTAGAGTCTTGTTTGGTCAGGTTAATTAAGTAAGTAATTACTAAGAATTGTAGGCCTTCAATACATAACACAAACATTTCCATGCACAAAATTGTACCGCTTTTGGTACAAAATTCCTGACATAATCATACCGCCAGGGAGGTTAAAACTGGAGAATGCAAAATCTGTTGCAGCTCTGCATTGAAAAGAATCAGCTTCCAGGTTTTATTGTCAAAGCCAATTTGAACAAGCTGAAGTTAGAAGCTGATTGGCTACCATGCACAGCTGCACCGGATTTTAAAATGCTCCAGTTTTAATAAATCTCCCCCAATGCATAGATAGGCTCTAGGGCAAGGGTCTCCAAACTATTGCTCTCCAGTTGTTCAGGAACTAAAATTCCTATCATGCCTAGTCATGTCTGTGAATGTCAGAGTTTTACAATGGCTCATGGGACATGTAGTTCCGCAACAGCTGGAAGGCCGCAGTTTGAAGATCCCTGTCCTAGGGAGTCAAGATAGTAGCACTGTTATGTTGACAAAGAAATCAATGTATGTTTGTGAACTGGGACAGAGAGGGGTGGTGAATAAGTGGAATTCTGTAGTCCACCAGGCAGTGCTTGTTGAGATTTTAGTGCAGCAAGGGCACCACGTATGATTCTGGCAGATCAACGGATATTTTTCAGTACTTTCAGCATTTAGAGAAATAAAACCTAGGACAACACAGATGTATTGCAGCAATGCACTGATATACTTTTTAGTGCTGCTATTAGGGAACCAGAAGGCTGCCATTGCTAGGTTCTTCTGAAAAGCCTGTACTTTTAATACTTAATAAAGATCTCTGATTTTCATCCAGCTTTCTTGATATGCATAATTGTTTGTGCCACACCAAGAATAAGCATAACCACCAGAAAACTTCAGAAAGAAGTCAGTAAACACAGATTCTGTATTTTTCTGATGATAAATCTACTTTAAATACTGAACTGTATATGATATATATATATACAATTATTAATTTAAGGGGAACCTGTCAAAACCACATTATATAAGCTCCCCCGTCGCAGTACATGCTAATTCAGCTCTGATCAATCATAGCTGCATTGCCGAGTACACAGAGAAGGTCGGCAGCAGGAGCTTTTAAAAAAAGCACTCTGGAAAACATTGCTCAGTTGTGAATACAGAAAGATAGAAAGAAACATTGTTTTACTGGTGTTTTTCTATTTTATCAACTAATATTTAAACTTTTTTTTCTTTTTTTGTTTGCTTTGGTCTTTAATATTTTTACAACTTTTTTATATATATATTTACAGGTTTTACACGAAAAAAAGGGCAAAATTTAGAAAACCTACTTTATTTAATTTGTAAATAACTTTGCAATGCTTTGTACCTTAACCATAATTGTAGTGTTTTTTTTCTTTTTTTTAAACAGAACGAATTGCAGAATAAAATGTACACTTTTTATGTGCAGTAACACTATTTATTTTTAAACTAACATTGCTCAAAAAAGAAAAAGTGCCTTTTGTTTAGTTTTATTACGTTTATTTGTTTAAGGATTGAGAAGAAAAAAATAATTGTTTCAGGACAATATTCAGGAAAAAAAAGCCTTGTTTGTCCTTAAAAAACAATATATGTATTATGTTTTTATCTTAAGTAATGACAAAATTATAATTGAATAAACAGGCTCATAGCAGAAATTTGAAAATTGCTCTGGTCCATAAGGGGTGAATAGGTGTGAGAGGCAAAGTGGTTACAGTTACAAGTATTTTATTAAACAACACATGTCAAACCTTTTCAGTCTTACTTACTTAGTTGGCCTGTAGTCTGGTATTGCTCGATCCAGTGATATTTTCTCACTGAGGTAAGAATTATAGCCATATTTTTCATGTGGTCCTTTGGCTTTCTCTTCTTCTTCAGGGGTGAGTGTAGCTGGAAGTCCACCTTTTCCTCGGCCACCATAGCCTTCAATAAGCCCAAGTGACTTAGACAAACCTTACAAAAAGAAAAAATAAGATGTTACTCAAAATGTGTTAGATAGAACCTTGTTTAATAATTTCAGTATGTTTCAGAGTTTGATCATTGATAGCTGTTGGTTGGAAGTTTCATTGGCAGAATTATTTTAATAATTAGTGCAAAATGCAATAGTCTGCAGTATTGTAACAGACATGCTACACTGAAGAAATGTGTGATGTTTCCTGCAATGAAAACCAGTTCAAGACCTCTAGCAGAAACTTTGGAAGAAAATATATACCTTATGGTGTTAATTATTACATATAATGTTATACATATATACTTATAACATATGACATTTAATGGGTTTGATTTGCTAAAGGAGTATAAAGTTTTTTACCTAGTAAGGTGAATATTAATGTTGAAAACTTTTTTAATATTTATTCCTTCAGCAATCAAAACCATCATCTCATAAATCCCAGCAATCCTTCTGTATACATTGGTGCATTATACCATTATTCTGATTGAAGGAACAAGACATAATTTAGCAATTGGGTGCAAATTGAACATTTTTGATCTTTTTTGATCATCAGTGTTTAGATTTTTCATGCACTCAAAATATATGTAAGATTAAGTAAACTGTAAAAACTAAGTTTTATTTTTATAGTTTTTTTTATTGATACATTTTAAGCAAATACTGTAAAACATAAAACAAAGGACCTCAATACATGTATTGCATTGCACATCTGTCCCAAGTGAAATGATTTCATACAAATGCAGGTTTGTGGTTACCGACATTTATAATGGAACCAGAAAAGTAATAGCATTGTCATACATATCTAAATTATATTAGGTGTATTACTGTAATAAATAAAAAAACATTTTATATGAAGTTACTTTTGATATTAGCTGTACCAGGAACTCATTATATTTTAATAGCTTTTTGTAATTTGTTGATTACTTATTATTCTATCTGTATCAGGGTTTGTGCCTTACACATGACATGACAAGCTGAAAAAATATAAAATACATATTTTCTGTAAAACAAAGAAAGTAATGAATGCAGTTAGTGGTAATTAACTTTCTACTATTGCTAATGGCATGTATTCCTGAATGATCTGGAAATAATGTAAATCAGATGTTTTTGCTAGAAGCTATATGCCTTGGTGCAGCCATGTAGAAAAATTGTAGAGACTTATTTTGATTATCCCTTTAGCCAGTAATTGTGTACATCCACTAAGTAATAATGGAGTATGTAATAATTTAGACAGTGTTAGCATGGAGGTAGTAACATACGATTTAAACAATGTTTTAATATAAAAATATATCACAAATCCTAATGTGAAGGATTGATGGATAGTTACTCCATAATGAAAGATTTACTGTAACATACATTATTATTCTCATTTATAACTACATTCTTAGTTTTTTGCGTTTCAAAAAAAAAAACAAGGTGTATTGTAACTGAAAAAAAAATATTTATCTTGTTTAATGAATCCTTCATTCATAGAGATTTATTCTGCTTCCAATACCTTGGGACTGTGAGCTTGGTCATCTGGACCAATGGGGTAATCAACATTTTCTTACCTCCAAAACCCTACATTAAAAACCATTTTGGCAAAGCTCTAACACTACCTAATAATAATAATAAAGCTTAACTACTCATTTCTGTATCCTGCATATTTCTACTCTACTCTACTCTATTCGTCTAATAGGAATGGGTTGGGAGTAAAAGGTAGCTGTCCCAACATTTTTTAGACGTTTCAGTGCCTCATCTGCTGGAATTAGTCATCGGATTCTCTAGGTAGTCTCTTTAATAAGAAAACTCAAAATGTAAAATGTGTCAGGGCGCCAATCCAACACATCAGGTATTCTTGCTGCTTATAGCCATATGGTCTAGTATCAGCATGGTAAGGAGGCCCAAAGACTTCTGACTCTCCAGCCATGGAAGAATAGGGGATAATTAGATAAAAACAGGCAGACTGGTTTATAAACAATGGCATGGTGTGGCACGAGTGGATGGTTACTGATTACTGAAGTAGATGAGGTTATAGCCTCGTACACACGCACCGATTGTTGGCCGTGAATTTTCGGCCAAAGTCCGATCGGCAGATTGTCGGCTTGTTAGTATGATGCTTCCGACAACCGACTGCGACTTTTCGGCCGAACAAAATCTGGTGTGCATGCTATAAAATTTTTGTTGGCCGTCACCAGTACGGCCGATTGTTCTTCAGTCAGTACAGATTTCGGCAGACAAAAAAGGGTTGAGCAAGACTGGGCATGCTCAGAGAAGAAAAAACACACGAAAAGTTAACCAGCACATGACATTACTTCTACAGTTGGTTGTTGTTGGCCGACAAAATTCGTGTGCAGTCTAGAGCACATTTCAACCAACACAACAACACTGGACAAAAGACGACAGATCGGTCGGCCAACAATCGGTGTGTGTGTACGAGGCTTATCTGCCCGCGGAATGGATTTTAACAGATTCTTTCCTCTTTAAATACAATATTACAAAATTCAAGTCTAATCTTTTTGTATATCTTGCATACTTTCCTAGAGTGTAACATTGCTAAACACAAAGGCAAATAATAAATTAACTAAACTGGCAAAACCTGCTCAGCCACAATTTCTGGATTTTTTGAAGGGGGGAAGAGATTTCTAAACTTTGGTAAAAAATAAGTAATAAACATGCACAAAACAGATGCATGCATGATGCTTGTCACTTTTAAAGAGTATAGAGGAATTTACTGTATGTGACTGTCAAGTCCAAATGCATTTAATTAAGCTTGCCATACCTCGCAGGAAAATGATTAATTTTTATCCTTAAAATGAAGAGGAAACCTATTGCATCAATCCAAAACAATTTATCATTGATCTTTTTTTGAGATCAATGTTGTAATAAAACACACTGAAAGAAGTGTCATTATTTATTACAAAAAATGACACTTAGGCTAAAGGTAAACGATATTGATTTTACAATTGTGTTAAAATTGTGAAAACCTTGCTGCACCTTTTGACCTCAGTTTTATAGGTAGAATTTCTACTAAATTTGAAAGATGGTTTTTAATATTCAAACTTTGACAATAACTTTCTCATAGTGTTGAGCTGAGTTGAGCCAATCCACAACGAGAGTGGTTGACTGGTGCAACTTAGATGGGAGAATCTCCTGCTGTCTTTACTCCTAAGGCTGTGAAACTGACAACCGACCCCTGCAGATTACCTTACGACTGGACAGCAGAGTATTGTTCCTCCTCTGTATTGTTATTGACAGCAGCCCTGATCTGCAGTGTGAAACAGAGCTGGCTGTCAAACTGACAGCTGAGTCCAGAAATGCTCCCAAGACACAGAGTGGTAACCAGCATTCAAGCAGATAGTTGAGGCTTACAATTATAACAGTGAATAAAGTCCATTAAAACTCAAAACTCAAATCATAACTGTGATCTAAACACATCACTACAGTGCAACTCGTGATAATGTTATCTTCAATCTTCAAAATGTACCATGCATGCCTCCATCCAATAGGTGAATAACCTGCTGACCTCAATGCTTGACCTCATACAAAAGTTCAAATTGTGCTCAAAAATACTCCAAGAATATCAGGCAACCGCATTCTCTTGAATCCCCCTTTACGGTCCTCCTCTAGGTCTAGGAACTCACTCTCACAGAATCAATGTGACCATACATCACAAAATATCATTAACCATAAAACATAAAAACAGACCCATAGTGTTCTCCATTTAAACAATTTAGTAAAGCCAAAAATTATGAAAAGAAGTACAAGAATAAAAAACTGCAAGGCTTGTATTATAAGGCATTCTCAACTCACCACACCAAAATCAAAGATGGCCGCAAGATGACATCACAGGCTCAACTCCACTCCCTTATATGTGCAATGTCCTGGTATTGGACTTCATCAGTTGAGGGGATGTTGTGGAATCACTTCCACAATGTTTGACATATGATTTATGATGATTGCGCTGATTGCACTTATATTTATTTTCATTTTGAGTTGAGGCTGAAAGAATACACCAAAAGAGCAGCTCTTGCATTGTAATCTGCAAGGCTGTGCTGAGCATTTGCACTGTGTATCTGAGGCCTGAGAGCAGTTCTGGTTGGTGCTTAGAGTACATGCAAATCAAAGTATTACTATTTCATTGGCACACAATGCAAGCTTCAGAAAATCTGTAGATGTAAAAAATAAATAAAAATAAACATTTAAACCCTTACCAACCATTTCATTCCATACGATTGTTTTTTTTTTTAACTCCTTTCTACCCTTCTATATTTAACTATTTTCTGCTAATTCATTATTTTTAAAGTGTGTATGTAAACTTTTAAAATGTTCATTAATTGGTTTGTTAATATTTTTATCCCCATAATATTCTGTAGGGCAATAGATGATTTCCTAAAACACGCTTGCAAAGATGAATAAATGAAATTAATTTCACTAATTTTCTGCAGTTGATGAAAACCAGTTATTTGTCCAGAAGCTAATGTCCTGGGTCTAAACTCAGACACTGAAAAGCTTGCCTTTCGCTAACGCCACGTCGCTAACGTGTTTCCCCGAAAGTAAGACCTACCCCGAAAGTAAGACCTAGTGTTATTTTTGGGGAGGGCTGCAATATAAGCCCTACCCCGAAAATAAGCCCTAGTTTAGTGTTTGTAAAATCCTAGGATGCACGTTATTAGTGTTTTAAATAATGTCCAAAGTGTGTTTTTGTAATATAACACTGTGAAATACCTTCCCTGCATCGCTGCTCCACTCTCGGCTGATTGTCTCCTCTCATACCTTAACTGTCCTGTCAGAAGAGGATATAAGCCCCTCCCCTCTGCAGGATTTTATATACACTAAACTAGGTTCACACAGGATTCTTGGCACGCAGAGAGGGAAGAGAGGGACAGCACATGAAAGTAAGACCTACCCCGAAAATAAGCCTGGGTCTTATATTAATTTTGGCACCAAAAGACACAGTAGGGCTTATTTTCGGGGTAGGTCTTACTTTCATGTGCTGTCCCTCTCTTATTTTCGGGGAAACACGGTAGTATTATTTTTACGTTGAAGGGAATTTCAGGACCTAAAAATTATATCTTGATCATTGCTGCAGCTGCAATGACGACTGAGGTATCACCTATCCAATCCAGTGGTGTGGTAGATTGCAGGTAGGCAAGTGGTTAATATATCTATCCCATATTATTCTTTAGGGCAATAGATTATCTCCTGGAACATCCTTGCAAAGATTAATATTGTTGCTATCATTTTCTGCAGTTGATGAAAACTAGTTGTTTGTCCAGAAGCTCATGTCCTAGGTCTAACTGGGTCTAAGATGAAAATCTTGCTAGAGCTTGCTGAGCAGGTGCTAGACCAGGGACGGTGCTACCAGTAAGGTGACCCAGGCAGCCTAGGGCGCAACATAGCAGGGGGTGCCGCCGGAGCCTGACCTGAGGTAAGTGACTTACCGTAAGTCACTGAATGGGGTCGTAAGCAGTTGCGGCCGGCCAGGGCTGGGGCCGCCTGGATGGGAGCAGTGACATATGTAGAAACCGATCCGTCCATTTCTCGCCTGCGGCCACTGTGACTCTGCTTCTTCTCCCCCTACCACAGGCATCCAGAGGTGGCAGGAGAGAAATGGATGGAACGGTTCCTACTTATGCTGCCCCTCCTATCCACTGGAGGACCTTCAGGTTGAATCTATGCAACCAGGGCTGCCCATAGGGAGCTAAAAGCTCCCTTTGCTTTTTCCCCTGAGTGCAGTGTAGTACAGTGCAGTTTTTCCCCGATGTCTAGCCTCCTGTGGCTGGCCTGGCAGACCTCTCTCTCTCTTCTCCACTGGCCGACAGAGCTGGTGGGTGGGGCTAGCGGGGGTATGGCTACCTTCACTTAGTTGCACAGATAGTTGCCCATGCTGAAAATGGTAGAGGACTCTCGGAGAAGGAGCATGCGTGGTGACCCTAGGAGTCTTCAACTCCACCCATATGGTAAGTGACTTCTGCAGCTTTTCCTTCATCATCAATTCTTCAGCTCCCTCCCCTCCCCCCTGTAAACTGCTCTGCTGTATATTACTCACTGCCCCCCCCCACTGTATACTGCCCACTGCTCTCCCCCTGTAAAATGCTTACTGTACCCCCCCCTTATACTGAAAACTGCTCCCTCCTGTATACTGCTCACTGCCCCCCATAAACTGCTAACTGCTCCCCACTGTATACTACTGCCCCCATATACTGCCCAATGCTCTCCCCCTGTATACTACTTACTGAACCCCCCCTCGTATACTGCTAACTGCTCCTTCACATATACTACACACTGCCCCTGTATACTGCCAACTGCTCCCCCCTTATACTTCCCACTGCTCTACCCCAGTATACTGCTCGCTGCCCCCCGTATACTGCTAACTGCTCCCCCCACTGTATACTGCCCTCGTATACTGCCCACAGCTCTCCTCCTGTATACTGCACACTTTTACCCCCTCCCTGTATACTGCCCACTGCTCTCCCCCGTTTACTGTTTGCTGCCCCCCCCGGTATACTGCCCACTGCTCCCCCCCTGTATACTGCTCCCTGATCCCCCATATACTGCTCGCTCACCCTATATACTGCTCGCTCACCCCATACACTGCCTACTGCTCCCCCTGTATACTGCTGAATGTCTCCCCCACTGTATACTGCCTACTGCTCTCCCACCCTGTATACTGCCCACTGCTCTCCCCCTGTATACTGCTCACTTTCCCCCCTCCCTTGTATACTGCTCACTGCTCTCTCCCTGTATACTGGTAACTGCTCTCCCGCTATACTGCTAACTACTCCTCCCTTATATTGCCCACTGCTCTACCCCAGTATACTGCTTGCTGCCTCCCGTATACTGCTAACTGCTGCCCCCCACTGTATACTGCCCCTGTATACTGCCCACTCCTCTCCCCCTGTATACTGCACACTTGTTCCCCCCTCCCTGTATACAGCCCACTGCTCTCCCCCATTTACTGCTCTTAACCACTTCCCACCCGGGCCATAGTACATATACGGCCGGGTGGGAGTCTCGTCCTTCTGAATGGACGTTCCGGAACGTCCTTCAGAAGGAGAGAGATCGCGCCGCCGCAGGCACGCGCAGCGGCACAATCTCGATGTGCCTGTGTCCCTAGGACACAGAGCAACAAGACTCGGCAGGAGGGCCCTGTGATTGGCCCTCCTGATCACATGACGGCTGTGACCAATCACAGCCGTCATGTAATGTCAATACAGCCGTTGTAACGGCTTCGATCTCTTCTCCTCCTGACAGATCCTGTCAGTGAGGAGATCAGAGGATCGATTCTGCAGCCGGGGTGATCAGTGAGTATTTCTAATTACTCACTGATCACAGGGGGGGTCTGTGCTGGTAATCAGATGATTGATTACCAGTGCAGCCCTGGGGGGAGGGGATGCCACTAGAGCCACCAGGGATGCCCACCCATGACCACCAGGGATGCCCACCATGGCCATCAGGGATGGCAAACAGGGCTCAGAGAGCCTGCCAGTGGTGCCCCCCTATCAGTGCTGCCCACCAATGCCATCTATCAGTGCTGCCCACCAGTGCCCGTTATTGCCATCTATCAGTGCCGCCCACCAGTGCCCATTATTGCCCACCAGTGCTGCCTATCAGTGCCCACCAGTGCCCCCCATCAGTGCCGATCAGTGCCGCCCATCAGTGCCACCCATCAGTGCCCATCAGTGCCGCCTATCAGTGCCCATCAGTGCCACCCATCAGTGCCCATCAGTGCCACCCATCAGTGCCCATCAGCGCTGCCTATCAGTGCCCACCAATGCTGCATATCAGTGCTATCTATCAGTGCCACACATCAGTGCCCATCAGTGCTGCATATCAGTGCTACCTATCAGTGCCCATCAGTGCTGCATATCAGTGCCACCCCATCAGTGCCACCCCATCAGTGCCACCCCATCAGTGTCTCCTCATCAGTGCCTGTCTGTGCGGCATCATCAGTGCTCATCAGTGCAGGAAAAAACTTATCTATTTACAAAATTTTATAACCTAAACAAAAAAACTTTTTTTTTTTTCAAACTTTTCGGTCTTTTTTTATTTGTGCACCAAAAAAGAAAAAACCTGGCGGTGATCAAATACCACCAAAAGAAAGCTCTATTTGTGGGGAAAAATGACATACATTTGGTTTAGGTACAGTGTTGCATGACCGCGCAATTGTCATTCAAACTGCAACAGCGCTAAAAGCTGAAAATTGGTCTGGGAAGGAAGGGGGTTTAAGTGCCCAGTATTGAGGTAGTTAAGGGAGGGGGGCAGCAATTTTTTTTTGCCTAGGGCAGCAAAAATCCTTGATAGACATACAGTTTGGGAAAGATAACGCAGTAGTAGGTAGCAATTGAAAAACAAGGAGGAAGGAGGAAAACCCTGGACTGGCAAACTCAATAGGGATACACATTTTTTTTGGATGTAAGTTCCTGAGGTTTTTACCCCAGATGTCTGAGACGTTCCCAAAATCACTAGATTCTTAGCAGCAGTCATCACACTCTGTTTAGCAGCAATATGCAAATAATTCATCCAGTGTGCATCCAGGGTCACTGTTTTCTGTGAAGCTAATTATTCAATTTGGATTCGGCCCTAGCACAGAATGTTTCTGCATCCAGAGGCAGCTTTTACTCACCTCTGAAAACAGGAAGCTATCTGCCCCTGTTGAACTTAGTCTAAAGCTGGCCATACGCTAATCAAAATTAACAAAATTTAGCTGGATTTCAATCAGCGTACGGCAGTCCCTGCTCTTCAGAAGCTGATAGTTTAATCACCTTCTGTCAAACAGACCAGTTGGAAAATGTTCTCGATCAGTGTATTCTGACAGCAGCAGGATCTGCTGTTAGAATACAATGTCCTGTCTGGGGGGATTCCTCCATCCCCCTTTTTTGGCCAGTGTATGGCCAGCTTTAGGGTATCTCCGCTCAAAATGGAGGAGCAACAATGACACCTTTGGACAGCAGCATTTTCAATCTGGAGAGAAGGTAGTGTTAGATGCACTAGCAGATTGAAAGTAAGGGGTTCCTCTTTTTAAGGCCCCCCCCAACTTATGGGATTGTGACAGCGGAGCAGTTTCTAGTCTCCCCCCTTTCTCCCTTCTAGTCAGTTAGGCAAGTGGGTGGAGTTAGAAGTCAGTTGGGGCGAATCAAAAGGTTAGAAAGGTCAACAGGGTCAGCTGACCTCTGTAGGGAATATTCCTGAAGGTCATGTCACATAACCTGTGGAACATTCTAGAAAGGGTCTGAGCCCCTATAAAAGGCAGCTCTCAGAGGTTCCTGCCTGTGAGCTCCCTGGGCTATAATACAGGCTATAATACAGGAACTCACAGCAGGGGTCTTCTAGTGGACATGAAGAGCCTAATCCGGAGCCTGATGGTAAGAGCAGGGGAAAAGGTGGCAAAGAGTGAATGAAAAGGTGCCTTTCCCTACCTCCGCCGGGATATCCTGATTCCCCCACCTGCACCACCGCTTCTGCCACTGCATCGGCCACCTACAGCTCTGTTGCTGCCACTGCCGCTGTTTGCACTGCGACCACCACGGGGGACACCAGTCGGATGGAGGAACCTGGAGTGGCTGTCCCATGGAGGGATTAAGATGCTGGGGATAGTGAGGCAGGAAGTGACCCCCCTCATGAAGCCCTGGAAGAGGAAGCTGTGGCCCCAAGGTCAGCAGTGGGTGGAGAGGTGGGCAGACATCTGGCCAAGAGGAGGTGGGCCCAGCACTGCAGATACTCCCCCTCTCAGCACAGCCGCAGTCCAAGTGTCTCCACTGTGAGGGGAGAAGATGGCTCAGCCAGAAGAGGCGGAGCTTTTGTCAGAGGGGCCGAGAATCGACTAGCAATGCCAGTAGATACCGCACTCTCTGAAGAGTGGCTACAGTGGGGCAGTCTCTATGGCAACGAGACACCTCAGCTCCTCGGTCAGATCAAGCCAGCATTAACCCCTTCAATTGTGCTACATCCCCCAGCATCAGATCACATAGCTACAGCAGGCTGCCTTTGGAAGAAAATAGGGTAGACAACATTGATCCTCCTGCAGAGGCACAGCAGATACCTGTGGTGTGCTCTCCAGTGGTGTCTCAACCTGGGTTTTGAGGGAATGGTGAGTTTTTAAAATTTAATCTGCTATCCTCATTGACTGCTTTTTTATCTTCTATTGTGGATGGTTTTAAAGCTACTACTGCTGCGAGCTCCCAGCCTGCTGCTATTTTGTGCGGCTTCTGTTTGGGCTGCTTCTGCTTCCCCAGCCAGCAGCACTCTTCCTGATCCTGGCCAGGTTGCTTTATGTTCTGCTGGGCCAGCAGTTTTAGCTTTGCCTGTGTCTATTGATAATGTCTCTCAGTTGCAGCCTAGCCCTGAAGCATCCTTAAAGCATGGCTAATGTTCCCAAAATATATTTTTGCCATGCCTTGTGAGTTATCTCTGCTAGGTTATCACCTCTCAGCTATCATTAAAGAAAATACTGTATCCCTAAAGGAGAATTTATTGACATCCTGTCTCTTCTCCCCTCTTCTAAAAAATTCTTGTTCAAGGGAGATAAAAAGGAGGACAAAACTGAAAAGGACAGGTGCAGACCTGTCGCCAGAAATTTTAACAATTGGTTACAGGCGCACTGTATTTATTGCAGCATTATTTATGGCAAGCATCCAGAAAAAAAGTGTTGCTTTATTCCAACATTTAGACATTGTTCTGGAGGCTTATACGAATTTTGGAGGGGTATCTTGGTTTGCCTAGGATGAATCGTTTAGGCAGAAACTATCGGTGCGTCATAGTCTAAAATGGGGGTGCAAGGATATTGGTTTATGGCTTAACCTTTTTCGGCCTCAACAATCATTTGCAGGTAAACAGCAACCCCCAGTGTCTCTAACTCCCACTTACAAGAAAGGAATCTGTTTTGCATTCAACAATTCCAAATGTAAGTGGCCGGGGTCCTGTCGTTTTAGACATGAATGTGCATTTTGCGCAGGAGCCTTTCCCCTTTTCAAGTGCTTTAAGAAAATGGCAATCACCAATCAACATCAAGGCCAGGAGCCATTTACAAAAAGCTCCAACACTAGTGAAATTGTTAAAAATGCTCCTATGACTGCAACTTTACACAGACAAGCCGATGGCTCATCTACTATTTGAAGGGTTTAGCAAAGGTTTCTTGCTTCCCCCTTTCCAGGGTTAGGGCTGTGTTATAGAAAAACATTTAAAATCTATATCTTTTTTGTCTGAGGTTGTTAGAGACAACATTTTTTAGAGAAATCTATGAAGGCAGGGTTTTGGGCCCTTTTTTGCACCCTCCTTTTCAGAATTTCAGAATTTCCCCCTTAGGGATTGTGCCAAAGAAAGAGCAGCACTCTTTAAATGATCAGTTTGGTGATGAATTAGTTGTGGTGCATTATTCTACTTTTAAAGATGCCTTAATTAAAGTTTGCAGTTTAGGTGGGGGTGCATTTTCGCTTACTGCCCATTAACCCTTTATTCTTTATTTTATTCGAATTTCATTTTGATTTTTTTTTTCTTTGATTGATGCCTTCCCATGGATTGCTCTCTTTCCTGCAATTAATTTGAGGCTTTTCTACTTTAATGAGTGGTGCATTCTGGGTCCTCTTTAAGAATGCATTATTTAGATGATTTTCTTTTTTTAGGTCAATCAGTTTTTGAATTCAATAACATTTTAAATTCCGTTTTAGCAGTTTGTGCCAAATTCAATATTCCTTTGGACCATGAGAAGACCATCTTCCCATCAACTTGCATTATATTTTTAGGTATTACAATTGATACATTGGCCATGGAATTTAGATTACCAAATAAAAAAATTGCCATAGTGATTAGATGGAAGAATGTCATTGCCATAGTGATTAGACGGAACAAGTAATCTTGAAGAATATGCAGAAGCTTCTTGGCCTTCTTGCATTTGTTTCTAGAGTATTGCCTATTGGCAGGATATTCTCTAGGTGTTTCTACCTGGCAATTTTGGGTTTAAAATCCCTTACGTCTCATAACAGGATCACTTTGGATTTACGGGAGGATCTGTTGGTATGGGTTCAGTTTTAGATGAATTTAATGGGAGGGCTATTTTCCAAGAAGAATTTGTACCAGACGATAATTTTTGTTTCTTCACTGATGCAGCTGGCTCTGTGGGTTTTGCATCCATAAGGGAAACCCATTAGTGCGCTTCATTGTGGCATCCTTCTTAGGGGTTCAGTTAAGAATGTGGTGCTATTGGAGTTGTTTCCTATTCTGGTTGTGTTGGAGATTTCGAGTGAGTATTTTAGGATAAAAGGATTCTTTTTAGCACATACAACAAAGGGGTCTGTTTCGCTGTGAATTACTCATCCTCCAAATCCCTCCAGTCATCATTTTAATCAGATACCGTGTTTTCAATGCTTGTGTCTTAACATATGGGTGAAGGCCTGCTATTTACCAGGTAAATATAATGTGATTGCAGATTCTCTCTCTCGTTTGGAGATGACCAGATTCAGGCTGCTTTTACCAACTGTGGACGAGAAAGGGATCCAATGTCCTTTGCATTTTTGGTATCTGATTTAGGAATGGTTCGCGAGAGCATTGAGATATCAATTGCACATTCTACCTTCACAGCTTATTTTTCTGCATGGTGGCAGTGGCTCTCTTACTTAGCCTCTAGGGGGGAACCTCTGTCCGCGTTCTCTGAATTACTTTTATCCTTCCTCAATAGCCTGATGTCTCAATCTCTATCTTGGGCCCATATTATCAAAATTTTAGCAGGGCTTTCTTTTTTCCTAAAATTGCATAATTATCCAGCTTGCAATAGGTTCTTTTCAGTGAAGCAGGCACTAAAGGGTTACTAGAGGGTGTCTTTTTGGTCAGATATGCAAACGGCTATTACGCCCTCTATTCTTGAACAGTTATGTGTGGTCATTGATAAGGTTTGTTTTTCAGCTTACGAGGAAAATTTATTTCAGGCTGTTTTTTTATTCTCTTTTTTGGGCTATTTCTGAGGTGATACCCCCTAAAAAAAGAATATTGAGTATTTTATTTGATTCTTAAAGGAGGACGATTTAAGAATTTTCATTCCTAAATCTAAAACTCACCAGTCAGCCAAAGGTTCTTGGTTTCATTTACATTCTTTTCTGGGTTCCCTCATCTGTCCTGTGATGTTGCTATTGGAATTTTTGCAGCCCAGGCCTCCTATGCATGACTTATTGTTCATTCATATGAATGGGTCCCCTTTAATTAGGTTTCAATTCAATGCTTTTCTGAGTGAATGCCTGACTTCTCTAACATTGGTCAATATGAATTTTTCTTTGCATTCTTTCCGTATTGGGGCAGGCACGTAAGCTGCCAGGCTGGGTTTAGATGTCAATCTGATGCATATAAGTTGTATATCCGCCCTAACTACCATTTCTAATTTCAGGTCAATTCCTGTCCATTTGGTTGATTGGGCATTCTTTCATATTCTGGGCTGAAAGGAAAGCTTTGCGAATATTATTCCGAAAGCTTGAGTTTTGACCCAATTAGGGTACGTATTTGCTGGTATCGTATGCGAGGAATGCGATGGCAGGATTTATTTTCTGAATTGAGTAACATGTTTCATTATTTTCCAGCACCTGATGTTTTAATTCTTCATCTGGGAGGCTATGACATTGGGAAGGTAAAGAACACCAGATATGATTTTTCAAATCAGAAATGATTTATATCGCTTCCTAATGTCATCTATAGAGAGGATGGTGTCCTTTTGACAGACATTGGTTTCGACAGTTTCAGTAACAATCTGCAAAATATGGTGGAGTTGGCTGTGGTTCGGGGGGGGGGGGGGGGTTTAATAGTATTAGAACATGAGCCGTAGTGGCTGTGTTGTTTTCACTGGTATTGCATTAGTCTTGATATGTATTAAACTTTATACCAATAATAAAGAGGCCGTGGCCATTTTAACTTCACCATTTGTTTGTCTGGGTCTTCTTTCTGTGCTCCATTGCTGTCCACATTCCCATGAATGTAAGGGGTGCCTGTTTTAAGGCCCCACAAACTCATGAGATTGTGACAGCTGAGCAGTTTCTAGGCTCCCCCTTTCTCCCTTCTAGTAAGTTAAGCAAGTGGGTGGAGTTAGGAGTCAGTTGGGGCAAATCAAAAGCTTAGAAAGGTCAATAGTGTCAGCTGACCTCTGTAAGTCAGCTGACTGTAAGGGAATATTCCAGCAGATCATGTCACATGACCTTTGGAACATTCTAGAAAGGGTCTGAGCCCCTATAAAAGGCAGCTCCAACTGCTCCACTCTGACAGCCCTCAGGGACCTCCTGCCGGTGAGCTCCCTTCCCTCCTTCCTTGTCGCGGTCTGAAATATTATGTTGTATGGTCACCTTTCATGTTAGAATGGGAGACGGTTAATTTAATGGTTTAATAGTATGACAACATGAACCGTAGTGGCTGTGGTATCTTCACTGGTATGTTTTGAGTGAGTTGTTAACTAAGCTACTGTAACAGCTTAAGTTATGCATTTGTCTTGATATGTATTAAACTTTATACCAATAATAAAGAGGCCGTGGCCATTTTAACTTCACCATTTGCTTGTTTGGGTCTTCTTTCTGTGCTCCTTTGCTGTCTACAGTCCCATTAGCTATACCTGAATGACAAATTAAACCCAAACTCCAGTTACCCATCAAGAAGTTACAGCAACAGTTTAATTTCCTTTTGGGAAAAGGATTTTATATCAATGAATGAAAGCTGATTATTGTAAGCACCACTATCAGTGTTGATTCATGTGGCTCAACATTCTAACTGCCACTTTTGCTGGACATCTTGGTCTGATAAAGTTAGTTGAAAAATAACAGACTTACTGGCTGGATCAACATGTGAAAATAAAGGCAAATATACCTAAAAAAAACGAATGCAGCCCCCACATCTAAGAATTGGTAATGTATCTGAATCACATTAAATTTTTGTTTTGAGGTTTAACAATGCTTTCTGCTCTTGCACTTGCACAATCCTTATAGAACACCATTTGAGACAAATTAAAGCGGAGACTGAGAGCCAGGCCTTCTCATCCAACCAGGGTCGGTGCTAGACTATTCTACACCCTAGGCAAGACCAGTTACTTGCATCCCCCCCCCCAAAAAAAAAATAATAAACACTTCAAAATTTTTAAAAACAGTAGAAAATGATCTTATATAAGCACACGCCATGCATTTCCCATACATCCCCTATACTCACAGTACACTCCATGCATTCCCCATATACCCCTTATACTCTCAGCACACTCCATGCATTCCCCATACATTCCCTATACTCACAGCACACTCCATGCGTTCCCCATATACCCCCTATACTCTCAGCACACTCCATGCATTCCCCATACACCCCCTATACTCGCAGCACACTCTATGCATTCCCTATGCACCCCCTATACTCGCACCACACTTCGTGCATACACCATACACCCCCTATACTCGCAGCACACTCCATGCATTCTTCATACACCCCCTATACTCATAGCACACTCCATGCATTCTCCATACACCCCCCATTCTTACAAAACACTCCATGCATTCCCCATATACCCCCTATACTCACAACACACTCCATGCATTTCCCATACACCCCCTATACTCACAACACACGCCTCAGCCCCATTTCTGAGTCTACCTGTCATGGTCTTACCTTCTTGCTGTTCTCCTTCGTTTGACATGTGCTGGCGGCCATCTTGGTTTCTGGGTTTCTTGTAGCCTCCCACCCTGCGGCTCCTCCTTCCCACTGGGAGGAGCTGGATGCCTAGCTCATATATATAGGAGGTCTGTGGCTTCAGTTCCCTGCTTGGTCCTCCTGTGTTCACATGCTACTAAGACCGCTGCTACTTCTGGTTCCTGTTCCTGGCTTCGTCTGACTACCCTGTTGGTTCCTGATCCTGGCTTCGTCTGACTACCCTGTTGGTTCCTGATCCTGGCTTCGTCTGACTACCCTGCTGGTTCCTGACCCCTGGCTTCGCAAAGACTCTGCATCGGTTTCGCCATCCGTTTGGACTTTTGCTTTATAGCTTGTTTTTCAATAAAGCTGTCTTATTTTCACTTATCTGTTGTGGTACGTCTGGTTCATGGTTCCGTGACATTAGGACCAAGCCATGAATTCTGACGGTACAGGGCCATCCTCGCTACCCACGCTGGTTGCCAGACTTGATCAGCAGGATCACCTGTTGGGTCGGTTCGCCGTGGCGTTGCAAACCCTGCTTGAACGCACGGTACCACAGGCCACGAATTCTGACGGTACAGGGCCATCCTCACTACCCACGCTGGTTGCCAGACTTGATTTGCAGGATCACCTGTTGGGTCAGTTCGCCGTGGCGTTGCAAACCCTGCTTGAACGCACGGTTCATTTCGCTCCCGTTGCCGATGGGTCGGTTGTCGCTCCTGGGTCCGCTCCTACTGCCGCTCCGGTTGTTGCGCCAGAGTCTACCCCGACACCTGTTGTTGCGCCCGCGGTGTTTCGGGGTATGTCCGGTTCTGCCCCCCTTCCACAGCGCTTTGGGGGAGAGCCAACTCAGTGCCGAGGTTTCCTTAACCAGGTGGGCATTTATTTCGAGTTGCTGCCACATGCCTTTCCTACTGAGAGATCAAAGGTGGGCTTCTTAATCTCGCTGCTCTCGGACAAGGCCTTGGTCTGGGCCAGCCCTTTATGGGAGAACAACAATCCGGTGGTTGCCGAGTTTTCCGGTTTTGTTGCTTCTCTTCGGAAGGTATTCGATGTGCCGGCTCGTGCTGCCTCTGCTGCGAAGCTCCTTATGTCCATCAGACAGGGTTCACGATCCGTAGCTGAATACGCCATTGAGTTTCGTACCCTGGCAGCAGAGGTGGGCTGGAATAATGAGGCTCTGGTCGCTGCTTTCTCTCATGGTCTCTCGGATGCCTTGAAGGATGAGGTTGCAGCTAAGGACCTACCAGTGGAGCTCGAGTCTCTTATTTCTTTCCTGATTTTGATTGACACCAGACTCAGGGAGAGACCTTCCTTTAAGGAGAGTCTGCGGAGGCCTCCTAACAGATTGGCGCCTACCTTTGTTGTCCCACCCGTGCCTCCCTCTCCTCCCACGCCTCCTGGGGATGACTTGTCTGGGGGTGAACCCATGCAGCTGGGGTTTGCTCGCCTGTCCGAGGGGGAGAGGGTACTCCGGAGACGCGAGGGCCGATGCATGTACTGTGGTCTCGGTGGGCATTTTCGGTTGGCATGTCCGAACCGTCCAGGGAAACGCTCGCACCTGAGATCCTGTCGGGGGCAGATCTTGGGTGGAGTCTCCTCGTCCCCGGTTTCCCGTGTTGACAAACCACTGATCACTGTTGTCCTTTCCTGGGTCGGGGGCTCGGTGACGACCCAGGCGTTGGTGGACTCTGGTGCTGGTGGTTTGTTCATTGATAGTGTGTTCGCTGCCGCCAATTCCATTCCTCTGCAGGCTCGAGGTTCTCCTCTGGCTCTTGAGGCGATAGACGGCAGACCCCTTCTGCCGCCACACGTGACTCATGAGACCCTTCCAGTGGGGTTAGCCATTGGTGCCGTCCACAGAGAGTCGGTCTGCTTCCAGGTTATTTCGTCTCCACACTACTCGGTGGTCTTGGGGTACCCCTGGCTCCAGAAGCATAATCCGATTTTCGATTGGAGATCGGCCGAGATCCTCTCGTGGTCACCGCAGTGTGGGACTAGTTGCATCCATGGGCCTGTCAAGTTGCTGTGTACTTCCTCGGACTCTCTGTTGCCCCCTGAATACGAGGAGTACCGGGATGTATTCGATAAGGTGCGCGCGGTTGCCCTACCTCCGCACCGCCCATACGATTGTGCCATCGAGTTACAATCTGGTGCCGTTCCTCCTCGTGGCAAAGTCTATCCACTGTCGGTAGCGGAGAATGAGGCCATGGAGGAGTACGTGAGGGAGGCGCTTTCACGTGGACACATTCGCAAATCCTCGTCCCCGGCAGGGGCTGGATTTTTCTTTGTGAAAAAGAAGGGCGGTGAGTTGAGGCCTTGCATCGATTACAGGGGTCTCAATCGCATCACGATCAAGAACGCTTACCCGATACCCTTGATTTCCGAGCTGTTCGATCGCCTTAAAGGGGCCACGGTCTTTACCAAACTCGACCTGAGGGCGGCATATAACCTCGTAAGGATCAAGGCGGGCGATGAGTGGAAGACCGCGTTTAACACCAGGACCGGTCATTATGAATCCTTGGTTATGCCCTTTGGGCTGTGCAATGCGCCCGCAGTCTTTCAGGAATTCATCAACGATGTTTTCCGTGACCTGTTGCAGCAGTGTGTGGTGGTCTACCTGGATGACATCTTGGTATATTCTGAGTCCATGGAGACCCACATTCTGGATGTCAAACGAGTGTTGCAACGGTTACGAGAGAACAAGCTGTTCGGTAAGCTTGAGAAATGCGAATTTCACCGATCCCAGGTAACCTTCTTAGGTTACATCATTTCCGCTGAGGGGTTCTCCATGGATCCTGAGAAGGTTTCGGCTGTCTTACAGTGGCCCCAGCCCAGTGGTCTTCGCTCCCTGCAGCGCTTTTTGGGCTTCGCCAATTATTATCGGAAGTTCATCAGGGACTTTTCCATGCTAGCCAAGCCTCTCACGGATCTGACCAGGAAGGGCAGTAATTCCCAGGTCTGGCCGCCCGAGGCCATCCGAGCTTTTGAGGCTCTAAAGTCCGCCTTTGTGTCGGCTCCGATTCTGTCGCATCCCAACCCTGGGTTGCCCTTTGTCCTCGAGGTGGACGCGTCTGAGACGGGAGTAGGCGCCCTTCTGTCTCAGCGTAGAACACCAGAGGGTCCTCTGCTTCCTTGTGGGTTTTACTCCCGGAAACTGTCTTCCGCGGAGTGCAACTACCAGATTGGTGACAGGGAGTTATTGGCCATCGTGCAGGCTCTTAAAGAATGGAGGCACTTGCTCGAGGGTTCGGTGGTTCCGGTCCTCATCCTGACAGACCACAAGAATCTGACCTACCTCTCTGAGGCCAAGAGATTGACACCACGTCAGGCCAGATGGGCTCTGTTCTTGTCACGTTTTAATTACGTGGTCTCCTACCTACCCGGTTCCAAGAACATCAGGGCTGATGCCTTATCACGGCAGTACTCCGACCTGTCCAGGGAGGAGTCGATTCCGACTTCGGTCATACCTCCGAATCAGATCCTGGCTGCCATTCGCACCAGCCTGACCTCTCCCCTGGGTGAGCAGATTTTGGCGGCTCAATCTGGTGCTCCCTCTGGGAGACCCAACGGCAGATGTTTTGTGCCTGAGGAGTTGCGCACTCGGTTGTTGCGAACCTACCATAACTCCAAGACCGCGGGGCATCCTGGAAAGAATCAGCTGTCCTGGGCTGTTTCACGTCTGTTCTGGTGGCCTTCCCTACGTTCCGACATCGCCGCATATGTAGCGGCATGCTCCGTTTGTGCCCAGAGTAAGTCCCCTCGGCACCTTCCGTTGGGCCTTCTGCAACCCTTAGCCACCGGGGAGCGCCCATGGTCACACCTGGGGATGGATTTCATTGTGGACCTCCCTGCATCCCGAGGCCATACGGTCATTCTCATGATTGTGGATCGGTTTTCCAAAATGTGTCACTGTGTTCCTCTCAAGAAGTTACCCTCTGCACAGGAGTTGGCCACGATTTTTGCCAGGGAGGTCTTCCGGTTGCACGGTTTGCCCAAGGAGATTGTGTCGGATCGGGGGAGTCAGTTTGTGTCCAGGTTCTGGCGCTCCTTTTGCTCCCAGTTGGGGATTCATCTCTCCTTCTCCTCGGCCTACCACCCTCAGTCCAATGGGGCCGCAGAACGATCCAATCAGGCCTTGGAGCAATTCCTTCGTTGCTATGTCTCCGATCACCAAGACAATTGGGTTGACCTCCTGCCTTGGGCTGAGTTTGCCAGGAACACGGCGGTGAACTCTTCCTCTGGGACGTCTCCCTTCATGGCCAACTATGGGTTCCAACCTGCCGTGTTACCGGAGGTATTCTCTCCCCAGGATATTCCGGCTGTGGAGGATCACCTTTCCGTCCTACGTGCTTCTTGGGTACAGATCCAGAAGTCCCTTGAGGTCTCTGCGCAGCGCCAGAGACTCCAGGCTGATCGCAGACGAGCGCCTGCTCCTTCCTACCAGGCCGGAGACCGTGTATGGTTGTCCACCCGCAACCTCAACCTTCGAGTGCCCACTCCCAAGCTGGCGCCTCGCTTTGTTGGTCCCTTCCGAGTGCTTCGCAGGGTAAACCCGGTAGCCTATGCCCTTGCGCTTCCTCCTGGCATGCGGATCTCCAACGTGTTTCATGTCTCCCTGTTGAAGCCTCTGGTGTGTAATCGTTTCACTTCCTCGGTTCCTCGGCCTCGTCCGGTCCGAGTGGGCAATCGTGAGGAGTATGAGGTGAGCAATATCCTGGACTCACGCCTGGTCCGCGGTCGGGTGCAGTTTTTGGTTCATTGGCGTGGTTATGGTCCAGAGGAGCGTTCCTGGGTTCCCTCCGCAGATGTCCATGCTCCTGCCTTGCTCCGAGCCTTCCACGCACGCTTCCCTCAGAAACCGTTCTTTACTCCGCGGAGGAGGGGCCCTTGAGGGGGAGGTACTGTCATGGTCTTACCTTCTTGCTGTTCTCCTTCGTTTGACATGTGCTGGCGGCCATCTTGGTTTCTGGGTTTCTTGTAGCCTCCCACCCTGCGGCTCCTCCTTCCCACTGGGAGGAGCTGGATGCCTAGCTCATATATATAGGAGGTCTGTGGCTTCAGTTCCCTGCTTGGTCCTCCTGTGTTCACATGCTACTAAGACTGCTGCTACTTCTGGTTCCTGTTCCTGGCTTCGTCTGACTACCCTGTTGGTTCCTGATCCTGGCTTCGTCTGACTACCCTGTTGGTTCCTGATCCTGGCTTCGTCTGACTACCCTGCTGGTTCCTGACCCCTGGCTTCGCAAAGACTCTGCATCGGTTTCGCCATCCGTTTGGACTTTTGCTTTATAGCTTGTTTTTCAATAAAGCTGTCTTATTTTCACTTATCTGTTGTGGTACGTCTGGTTCATGGTTCCGTGACACTACCATACAACAGCGGATCCTTATACTTACCTATATCGAAAGGCTTATGGAGAAACACCCTTAAGATCCTGGCATTAAAGGGCTAATGTGCAATATAATCTCAAGGCTTCCAAATATTGGCAATTTGGTGAGTGGGGAACCGAGTGGGGCACCTATCACTTTGAAGCACCTTATATATATTTCAGCACCTGAGCACCTTACTTTGGATCATGAATAAGGACTGTTTTTCCTATTTATTCACTTTTTAGAGTTTCCTGATGGACTTTATAATTTTTTTTTTAGCACTTGAGCACTTTAATTTGTATCACCTATAGAATTTACATATGTATTTTAGACGTTTGATGAATTGATCACTTATCATTTGTTTCACATGATGATTGTCACCAATGCTAGCGCTGCTTAAATTTGGTTTTTAACTATCATCCTAAGGTTTACTTAGTGTTGCAGCAGCTGCATACTTTTCATGCACTTTATTAATTATATATAATTACATATTCATTCACTTTATTGATCCATCAGCGCGGGTATTAATTTCGTTTTTTCACATAGTTTTAGTACTGATCATGGTATTAGTGTCACTGGTTCCCACAAAGCATCTAAAGTGTCAGTTAGTGTCGGATTGTCTGACACAATATCGCAGTCCCACTATAAGTAACGGATGGTGGCCATTACTAGTATAGAAAAAAAAAAGAAAAATTTTGTTTTGTTTTTTTTTTACCAAAAATATGTAGCAGAATACATATTGGTCTAAATTTCTAATGACATTTGATTTTTTACATTTTTTTATTGGATATGTTTTATAGCAGAAAGTAATTTTTTTTTTTTTTTTCAAAATTTTCATTTTTTTTTTTTTTTGGTTTTTTTTTATAGCACAAAAAATAAAAATGCAGAGGTGATAATATACCACCAAAAGAAAGCTCTATTTGTGGGGAAGAAAATGCAAAATTTTATTTGGCTACAGCGTTGCCAGTTAAAGTGCTGTATCACAAAAAATGGCCTGGTCATGAAGAGGGGTACATTTTCCAGAGGTCAAGTGGTTAATGCAGCCCAATCATGCATTCCTGCTCAGTGAAGTATGTATTTCAATGACCTTATTTTGAAATGCCAATGGGACATATTGTCTTTATCTACTGAAAATGTAAAATAAAGATTGTGTAAAAAAAAAAATGTGATTGAGAAAATATATGGTGGAAAATCCTAAAATGCTAATGTTGGTATATTCTAAATATCCAACAAAGTTCCAGAGGTGCAAAAATAAAAGGTTTACTTGTTTTACATTAAAGGCCATCATTTTTCAACTGTATTACACAAGCAACTATTAGAAAGCATACTGTTTGATAAATATACCTTGGTGGCTGTTAAAAAAAAAAAAATACAACTCTGAAAACTGAAAAGGTTTTTTTCTTTACATATTGTGACCATTTACTTGGGGCAAAATAAATAAATAAAATATTACTAGCCCTGAATCCAATCCATTTAATACAACTCATTCGCTATAGTCCATTCGGCTTCAGAATACAAGTAAAGCACTAAGAAAAAATGAATTAACAAATCATTTCACCTTGTAATTCCAACGGCGAGCCTGTGTAAGTACCTTGGGACATTCCACAAAGTTAATGAAAAACATAACATCAATATCCCTCTGTAAATAGGTAAATAACAAAAAACAGGGTATAGCACTGTGTATGACCTCTCTCCAGCTGTAGATTTAAAAGCTAATAGGAAGAAATTAGGCACAGAGGAGCATCAATATTTGTGTGCCATGAATGCAAACTCATGTGAATACATCAAAACGTATGCTGCAGCAGCCCGAGCTGGTATATCATACTTTTTAATGATACTATTATCTTACAGATGTTTTAAATTGGTATATCACTCGCGCCACTGGTGCATCCAAATAGGAAATCAAACAGATATAATAAATAAACTAAAATGGGAGCTGCTAGTTCAGACAATAGGTATTGTAAAAATGTAGGTAGATAAACAACTGCGCTATCCCTATTTAATAGTATTATTAATATTATAAAGTGCTCATAAAAAATTATTAATATGCAGTGCATTATAATGAATGTGGAATACCACCTTGTGTGTACCTATACCTTCAGAATTGTGTAAAGTGCAAATGTGCAATAATTGATTACTCAATATTGGTGCAATTAAAAAATAAAAAACAGCCCTGCGGCTGTTAAAAATCTCATTTAAATACTTTAAAATATATATAGTGCCAACAATGGTGGGTGAATACAAAAATAAATATTAAATAAAGTCCATGCTACAGTTGTGCAAAATAAATGCAATAATAATTAGTAAAGTCTGTGCTGCAGTGATGCATGTAAAAAAAATATGTATAAAAATTGTGCAAAAACAACTATAACAGTCCTTTCAAGTAGCTCTTAAAAGTGCCGGTGCCAGTGCATGCATGTATGCCGCAATGTAGTGACTCTCTCCTTCAGTGTGGAATGGTAAGAATTCCCACTTACCAGATGTGATGGACTCCCAGCGGACTTCCGGTGACGTCATTTCTATGACAAAACGCGTCAAGTTGCAACGCACGCTGCCTCGATCTGGTCCCTGTCTTTGAACCACACGCCGATTCCTCCACTTCCGGGTAGGGCGCGAGTTCACACTGACAGACTCGGGACATAGTCGCGAGGCTTACGAGCTGTTAAACAGGGGTACCAGCTAAACCAACCTTTTTGTGCTTGACACATCCAGCACATATTTCTTACTTTTGCACAATTGGCCTGTTATGTGTTTTTTATATTAATAAAGCATTTTTTGGAACCGTCTACACTATGAGGAGTCTTCTTCCCTTTATATTTTGAGAAAATACAAGCGAAGGAACCGCTGACCCTATTTTTTCACCAAGAAACCGGAGTTTCTTGACTAAAGCGCTTATTGATTCCTGCTGGCGTACGCCACCGGGAGTCCATCACATCTGGTAAGTGGGAATTCTTACCATTCCACACTGAAGGAGAGAGTCACTACATTGCGGCATACATGCATCCATTGGCACCGACACTTTTAAGAGCCACTTGAAAGGACTGTTATAGTTGTTTTTGCACTATTTGCACAATTTTTTATATATATATTTTTCTTTATACATGCATCACTGCAGCACAGACTTTACTAATTATTATTGCATTTATTTTGCACAACTGTAGCACGGACTTTATTTAATATTTATTTTTGTACTCACCCACCATTGTTGGCACTATATATATTTTAAAGTATCTAAATGAGATTTTTAACAGCCGCAGGGCTGTTTTTTATTTATTAATTGCACCAATATTGAGTAATCAATTATAGCACATTTGCACTTTACACAATTCTGAAGGTATAGGTACACACAAGGTGGTATTCCACATTCATTATAATGCACTGCATATGAATATTTTTTATGAGCACTTTATAATATTAATAATACTATTAAATAGGGATAGAGCAGTTTTTTTATCTACCTACATCTTACAGATGTACCTATTCAAGCAGATAACCTATCCTTGGCATGATAAAACACACCTATTGTTTTTCTATATGCAGCAGTCCTAAGATCTTTCAGGTGGTATCACAGGTTGCCTCTTCCTTCCCAGTCAACCAACCCAATACCTTGTGTTGTAAAGAGCTTGACTAGAGCTGATCATGTTGAAACTGAACTCCAGGCAAAATAAATTATATTTTATGGGTTAGATCGTGAAACGCAAGTTACATATTCAAAATTTTTATGCTTAATGGGAGAGTTCAACTTCACCACCAAACTGCCTATGCAGATAACTGGCATCTGTAGATAAAAACAAACTGTGCATCTCTGACTACAGTTGAATAGTACTCTTGCTATAGGTGTAGGCCATTTAAATTCCATATGAAGACTGACTGGAATACTCCCAGGATGTTGCTAAGTACTCCCAGGACATTTGCTAAGTGAGGCCTAGTCTTTAATGCTCACCTCCACCATCACAGGAGTGAGCTCTCAAATGCTGGGAAGAGAAAAAGTATGTGAGGGGGACTGAATCAGAGAAAGAGCTCACTCCTGTGATGCTGGAGGTGAACAGTGATGACTAGACTTCACTTAGCAACGTCCTGGGAGTATTCCGTCAGATTTCATAAGGTATGCAAATGGCCTACACCTATTGCAAGGGCTTTATTCAACTTTAGTCAGAGTTGCACAGTTTGTTTTTATCTATAGATGCCCCTTATCTGCATAGGCAGTTTTTTGGTAAAGGTCAACTATCCCTTTAAGTGGACCTGTGCTATATAACATCTATTATAAGGTATACTTTTTGTCTAGATTTCATATGACGGAGGCCGGGTCATGGCTGCCTGCTTTCTATTTGCAGGGTACCTCATCATCTTGTCAATAGGTGTAGACAAGGTGTGGGAGCTAGTTTCATGTATACAGGACCTCACAGCCCAGCTGTACACTCACTACTTTACATTGTAGCAAAGTGTCATTTCTTCAGTGTTGTCACAGGAAAAGAGATAATAAAATATTTACCAAAATGTGAGGGTTGTACTCACTTTTGTGGGATACTGTATATATACAGTATCTCGCAAAAGTGAGTACACCCCTCACATTTTTGTAAATATTTTATTATCCCTTTTCATGTGACAACAGTGTAAGTTTGCTGCCCCCTCAAAATAACTCAACACACAGGCATTAATGTCTAAACCGCTGGCAACAAAAGTGAGTACACCCCTTAAGTAAAAAAGTCCAAATTGCACCCAAAGTGTCAATATTTTGTGTGTTCACCATTATTTTCCAGCACTGCCTTAACCCTCTTGGGCATGGAGTTCACCAGAGCTTCAAATTTTGCATCTGGAGTCCTCTTCCACTCCTCAATGATGACATCATGGAGCTGGTGGATGTTAGAGACCTTGCGCTCCTCCACCTCCTGTTTGAGGATGCCCCACAGATGCTCATTAGGGTTTAGGTCTGGAGACATGCTTTGCCAGTCCATCACCTTTACCCTCAGCTTCTTTAGGAAGGCAGTGGTTGTCGTGGAGGTGTGTTTGGGGTAATTATCATGTTGGAATACTGTCCTGCGGCCCAGTCTCCAAAGGGAGGGCATCATGCTCTGCTTCAGTATATCACAGAACATGCTGGCATTCATGGTTCCCTCAATGAACTGTAGCTCCCCAGTGCTGGCAGCACTCATGCAGCCCCAGACCATGACACTCCCCCCGCAATGCTTCACTGTAGGCAAGACACACTTGTCTTTGTACTCCTCATCTGGTTGCCGCCACACACGCTTGACACCATCTGAACCAAATAAGTTTATCTTGTTCTCATCAGTCCACAGGACATGGTTCCAGTAATCCATGCCCTTAGTCTGCTTGTCTTCAGCAAACTGTTTGTGGGCTTTCTTGTGCATCATTTTTAGAAGAGGCTTCCTTCTGGGACGACAGCCATGCAGACCAATTTGATGCAGTGTGCGGCATATGCTCTGAGCACTGACAGGCTGACCCCCTCACCCCTTCAACCTCTGCAGCAATGCTGGCAGCACTCATGCATCTATTTCCCAAAGACAACCTCTGGATATGACGCTGAGCATGTGCACTCAACTTCTTTTGTTGACCATGGCGAGGCCTATTCTGAGTGGAACCTGTCCTGTTAAACTGCTGTATGGTCTTGACCACCGTGCTGCAGCTCAGTTTCAGTGTCTTGGCAATCTTCTTATATCCTAGGCCATCTTTATGTAGATCAACAATTATTTTTTCCGAATCCTCAGAGAGTTCTTTGCCATGTTGTGCCATGTTGAATTTCCAGTGATCAGTAAGAGAGAGTGAGAGCGATAACACCAAATTTAACACACCTGCTCCCCTTCATACCTGAAACCTTGTAACACTAACGAGTCCCATGACCCCAGGGAGGGAAAATGGCTAATTGTTCCCAATTTGGACATTTTCACTTAGGGGTGTACTCACTTTTGTTGACAGTGGTTTAGACATTATTGGCTGTGTGTTGCGTTATTTTGAGGGGACAGCAAACTTACACTGTTATACACGCTGTACACTCCCTACTTTACATTGTAGCAAAGTGTAATTTCTGTTGTCACATGAAAAGATATAATAAAACATTTCCAAAAATGTGAGGGGTGTACTCACTTTTGTGAGATAATGTATATATATATATATATATATATATATATATATATATATATATATACACACTATATTGTGAAAAGTATTGGGACTCCTGCCTTTACACACACATGAACTTTACCCAGATAGCAAGGATAACTTGCCACAAATTTGTGGCACTATTGAATTGTAAATCTGTTAGCTTGCTGCACATTTTCACTGGCAAGTTATACACTTGCAGAGCACTTGAAGTTCTCGTTTACATTTTTCTAATTTGTAGCAAATTTGCATGTCAAGTCTCTAGCAAGAGCAAAGTTGTAGTGAAGAGTCTACAGCAAGAGCTCTGCAAGTCTACAGCATGGAAATTCAGCCACAGTGACCCCTGTGGTGGGATGACTATTGCACAACATAACTGAACCAGAACTTGCAGCAGACTCGCAGAATGTTTGCAAAGAAAGTTGATCTGGAGTAATGAAATGTGGGCTTCCTGCAATTGTGCAACAAATATGTGAAGCCTTGCAGGTCTACTAAAAGCTTAGCAAGTATTTTTTCAACTTGCAGCTCAATTGCTTGCTTTTTGCGATGGCATCCCAGTCTTAGCCTGTAGGGTTGAATATTGAGTTGGCCCAATCTTTGCAGCTTTAACAGCTTCAACTCCTTTGGGAAGGCTGTCCACGAGGTTTAGGAGTGTGTCTATGGGAACGTTTGCCCCTTCTTCCAGAAGCGCATTTGTGAGGTCAGGAACTGATGTTGGACAGAAAGGCCTGGCTCGCAGTCTCTGCTCTTATTTATCCCGTGTTCTATCATGTAGCGTTCAGGACTCTGTGCAGGCCAGTCAAGTTCCTCCACTCCAAACTCGCTCATCCATGTCTTTATGGACCTTGCTTTGCGCATGTAAAGGCCGCAATACTTTTGACAATATAGTGTATAAGTACAGTATATGTACACACACACACACTGTATATACTGCTGTAAGGAGTACTGAATGTATGTGTGTTTTGCTATGTGAGAGTGCGGTGGTAGATTTTGGTGTGTATGCCGAACAAACATACAATGCCTTTTAGGGTCTTCCTTTGTTAGGTAATAAGAGAAAAATAGATATAAACCAAGATGTTCAATTTTGTTTCTTCCATTCAATAAAGTGCGAAGAAAGCTAGCAAGAAGGAAACAACTGACACCATGGAGAGAGGATTTAAGGAAATACTTAGTTGTGTAATTCAAGACTATCACAGAGCAATAGCAATTTGCAATGTAAAGCTGCTATTTGGTGTTAAGAGATGAGAGGGAAATTAGTAATTATCCTCACTATATTTTTTACAGTTGACTTTTGACAATAAGCTCCCTGCTAGGTTGATTCCTGAGTCAATAAGTAACACTGCAAGATTATACAAACAAGCTGTAATTCACTGGCATGCCAAACATGTTAAAGTGAACCTATGCCTACTTTAAAGCTAGTCAACCACACACACACACATGTGAAGCAAGTATGTTAAAGGATAAGTATACCTAAAAAAAAAAAAAAAAGGAAATGCACATTTTTTTGTAGGTTGGTTCCTGCAGGCTCTCATTGTGAGCTGTCTGCCTGTACATAACGACAGCAAGTTTCACACTGACAGGAGGAAAAAATGAACTATCACAGCACTAAACAGCCCCATGGTAGTTCATTGAGAACTACAACCTGACAGCCGCAAAGGGTGTAAGTACTTGTAGTTCATTCATTTACAGAACTATGGGAATTAATGACGTAGCCCTGTGGGCAGATCTGCAGTTCTGTTTAGCTAGATTTGTGATCTAGAAACCCCTGCAAGATAGCAAAACCCAGTTGGTGACTTTTTTATTCTACTGACCTTAAAGTGATTGTAAAGGTTTGTTTTTGAAAAAAAAAAAAAAAAAAAAAAAAACATGTTATACTTACATGCTCTGTGCAAGGGATTGGAACAGAGCAGTTCCAATCCTTGTTTTCTGGGGTGCCCCGACGGCTCTCGGCTACCGTGTCACTGGATTCGATAGACAGCAGCGGGAGCCAATGGCTCTTGCTGCTATTAATCTATTCAATGAGGAGCTGAGATGGTGGCTGGAGCCGCTGGGCTCGTGCTCGTCGCTGGAACAATCGGGTTCAGGTAAGAAAAGGGGTGGGGGGCTCTGGGTGCAGCTGAAGCAGAAAATGTTTTTGACCATAATGCATAGAATACATTAAGGTGAAAAACAATGAGAAATTACAACTCCTTTGAGCAAAACATTTTGGTCACTAACCCACCAACTGCTTGCTGATTGGACAGAGATACAGTCATTGTTCTGCTCACTTTACTATCTGCAAGTTCCCACTGTTAATCCAGCGATAGGTGGATCAAATCTAAGCCAGTTTCATCAGGGACCAGCCAAGACTCAATCCATGTATGGGCAGGCTGGTTGTACTGAAGTGAATCCATCGATTGACTTAAGTACATCCAGCCTGTCGGATTTTTGGCATGTGAAAACTGCCAGCAGCTATAGCCGTTAGCATTAATCATTGTGTCCTGCTGGCAATGAAGCCCCCCCCCCCTCGCCCTGGCAGTACACAATATCAATCAAGCAATATATGGCAAAATTGAATCATCTATGGCTTTCCTTATGTTTTTGGTATAGTACACTACAACATATACTTATGCAAACTGTATTTAAAAGATAGATTTAATGTTTATTATTTAGGGAAAAATGCAGTATTATGAGTCCATCTTATACTGTACATTTGCATGGAGTTCAGCTTTATTAGTTCATAAGTAATACCTAATATTTGGCTTGTCAATGTTTTAGTCAAGTCTAGTCTTTGCAAGAAGTGTAGCAATATTAAAGTAAAGTGAAGAAAAAATTATCATTCTGGCTGTAGCTTTAGGATGGTGTTTTTCCATAGCGGTGAAACAGTATGGCGAAAACAAAGGGTTATACCAAACATTACAAGCACCTGTTAGTAAACATTGAAAACTAAACTATAAAATGCATTAATGAAGCTGTGGACACAAGCGCTACCCACTTCTTTTTGTCAATAGTCTGTCAAAATTGTCTGCCAGGATATGTAGTCCTAACCATTCACTATAGGCTCCTTGCTCTCTCTTTGAGCCTACGTCCACACTGAATGCAGGTTTAAAATCATGCGAGTTCAGCTGAACTTTCACAAATTCAAACTGGCAAGTTTGTGGGTGATTAGAGAGAGATCTGTGTGGGTTCATGCACAGATGTATATTGAAATCGCCCCTGAAGTCCCCAAAAGTAATGCAGGAACTGATTTTGGGAATCGGTGCGGTGCCGCGAAGTTGGGGTCACACCGATTTAAACGTTGGCGTTTTCGGCAATAGGCTGCCATTTGGCATACAATTTGACATGTCAAATCGCATTTCAAATTGGCCCAATGTAAATGAGTGCTTAGATTCAGAAATCCCCGTGTATAAAAGGGTCACTACTTAAGCTGGCCAAATATGATTTTTTTTTTTGAGTAAACAGACGGCTGCTCAAAAAAATTAATGGATTCACCTAACCACATATTCGAGAGGGATGAAATAATTTTCCCACTGTGCTATTGTATTCTGACAATGGGGAATCCTCCACTCTATGAATACACAGATCAGTGCTGCAGTCAGTTGGCTGCATGTAAGGATTGAACACAAATTTTCCAACATTCCCATTTGAGAGGAGTTAATCACTAGGTCAACTCCTCTCAAACAGGATCAACCATAGATGGATCGAAATTCATCCAATCCCTGCTGAACTGGCAGAATTTCAATCCATCTATGGCCAGCTTTAAGTGGAACTAAATTCATCGATTTAACAGTTTCAAAAAACTGTTACATTTCTGGCAGTTACATTTCTGGCAGTTACATTTCTGGCATTTCAAACAGAGGCTGATTGAAATTGAAGCTTCCTTGGCCGAAAAAGATAGGAAGGTTAATTTCCACTTTAATACATTTCTGACAGCCATTAATTAACTTCAAGCATGTCTTTTTAGTGTAAATATGATGTAATGCCGCAATGGGAGAGAAAGAGAGAAAGATAGGTAGTTACACATCATATGCTTCAGGAAGCATTTACTCGAGGGGGCGTGGTCGCCGCGTAGCCGCATGGACGCTTGAGCTCGCAGCTCCGACAGCCCGGAGAGAACATCCATCATCATCGGCGCCCTAACTAAGTATTCCGTGCCGCCACTTACCTTCAGTGAACCCGCATCACCTCCTGCCTTTGCTGCCATGGCGAGGAAGAAAAAAGACGGAGGCCAACCGAGGCAATTGCAGCATTTCTTCATGGTCCAGGACAAGCATAGGGGACAAGATGGCGCCGGCAGTAACTCCCCGGCCTCTTCCAACGGGACGCCCGGCTCGCAGCACGGCTCTACCCCTCCAGCTCTCCAAAAGGCTGGACATCCCCGCTCTCCTTCCGCATCGACCCCGCTGTCCAGGAGCCCCGCAAAGAGCAGGCCCAGGATCTCTGAAGGCACAGCATCTGCGGAGGTAAGCCCGGGAGAATCCTCGTCCCTGAACTCCACTAGGGAACTCATTACTAACTTTGACACATTCCCTGTCAGCGATCGCCCGGTCTCAGAGGCCAGACTGAAGGACATGATGATGTCCTTCCGTGCATCTATGCACGCGGACCTCATGGAATGTGTGGGATCCTTTAAGGGAGAGGTTAAGGCCCTGGGGGGACGGATGGACAAGGTGGAATCTAAGATGGGGGAGTTTGCGGCCTCCCATAATGAACTCATCGATGCCCATTATACCCATGAGGAGGAACTGGATAGACTTAAGAGCAAAATAGCAGACATGGAGGACCGCTCGCGACGTAACAACGTCAAAATTCGGGGGGTGCCTGAATCGGTCCAAATGGGTGATCTGGAGCAATACGCCCCTGACCTGATACATGCGGTCCTCCCATCTATCCCCTCCACGGAACTGGTGATCGATCGAATCCATCGCCTCCCTAAGCCGTCTCACCTCTCGGCTGACATCCCAAGGGACGTAATCATGAGAGTGCACTTCTTTCATGTAAAGGACCGGTTGATGGCGGAGTTCAGGAAGATGTCTCCCATACCAGAGAAGTATGCCCGGATCCAGCTCTTCGCTGATCTGTCTCAGCCCACTTTACAAAAGAGAAGAAACCTCCAACCTCTTACCAAAGCGCTTAGAAATCACGCCATCACATACAAATGGGGGTTCCCGGTCAATCTTACTGTAACCTATAATAACAAGTCATTTGTTGTTACATCATTGCAGGATGGCCTGGATCTCCTTAGTACATGGGGCATACTCCCAAATCAGGACTCAGCCCATTCTGCACCCTCTACCCAGGTTTCCCCTGTTCAGGCGGACTGGCAAACGGTTTCCTACGGGAAAAAGGGTAAAAAAGCTCCCTCGAGCTCGCCACCCATTAGCAACCCGCACTAATTCTCTCTGAGCGTCTGGCTACTCAGACCACTGGTGCTCTCTACCCCTCCACCAAGATGTGCAGCACGACTGCTCTCGAGCTTATGCTCTCCT
The DNA here is from genome assembly GCF_965119305.1 of Pelophylax lessonae. Taxonomy (NCBI): domain Eukaryota; kingdom Metazoa; phylum Chordata; class Amphibia; order Anura; family Ranidae; genus Pelophylax; species Pelophylax lessonae. The sequence goes on from NC_138769.1 coordinate 402,377,415, forward strand.
TTTTACTGACTGTGTTTTTGTTTCTTACCCCTGTTTTTGTTTCCTTAACCTTTCCCGATACCTTCCTTGGTCAGCTCAACCTCTGGATGCCCAGGACCTGGGCTCACCGCCTTGATCCTTCGTGTGCCACTGGACGCCTGCCTTCTACGCCCCATGATAGCCTTCGGGAGGGCTCCCTGGAGATGCATCGAGACACAGGTACCTTTATCAGTCCTTTGAACCATACACATGCCTGTTAAGTTTACCACTTTTAATGTTAGAGGGCTCAACCACCCGGCCAAAAGGGCATCTATGTGGAAAGAGGCATTGAAGCTTCATAGTGATGTCTTATGCATCCAAGAGACACATCTACAGGCTACGTCTGCACCGGCAATAGCGCACAGACAATTCCCGCATGTCTTTCAGGCCTCGGCCTCTCAAAAACGCAAAGGTGTCCTTATCGCGATCAGGGATTCGGTAGCTTTTTCCTTGGTGGACACTATCACCGATCCGAATGGTCGCTACTTGATAGTGATTTGTGAAATCAACAACACGCCATTCACGGTGATAAATGCTTATTCCCCTAACAAACACCAGATTAAATTCTGGAGGAAAATATTCCACCTAATGACCAAGCATGGGAGGGGCTTTCCTGTGGTGTGTGGAGATTTTAATATCACCTCTGACCCTCAAATAGACACCACCTCCTCTCCCCGCCGCTCTCCACCTGCTTTGCAGCCCCTGCTCCACTCAGTGGATATGTATGATACCTGGAGGTGCTTCCACCCGGGAGAGCGGGACTACTCCTTCCACTCCCAACGACATAACTCCTACTCCCGCATAGACATGATACTGGTGGACAGGCGGTTACTGCAACTTGTGCAAGCCTCGGATATACATACCATTACGTGGCCGGACCACGCACCGGTCTCTGTGGAGATATCTGAGTCAGGATCCCCTGGCCCTGCTTTTTTGTGGAGAGCGAACAGTCAAGTCCTGGAATCCTCTCAACATGCTCCCTACATTGCACAGTGCTTGCGGGACTACTTTTCGACCAATGCAGGTTCCGTATCAGACCCCACGGTAGTCTGGTGCGCGCACAAGGCCTTCATCCGAGGAATCCTTATTCAGCTATGTGCTAGACTTAAAAGGAAGCATTTACTCATTTAACCGCTTGCCGACCGCCGCAGGGACATATACTGCGCGGCGGTCAGCCCCTCACAGGCAGAGTGACGTATCGGTACGTCACTAGCCTGTGAGCCTGTGAGGCTCAGTTAGAATCACGCCCTTAGGGACACACACATCCCCTCCCTCTCAAATAAAGTTAACCCCTTCACTGCCAGTGTAATTTTACAGTAACATTGCATATATATAGCACTGATTACTGTAGAAATGTCACTGGTAACCCCAAAAGTGTCAAAAATGTCAGTCAAGGGTCTGATCTGTCCGCCACAATGTCGCAGTCCGGCGAAAAAAATCGCAGATCGCCGCCATTACTCGTTAAAAAAAAAAACACCAAAAATGACAGAAATCTTTCCCTTAGTTAGTAAACGCAATAACTTTTGGGCAAACCAATAAAAATACACTTATTGTGATTTTTTTTACCAAACATAGGTAGCAGATAACAAATTGGCCAAAAATTTAAAAAAAATTTAGATTTTTACATTTTTTTGGGGGGGAATTTCATATAAAAAAAATGTGAAAAATATTGTTATTTTTTCAAAATTTACGCTCTTTTTTTGTTTATAGCGCAAAAAGTAAAAATCGCACAGGTGATCAAATACCACCAAAAGAAAGCTCTGTTTGTGGGAAAAAAGGACGTAAATTTCGTTTGGGTATGGTGTCGCGCGACCGCGCAATTGTCAGTTAAAGTCGCACAGTGCCGAATCACAAAAAGTGGCTCAGACGTAAGACAGCAAAATCCTCTAGTGGTAAAGTGGTTAAATCAACGAAATACATCCCATGTGCATCCAAAGGAAAGATGAGTAAAAAAAAAAACATGCAACATCCTTAGTAGAAAAGTCCTTCTCTTGCCAGCATGCTGCAGAAGAGGACTGTGTGTGGAAACAGTGGTCTCTCTGCAGAAATCTGACATGCCTGTCAATAAGGCAGCACTAGAGCTCACCAGTAAGCAAAGTTTGATTAGATAGCTCTGGTTCTGACTCAGCAAGGGACATTTCAGACATCTGCAGAGAGACCAATGCATCTATAAAGAGAGCAATGGTCTTTACAGCATACAAGCTGAGCACAGACATTTCTGCTGTGGATACTTTCTAAAAAAAATGAACTATAAATCTCTTCATTTCTTCTGTTTTGATGCACTTTTTTGCACTTTTTCTTTGCACTTTTTGTGTTGAAAACATTTAACTGATTTAAACTAAATGTCCAGTTGGGCTTTAACATGTAAGAACTCTTTGGATTCTGGCTAAAAGGGAGAAAAGAAAACTGATATTAACCGCTTGCAGACCGCCTGCCGCAGAAATTTCGTATTTACTTACAGCGTTGCACGACCGCGTAATTGTCCATTAGAGTAACGCAGTGCCGAATCGCAAAAAATGGCCTGGTCATTAAGGGGACAAATACTTCCGGTCCAGAAGTGGTTAAGGGCTCATTAACACCTCCTTGTTTTATCATATGTTACAATGCTGTGTTACTTCAGCCTATTCATTTTTAATGATCCCAAATGTAGAAAAAAAATCTCTCCACTTTATGCATTGTGGTGCACTGCAGTATAGTGCAAGTGCATTCTGTAGATGTATTGAGGTATCATTCAAACTGAATGGCAACCAATGAATTGCACCATGATTAGTGCACTAATGTGAGTGTTTAACTGTGAACCATCACAACTCAATGGTGTCAACAGGCTATAGGGAAAATTATGTGATGTTTGCCTAAGATTACCATTTCACTGATTGATTTCACTTGTTTCTTGTGGTTGCATTTTAATCAAAGCACTAGGGTTGTCTGAACAACCCGTGCCCGTTTTTTTCATATTGTATGAAATGCAAATATACAAGTTTCACAGCTTTCTGTTTCTAGAGTCAGTTACTAAGTAAAAATCTTAGCCAAGTTTATGAGGTCATACTTTGCTTTTAGTTTCATTGCATGAATAATCTGCAGCTGGTATAATAAAAGTATTTTGAAATAAAATGCAAGGAGCTTGACATGAAAGTTGAAGGCAGCACTTACAACAATCACTTTGCTTGATTGGTATAGCAAAAAAATTGACTTTTATTCAATTACTGTTGATCCTATGTGATTATTTTTAACCCCACATAACATGGCATTATATTATTAGTTTGTCAAATGTCCTGTTGCCATGCGTAGTGCTATAAACCTTAAGTATTTAAAAAGACTGAGATGTCATAGAGAACTCTTCAGGTGAACATTAAGTTATCGTAATAAAAATGATTAATAATTTTCATCAATACCCCATGCCAAGTAACATGCGATCTTTGAACATCAATTGCACTGCCTGTGATTGCAAAAATAAACGATTTCAGTATATTTAAAATAAGTGTATTTTTTCAGATTCATAAATATACATACAGTATTTAAAGGGGATGGGATTACGCAGTTATAGAAATCCATTTTATCTTTTGTTTCAGTGTTTTTATTACCATGGTTTTTGTGGCACAGCTTATTTTTACAATAAATTTTGCCCATGTATGCATATACTTTAACTACATCAAGTATCATCTTATTTGCCTTTTTTCTATCTCGCCCTTTAACTGGCATAATCCTACCCTTTACCATGGAGAAAAAATGGGGAAAAAAACTTTCCCTAAAGTCTTAACTGAAACTAGCAAGTCTTAACTGAATTACATTTACTTTTGCTAAAGCAATATAAATCATAAACAACAGTCATTTTTTTTAGAATTGACAGCCATTTCCTGTCTGAATGCATGCACTACAGTGAGACATTTCTCAGGATGGATTTTCTGATGGTGACAACAGGATAGGATGCCCGTCTACTGCTGAAAAAGTCACTTGGAGTCTTCACCAGAAGCCCATGTGACAGGGTGACATTGCATAAGCACAAATGGGAGACAAAGCGTTGTATCCTCTATAATCAGAAATGCCTGAACCTTTATGGTAGGATCACCAGATATAATTTTAATGAAAATTACAGATTTAAAAAAGATTTAATTTTGAAATTACATTTAAATGTAACCAAACACATTTCTTAAGCTTTGGATAGAATAGAACACCTTTCTGGTTTTTATTGCTGTCTGTGCCACAATTAGGAAGATTCATCCTCTCTATTTGTCCTGTTTAATGATATCATCGAAAGTGAAAGTAAAGAAAAATCCAAAATTTTTGGTTGACACCAGAACAGTAATAAAAGTGAAATCTTCCAATGGGGACACTAGTTCTGGTGACCTTGATGACACCTCAGGATTCTCTTCCTTTGGAGGGATCTCCTCTCACTTCCTGTTTTGGCTATGAGACAGGAAGTAAAGGGAAATCTTCCCTATGGGACACAGTAAAAACTATCACGGGTTATAACCCTACCTTACTCTATCCATAATGAAAACATTTTTGCCTTTAACATATTAAAGTTTATATGAGCATTTAATAATTAGGTTTATACTATACTTTTAGGCCTCATGCACACTTGGCTTTGCTATCTCTCCTAAACGCCTTTTCTTCTGACAACAATGTTTTGGCAGAAAAACACTTGACACTTGTAAACACATGTAAAATGTTTAGTCGTGTCAAGGGATCTGCATCATTTTACTTAATTGGCCAGAATAATACTTTATTCTGGGCATTGAAAGGAATTATTGCTCAAGCGCTAAATACGCCATTTAGAATAGCTTTTACGCGTTTATAGGCTTTTTCTGCCAAAACATCGCTGCTCCTGGATGCACTGGCAGTGGATTTTTTTTCTGCCTCTAAACTCACCTTCTTCTTAACTCCTCTAAATTCTCATGTGTAAATGGACACATACGGGCTAACACTCAGGGGCATTTTCTGTAAAGACATGTTCTGTAAAGATGCTTATTCATAGTACCTTTTCATCCTGCCTGCAAAAGGATACCACTACCACTTTCTGTCACAAGGTGACAATACAACCTTTCAGAGTCTGCATGCGGGAGAAGCACTGTTACCAACAGATGAGTCTTCCTGGTGTGAACTACAAGATGATGCTAATGCACAGCACGCTGGCACATTCAGCTTTACCTCCCATAAATATAAATCAGTATCAGCATTTCTGTTCCTAGACATATTGCATGGAGCTGGGAATAAATAGTGAACACAATAAATGAGGTCAAGTAAGTAAAAAAACACTTAAAGAAAAAGTGATCCTGCAGGCTCCTGTGCAATAAATAATGAATCAATGTTTTGTTTTTTTTTTTCTACAAAAATATGTGCATTTATTATTTATTTATTCTTTATTTGAACAGCAGTAAACTTATGCCTTTTAAGCCTAAATTTAGTGAGAACATGTTTTTAAAAAGTCAGCCATACCACCTATATAAACGTTGTCACCCTCATCCTCATGTCTAGCCTATGGATTTATATGTGTCATAACCCCAGAGATATGACCTTTTGAGGGTTTTAACAATGTACTTATGCTTTGCTCAACGTATTCTGTGTTGTTGTGTTGTTTGAAAAATAAATAGATTTAAAAAAAAAAAAGTCAGCACAAGGGACAATACTTACAGTTAATGTGAGTTGTTGCTGTTCCCTTCTGAATGTCTTTTAAATTTGTTTTGCTTAGGTATATGTCCCCTAGGGCAGGGCCCAACTCCACATACTATTTGTTTGACAATCTCTAACATAAAATCCTAGAAAATGGACATTACAGTTTCCTAAACATTCGGCACCCATACTTAGTCATATTCACTGAACCTGCCCTGAACCAAATATGGTACCTTTAGCTCACCAGTATTAGAGGACTATTTTGCTGGAATGTATAGGTTTTCTGTGGTTAAATGTTAGTATACATATGAGCCTGACGATGGCCCCTGCACAGAGCTCGTGCTAGGAATGCCAGGAGCTCTTATCCCGCTTATGGGAATATAAGACAGTGCCTGAAAACTCCCTAGATGTTATGTCTCCTTGATGGCTTAAGCTACTAGGAAGGGACTACCTGCCCTGCGGGAGGTGGTGCTGGACTGTCTGTGTCTGGGCGGACGTGGCTGAGTGTGGAGCAGAAGCGCTGGGTCCCAGGTTGCTGCAGACGGAAGATCCATAGACGTTTGCAGGGAAGAGCGGGTGGTCGATCCACCGACGTGTAACGCCGAGCCAGGAGGAGTGCGAGAGGGCTCGACAAACTCCGCAGGGACTCGACTGTCCTTGGCCGCATCTAGCCAAGCTCGGCGGAGCCTGACGGCGAGCCGAGGCAAGGTGGCTTGGGAACCAACAAATAGCAAGCCTGGGGGGAGTGAAAGGAGAGAGGCCGCACAGCTCAGAAGAACATAGAGCAGTCACTGAGAAGAGAAGGGGAAAGTAAGGACTCCCATTTAAAACACCATTCCTACTGTCAACAGGAGTGGTGAGTCAGTATATACTGAGAACAAGTTTTATATTTGAAGGAAATACACCCACTCAACACCCAACACCCCTATATAAATAAACCTGGACTAGAGGATGGGGGGAGGGATCAGCTAAAAGAGGAGGGGTGGTAGAGTCACCCAAAGTAAGTGCTTGCCCTGGGACAATAAAAAAAACTCATGGCCCAAGATGGGAATAATGAGAAATTAATATCTGAAAACAACAGGGAGCCTGGGGAAAGCAGGTGAAAGAAACCAACCAAAACAAACAAGATAGGACAACAGTGGAAAAGAATATGTTTAACCAGTCAAAAGTAGATACAGAGACTGAGAGTGACTCAGAAGTAGGATTCATGAATGAATAAATTTGAAAAATCAAGTTGCCCACAAATAGAGAAATAACTGATATGTTCGCAAAATTAGACCTTTCCCTAAAATCTGACAAGCCGACACTCCATAAACACTTATATACAAGAAAAGTTCCCCTATGTATGGGACTGTAAATGTCACTGACCACTGTGTTTTGTATAAAAATATCTTTATTAAATACCAAAATTAGAACCAAACAAAACAGTAACATAAATCAATAACATAACAGGGCATTAAAATATGCATGCATATGACAGACCAAATACCGAACCAAATGGGGGCGCTCAGGTGTACAAGGCGATCATGGGACCGGAAACGACCCTACGCGTTTCGGGCAAAAAAAGCCCTTCCTCAGGGGTCACCTAAAGCTCCAGATACAATACCTAGTATATCTAGAAAAGGATAAAATGTTTTTAGTATAAATATAGAGTAATTAGTCCATATACATATGAGTAGGCGAACATATATTATATCTCATATTTTTAATCTCATAGTATATACTTAATGTTGATGGACCTACCCTTAGCGTCTAGCCCTACGGGTTGGATTGGTCTGTCGGCTAAAAATGGTATTGCTACCATCGGAAGGAATGCCCAAGTTCCCACAGGCCCGTTCAAGGGCTACGAAGTCCGTGAGAGCATGAAAGAAGTAATCGGACATGTTCCCGTCCCTAAATCTTAATTCAAATCTGGCGGCATTTGTCTCTCTGACTACACAGGAGATAAATAAAATAAAAAATTTTCGACGACTACGTCTAACTTGTCTAACGAAGAAAAAAGAGCCCTAAAACACCTAGTAGAACAACATGATCTTACGATCAAACCGTCAGATAAGGGCGGGAACATCGTCATACTAAGTAACATCCAATACAGGGAGATGTGTCTTCGCATCCTTAATAACAGGGAGTGGTATAGGCCTATCTCAAAGGGGGCCATTGATAGATCCAATCTGGAATTCTATACTATGGTTGACCATGCCTATCTTTATAACACCATTGACAAACCCACATGGGATTTTTTACGTACCAAATTCCCAGTTGTTCCCACATTCTATAGCTTGCCAAAAGTCCACAAACACCCATCCAAACCTCCTGGTCGTCCGATAGTGTCCGGATGTGGGAGTATATCAGAAAACTTGAGCAAGTTCATTGATTCTAAACTACGCCCCTACGTGCAGAGTTTACCTTTGTACGTTAGGGACACAATTCATTTACTTCAGATGTTGGAATCCATTGTGGTTCCTCCGGATGCCCTGTTGGTGGCTATCGACGTAGAAGCACTCTACAGTTCGATACCACACCAACAGGGCATCCAAGTGATCCAAAAAACTTTGTCTCAGTCCGATAGACATCAGAGCGACCTTAACGGGTTCCTCGTGCAGGGCCTTAGATTCATACTCACCAACAATATTTTCTCATTTGATGGCTCCCACTACCTTCAGGTGCAGGGGGTAGCGATGGGGACTTCATGCGCCCCATCGTATGCCAACCTGTACCTGGGGGAGTGGGAGCGCCAATTATTATCAGACGATTCGCCTACAAGCTGGACAAGTCATATCTTGACTTGGTACCGCTACATCGACGATGTTTTGGTCATTTGGAGCGGCTCTGCAGACGAGCTCGTTGAGGGTATCGCTCGGATGAATATCAATAATTTCAACCTAAAGTTTACTATGAGCTTTGACTCGAATTCTATCAATTTTCTCGATATTACAATCGAGAAAGATACCTTGGGCAATTTACAAACTACCCTATACCGTAAACCCACATCCGCGAACACCATCTTGCATGCGACCAGTTCTCATCCCACACCACTTGTCAGATCCATACCTTTTAGTCAATATCTTCGGATACGCAGAAATTGCTCAAATGACATACAATTTAGAACTGAGGCCAATAACTTAAGGAAACGCCTATCCAAAAGAGGCTATTCTAAAACCTGCCTCAGAAAAGCGTTTAATCGAGCTAATTCATTTACCCGACAAGAACTATTATTCAAAAATAAGAAAACAAAGCCAGGTATGTCCGATGCGAATCTCCCTCGCATCATAATGCAATATTCTGAACAACATAGACAAGTGGTGAAGGCGATTGAAAAATATTGGCACATGTTGAGCTGTGACCCTAACATTGGTCCACACATCACAAAAAAAACGTCCATCACGTATCGTAGGACAAAAGCGTTAAAAGACTACCTCACACGCAGTGAATTCGTTGGCAAATATCGTAAAGACCCATGTAAAAGGTTTGGGACCTTCACTTGCGGAGGTTGCAACTATTGCCAGTATATAAATAGAGATACTAATATCTGTCTCCCTAATGGCAAGATATTTAAAGCACACCACTTTGTGAACTGTAAAACAGCTGGGGTGGTCTACTTACTTTCTTGTCCCTGTGGTTCCTACTATGTGGGGAAGACCCAATTACCATTTCACAAACGGATTTATTGTCATGTATTGAGTATGCAAAAACGAGATCCAGATCTACCCCTCGGTAGACACGTACGAGACATGCACATGGGTATTCCTCCAGTACCGAAATTCCTAGCTTTGGATAGGGTCCACCCCAGCCCCCGTGGGGGGGACTGGAATAAGACCCTTCTACAGCGGGAAACACGGTGGATTATAGACTTGAATGCCACTACAGCCCCGGGTTTGAATGACGTTGTCAGCTTTCGACCCTTTCTGGAGGGCTTCGCCTCAGGTGGATGGGAACAGTAGGAATATTCCTATCTCCCCTTGACACGGGTCGTTTCCTGTTCACTGATTGGGATACAACCATAAAATTTCTAAACCCCTCCATCTTGACCTACCTATGTCCAATTTCTTCCATGGGCATGTCTCCTATAGAGCTGACATATGAGATACATATGGCTGATATATTCCAAGTATGATTTCTATTTATCATTTTATTTATCATATATATGACATGCGTGGGCCCTATATGACTCACGTTGCCTGCTATATATATATATACATATATGTTTGTGATAATTGGGTTCTTCCACACGGGAGTAAGAGAGATATACTGAGAGATCTACCAAATATATCAATCCATATGACAATATTACTATATCACGGTCATCATCTTTTTTATGTGACTATCTGTTATATCTAAATGTGAAACCAACGTTGGTGTATAGATCATATAAGGTGACATGCTCTGTATAGGATTATATATATGCGCTTCTGTATATATCTTTGTAGGATATGCTAATGTAAATGTGGAATTGTTACAATATGTATAGGTATATTTGACACACTAATTTGTTACATGTAAGTGATAGACCGATATCGATCCATCTGTGCGGCCCCCCTCCAATTCCGATTGGACTTTCCACGGATGGTCTGCTTCAAAATTAACAGCACTTCAGGCCCCCGTAATATATGACATAAAATTCCTGATTTAATTATTAGGGACCACGGTTCAACCTAATTGTCCACCAACCATCTCTCAGACGCAAAATTTCTTTGTTTTGCCTTTCACGGCATTTCCCTATTTCCCCTGTTCATTCCCTGCTAATTGTATCTTTATTCTTTTCTCTCTTCTGCTCTCTCTTCCCTTTCGCTGTCAGTCCTCTGCTGACATTTCTCTGCATTTGCCCAATGCCAGCTGTAGGTTCTCCCGGCGCGGGTAGGGGGAGCCCTTCGGGGCTTGTCCCCGCTCATACCAGCGCTCTTCTTTGAACCGCTGGTTTCCCGCGTCGGTGCCCGTGGAGCGCAGATCCGGCCTCTCCTTCCGGGATGGGCGGGGTCTGCGCTGCACGGGCGGATGATCGGATTGGCTCACGCACCACTTGGATGACGCCGCATGCCACTGTTGCGCATGCGCCGGCGTCCGCTCGATCCCCTATAAACAGTTTGGGCTGGCGTCCTTCTGCAGAGGATGTCAAGCCCATAGGAAGCCGAGGGACAGGTAAGCTTATCCACTCACTATTTTCAGACTGTATGGCACGTATGTGGTCGCCCTTACTGTAGCATGTATGGTACGTAGGTGTATTGCTTATCTACGTCTTCCATATTTTCACTCTGATTCTTATGGGTACTCTTTCTCCCCTATATGGGGGGATTTATGCATGATTCACAAAATTTTTTTCTATGTTGGTTTTTTCACTTTTATGGCTCTTTGCATAATTTCTTAATGGCATGCTTCTACTTTCATATATTCCATGTTCACATGGATATGTCTGTGTTTGCGCACCTTTGACTTATAACTGGCACCCTTTGCCCAGATGTATATGCATATATATATACTACCATAAATCCATCTTTGACGCATGTATAAATGCCCAAACTAGCTTCTTGTGATAAGCATTATTATGGGCGGCCTATGGCATCTCTTTATTAGAAGCTATGATGGTTTAAATTGTTGCATATTCTGAGGCAAAATGGTAACCACCTTTTCTATGTTTTCACTTTTTCTTTATTTTTTCTTGGTAGTCACTTCACACACAGCAGCTATCCTTATAGCTCTATTATGCTCTCTACTTTGGGGCGTGCATTTTGGCAACTGATTACACAACTATGATCACTATGTCACCACACTATTGGGTCACTATTCCTCCACTCAAGATAGTTAATACCATATCTCATTCACTTATTGGATTTTTCACCTCTACAGATATATATACACTTTGATCTCGTCTATACAAGACTACTACTATTTGTACTACATATGACCCTCTGTGGTCTTACTCTTCCTGTACACCACAGGTAAATATTGCCTCCTATCACTCTAAGGAGTCAGTGACTAATTCGCTGTTAAAAATTCTTATTACTAGTCAACTTATTCCCTACTCCTCCCTTTACCTCACTTCTATGCATTAGGTTGCCATATGAACATATCCCCCTTCACAGGAGTAGTCCATATTGAGCCACTTTTTTTACCGATCATCGTGGTGCCCTGCTGGTCCCTCTGGGCGGATGCTACTACTTCTTTCATGCTCTCACGGACTTCGTAGCCCTTGAACGGGCCTGTGGGAACTTGGGCATTCCTCCCGATGGTAGCAATACCATTTTTAGCCGACAGACCAATCCAACCCGTAGGGCTAGACGCTAAGGGTAGGTCCATCAACATTAAGTATATACTATGAGATTAAAAATATGAGATATAATATATGTTCGCCTACTCATATGTATATGGACTAATTACTCTATATTTATACTAAAAACATTTTCTCCTTTTCTAGATATACTAGGTATTGTATCTGGAGCTTTAGGTGACCCCTGAGGAAGGGCTTTTTTTGCCCGAAACGCGTAGGGTCGTTTCCGGTCCCATGATCGCCTTGTACACCTGAGCGCCCCCATTTGGTTCGGTATTTGGTCTGTCATATGCATGCATATTTTAATGCCCTGTTATGTTATTGATTTATGTTACTGTTTTGTTTGGTTCTAATTTTGGTATTTAATAAAGATATTTTTATACAAAACACAGTGGTCAGTGGCATTTACAGTCCCATACATAGGGGAACTTTTCTTGTATATACCATATAGGGATGATGGCCACTGACACTGGGCACTGAGTGAGTAGATACCGTCTGTTCTCCATAAAGACTTAGGTCAGATACTGACACTAGTGGAAGAGACAGAAAAGAGATTGGATTTTCACACCCAAGGGATAAAGGAATTGAGAGAAGTAATTAAAGTATTACTGTATATCTAGAACAAAGGAATTGGGCTTATAAATTAGATCAGGAAAATCGGGATAGAAGAAAAAAATTGGGAATTAGAGGTCCACTGGAAGCACCACAAGGAGAAGATTTACCAGAAATAATGAAAAAGATATTTAACCCAGTGGTAGGGAGATCAACATTAGAGGTAATAAAGAGACAAAGAGTCCACAGGATTAGAAGGCCTACTCTGAAAGCCCTCCGATGAGGGACTGGTTCAAAAGAGTAGAATATATATACAACGTGGAATATTTAAGCAGTAGTGGAGAAGCTCAAATAGAGAAATTCTCCACTATATGGGAAAAATGGGTAGAATTTAAGAAAACGAGGAACAATGCGGAGATATGGAGTGAACAAGAGAGAAAGGAGAGAAAGGAGAGAGAAGGAGAAATAGAGAGCAGAGAAGAAAGAAAGGTAAAATATGGAAAAATATGGCAAAGGGGGGAGGGAAAGAGAGGGGAATTGGGATTTTTGTATATGAATGTTTTGAACAGAGATATACAGTATGTGTTGTTTACCCTTTTTTATTGCATATGGAAAAAAAAATAAAGGAAAAGTAAAAAAAAATTATAAAAATATAGTTTAATGTTTGGTTAAATTTAAAGTTATATTAAACTTTCTGGTTTTCTTAAACTAAAATAACAAACATGTCATAATTACCAGCTCTGTGCAATGGTTTTGTACAGAGCAGCCCTTATCCTCCTTTTCTGAGGTCCCCTGCAGGCGCCCCAGGCACTTTCCCTGGCTACTCGGCCCCAGCTCCCTCAACACAGCAGCAGAAGCCAATGGCAGCCACTGCTTTTAATCTGTCCAATGAGGAGGAAGACAGCGGCGAAAGCTGCTGCTCTCACGCTCGTCGCTAGATCGAATCAGGCTCAGGTAAGAAAAAGGGGGGAGAGCTGGTGGACTCCTACAGCACAGAAGGTTTTTTTTACCTTAGTGCATAGAATTCATTAAGGTAAAAAAAAAAACCTTGAAGCTTTAGAACCACTTTAAGGAATTAAGATGAAGGGAAGAAGACAGTCTTACCACCACCTTAATGCCAACCAAGTACCCCAAAAAATTCTGGGGTGATATATGAATATTGGTGATCAAATGAAATGTGGCAAAATCTTTTGCCATCTTTTTAAAATGTAAAGAAATCAAATCAATCAGAAGCATGGATTCTCTTGAATCCACTATAACTTAAACACAAAGGGGAGAGTGCACCAATCTTATCCATTATCTGAGACACAACTCTAATTAAAAAATAAATAAATAATAACATATAAAATGCACTCAAATTGAATAAGGGTAAACTGGGCATCTACACGGCTTCACTAATCTTGAGATAGCAGGTATCAGTGCTAACTGGAATTTAGTCCTCCACGAATCTCTCCACCAGACCCGAGAAAAAGTAATGATAGCTGTAGCAACTTGTCTACACACTGGACTGATGCAAACCTACCTATTTCCTGTGACTAGTAGTAACTAGGGTTGAGAGAACACGGACTGTATTGTTCGGGATTGTACTGGACTTTTGGGTGTTCGGTGACACGGACCCTAACATTTTACTGTATATTCGGGATACAGTTCGTTGTTCGGTAATTTTATTTCATGTTTTGGCACGGTTTTAATGTTTTGGCGCGGTTTTAATGGCGCGGTTTCAACAGCTGCAGGGCAGCCAATCAACAAGTGTTTAACTAGTGTGCCCTTAAAAGTCATCACAGCCATGCCTACTAATGGCATGGCTGTGATTGGCCAGTGCAGCATGTGACCCAGCCTCTATATAAGCTGGAGTCCTGTAGCGCCGCACGTCACTCTGCTCTAACTACTGTGGGGGGGAGGTTCCTGATGCTGCTGAGGGAGAGATAGGGAGATTATTGTAGGGTCAGGCTGGAGATTGCTTTCAGGGAAAGAATAGGAAGAATCTTATTTAATCAGACAGCGATCTACATCGATTCTATTGTGTGGGGGTGCAGGGCACGATCTTTTTGCCCTGACCTGAGCCCAGTGAGGAGGAGGGAGAAAAAAAAACTTTTATCAGTCTGTTAGGTGGGGTGGCATGCGGCGTGTAGAAGCCATGTAATGCAAGCTCAGTGCATATGTGTCTGCTTAATATGGATTAAAAAAAAAACCTTTTTCCCTTCATATTTTACAGTGACATACAGTGTTTAGACACTGCTGTTCTAATCTGCTATTCAAAAATCAACAATTTAGGGGGGGAAAAAAATATTTTTCAGGTTTTCATTCAAATGGGTTTTTTTTACTCAACAGCGGAATAGAACAACGACAGTATCCAACCTGTAAGGCGTGCGGCGTGTAGCAGCCATGTAATGCAAGCTTAGTGCATATGTGTCTGCTTAATATGGATTTAAAAAAAAAAAAACTTTTTTCCTTCATATTTTACAGTGACATACAGTGTTTAGACACTGCTGTTCTAATCTGCTATTCAAAAATCAACAATTTAAGGGGAAAAAAAATATTTTTCAGGTTTTCATTCAAATGTTTTTTTTTTTTTACTCAATAGCGGAATAGAACAACAACAGTATCAAACCTGTTAGGCGTGAAGCGTGTAGAAGCCATGTAATGCAAGCTCAGTGCATATGTGTCTGCTTAATATGGATTTAAAAAAAAAACTTTTTTCCTTCATATTTTACAGTGACATACACTGCTGTTCTAATTTGCTATTCAAAAATCAACAATTTAAGGGAATTTTTTTTTTTCATTCATACGTTAATGTGAGATACACCCTTTGGATACTGTTGTTCTATTCCGCTATTCAATAAACACCCATTTAGGGGGGAAAAATTTAATTCTGGCCTAGTCTGCATATTTTACTGTGAGATACACCCGTTGGATACTGTTCTATTCCACTTTTCAATAAAAACCCATTTAGGGAAAAAAAAATTGCGGCCTAGTCTGCATATTTGACTGTGAGATACACCCGTTGGATACTGTTGTTCTATTCAGCTATTCAATAAACACCCATTTAGGGGAAAGAAAGATATTAAATTGCGGCCTAGTCTGTATCTGTACGTGCGAGATACACCCTTTGGATACTGTTGTTCTATTCTGCTATTCAATAAACACCCATTAAGGGGAAAATTAATAATTTTGCAGCGTTTGCTGATTATATTACTGTGAGATACACCCTTTAAATTTGTTTGGTGCATCTCCTTCCACCACCAAGGATTGCAGGGTGCTTAAGTTTGACTCCTGTTGCTAACTCCTCCTACTCTGCTTCCTCATCCTTATCCACTACCGCCTCCGCATCCGGAGCAGTGATCATTTCCAATGCTTTCAGGGCAGTCATTCACAAGTGGCTCCGAGGGTGGGTTCCTGCACCCACAAACACCAGGTACACAATTGTCCAGCAAGGGCACAGTTCTGGAGGATGACGAGGTGGAGGACGAGGAGGAGGAACCATGTTCACAGCAGGGTGGCAGCTAGATAACTGATAACAACAGATACTAAACTTGATCTTAGCCAAAAGGTCGAGGAAACAATGCTGGTGGCATTCCCACCTGACAGCGGGGGCACAGTGGAAGCACAAGGCGAAGGCAGAGGAGGAGGAGGTCGCCAATGCAGCCAGGGCACCGCCAGCACCTCAGAAGGCAGGGTTAGCATGTATGAAATGTGAAAAAGCTTTGTCAGCATGCCACAACAACCAGGACCACCAGCTGTTTTTTTTTTTAAGCCAGGGTGTACACATGGTCCCTGACCCTGATCTCCCAGGGCGCAAGGCTCCTGACAGGGACTGGGGTACTTACACTGTCTAACCTGGCTGAAACAGGCAGCCCCGTTCTTTAGGAGGTCTGCTGAAACAGACCACCCCAAGTACTAGGTGTGGCTCTCCCGAAGAGAGACCCCATTAGAGAGGGTGAACCAAGTCAGAAGGCCATATCCACCCCCTCCCAAGACTTTCCACCCCCTCCCAAGACTTTCTGGGACAGGCCCAAGGACCTACACCCTACTAATCACGCTGTTCAAAATAAAGTGTACCGCCACAATAAAAAACACAAAACGTGAGACACACAACACATAATAGTGGGGAAAGGGATAGTGAAGAAGAAGTGCAAGGTTAGTGCCACGTTGCAATACTATGGCAGGCCCTTTGGCCAGGAATAAAAAATTCCTCTGGTCCTGACTCCTGACCAAAAGGCCCGGCCCTAGAGGCAGGTGTGAAAAAACGTGTGTAGGAAGTGCAGTGTCCTTGGTGCCATAATCATAGTGTTGCCATCCACCTCTGAATTATGGAACCCCTGGACTGCCACTCCAGGGGCACATACACCACATGCTTTTCAGAATCCCAGTCCCTGGCAAGACCAGTGCAGCCCCGTCCAGAAGGCCTAAACTTAGACAGCTTTGGGAGGGCCCAGCCCACAACCAGGGACACATACCTTTTCCAAGGCCAGACTCAGCCCAGAAGAGGGAAAAAAGCCCCCCCCGCCATCATCACCGTTCCTTACCATATACCATACACCATATACAGTTCCTTACCGTTCCTTACATACTATACACGTACTGAGTGACGGGTCTGCCCCCTTAAACTTCTTGGTCTCCAAATTGGGCACATGGCCTCAGCTTGCCCTTTACGCCTTAGAGGTGCTGGCCTGCCCTGCAGCCAGTGTATTACCTGAACATGTATTTAGCACGGCTGGGGGCCTTATCACAGACAAGCGCAGCCGCCTGTCCAGACCCAATGTGGACAAGCTCACGTTCATTAAAATGAACCAGGCATGGATCCCACAGGACTTGTCCGTACCTTGTGCAGAATAGATATGTATACCGGCCTTACCCAGCCATTGTTGTATTTTTGATCTTTCTCACTCTTTTGGGGTGTACCCTAATTTAAAAAGAAATTTAAAACAAAAACCAGTGTTGGCTACCTCGTCCTCCTCCACCGCCGCTTCCACCTACACCGCCACATCCACCGCCACCTCAACCTCCTACTCCATATGGGACTCGCCTCCTAGATCAAGATGATTATTTTTTATTTTTATGTTATTTTATGTTATTTTAAGTTATTTCCCTATCCACATTTGTTTGCAGAGCACTTGCCATGCTCTTAACAAGATTTTGCTGCCATTTGCAGCCCTCTAGCCCTTTCCATGCTTTTTTAGAGCCATTTTAGTGCTCAAAAGTTCGGGTCACCATTGACTTCAATGGGGTTCGGGATCGGGGTAAAGTTCGGGTTAAGTTTGGGTTACGAACCCAGACTTTTTTTTCAAGTTCAGCCGGAGCCTTCTCTTGTAATTAATTGATTTTGGTGGTTTTAAGAGCATCTCTTCTGCTGTCTGTTCAGTTGCTAAACACGGAGCAATTTTTGTTTCCTTCAACCACAGGCCACAGACAGCTTTGATATGGGAATCCCTCTTGCCATTGTATTCTCCCGGCGGTGGGGGGGGGGGGGGATGGGGGAAAGTTTCGTTGTAGGGCGGGGAAGCCATTTACATTGGAAGGAGACAGTGATTATCGCTAGTGGCTATGGCAGTCGCTTGCAATATTCACAAGAGAATCCAGCTGGTTTTACCCAAGTTGTTGCCCATTACCTGTTTGATTCTTGACTGGTTCCTGCCAAACCAATTGAGTTTAAAACCATGTATGGCCAGCCTAAGTCCCATTGTAAACTTAGTTGCTGTACTAAGTATAGCAATCATAAGGTTCTTCATAGAAATGTAACATGTAGCCATCTACAGGTGCTCTGTACATAATATCATCCTGCCTGAATTAGTCTTCCTTTATTTCTCAGTATTACAATCATGTAACATGTTGGTTAAAAACAGAGAGAAACTTATCAAAGAAGAACATATCTTTTCTGTGTACCTAAGGCAATATGAATCATATATTCAGCAGTATGGATAGACAAAAATCATGAGATTCTTTACTTTGAACTTATCTGTTTCTATTTTCATTTATCCAGGTCATGTAATAGCTATTAGTGGTTGAGTCACATTCCACTGTACTGGACTTTTTTAATGCGGAAGACATTTTACAACTCATTCAACCTTTTTCTTTAGTTCAAATGCATATAGGGGATATACCCAGACGGGTAACAGCTCACCTTTAAGTGCATGTAAAAACTCAAAATCTGCCATACCTCACTGTTACAGTATTTTTAAGCAAATATATATATTTTTTAAATCTGTCTCAAAGTCTCTCACCTGGAGATTACACCATTGACAACACCAAGTCCATGCATATAGCAGTAGTGTGGTTAGCCTGCTGTATGTGCTTCTTCAGTTAGCCATTGGGCTGTTCAACTTTACTTTGACCATTTGAGAATGTCACACCTTCAGCCATGTAATCCAAACGATTAACACCTGACACAGATTTCATGGCATCACAATGACTGGATTATATGATTAAATCAGGGTTTAACCTACTTTCATACCTCCCATCATATTCTTGAAAAATCAATGTCTGCTTTCAGAGTCCATGGTCATTGTATTAAGGAGACTTGTTGGATTGGATTAAGGTGAGTTGCTTATGTGGCTTTAAATGCTGGGGTATGTTCCTGACACATATTTGAACTTAGGAAGTACTTGTATGAGTGGTGAAACACCTTCAATATTACAGAACAGATTCAGTAGAATGTGACTAACTACTGCTAGCTATTTCTTTAAACTGTTTATGAAGTTGTAATCAAAGTAGCCAGCGGCTACAATCCCAATGTAACTTGTCTCAGTTGTTTATATATGAAGACAAGCATGCCTTACAATGATGTCCACATTAGCGTAATCACTTTTAAATTTTAGTAGGCTTATAGGTAATGATGAACATATCAATTCATGTGAGACAGAAATCATGCTTGAAGGCAAAATCAAAAGGCAAATCATTTTTCTATCTGGAGAGAGGAGTAAGGGGTTAAAAGTCCTGTCAGCTTTTATTGTATTCTGTTTCCATTAGGAAGATTCACTCTCTATTTAAATGTGTTGATCCCAAATGTCACCAGGAGTGAAAGTAAAGCCAAAACTGTTTTTTGCCACCAGATCAGGAACAAATGGGATATGTTACAATGGGGACATTTGTTCCCATGACAACTGTCTAAGAAGGGATTTCCTCTCAATTGAAAATATATCCTTTTAGATCCCTTTGGGTCCACAGAACAGGAAGTAAAGGGAAAACTCCCTAAGGAGACACAGATAATTAAAAATAACCGTGGGTTTTTCCTGACCCCTACCCTATCCTAAAAGAAAAAAAAAGCTTTAGATATACTTTAATGATAGAGGGGTTTGCATTAGCAGAGCCTCCTACCTACGCAAAGAAAAGAGTCTTCTGCTCCACAAACTAGAAGCAGCCTTTAACAAGGCCTCAGAAGACTTTCAGGATGCCCCCATGCTATCCACGAAACAGGCTCTTGACAAGGCATGTCTGGAACTAGACCTCCTCCTGTCGGAATTGGCGGAACAAAATCTAAACACACTCTTTATATGAAAGCGAATAAACCCGATACATTCCTGGCTTTGACACTACGTAAAGCTGACTACACTCCGAAACCTATACGACTTAAACTATCCAAGGACTCTTACTCCAGCAATCCCCTTAAAATCCTCTGCAAGTTTCGCAACAAACTTTCAACACTCTACAAGAACCCCTCTGGGTTTGATCAAGCGCATCTAGACGCCCTGCTATCTTCCGTCCAACTCCCTTCTCTGTCATCCGCCCACAGAGAAATGCTTGAACAGCATCTCTCAGCAGAAGAACTGCAACAGGCTATAAAGTCTCTGAAACCGCGTAAGTGCCGTGGCCCAGACGGCTTCTCCGCTACTTATTATAAACACTTTGTATCCATTCTGATCCCCCCTCTGGTAGGGGCGCTCAATTCCTTGCTCGATGGGGCACCCCTTCCAAGTGGAGTCGCTTACGGCTGCGATTTCCATGATTCCTAAGCCTAACTCCGACCACACCTCCTGGTTTAACTATAGACCCATCTCCATACTGAATATAGACAAAGTTCTTTCTACCCGTCTCAATGCCATCATCAGGACCTTAGTTCACGCAGACCAAACGGGCTTCATTCCGTCTCGCCAAGCTGGTGATAATGTCAGACGAGCTACTCTACTGGCCCACATCGTTAGACAACGCCGCATTCCCTCCTGCCTCCTCTCCCTCGATATCTGTAAATCCTTTGATTCCTTGTCCTGGCCATACCTCACCTCGGTCCTCGGTCGTTCGGGGTTTCGGTTCGCATTTTATTATTCCTATATTATTAACCCTTCTTTCCCATCCCACCCCCCAAACAAAAGAGAAAA
This sequence comes from Pelophylax lessonae, assembly GCF_965119305.1. NCBI lineage: Eukaryota > Metazoa > Chordata > Amphibia > Anura > Ranidae > Pelophylax > Pelophylax lessonae. The sequence continues at coordinate 402,398,169 of NC_138769.1, forward strand.
AAAATATATATAAACCAGAACCCTCCTGACCTTTTTTTCTGTGTTGTGAAACAAGCAACTCCAAGGTTTCACCTGAATACTATCTCGTGTGATCTGGAGGATTAACCCGATAATCCTTTCCCAAAAAATGAGTATCTTTGTGCACTCCCACCACAGGTGCGCAAAGGTCCCAGGAGCCTCGCATCCCCTCCAACAAGTTGGGGATATTTATGCTCCGAACCGCTGAGCCCTCTGCGTGGTGAGATACCATCTAGCAAATAGCTTGTAACACATCTCTGTTGTCCTTAGATCACATGATGAGTAGCAAGCTAATCTCAAAACTTTCTTCCTCTTTTCCTCGTCTCGGAGGGGTCCTAGTTTCTGTTCCCATTTCCCTAAATAGGACGGATATTCAGGCTCTGTTTTCCTTAGTAAGATCTTATATATTTTTGTTATACTATGCTTGATAAATGTGGAAGAGATAAACAGCTTCTCCATTGGTCTCATATTATCCTTCCCCCCACAAAGGCTGCGGTAGAGGGCGCTCAAAGTGCTGTAATTGTGCATATCTACATTTATCAAGTGGCATATTCCCCCATTTTTGCGGTAATTCCAAAAAAGTGCACAACCTATTTCCTACCATTACATCTTGCAACTAAATCACCTAATTTTTTGACCCATCTAATAAAATATAAATAGTCCTCTTTCTCCGGTTTAAAAACAATTGTCTATTAGTGAAATGAAAGGTCCATTTGATTCCCAGTGAAAAAGTCTACATAAACCATTCCAAATCCTTATCATGTTCCTAGTCAATATACTTGTGTTTTTGGCCAAATCTTGATGTGCTCGTGGCACCCAAATAATCTTTCCCAGATCTACCCTGCTTTGAGCCCACTCAATTTCCACCCAACTCCTACCCTTCTTATTATGCATCCAATCTGCTATTCGTGCTACAGAGATTGCCTGGTGATATTTTTTCAAATCGGGCGCAGCTACCCCCTTGATCCTTTTCCCTTTGGTAGTACTGCATAGGCAATTCTAGATTGTTTATGTACCCATATATATTTTAATATAATTGCTCTTAACTTCCTATAAAAGGCCTGGGGAAGGGTGATTGGGACCATTTGGAATATACAGTATATATATATATAAGCTTGGGGAGAATATTAATTTTTACCACATGCCGTGGGCGGGGCTAGGCTGAGGAAAGGACTTCCGGGTTATGTGGAAGGACTGAGCTGGCTGTGAGAGACAGCTATATGGAAAAGGAGTAGTGGATGCAGAGGACACCGAGTTGGCTCCATTGACCCAGGACCCCCAGGAGATACTGACCCACATATACTTACAGGCTGTTTTACAAGAAAGTGAGAGGTGAGCGGCCAGGCACACTATTTAGTGGCACTGCTTAGAAGAACACCATCACTTCTGTCAAAACACCCACAAGCAAAGGATTCACTTTATTATCTGTTCTGCACCCCCAAAGGATACTAGTTACCGATCAAGATCACATCACTGTGAAAGTTTTTTTTCACCTATCTACATGTTTAGACACCATATTGGACTTTATTGGTGACACTTATCCAGAAGCACTTTATATTTATTTATTTTTTTATGCTATTATGGACTTTTATTGACTATATGGATATCTAAGGATGAATATTTTATTACAGCTTTGTACATCTTTTGTATACCACACCATTGTGATTGCACGATTCTCTAGCACTTAGCACTTTGGTACATACCCCATAAGTCACTTGGTTAATTATATATAATTTTTTCTACCTCATCTGTTTACATCACAGCTTTGCACATATACACTTGGCACTTTATTTTTTTATTTATTGTCTATCATTTATCTCACAGCAATTGCACTTTGCATTATCATATCTATATAAGCTTTGACAATGTTTTTATTTCATAAGCAATTTTGATGTGATTATATCAATACTGTTTGAGAATTATACTCTATTTATAGAGAGGCAGGGCAGCACTACAACACTTACTGCTATCCCCTCAGAGGGTTGGACAATTGTCCAGATCTTATTAAATGTAACTATCTGGTGGCGCATGTCTATCCCCTCCCACTGGGCCATAGAACTCACTAACCCTCTATCCCTCCGCCTTCACTGTGAAGGGGAAAGAGGGGAGAGAAGGGGGAATAAAGGGGGAAGAACTCTGATGCAACCCGCACCACATTCTTAGTACAGAATGTCCCATAATCCCCCTCCCCTCTCCCATCTGCCTACTCTCCCCTCCCGTCCCCCCCGTCCCCAACCAAAGACCACTGCCCCTCCCTCAACATCATTGGTGCATCCACCATCTCTTCCCATCCTGGCAGGAATGGAAGTGATAAATTCAATTTGCTACAAAATTCACTAATGTCTTCTGTGAATCTCAGAACCGCTGTGCGGCCATATTTTTTTCCTTAAGGCAGGCTGGGAAACCCGAGCAGTATGAGATATTAGAGGCCCGCATCTGTTCTTTCAGAGGCTTGAAGAGTCTCATTTTTGCCAGGGTTTCAGCTGTAAATTCACTCCTTCAAATGTAATCCAGAGGAAATCCTGGTCTTTTTCATAATTGTCATATTTTTTTCTGCATAATGGAACCTCACAATGACATCTCTTGGGGTGACACCCAGCCTGGTTTTGATATCCTCCCACCCTGTGCACTGTGTGTTTAGAGTTTCTGGGGGCTCCTTTCCCAACCAAGGGTTGAAGAGGCCCTTCACTACTGTCATCAGGTCTTCTTCCCCCTGCTTTTCTGGTAGGCCCTTTATTCACACATTTTTCCTTCAGCTTCAATTCTCCTGGTCCTTTAACTTATATAGTAAGGAGGATTGGTTAGCTCTCTGCAGCAACTTCATCTGTTCCTGCAGTATTCGATCATGCGCATCTAGTTTCCCCTTCATTTCCTCCACACGGCAGAATACATGTCCAATGTCTGACCTAACTGGCGCTATATCCAATTTCAGAGATGTTTTCAGTTTAGACAGCAACCCAGCTAGGGCATCTTTAATAAGAGGCAAACTTGCTTGGGGTTCCTCCAAGCCATTATCTCCTTCTCCCATTAGGACTGGACTTTCCCCTTTAGGCCTCCACTTTCCACTTGAGGGATCCCTCCAGAACTTTTTGTCTGGTTGTCCCTAAGCTACTGATCTTCCCCACTTGGGATTCCTCTATTATGGGTCTGTGCTTTACCATGATCACCCTGAGGACCCTTGTTTAAGGTTATCAGGTCCCTCTTCCTACAAGTCTCCGCTGACATATAACGCTGGATACCTCATGAGTAGGGTTGAGCAAACACGGACTGTATTGTTCGGGATCGTCCCGGACTTTTGGGTTTTCGGTCCCCGGACACAGACCCGAACATTTTACTGTATATTCGGGATACAGTCCGTTGTTCGGTAATTTATTTAATTTTTTAGCGTGGTTTTAATGGCGCGGTTTCAACAGCTGCAGGGCAGCCAATCAACAAGCGTTTAACTAGTGTGCCCTTTGAAGCCATCACAGCCATGCCTACTAATGGCATGACTGTGATTGACCAGTGCAGCATGTGACCCAGCCTCTATATAAGCTGGAGTCACGTAGCACCGCATGTCACTCTGCTCGAACTACTGTAGGGACAGGTTCCTGCTGCTGCTTATTTGAGGGAGAGATAGGAGATCATTGTAGGGGCAGGCTGGAGTTTGCTTTTAGGGAAAGAATAGGACACAGGATAGAAGAATTTTCTTTAATCAGACAGCGATCTACAACGATTTTATTGTGTGGGGGTGCAGTGCACAATCTTTTTGCCCTGACCTAAGCCCAGTGAGGAGGAGGGAGAAAGAAAAAACTTTTATGAGTTTGTTAGGTGGGCGGCGTGCGGCGTGCAGCGGACATTTAATGCAAGCTCAGTGCATATGTGTCTCCTTAATCTGGATTTTAAAAAAAAATTTCCTTCGTATTTTATTGTGACATACAGCGTTTAAACACTGCTGTTCTAATCGGATATTCAATCACCAAATTAAGGGACAAATAATGATTTTTCAGTATTTTATTCATACTTTACTGTGAAATGCAGTGTTTAGACACTGCTGTGCTCTAATGTGTTATTCAAAAATCACCAATTTAAGGGAAAAATAATTATTTTTCAGTTTTTCATGCATACGTTACTGTGACATACAGCCTTTACACACAGTGCTGTTCTAATCTGCTATTAAAAAATCCCCAATTTAAAGGGAATTTTTTTTTTTAAGTTCTTCCTTTATATGTTACTGTGAGATAAAGCCGTTAGACACTGCTGTGTTCTAATCTGCTATTCAAAAATCACCAATTTAAAGGGAAACATTTTTTTTTTCATTTTTGACTTTATATGTTGCTGTGAGATAAAGCCTTTTTAATCTGCTCTTCAAAAATCCCCAATTAAAGGGAAAAATACATTTATTCATTCATACGTTACTGTGAGATACACCCTACGGTGGATACTGTTGTTCTATTCTGCTATTCAATAAACACCCATTTAGGGAAAAAAATTAAATTGCGGCCTAGTCTGCATATGTTACTATGAGATATACCCTTTGGATACTGTTGTTCTATTCTGCTATTCAATAAACACACATTTAGGGAAAAAAATGAAATTGCGGCCTAGTCTGCATACGTTACTGTGAGATACACCCTTTGTATACTGTTGTTCTATGCCGCTATTCAATAAACACCCATTTAGGGAAAAAATATTAAATTACGGCCTAGTCTGCATGTGTACGTGTGAGATACACCTTTTACATACTGTTGTTCTATTCTGCTATTCAATAAACACCCACTTAGGGGAAAATTAATAATTGTGCAGCGTTTGCTGAGTATGTTACTGTGAGATACACCCTTTAAATTTGTTTGGCGCATCTCCTTCCACCACCGAGGATTGCAGTTTGCCTCCTGTTGCTAACTCCTCCTACTCCGCTTCCTCATCCTCATCCTCTACCGCCTCAGCGTAACACCTTTACCACCAACTTCAGCACAGCCAGGGGTAAACGACAGCAGGCAGTTTTACTGATTACTGATTTAACTGATAACAACAGATACTACACTTGATCTTAGCCAAAAGGTCGAGAAACAATGCTGGTGGCATTCCCACCTGACAGCGGGGGCACAGTGGAAGCACAAGGCGAAGGCAGAGGAGAAGGAAGAGGAGGTCACCAATGCAGCCAGGGCACCGCCAGCACCTCAGTAGGCAAGGTTAGCATGTATGAAATGTGGAAAATCTTTGTCGGCACGCCACAACAACCAGGACCACCAGCTGTTTTTTTTTTTATGCCCGTGGTGTGTGAACACACTCAGACTATCACCCGGTGGGTGCATAAAAAAGTGCACACCAAAAAAGTGAAACACAAAAAGTGCACAGGGTGTACACATGGTCCCTGATCCTGATCCCCCGGGGTGCAAGGCTCCCGACAGGGACTAGGGTACTTACACTGGCTAACCTGGCTGAAATCAGGCAGCCCCGTTCTTTAGGAGGTCTGCTGAAACAGACCACCCCAAGTACTAGGTGTGGCTCTCCCGAAGAGAGACCCCATGAGAGAGGGCGAACCAAGCCAGAAGGCCATATCCACCCCCTCCCAAGACTTTCAGGGACAGACCCGAGGACCTACACCCTACTAATCACGCTGTGCAAAAAAAAGTGTACCGCCACAATAAAAAACACAAAACGTGAGACACACAACACATATAAGTGGGGAAAGGGATAGTGGAGAAGTACAAGGTTAGTGCCACGTTGCTTCGGCCAGGAATAAAAAATTCCTCTGGTCCTGACTCCTGACCAAAAGGCCCAGCCCAAGAGGCAGGTGTGAAAAACATCTGTAGGAAGTGCAGTGTCCTTGGTGCCATGCTCATAGTGTTGCCATCCACCGTGAAATATGGCACCCCTGGACTGCCACTCCAGGGGCACATACAGCACAGGCTTTTCAGAATCCCGGTCCCTGGCAAGACCAGTGCAGCCCCGTCCCTACCAGAAGACCTCAGAACTTAGACATCTTTAGGAGAGCCCGGCCCACAACCAGGGACACATACCTTTTCCAAGGCCATACTCAACCCAGAAGGGGGAAAAAAGCCCCCCGCCGCCATCACCGTTCCTTACCATATACCATATACAGTTCCTTTCCTGTTCCTTACGTACTATACACGTACTGAATGACGGGTCTGCCCCCTTCAACTTCTGGGTCTCCAAACTGGGCACATGGCCTCAGCTTGCCCTTTACGCCTTGGAGGTGCTGGCCTGCCCTGCAGCCAGTGTATTATCTGAACGTGTATTTAGCATGGCTGGGGACGTTATCACAGACAAGCGCAGCTGCCTGTCCAGAGCCAATGTGGACAAGCTCACGTTCATTAAAATGAACCAGGCATGGATCCCACAGGACTTGTCCGTACCTTGTGCAGAACAGACATGTATACCGGCCTTACCTAGCCATTGTTGTATTTTTGATCTTTCTCACTCTTTTGGGGTGTACCCTAATTTAAAAAGAAATAAAATTAACAAAAACCAGTGTTGGCTACTTTGTCCTCCTCCATCGCTGCTTCGCTGCTTCCACCTACACCGCCACATTCAGCGCCACCTCAACCTCCTACTCCATATGGGCCTCGTCCTCCTAGATCAAGATGATTATTTTTTATTTTCATGTTTTTTATGTTATTTTAAGTTATTTCCCTATCCACATTTGTTTGCAGAGCACTTGCCATTATCTTAACAAGATTTTGCTGCCATTTGCCATTTGTGTCCAGGTCACAAATCCGGACTTTTTTTTTCAAGTTTGCCTGGACCCGCCGAACCAGGACATCCAGGTGTTCGCTCAACTCTACTCATGAGCTTCGGGCTGTCTGGATTACTTTGTTTACTTTGGATTTACCTCTCATCATCAATCTCAGATGGACTCAGCTGTAGAGTGAAAAAAGTAAAGATAGAGAGAGGTGCCTGGGCATCCGTAAATAATTATTACTAGAAGTGGAATAGTAGCAGCATTGAACAGTTTATTGCTGCGAGAAATATAAACACAATCTCTAAAGTCAGGGGGACTCAGACCAACTAAGTCAAGAATGATATAGCGAAGCACATAGGAGGAGAGCCTTCAAAGTATGCAGCAGTTAACTAAAGGGTATAGCAGTCCCTGTTAAAGTCTTTCTTCTCATATTCCGGGTACAGGCATTATCCCTTTTCTCTCCTTTAAGGGAACCCCTGGCGGTATAGAGTCGGAAGAAGAGTAATATGCTAAGCTGGTTCAGGGGTTTTCACCATGGCTTCCCCCATTCAACATATTCTCTCTGATCCCTTCTCTTGAGTCCCCCGAGAAGCATGCTTACCCTTCTCAATGAAGCAGTTCAGGGAGGATGGGACACCACAAAGCTCTCCTTCTCATGCAGCTTCTGCAAATGCAAGTGGCAGGACATCCAGCAGCCCAAGCATCAGTGGATCGGTGGATGACTCTGAGCTTTCCGGCAACAATAACGGTGATGACAGGGGGAGGGCCAAAGGACCCGGGGATTAGCAGCACGGAGCCAGACCTACAATAAACATCCGGGGGTGATTCCCCTCAGTGCGGTGGGGGTTCGAGCGGCAGTCCTCTACTCCAACGTGGGCGCGAGCGTCATAACATGTCAGATAGTCAGATAGTGTTCACTTCTTTTCCCTGCTGGTAGTGACCTTTCCAGCTTGGTCGGCATCACTCCCTTAATAATGGAGTATTACACTCCCTTAATAGGATGATGCCTACATTTTTTGGACCACATTTTATGAGTTCACTATCATGCTGATAAAAAAAAAGACACCCTTGAAGTGAATATTGGGGTCCATCCCACCGAACAACCAATGTTGTTGATTTTCCAGCATTCACATATCTACTCTTGTGAGCTCTGCATTTATAAGGCATTAAATTAGAAATGGAATACAAGTAACATATGCTGAGCTTGAAAATGTAAGACAATTTGAGGTTCTGTGATATATTGGGGTTTATTTATTGAACTAGTCTGTCACTGTAACTATACAAAATGTAATCCAAGTTTATTAAGTTGGTATACAAACTTTCAAATATTTTAATGGCATCTCCTATGTAAAGCAACTGCTTTATAAATCTCAAAACTTAATATCCATTTTTTAATAAATTGTAGAAGGGAAACATACTATTTATGTCTTTTGCAGTATGTATTAGATTCAGCTTGTTCTGCTCTGTAAAGTTAGACAGTTTATTTATTAAAGATATAAATCCCACTGGAGCTACCATGAAGTTATGCTTTGATCTAAGATCTACAGCAAGATTTCAGTGGCTGCATCAAAAATAGGGAAAGATGGTCTTTATAGTTCTTAGAGGACATTGACTTGCAACTATGGGGGGTTTTAATTATGAATATTATTGGTGGTGCATACTTAAAGTGCATCATTTATGTATATCTACCCTAAGTGTTAAGGATTACAAGCATTATGCTACAATATAGGCACATGGGCATAGTTATGGAACTTTTTCAGTTACAAAAAAATTGGATTTGAGATTTAAGGACTCTCAAACAAGTAAACATATTCTTCTGCTGCTCACAAAAACACTTCATAACAAATAGGGAGAAATACAGCACTTAATTCATATAACATTTATGAAAATCTTTACTTGAATCCAGTTAGTATCTGACAAGTATTTCCACTTAAGACTCATGAATTATTTTAAGTAGCACTAAATATCAAGGTATTCACCACAACTGTTGTTGCCCTGTACTCTCATTAATAGCAAAATAGCACAGCATAGTTTGTACTGGTGAAAACTGATACATTCCAAGTAGTTATGACTTCTTTTTCTTTATTTATTTATTTATTTTTTGAAAGTTTGGAGTTTAAAGTATGTTGGATAGAGTGGAGAAAAAATAGAGCACCTCTCTGATAGAGAGAGTCTGCCTCTTTATTTGTCCTGTTTACTGTTCACCCTGAGAGTGAAAATGAAAGAAAATTGCAAAGCCACCAGAACAGGAATAGAAGGGACATCTTCCAATAGGGACACCATTTCTGGTGATCATGGTGACTACTAGACATTTTCCTCACTTTGGAGGGGTTTTCTCCCACTTGTATTGTCTATGGGACAGGAAGTGAAGGAAAATCTCCCCAGTGGGACAGATAGCGAAAAACTGACAGAGGTTTTGCCTCCAGTTATACTTTTATTAGCTTACTTGAGTCATTAAAGATGCAAGCTTTCGGGATAACTTATATCGCTCTTTGAAAATCACATATTCATACACCCAGTTACAAGAACAGGCAGAATATACACATTTCCTGACACACTTTAGTGGCAAAGGATAAGCGATCAGAATTTTGAAGTATTACTGGAGTCATTGTCTCTGAAATGAGGATTTAAAATTCATTTTGCAAAGAATACCCAAACGGAGGCAAGGAAAATAAAAATAAACAGTGTTTTAACTTGCACATGACTGAATGATGGAAGTCAGCAGAGCTTCATAACTTCATACCATTATAACCTAAGTTAAGTCACAAATGAAAAAACAATTAAAAAGGAAAAACATTACTTAAAGCCAGTAGAATGTGCTGCTACAGTAGCTCCTGCGTTAGCTTTTCATCTTCATTTGCACCACTCTTTGATAATTCCCAACAAAGACAGTTTTACTGTTTTCATAACACTTTAGAAATATTGGGAATGACTTTTGAAATCGTTTTAATGAATTCGCTTTTAAAAATGATAGGAGTTTTTATATAATAATAATAATAACTTAATAATAATAACTTTATATATTAATAATCTGCCTAGACAGAGGTAAATGTATTTTCTAGTCTTTTCTAAAGTATAGTCTTCTTAGTGTATTACAGTAGTCTTCTTAGTGTATTACAGTGTACAATAAATACACTATGGTTCTCATGCATTAACAGGCTCAAGGGCTCTTAATATTAAGTATGCTACAATACCTTTATACTTTTTTTACACTGTAAATCAGGCACCACTAAATGGCAGATTGAGACCGATTGAGACCGAGTGACAGTCCTGTCCAGACTATGCCATGTAGCAGCTGGGTGTCTTCTCTCAGGTCTCCCACTTGGCCACCGCTGTCATCCTCACAGCAGGGCAAGGGTCAGGAGGAGCTGCAGATCTGGACTCAAAGTGGGAGCTGCCCAGTGCCCAACTTTTTATGTTAACAAGCAAGTGATTACCCACTTGTTAATTTGAAAAGACTCCTACTCTCCGACCCAGGAGAGGACACCCCAAGCTGATAAGTTTCTCTGCCCTGCCGAAGGTAGGGCTGTGCGGGCAAGGCTTGCACTGAATGGGGTACTGAATTTTGAGGGCACTGTTATGTGAGGGGCACTGTGATGTAAAGAGACACTGCTATGTGAAGGTGACTGTAATTTAAAGGTTAACTGAAGACACTGTAGGACTGCTTTAAAGGAGGGACTGTGATGTAAAAGGGAGTGGGACTGTGATGTAAAGGGGGTCTGTGAAGTAAATGGGGACTGTGGATACTGATGTAAAGGGGGGAACTGTGATGTTAAGGGAGGTGTGATGTCAAAGGGGGACTAAGGACATTGACATAAAGACTGTGATGTAAAGGGGGCTATGATGTGAGGGAGAGGCTGATGACACTGGTGTATAGGGGGGACTGTGAGGTGGTGTAGTCCAAAAATAACATTCAGACCTCTGCCAGGAAGAAAAATTGACTTACAGGACCTCCTTAAATTTTATTTCAAGACCCCTGCTGTAAACTATTTACATATAGTGTAAATGGGTGCCTGATAAAGAAACCAACAGTTTTTCAAAAGCATTTTCCAATATACTGAGGTAGCCAATAAATGGCATAATGAAAACAGAAGGAGTGCTAAATAAGTAAACGTTATATGTATGACAGTGCTCGGTAGGCTGCTTGATCTTAATTTGGACTATAGAACACCTCTCCCTCATCTCTGTAACATACAGTAGGAGTTAGTTGTTCTGTAGTTCACAGATACAAACTGGACAATGGGTATTTGAGAATGCAGTGTAACAGAGGCAGCATTCACAAGAAGTTATGAGCTCACTAGGTTTCTGGCAAGTTTAACAGGTTGCAGTTACTGAACAGATATAACAAAACACTTTTAGAGACAAAGATGAATTTTTTTTTTTTTTTTTTTTTAAACAACCGACAGATATGAGGATAATGCCAAAACAAGATTGGGTAAAGTCATATGCATATTGTAAAAACCATTAGGAGCAAGTCAAACATAGCCAATACGCATACAAGTAAAGGTTATACACATGTGGTCTGGAAAGAAGGAACAACCCAAATATATAGTGGCATAGACTGCATAAACAGATATAAGAGAGAGGAGGTGAAAAGGGAAAAAAAGAGGTGAGCTGGGATGGTCAAGGCTAGAAGAGAATGAAATAGAAGTAGAAATAGAGTCTTGAACTAAACACCAAAGCAAGAAAAATATTGTAATCAATAAAAATAATGAAATGGACAGTTCCCAGGTAGGAAATTTAAGGTTGTGCTGCTGTATGAGTATTGTAGGGCAGTAGCAATTCCTTGAGGTTATCAGAGCTAAACGTACCATAGTACTTTATATTTCTCAAAGGTATCATTATCTAACGCCAACATTTCCTCCATATGCATACTATCATTTAGCATAGAGACCCACAAGGATAAAGAGGGGGTAACATGCGTCTTCCAATATAGTGGTATGAATTGTCGAGCTTCTGAAATGAAAAAAAAAGTAGTAAGCTTAATTTCTGAGAAGCTATCGATCCCGGGAGCATGGAAAGTAGCGCTATCTCTGGAGAGGGGGTCAAGGACTCATGAGAAATTTTGTTGTAAACCACATAAACTTGAGACCAAAAGGGACAGATCTTACCACAGTCCCACCAGATATGTATATAGTTACCCACCACCAAGCCACACCTCCCACAGGTGGTAGGAGCAGAGGGGAATATTTTATGTAATGAGACCGGGCCCCTGTACCGCCACGAAAAGAGCTTAAAGGTCTTCTCTTGCGCAAAACAAGAGATTGTGGATTTGTGGATAAAATGGAACGAAGTCTGTCAGTCAGCAGTCGAAAGTTTCATCTCCACATCCGCAGACTACATCCTTGTGTAAGGTGGGAGAGTGAAGTCGTTTATAAAGTGAAGAGAGTAGATGCCTGGGTGTCTTGTGGAGAGAGCATAATCGTTCATACTTGGTTAGTGATTGATGGATTTGGGCAGAGGTGTGTAATTGCCTACAGAAAGAGGATAAATGTAAGGAGGTAAGCTAGTCCCCAGGCCCTCCGGGAAGGACGGGTGCTCCCAAATGGGAGTGAACAAAGGAATAAGCCACTGGCCATTTGGCATGGGAGAGCGAGTCTAACACCAAGAACCCTACACCCTGTAGAAACACAGGATTATCGAATAAAGAAGTGAGGGGGGATGGATCTGAGGATAGGAGGGTATATAGGCCTCTCCTGTACCATAAGTAGAGGACAGCGAGTGCCAGTAGCAAGGAAACTTGAAGTCAGTGAATATTATGTTGATACCCCGAAAGAAGAGCTCGCAAGTCGACAGGACTCTACCATTGTGGAAGCCTTAGAGAAGGGGTGGGGAAACCATTCAAGCAAGAATTCCTGCAGAGCAGCTTTATAGTAAAGTTTATAGACAGGTAAACCAACCCCTCCCTGAAGTTTCGGGAGAGTAAACAATTTATGTTGTACCCTCGGGAATCCTTGATTCCAAATGAAACATATCGAAAGGGAATGAAGAGTGCTAAAGAAATGTTTGGGAACTAATATAGGGACAGACTGAAATAGATAGAGTAGGTTCGGGAGAGTATCCATTTTTTAAGTGTTTACACAACCAAACCACGGCAGGGAAGAGAGGCCTAAGAAATCTAAATCCTTCCATATACGGGATAATAGTGGGGCATAATTAAGGGAATAAAGGTTGATTAGGTCGGCAGATATTGTAATGCCTAAATAGGAAATAACGTTTGGTTTGCCATTGAAACGAAAAATTGGACCGTAATTGGGATCTTATCGTGTTTGCTGGTAAAGAAATGTAAAGGGCCTCTGTTTTAGACATATTTAACTTAAAATTGCTAAGTGCCCCAAATCTGTGAAATTGATGTAATAGGGAGAGAAGAGATATATGTGGTTGTTGTATATACACTAAATACAGGGAGAGTTTATGGTGTAGAGAGGGTGTCAGAATGCCTACAATAGAATCGTTCTGTCATGTGGTGTATGCTAAGTGTTCTACAACAATAACAAACAGCAAGGGGGAGTGGGCAACCCTGTCTTGTTCCTTTTAAAATATCATATGGCCATTTACTAAAACCTACATGGATGGTTGAGAGTAGAGGGACATAACTTTAGTAAAAAAATCTTTCCCTAGGCTAAGCTGTTCCAGGGAAAGGCATAAAAACCACCAATTAACCCGATCAAATGTCTTCTCTGAATCGAAGGAGAGAAGGCAAGCTTTCGATTTTTGCTGTTGGATAAAGGATATGAGGTGAATGGTCTTTGTAGTGTTGTCCCTGGCCTCCCTCCCTGGGACAAACCCCACTTGGTCCTTATGTATAAGTGCAGGTAGAAGGGGGAAAGGCAATTGGCCAATACCTTTGCAAATAGTTTAATTTAAATTAAGGAGTGATATGGGGCAGTAACTGCTACATTGGGAAGAGTTCTTACCCGGTTTAGGAATAATAAAAATATTGGTGGTTAGCAGTCCTTTGAAAGGTAAATGGGAGTCGTCTATTGAGTTAAACGCCTTTGCTAGAAGTGGGGCAAGAAGGAGGGCGAATGTTTTATAGAAACGCGGCAAAAACCCATCTGGCCCGGGTTTCAGGCCTTTGATGGCGATCAAGAATTCAGTCTCTGACAGAAGCTGTTCCAGATTCGAAGCATCCTGGGCATCAACTGTTGGCAATGCAGTTTCGGCAATATAGTCCAACATATCATCAGAGTGGGGCACGGTGGAGCTACTCCCTGATTGTGGGGTTAGGTTGTACAATTGGGAATAATGTTGCTGAAAAGAGGCTGAGATCCCTTTGCTATTATGCACCTTCTGGTTATCAGAGGTATGGATAAATTGTATAGGATGATGCGGGGGACGCAGATGAAGGACTTTCGCTAGATGTTGCCCTCATTTATTGGCCAAGGAGTAATGATGATTTTGAGCCTTATCTCGGGCAATGAGTGAGTTTGAGTCGAGGATTTGGAGCAGGTCACGTTGTGCATTGGACAAGTCAACAAAAAAGGGGGGGTCCAAATCCTGTTTATGAAGGGACTCAAAGGTAGCAATGGTAGAAAGCAAGCGACAAATCTCTCCCATCCTTGCTTTCATCAAACAAGACCCGTGCTGAATGAAAACACAACAAAACAAAATAAAAAAAATGATATATTTAACCACTTAAGCCCCGGATGATTTGGCTGCTAAAAGACCAGGGTTTTTTTTGCGATTTTTTACTGCGTGATTTTAACGGACAATTGCGCGGTCGTGCGACGCTGTACCTAAACAAATTTGATGTCCTTTTTTTCCCACAAACAGAGCTTTCTTTTGGTGGTATTTGATCACCTGTGCGATTTTTTGATCATGCGCTATAAACAAAAAAAGAGCGTAAATTTTGCAAAAATAACAATATTTTTCACATTTTTTTATATGAAATTCCCCAAAAAAAAAATGTAAAAATCAAAATTTTTTAACATTTTCGGCCAATTTGTTTTATGCTACATATGTTTGGTAAAAAAATCGCAAAAAGCGTATTTTGATTGGTTTGCGCAAAAGTTATCGCGTTTACTAACAAAGGGAAAGATTTTTGTCATTTTTGGTGTTTTTTTTTTTAACGTGTAATGGCGGCGATCTGCGATTTTTTTTCGGTACTGCGACATTGCGGCGGACAGATCGGACCCTTGACTGACATTTTTGACACTTTTGGGGGTACCAGTGACATTACTGCAGTAATCAGTGCTATACATATGCACTGTTACTGCAAAAATGACACTGGCAAGGAAGGGGTTAACTTTATTGGACAGGGAGGGGTTAAGTGTGTCCTAGGGGCGTGTTTCTAACTGTGCAGGGACATTGCTATTGGTGTAAAAGCAAAGATCCACGGTTCTACATAGTAGAACGGTCAGATCTTCACTTTTACACAGGGAGAACTGACAGGCGGCTTGTTTACATAAGCCGCTCTGTCTTTCTCCCTTCACAGGAGCGATCGCAGTGTGACTGGCGGACATCGAGTCCGCCGGTCACACGCACTGACTTGTCTGTGAACGAGCCGCGGCGGGCGCACGCCCGCCCGCAATTGGTTCGCAAGTCAGTGACAGGCGAGTGACGTACCGATACATCACTCTGCCTGGCCGGGGCTGACCGCCGCAGTATATAGTCGTGCGGCGGTCGGCAACCGGTTAACAGATCAAAAGAGAGCAACTAGGAGAAGTTCATTGTTAGGACTTATATACACTTTAAGCATAGGATACACTTTAGTATACAGAATACAATGCATGCTTGTTTATGTTTTGGCTCCACCCCACATTTAACTGCTCTCATTTACCAAAGACATTTAAGGCCTCTTGCACACAGTACTAATGTTTCAGCATCAGAATTTCTGGACGTAATTTCAGACTTTTTTTTTTTGCGCAAATTTGCTTGCATAAATGAGTGTATGCACATTCATGTGTACAATACATTCCTATGCAAAATCAATTAATATTTATGCTTGTATGCATGCACTTGCACATACCAGAGCAAAATACTGACCGGGAATGCAGATTTTTTAATTTATTTTTTTTTAACTCAAGAACACGCAGCACTTGTTTGCGCACATGTGTGTACAGGCACATTGTAACCAATGAACTGCATTTAAGATCAGTAAATATAAAAATGCTGTACTGAGCTTTTTCAAATTGCAGTGTGCAAGAGACCTAAAAGGACTATGTTTTCTACTACCGACTATACCAGGGAAATTACTCCTTTCCTGACAGACTCCATGGCAGCATACGTTCGGGTAGGCTCCGTCTCCTCTCCTACCTCATAGGACCCCACTCCCATAAATCTTTTTTCGTCCTCCTCATACATATGTCTGATGTTCCTACTATCTGGTCCTGTATATCGGTGGCAGACTGAGTTTTGGAGTCTCCGATAAGCCCTGGCTCTTAGCGGGGTATGGAGGGGGCAATGGAAGAGACCCTCAGCTGGAGCTGTGTGGTTTGGCCGAGAGAGCCCTGCTGCTGCGGGTGGCCCTTTATTGCCTGAAGGTACAATCCGGTGTTGCGTCTCCTGGACTCGGTTATGCTATCGGAGGGTGGTAAGCCCTTATATGGGACCATTTCTTTTTCCTCATTTTTATGCTTATCTTTCGTTTATAGTGCCTTTTTTGTCTATGCTCGTGTCTAGGGTGTTTTCTGTCAGTTATTGCTCAGGTTTCGCTAGTTCTGTGGCTTAGTACTTACTTATGGTGTTTCTTGGCCGCCGCCACGGTCTTTGCCGCTACTTCCGGGTTGTTCGGCGCTTCTGGGCATGCGCAGTACGCTCCTAGTTTCAGAGTCGTCGCGCATGCGCAGTGGTGCGGTCTGACGTCACGTGCGGTTGCGCAATACGGCGTGTCACGGCCCGGCGGTCTATTTAAACTTAGGATTAGACCGGAGCTGGCGGGAAGGTCGGTATATCGGTAGCCTCCCCGAGACTCCGGTCCTGTGGTTAAGGTAAGAGTATTCCTTCCCCTGGGGGTCTTGCTTTTTGGGTAAATGGGACTGATGGTAGTGTCCTCTTCCTATTAGGATTCCTATTCCTAACTAGTGCACCTTTGAGTTTACTCGAGCAATGGACTCATCGCCGCCCCCTAGTGGCCAGCCTGCTCTTTCTAGGTACGTGCTGGTTTTAACAGTTTTAATGCCCTGTTTCTCTTTCATCTTTCTTATGGCTTGTTGTATATGTCTGTCTCAGCTCTCTTAGGTCTGATCAACAGCCCCGCACACGCAGCGAAGACAGTCATGCAAATACGCAACACCAGCGCTCCTCATCTAAGTCTAAGCGCAGCTCCTCCCACAGCAGGGGACGTGAGCACCAATCCTCCTCGCACCATGGCAGCTCAGAACGCCCGCAGGGGAAAAAATGCTGGGGTTGCCGTACCCTGATACCAGACGGTTCCTCTTTGTGCAAACCCTGTTATACCCAAGCTACGGGTGAAAGGGAAAAAACGGACAAACATATTGAGGAGGTGGTACGCAGAGTTTTAAAGGACTCTCTTGCTGAATTGCATAAGCCAAGCACTTCTGCAGGTCCGTCACGCTCTCCTGACAGAGATTTGTCGGTTCAGGATCCGTTCGAGTCCTCCCAACCCAGCCATACATCCATCCTCCCGTCTGAGTCCGATTCCGATTCGGAAGACTCCCTCTTGTCTCCGTTAGTTAAAGCGGTGAGAGAGGCCCTTGACTGGGAGGATCCTGCTGTCTCTTCTCCTAAGCAGAAGAAGTATTTCAAGCAGTTATGCAAAGAGCGTTTAAATTTCCCATTTCTAGAGGAACTGGGAGACATAATGTCGGAAGAATGGAGCAAAGTGGAAAGGAAAAATTCCATGACCACTAAAGTAGCGAAGCTCTATCCTTTTAAACAGGAAAAGGTGAAATATTTGGAGTCATCTCCTAGTGTGGATGCAGCAGTGATGCGTCTGGCGAAACACGTCACTCTCCCAATGGAGGATACAGCATCATTTAGAGATCCTTTGGATCGGAGGATTGACGCTGATCTTAAGCGAGCATACCTATCGGCCGGCATGGCCTGTAAGCCAGCAATGGCTTTGGCTACAATTTCCAAGGCCATGGAGGTTTGGGTTAATGCCCTCGAAGATACTCTTGGAGGAGTTTCGGAGGAAGTGCTCCAAAGTTCTCCTATACAGGAGCTGAAGATGGCCGCGGGCTTCTTGGGGGAGGCTTCCTTGGATACTATTCGCCTTTTGGCCCGGGTTATGCTGGCCTCTGTTACGGCCAAACGTGCCCTTTGGCTTAGGCCCTGGGTTGCCGATGCTGCCTCTAAACAGGCTTGGTATAGGTTTCCCTTTGAGGGCTCTTCCCTCTTTGGGAATAAACTAGATGCAGCCATAACCCGGGCCACGGGTGGAAAATCTGGGTTCCTTCCCCAGGAAAAACGCCCAAGCAATCAGAAGCGCTCTTTCCCAAGGAGGCAAAACGCTAATCGTTCTAGGGAAGCGCGCAGCTACAAACCAGGAAAATCCTATGGGAGAAGCTGGAAGTCAAGACAGTCCTCCTTTCAGAAAGGCCCCAAGGGCTCTTCGTCCGGTGACCGGGAGGCCACCAAATCCTTTTGAGGTTTGTCCCGTCCAGTCTGTTCCGGTAGGGGCCAGGTTGCTCCAATTTCGGGACGTCTGGGCGGCCTCAATCCAGGATCCCTGGGTTCTGAATGTTGTGTCGCAAGGGCACTCTTGGACGTTCAACAACGTTCCCAAACCCAGGTTCATCGCAACTTCCCTTCCTCCTGCAGCAGAAAAGAAGAAGGTTCTTCTCAGTTATGTAGATACCCTACTGGATCAACGAGCTGTCGTACTAGTTCCCGAAGAGGAAAGGGGTCAAGGAGTATATTCGCCTCTTTTTCTTGTCCAGGGCACTTGGCGCCCGGTAATAGATCTAACTTATCTCAACAGATCTATACGTCGAGAGAGGTTCAAGATGGAGTCCCTAATTACAATACAGCACTCGGTTCTCCCAGGAGATTGGTTGGCATCAATAGACCTAAAAGATGCGTACTTCCATGTTCCTGTGGCAAAAGAGTATCATCAGTTCCTCCGATTTGCTGTCAATCATGTCCACATGCAATTTACATGTCTTCCCTTTGGGCTCTCGACTTCGCCTCGCACCTTCTCCAAGATGCTATTGGCAATCGTGGCTCTCATCAGAACCAGAGGTATCAGATTACATCATTACCTGGACGATCTCCTTCTTCTGTCCCAGGACAGGTCCCAGCTACTGCTACATCTGGAGCAGGTGATTCGTACTCTTCAGGAGTTCGGGTGGATTCTCAATCTGGAGAAGAGCCATCTGGTGCCCACGCAGTCCCTGGTTTTTCTCGGAGCACTGTTCAATACGGTGAATTGCACCATATCTCTACCAGAAGAGAAAATTCCAGTGGTCCAGAGCAGGGTGGCTCTCGCCCTTGCTGCCTCCCAGCTCACTGCTCGTCAGTGTCTAAAGGTGGTAGGGACTCTAGTGGCTACCTCACCCATGGTGAAGTGGGCTCTGTGGAGGCTGAAATCCCTTTCAGAAGGGGTTTCTCCACCAGTGGACGACAGAGAACCTGTCACAGATTATTTATCTAACACCATTCATGAAGGGGTGTCTTCCTTGGTGGCTACGCCGTGCAAATCTAACCAACTGCCACTCAATTGCTCCAATTTCGTGGGTGACGATAACCTCCGACGCCAGCAGTACAGGCTGGGGAGCTCACTGCCGGTCAGAAGTGGCACAGGGCAGGTGGAATTTTGCCAGTCACGGAGTGGTGTCCAACATCCTAGAGCTACGAGCCGCCTTCAAAGCCCTCCAGGCTTTTTACCATTTGACTCAAGGGGCCTCAGTGTTACTCAGGATGGACAACACCACGGCAGTGGCATACGTCAAGAGGCAAGGTGGAACCCGCAGCATGTCTCTACTCCAGGAGACAGATCCAATTATGTCTTGGGCCCAGCAACACCTGGCCAACCTTTCAGCGGTCTTTGTCCCGGGGGTATTGAATACGCAAGCAGACTTCCTGTCCAGATTCCAGTTGGACAACAACGAATGGTCCCTCCATCAGGAGGTGTTCAATTGGGTTCTGTCTCTAGGAGTCTCACAAGAGGTGGATCTTTTTGCGAGTGCACACAACAAAAAACTTCAGAAGTATTACACGAGGTTCAGGGATCCTCGAGCCTTCGGGGTGGATGCCCTAACGGATAGATGGAACTTCCAAGTTGCCTATGCCTTTCCACCGGTGCCAATAGTACTCCAATTCCTTCGGAGACTGAAGATGGAGGAAGTAGAGGTCATAGCGATAGTTCCCTTCTGGCCCAACAGGCCTTGGTTTCCTCTGCTGTCCCTTCTCAGCTTCAGGGATCCGATCCCTCTGCCTCTCAGGCCAGACCTTCTATCGCAGGGGCCTACTCTACATCCGTGCCCTGCGCGTCTACACCTCAAGGTCTGGTTCTTGAGAGGGAGAGGCTGGAGGCCCTCGGATGTCCAGAAGAGGTGATTCCCACTCTTATGAGCTCGAGGAGGGCTAGCACCAACAGAGTGTATGAAAGAATCTGGGCAAGGTTTCTGAGTCATCAAGCCCAGGGTCTGGGTCCAGCAGGGGCACCTACCATTCAGCAAGTATTGAGTTTCCTACAATCTGGTTTAGATCTGTTCCTCTCGGTTTCTTCTCTCCGGGTGCAAGTTTCTGCCATCTCAGCTTTCACCGGAATTCAGTGGACAAGACATCAACTGATCCAACAGTTTTTTAAGGGTGCAGTCAGGCTCAGGCCTCAGAGAAAACCTAGATTCCCGAAATGGGATCTTCCGTTGGTCCTGGACTTCTTTGCTTCGAAAGAGGTGGCTTCCATGTCCATCAGGGAGCTTACGTTGAAGACGGTATTTCTGGTGGCTATCAACTCTGCCAAGAGGGTCTCAGAGATACACAATTTGGGCTGCAAAGAGCCTTTTCTGACCTTTTTTCAGGACAGGGTGGTCCTAATCCCTATGTTGGGGTCAAACCCTAAAGTTACATCTGTTTTCCACGAAAATTCTGACATAGTTCTGCCCACCTTCAGAACAAATGAAGAATCCTTAGTCCATCCTTTAGATGTGGGAGATACTCTGAGTCAATACTTAGAGGCCACATCCTCCTTCCGGCAATCGGATTTCCTGTTTGTTCTTCTCCATGGGAATAAGAAAGGTACACGTGCATCTTCAAGAGCGGTGGCTGCATGGATTGTCCAGGCTATACAATGGGCATATAGAGCAAAAGGCTTGGCTCCTCCAGAGGCGATTACAGCTCATTCTACCAGAAGCATTGCTACATCCTGGGCAGTTTCTAAACACGTCGCGCCTGATGTGATCTGCAAAGCAGCCGCTTGGTCATCTGTGAATACCTTCCTTACACATTACTGTGTTGAACCTGCTGCCTTATCTTCAGTTAACTTTGGCGTTCAAGTTTTATCAGTTGACAGTGCCAATTAAAGTTTTCTTTGTTCAGCATCTTCCCACCCGGGAGTGTATAGCGAGTTATTTCCCGAACGTATGCTGCCATGGAGTCTGTCAGGAAAACGGAAAATTGATATCAAATACTTACCGTAATTTTCCTTTCCTGATGGACTCCATGGCAGCAGGAGTCCCCTCCCAATTCCTGAGTAGGCTAGTTACAGAACACTGATGCTGAAAGGGAGCAAAGATTTATGGGAGTGGGGTCCTATGAGGTAGGAGAGGAGGCGGAGCCTACCCGAACGTATGCTGCCATGGAGTCCATCAGGAAAGGAAAATTACGGTAAGTATTTGATATCAATTTTCCGTTTTCTTGAATTCCTTTTAAAAATTATTATAAAATACATGACAAAAACTAACAATAAATGGCTATTGCCTCTACATTTTTAAAACAAAGATGATCACAGATATTGCACAACATCTCAAAACAGCCTCTTCAGTAAGACAGTGGGGCTGATTTACAATGTAAAGGGCTCTTTTCCTAATATTCCCATGCTTTGTTCTTTATTTAGCTTTCGTGAAATTTTCATTTGCATATTTTTCCTCACATTAAAATTATTTACAGTAACAACTGCATATAATTATTTCAATTGCGCATTTCAGAAGCAGTCCTCATATGACCCTTTGAAAAATAAATTTTAAGGATCAGTTCACATCACAATTTCTGCATTCTGGATGCGTTTCTGCATGTGCATCTTTTATATGTTCCAGTGTGTTTTTCCCCTCTTTTTTTTCTTCATCTTAATTGAGGACAATTAAGGACATATGCATTCGGTGCCTTTTTGATGCGTTTTTCCACGTTGTAGATTCCAATGGCCCTAGTTCACACCAGTGCAGTGCGTTCCAGTGCAGTGAACAAAAAAAGAGGAATTTGTTGCATTTTTCCATATGGAACATATAAAAAATACACTGGAACGCATATGTCCTCAATTATCCTCACTTGAGTAAACAAAACAGGGGAAAAACACACTGGAACACACTTCACTGGTGTGAACTAAGGCCATTGGAATCCATTTTAAACACTGTGCATGCATTTTTGATGCATCAGCCGTAAAGCCAAACAGCACTTTCACTTAACAGGTATCTATAATCAAAATGTAAAATCATATATGAATTTCCACATTGCACTTCAGTTATTTCTACCCTATACCTATTATTCTTGCTTTATGAAGCTCCCCACACATATACTTCATTCAATTCTGTAACACATGTTCATCATTTTCTGTAAGTAGGCACTGCAGTGTCACAGAATTCACAGAGCCTGCCTCCTGAACTACAGAAGTGCTAAGTGGAGGAGTTTCAGGAGGCCGAGTCAATACAGGATTTAGTGCTTGCAGACAGCAAGGTACCATGGTATATATAGTCCTTAGAAATTGAAAATAAACGGCAGAGGAGAAGCTGCAAAGCATGCAAGGAATCCAGCAAGTCGTAGAAAAAGATTGGCAGCAGACAGGCAGCACTCACAACATAACAAGAAGCTTAAATTTGATTGTCATAAATAACTACTGATTGCGTAGTTGTTACAATTATATTGTTATAAAATAAACATGTGAACACAGAATTTATTTTTAAAAAATTGCTATCAAGTCAATTTGCGATTTCAATAAAATATGACTTTTCTGTTTCAACTTTCATCTTCTTTGATTTGCTAAAAATGACAATTTAATTAAAAAAGTACTTTACTGTATGAACAAGGGAAATAGGCTTGGTTGTTAGCTGCTGCTTTCCTCAGAAGTCAGCACATACCTTGAAGTCAAATTAGAAACCTTTCCCGCTACAGGAGTTTTCTTTTTGCTGAATACTCTCTAAGTATAAGGATACTAAAGTATACTAAAAGTATAAGGATAAAAAGATGCACACATTGCTCTCTGTTCGGCAGCCTGGTGGCTTAGTGGTTAAAAATATTAAATGTAATTTGCCATGTAATTGCCCACTCCTTTATTTTATTAAGGTCTTCCAGTAAAGTTTCTATATCCTGTTATGAAGTTATTACCCTGCTTAGCTTTGTATCATCAGCAAACACTAATATTGAACTATTTATTCCAATCTCTATATAATTTATGAATAAGTTAAACAGAATTGGTCCTTGGACAGAGCCTTGGGGTACCCCACATACGACTCCAGACCATTCAGAAGACACATTATTGATCACCACCGTCTGGATGTGCTTTTGTAACCAGCTTTCCATCCAGGTACATACATTATTGTCAACGTCAACAGACCTCAATTTATATATTAAGTATTTATGGGGTACTGTATCAAACTCTTTGGGGAAATCCATGTATTCCACATCCACTGGCCTTCCTCTTTCCAGATAACAGGTGTGCATAGAAAGACTGGGTGAAGTGTGACTAAAATGTTGCCTTCATAGATACAGTGGAGGAGTGACTGCAAGTACAACTGATGCAGCCACCATATATTACAAATGGTAAGCTGTAATGCAAAACAAAATACATTTCCAAGCTCAACATACTAACCAGCTGAATTGACCCTACCTAACAATATGTGTTAAAACAGGTTTAGTCTGCATACCGTTGTTTTTAACAAATGTTGTTAGACATGTACATTCGGTTGGTTGCAGGCTTGTCAGAAATTGGAGCTTGGAAATGGAAATTTTTATGGTTTTGTTTGACAAATGTCGCCCTTCTAGTGCTCCTTACTGCAAAGACCTATATAGGTGGGGGCAGTGGCCACTTGTTTTTAAACTGTAATATATTACATTTTCTTTTTTAGGTTTTGATACACTGTAAGAATAACCCCCCCCCCCCCATGTATATATAAAAAATACATTACCTAACATTCTAAATGCACTAGGACTGAAGAATGGACTGCCTCTATGTCCAACTAGAAACTTACAACATAAAAATCCTGTTTTAATATTCCACTAGAAAAATGAACCATAATCCTAGGAATAGCCATTCCTAAAGAACAACTTTTATTTTCCTATTAAAAGAACAATAGTGCTAAATACAAAGCATGTGTCAATAAACCTCTTCAGAGGATTCCTGCTATACCAATCAGTATAGGAAGGGACATGGTTACACAAACAATCGTTTTTTGAAACCAGAGGAAGGTACATATTCGCAACATTTATATGTAGTATATATCGAATACTGTAAATGTATAATACCAAAACAGGCTAAATACTTAAAATGCATTTTAATATCAGAACTCATAAACCTAAGCACCAACTGTGGTCTTTTAAGATTTTCCCATAATTTTTCTTTAGCCTGCAAGCTGACATTCCAGAATCAATGAATTACTGCTAATATGCAGAGCTGGCATGTGGTGTCCTTTGCTTTGCATGTCATCCAATGAGGGCTTTTGATACTGTCTTATGGAAATATACCAAAACTAGAACATTTGTAGTTCTGTCTTCTAGCTTTCCTACTAATCTACAACCAAAAACAACTGATATAGTCAGCTTAGTCCACAAAGGGATCCTATGATTGTTTGTGTGTGTTTGCTATTGCAATCTTAAAGCATTTGTAAAGGTTTTCATTAAAATAACAAACATGTTATGTTATACTTACCTACTCTGTGCAAAGGTTATGAACAGAGCGGCCACAACTTCTTCTGGGCTTCCCCGCCAGCAGTCTTGTTTCATCCTCTCTTTGGTGTGCCACCATAGGAAGCCTATGGTGGCACACCCATGGGCTTGATCCTGAGCCAGGCTGTGTGCTTCTATTGACACACACATTGTTGCTAAGACCCCTCCCCTACTTTCACTCTCTGATCACTGAATTTGATTGACAGCAGCAGAATCCAATGGCTCCCGCTGCTGCATCTTTGAGCAGAGAGAGATGAGAGAGCACCTGCAGATGGGCACAGAGCCGGGCAGGATTCAGGTAAGTATAAAGAAGGGAGCGGGAGCAATACAAACACTGGGACATTTTTAGCTTAATGCAAGTAATGCATGTTCAAGCTTTAGAACCACTTTAACTACCCACCAAATTCCTATGAAATATTACGTGGACATTTGGTATTCATTATCTGCTGAAAAAAAAGACAGCTACAATCCTATTATTTGTTAAGCGGAACACAAACATTTTTTTCCTTATATTTTTCATAAATCGCGGCCATATTTTAGTGTACATTAATACTAAATAGGAAAACAAAATTATCCTATTTGAAAATGATTAGGCCTAGGTGTCACATCCTTAGATATAAAAATCTGAAGATAATAAAAAAAAACTAACATGTAAAAGGCTTTGTATTGCCAGAACACAAAAAACAAACACGTATTATAAACAAGACAAAAGTGCGAGATTATTCAATGTTTTTGTTTTTCCCTGTGGAGCTTTCCTCTAGAGTCACCTCTCTTTTATTATTGAAAGGAGTGTTCTCAAACATAGCAGCACATCTAAAATTGAAGAAATTAAACTCTTGTGCTGTGCTTAAAGTAGGTCAGCATCAGTGCAGAAAAATCAGCAAGGCTTCATGTAAACTCAGATTTAATTTCCCTATTTTACTTTACCATTATAGTTCAAATACTGTACAATGTATTTAGTTAATTATATTCAGTATTTGTATGTTTGTATTTGTATATTTTCTGGTAAGACTTTTTTTTTTTGTTTTTACATGATTTGAGATTGCTGTGATGATAATACCAAAAATGTCCAAAATAAGTGATAATATGTTTTAATGAATAAACAAATTGATTAATGTACAACTTAGATTCAATCAATATCTTGTAAGAAACAATCTTGTTGAATTGTGAAAACATAAAAAGGGGGTCAGCACTAAGGAAAATAAAAGAAATGGGTAGTTTGCAATAGGTAAATATACAGTACCCAAACAGTACCCAAACAATCCAACAAAGAAAATAATGTTGCGCCTTCAATATTACATATTACATGTTAAAAGCATGTGCGCAACCTATTGCATTAGGGTGTGCACCCTAAAGCTTAAACACACACTACCGATCACTCACAATGTTCATTCAGAAAGGGAAGGAGCCAGAAAGTTACATACCGGTATTTACCGGCCTCTTCCCCCACTTATCATAAAGTATCCCCACAGCAACAGCCGGTCAGAGAGGAGGGAAGCCGGCAGCATTGTGGGTGGAAGGGGAGCAAGGGCAGTAGGGGGAATCTATGCTGCACAGGGTGAAAAGGGTGTGACAGGGCACACCTATGCATGTGCTATTAACACAGCACTCAATCTTACTGAATTATTCTTCAAATAATAAAATAATATGATAAAATCTATGAATTATTGAAAAGACCCATACTGGGGGTTCTTTACTAAAACTGAAGAGTTCAAAATCTGGTGCAGCTGTGCATGGTAGCCAATCAACTTTTAACTTTGACAATAAAACCTTGAAGATGATTGGTTTCTTTGCAGAGCTGCACTGGATTTTGCACTCTCCAGTTTTAGTAAATCAGCCCCACTGCGTCATTGATCACTTTTGAACAAAACCAATTGATTTAATTGAAATGATTCTGATTTGCATTGTTGGAAAATGCAATCGTATGAAAGTAGTTAGATTGGTATGATCATTTAGTGTTTGACACATTAACCACTTGCCGACTGCCTAACAACGATTTACGTCGGCAGTCAGCCCCTCACAGGCAAAGTGACGTAGGTCTACATCACTAGCCTGTGAGGCTCTAGGGAGCGAGCGCGCGCCGCTGGAGGCACGCTCCCACTCCCGCTCACTCACGGACCCCCCCCGCGCGTGTCCCCGGCAGACCCGACATCCGCCAGGCAGGGCACTCGCGATTGTCCGTTACAGCGGGAGAAAGGCAGGCGGCTAATGTAAACACAGCCGCCTGTCAGTTCTCCCTGTGTAAGAATGGAGATCATACGGTTCTGCTATGTAGGACCGTTTATCTCTGTTCTTACACCTCAAGCCACATCCAATCACAGTTAGAAGCACGCCCCTAGGGACACACTTAACCCCTCCTTCTCAAATAAAGTTAACTCCTTCCCTGCCAGTGTAATTTTTACAGAAACAATGCATATGTATAGCACTGATTACTGTAGTAATGTCACTGGTAACCCCAAAAGTGTCAAAAATGTCAGTCAAGGGTCCGATCTGTCCGCCGCAATGTCGCAGTCCTGCAAAAAAAATCGCAGATCGCCACCATTACTCATTAAAAAAAAAACAACAAAAATGACAAAAATCTTTCCCTTAGTTACCAAACATATGTAGCATAAAACAAATTGGCCTAAAATGTTAAAAAATTTTGATTTTTACATTTTTTTGGGGAATTTCATATAAAAAATGTGAAAAAATATTGTTATTTTTGCAAAATTGACGCTCTTTTTTTGTTTATAACGCATGATCAAAAAATTACACAGGTGATCAAATACCACCAAAAGAAAGCTGTTTGTGGGAAAAAAAGGACGTCAAATTTGTTTAGGTACAGCATCGCACGACCGTGCAATTGTCCGTTAAAGTAACGCAGTGCCGAATCCCAAAATAGGCCCTGGTCAAGAAGGGGGTAAAATCTTCCGGGGCTTAAGTGGTTAAACAATCGTTTTGATCTTCCCATCATTTTTTTTATGGGAAAGTAAATCAACATGCAATAAACCCTCTATGGCTACTATTAGAGGATTGTGTAAACAAAAAAATATATATATTCAAACCCATAGTGCAAACCTCCTATCCTCTCTAAAGCTTTTCTTCCTTTTCCTATGCCCAATTTTATAGAATCATGCTGGAACACCTCTAAATCCATTTGGAGCTAGACACTTCCGCTTAAAATGTATGCAAACCGAAAACTCCATTATTTATTTATTTTTTTTACTGCTGCATACCTGTTCTTAGATGTAGTGGCTGCAGTGGTTAGCTTTTCTATTTTGTTTTTTTTTTTTTTTGTGATCCTGGAGCTGCAACACTCACTTACTGTACTGTATCTATAAAGAAGCAGAATTATCGCTATAAACTGCTCTTTTGATTTGGACTGAAAAGACCACCCTGTCTTGCCTTTCCAGTTCATAGGAAGGTGGGTTTTTGTAGTTCACAGGGAAAGCTGATAACAATGTTGAAGATTCCAGTTCAGTACATTGTTTAGGATTCCAGTTCAGTACACAGGAAATTACAGGAAAGAATACTGGATTTCTATCAAGATCAACAGGTATTCTTCTGTACCTCTATAATGCAGCCACCATATCTAAGGACCAGTAGTCTGCAATATGTAAAATTTTTTAATAGTTTAGATATACTTTAATGTTGCTGAGAGCCTTTGTCAGTCATTCAGTTATAGTGCTTTGTATTAAGGAAAGTTCTCACTCTTCATCATCCTAGTCACTTGTTAAAATACACTGCTGATGCCAATAATTCTTCTCAGTGCCATAAATGATCGTTATAATCCTCATCAATTACCATCACATTAATTACAGTGCATTTACTAATTTTGTGTGTCCATTTATATTTATCACTCATTCTTCTAATTACTTCCCATTAACTCTTGGTTGGTGACATCCCCCTTGTCACATACAGTATATGAGCTAACAAAAATCCTGTCATTTTTAAGGTGACCGTTAGAGAGCTAAATTAGAGGTTGTGGAGACAGAAATCAATAGTTTATTACTTTTATGTGTCAAACAACTCTTTTTTGCACTGTTAATAATACAACTTTTATAAAATTGTGCAAATAAATAATCTTTCTTCATGAATATAGACCAATATGTATTCTGCTACATTTCTTTGGTAACAATAACACAAATCAGTGTATATTATTCAGTTTGTGTGAAGATAGAGATTCTACAATCTATGGTATATATATATATATATATATATATATATATATATATATATATATATATATATACAGTATCTCAAAGTACACCCCTCACATTTTTGTAAATAATTAATTATATCCTTTTTTATGTGAAAACACTGAAGGAATGACACTTTGCTATAATGTAAAGTAGTGAGTGTACAGCTTGTATAACAGTGTTAATTTGCTGTCCCCGCAAAATAACTCAACACACAGCCATTAATGTCTAAACCGCTGGCAATAAAAGTCCAAATTGGGCCCAAAAGTGTCAATATTTTGTGTGGCCATCATTATTTTCCAGCACTGCCTTTACCTTAACCCTCTTGGGCATGGAGTTCACCAGAGCTTCATAGGTTGCCACTGGAGTCCTCTTCCACTTGACAACATGATAACATCACAGAGCTGGTGCATGTTAGAGACCTTGCACTCCTCCACCTTCTGTTTGAGGATGCCCCACAGTGTTTAGGTCTGGAGACATGCTTGGCCAGTCCATCGCCTTTACCCTCAGCTTCTTTAGCAAGGCAGTGGTCATCTTGGAGGTGCATTTTGGGTCATTATCATGTTCAAATACTGCCCTGTCGTCCAGTCTCTGAAGGGAGGGGATTATGCACTGCTTCAGTAAGTCACAGTACATGTTGGCATTCATGGTCCCTCAATGAACTGTAGCTCCCAAGTGCTGGCAGCACTCATGTATCCCAAGACCTTGACACTCCCACCACCATGCTTGACTGTAGGCAAGACACACTTATCTTTGTACTCCTTACCTCATTGCCACCACACATGGTTGACACCATCTGAAACAAATAAGTTTATCTTGGTCTCATTAGACCATAGTACATGGTTCCAGTAATCCATGTACTTAGCCTGTTTTCCTTCAGCAAACTGTTTGCGGGTTTTCTTGTGCATCATCTTTAGAAGAGTCTTCCTTCTGGGACAACAGCCATGCAGACCAATATGATGCAGTGTGAGGCATATGGTTTGGGCACTGACAGGCTGCAGCAATGCTGGCAGCACCTATATGTCTATTTCCCAAAGACAACCTCTGGATATGACGCCGAGCACGTGCACTCAAACTCTTTGGTCGACCATAACGAGGCCTGTTCTGAGTGGAACCTGTCCTGTTAAACCGCTGTAAGGTCTTGGCCACCGTGCTGCAGCGCAGTTTCAGGGCCTTGGCAATCTTCTTATAGCCTAGGCCATCTTTATGTAGAGCAACAATTCTTTTTTCAGATCCTCAGAGAGTTCTTTGCCATGAGGTGCCATGTTGAACTTCCAGTGACCAGTGTAAGAGAGTGAGAGCGATAACACCAAATTTAACACACCTGCTCCCCATTCACACCTGAGACCTTGTAACACTAACAAGTCGCACAACATCGGGGAGGGGAAATGGCTAATTTGGCCCAATTTGGACGTTTTGACTTAGGGGTGTACTCACTTTTTTGCCAGCGGTTTAGTCATTAATGGCTGTGTGTTGAGTTGTTTTGAGGGGACAGTAAATTTACACTGTTATACAAGCTGTACACTCGCTACTTTACATTGTAGCAAAGTGTCATGTCTTCATTGTTGTCACATGAAAAGTTATAAAATATTTACAAAAATGTGAGGGGTGTACTCACTTTTCTGAGATACTGTGTATATATACATATGAAAATTGCACAGTCCTGAAGTACTGACTGCCTATGTCATTTCTTAAAACCCTAAAATGCCAGGAAAGCACAAATACCCCCCAAATTAACCATTTTTGGAAAGAAGACAGTCCAATGTATTTAGTAACAGGCATGGGGAGTTTTTTTAATTTGTAATTAATTTTTTTCATAAAGTTGTCATTTTATTAAGTTAGGTCTCACACACAGCATAGGTATACTTAGAATTACACCACAAAACACATTCTGCTATGCCTCTTGAGTATAGGGATACCACATGTGTGAGACTCTTACAGTCTAGCCACATAGAGGGCCCCGAAATTTAAAAAGCACCTTGAAGCTTTGAAGCAGCATACATTACATTTAACCACTTGTGATTAGAAACAGCGGGAGCCAGACCATGGGAGGAGTGGGCCGCCGGCATCCCGCAATCTTTGGCTAGAATGATAGAAGAGTCACCTGCCTATGTAAACAAAGCAGGCGGCTCTTCTGCCAGAGAGGCAGGGAAAGATTATGTTATTCAGCTAAGCTGAATCACCAATCTCTCTCTCTGCCTCTGTCCAACCCATCCCCACACACAGTTAGTAAGCATAAAAGGGAACACATTTAACCCCTTGATCATCCCCAGTGTTAACCCCTTCCCTGCCAGTGTCATTTATACAGTAACAGTGCATATTATTTAGCACTGACTACTGTATTAATGTCACTGGTCCCCAAAAAAATCTCAAAAATGTCAGTTAGGTGTCCGATCTGTCTGCTGCATAAGGCGCAGTCCCGATAAAAATCGCTGAATGCCGCCATTACTATTAAAAAATAAATAAATAAAATGTCCATAAATCTATCCCGTAGTTTGTAAACGCTATAACTTGTGTGCAAACCAATAAAATATACACTTTTTGGGATATTTTTTATCAAAGATACCAAAGATATGTAGCAGAATACAAATTGGCCTAAACTGAAAAAAAAATATATATTTTTTTACATTTTTTTTTTGGGAATGTTTTACAGCAGAAAGTAAAAAATGTTGTGTTTTTTTCAAAACTGTCGCTCTTTTTTTTGTTTATAGCGCAAAATTTTAAAACTGCAGAGGTGATCAAATACCACGAAAAGAAAGCGCTATTTGTGGGAAAAAAAGGACATCAATTGTATCTGGGTACGGGGTCACACGACTGAACAATTGTCAGTTAAAGCAACGCAGTGCCGAATCACAAAAAATGGTCTGGTAAAACCTTCCAGAGCTGAAGTGGTTGAATTACGCAACTCATTTCCTGACTACCTATCATATTTTTGGAGCACAAGACAGTGGGAACTGCAACAAAATGACCCCATTTTGGAAAGCAAACACTACAAGGTATCTTTTAAAAGGCATGATGAGTCTTTTGAAAATGTAATTCTTTGGCACAAGTTTTTGGAAAATGTAGGAAAGAAAGTTAAAATGTGTTTTTTCTTTCTTTTTTACAAAAAATTGTCAATTAATAAGTTATTTCTATCACACATCATAGGCATACTTCATATTACACCCCAAAACACATTCTGCTACTCCTCCTGAATTCCACATGTGTGAGGATACCACATGCGTGAGACTTTTTCACAGCCTAGCCACACAGAGGGTCCCGAAATCCAAGGAACACCTTCAGGCTTTCTAAGGGCCTTAATTTGTGCAGCTAATTTCCTGACTATCTGGACTATCACATTTATGAGGTCCTGAAGCACCAGGGCAGTGAAAACATACATAAAATGAACACATGTTGGAGAGTAAATACTCCAAGGTATTTTCTAAGAGGCATGGGGAATCTTTTAAATACTTCATTTTTTTTTGCCACAAGATTTTGGAAAATGCGGAAAGAAAATGAAATTTTATTTTTTTACACAAAGTTTTCAATTTAGTAAGTAATATCTCATACAGCATAGGCATACTTAGATTTACACAACAAAACATATTCTGCTACTCCTTCAGAGCATGGGGATACCACTTTTTTACTGTTATTACTAAAATGTATGATGGGGTATATTCACAACCAAATACAAAATGTCAGTTGCTGGGGCAATCCTCCCATAAAAAGTATACAACAAACCAAATGGATGATATATAGGATTGAGATTTGAATTGATTGCCCAAGACTGATGAATGTAAAGTTTACATCCAATAAATAAAAAATAATAAAATAGAAGATAACAAAGCTTTATTACAGTTGCTTATTAAAACCACATTTTCTCAAAAAAAAAAAAAAAACTCATCCTATATCTTATGTGGATGCAAAACAATACATATGTTTACAGTTTCAAGCAGCAGCCAAAGCACTTCACGATTTACCCACTTCCACAGGACTGTGAAGTGGCTTGAAAATACATTACATCTATAAAAAACAAGATGACAATAAGAAAAACCATTACAATAACAACTGAGGCATTTCAGTTTAGTCCATACACAGACACTGTAACCGCCTTTAATTTCTTATGTAAATATCATCATCACTATATTCAATCAAAAAAACAAAAACAAAAATTAACACAAATTTTCTCATATGCATTTTCTCATATGTCTTTTTGATTGACTAGATCCAAAAAAGAGATATGAGACAAGACTCAATTTTTTAGTGGCTCCACATCCCCATATATATTTGAGTAAAAATGGAAAATAGAAGTAAAGATGGGGACTTTAAAGGTAGCCACTCATAGCCCCTCGGGAGAAATAAACTCAAATGTTTGAAAAAACATTCATTTTATTTAAACATCATTAAAATTAGTATAAAATCAAAACAGATAACAGATGCAATATCTTCTCATGATATACAATATATAACAGGCTCTCTCCTACAACACAAGGGAGAGGCTTATGAGAATACCTGTAGTGTATGTAAATATCATGTGATACAAGATGAGGTTCTTTAGGTTCCACGGGTATCTCCAAAAATGGCAGGATCTCTATGCATTTAGCTTGTAGCTTCTTCAGGGAATCCTGATCAATACCAACTTCCACAAGGAAGGGAGTAGAAATGGAGCAACTGGAGCCGAGGAGGGAGTAAGTATAAGTGGGGGGACCTGGGTATACCTGCCCCAGCAAAGGGGAGGCCTAAAAGCACACACACCACGGATCTCACTCTGGGATTCCATGTTCGGTGGTGTCAGTTGGGAGCCAATAACACCTGTTGAAAAAAGAAAACTGGTCCCTAGTATGTCTCCCCTCTTTCTCCTTAGGAAATCCCAGTGGCATCCGGTCGGGTGCAGCTGGGATATCCTCAATCCTTGGATTCCGCTGGGATCTCCTCAAAACTCAAACACTTGAGATTATTTCTCCTGGGGGTTATGAGTGGCTACCTTTAAAGTCCCAATCTTTTCTTCTATTTTCCACTTTGATTTACTAGAAGGATGATATTTACATAAAGCTTTATTATCTTTTATTTATTGGATGCAATCTGTTCATTCATCAGTCTGGGGCAGTCAATTAAAATTCCAATTCTATGTATCTTCTGTTTGGTTTTTGATAGACTTTTTCACTATCTGGACTGATTATTTACCAGATATTGTATTTTGTGTATCACACAAATCAACCAATTGCATCAAAACCAATTTACTGTAATGGCTGTGTCTATATGAGTGGTCAGGGAATATAGTTTAGTGTGGGGTCACCTATGGCAATCCCAATTTGTATAAGCCAAGCAAGCCTAGCCTACTGGTACGTGACTGAAGTGTAGTTATCCACAAGGGATAGTATGGACTGGTGTCTCATAGGAACATAGTCAGTCAGACGTGCAGATGGGCCAGTTCATTCACAGTCATCATACGGGCAAAGGATCGGTCCAGGCAACAGGCAGAAGTGTGGAAAATCAGGAACACTGATTCTAGCAACACTAGTCTGATGACACATAAACTAATGTGGTGGTGATCTGAGAACGGTAACTGGATGCACTATTAGGGTTCATTCAAACATGAACATGAAAGCTGCAGAGGCAATGGCTGACGGTATACACCTGCCATGGCTGTGATGCTTAGCTTTACAGCTGTAGCAGGAATTTTACCCCCTGTATGTTCACCGATTGTGACCCATTCAAGTGTTTGGGGTTTCTTGTGCAGTGCCCAAGGGGTTAAAGCAGATGCTGAGAAGGCAATACAGTGCCTCCTCACTGCCTGTCAAATGCTTGCAGACTTTGTTGCACATGTGAACAAGTCCTTATGGTGACACAATGATTGCTGTGGCTGTGATCAGGGACAATGTAATCGCTGTGGCGGTGATCAGGGACACTGTAACTGGTGTGGTGGTGATAAGGGACACTGTAACTGGTGTGGTGGTGATAAGGGACACTGTAACTGGTGTGGTGGTAATCAGTGATACTGTAATTAGTGTGGTGGTGATTAGTTATACTGTAACTGGTGTGGCAGTGATCAGTGACACTGTAAATGGTGTGGTGTTAATCAGAGATACTGTAACTGGTGTGGCGGTGATCAAGGATACGGCAACTGGTGTGGTGGTGATTAGGTATACTATAATCATTGTGACGGTAATCAGGGACACTGTAACAACTGTGGCAGTGATTAGGAATACTGTAACTGGTGTGGCAGTTATCTGGCACACTGTAACTGGTATGGCCTTGATCAGGGACAATATGACTGGTATGGCAGTAATGAGGGACTCTGCAACTGGTGACTGTACAAACTAAGGAAGGTAGGTATGGACCATAAGGTGAGTACCTGGATAGAGAACTGGCTCCAGGGGAGAGTCCAGAGGGTGATGATTAATGGGGAGTACTTGGATTGGGCGGGTGTGGAAAGTGGGGTCCCCCAGGGTTCAGTCCTGGAACCAATCCGGTTTAATTTATTCATAAATGATCTAGAGGAGGGGATATCTAGTACAATCTCGGTATTTGCAGATGATACTAAACTAGGCATGCCAATATCTTCTATGCAGGATGTGGAAACCTTACAAGCAGACCTGAACAAAATAACGGGGTGGGCAACTACATGGCAGATGAGGTTTAATGTTGAAAAATGTAAAGTAATGCACTTGGGGGCCAAAAACCAGAAAGCAAGCTACTCACTAGGGGGGGAACCTCTGGGTGAGTCTAAGATGGAAAAAGACTTGGGGGTACAGGTAGACAACAGGCTTGGCAGTGGCATGCAATGCCAAGCCGCTGCAAGTAAAGCCAACAGAATACTGGGATGTATAAAAAAGGGGATTCACTCCAGAAATAAAGAGATTATTCTCCCTCTCTACAAGACTCTGGTCCTGCCACATCTGGAGTATGCTGTCCAGTTCTGGGCACCGATCCTCAAGAAGGATGTGCTGGAATTGGAAAGAGTCCAGAGAAGGGCAACAAAAATAATTAGGGGAATGAAGGACATCAGCTATGAGGAAAGGCTACAAGCACTGAACCTATTCTCTCTGGAGAAGAGAAGATTGAAGGGGGATATGATATCAATGTACAAATACTGTACTGGCGACCCTGGCATAAGGAACAAACTATTCAGAGTAAGGGAATACAATAAGACGCGTGGCCACTCACTAAAACTAGAGGAAAGGCGGTTTAACCTTAAAATGCGTAAGGGGTTCTTCACTGTAAGAGCGGTAAGGATGTGGAATTCTCTTCCACAAGCAGTCGTATCAGCAGGGAGCATTGATAGTTTAAAAAAACTGTTAGATGGTCACCTTAGAGACCACAACATACAGGGGTATACAATGTACGGTTAAAAGCAAACACACACACACACATCATAGGTTGAACTGGATGGACTGTTTTCTTTTTTCAACCTCACTAACTATGTAACTATGTAACTATGTAATAGTGACACATTACACTTCACTACTCTGGGAACGTGATATGGATTTTTATTTTTGCTCTGTGTCTGCTTGTTAAAGTGATGATCACTGTAACAGGAATTGTTTCACCTGTCATAAATGGCTTTCATTTATAACAGCTTTCTTTTGTATTGTGATTGCTGTGATTGGCTACAGCTATGATATGCTACAGGGCTAAATACTATGTCGGTACTATATGATCAATCTGATTGATTACAGAGGTCACAAAAGTAAGCAAGCTCTCATGAATGAAAGCCATTCATTGTAACAGTTGTGTTAACATATTATCATATATTATCATAAAATGCCTTAACAACCACCTAAGTGGGCCCTCTACCAACCCTAGGCTCCAAAGCAGCCACATGAGCTGCTATGGCTATTGTTACAGCACTGATCTTAGGATGTTCAACACACACGGCAATTGAGGCTGTAACTAGAGTTGAGCGGACACCTGGATGTCCGTGTTCGGTGGGTTCGGCCGAACTTGGAAAAAAAGTCCGGGTCCGTGTCCCAGACTTTTTCCGAACTTTACCCGGACACCGAACCCCATTGAAGTCAATGGGGACCCGAACTTTCAGGCACTAAAATGGCTCTAAAACACCAATGGAAAGGGCTAGAGTGCTGCAAATGGCAGCAACATGTAGTTAAGAGCATGGCAAGTGCTCTTAAAAAAAATTCCCCTTTAAATTAATTTTTTAATAGCAGATTAGAACAGCAATCTGTAGTGAAATATAGCTGAATGCTGCACATAACAGCCCTCCTCCTCCTCCTCCTCCTCAGTGGGCTCAAGTGAGGGCAAAAAGATTGTTCACTGCACCACCCCCACACAGCAAAATCGATGTAGACTGTCCCTGCCTAATCTCCAGCCTGTCCCTAATATGCTCAATAAGATCGTTCACTGCACAACCCCCCACACAGCAAAATCGATGTAGAAGACTGACCCTGCCTAATCTCCAGCCTCGCCCTAAAATGCTCTAATAACTTTCCCTGCTTGCACTCCGACCTGTCCCTGCATTCTTTTCGGACACAATTTTTCACAGAATCACTGTCTGTCCCTAATCAGCAGCCAGCACGTATGATGTGTGCTCTGTCCCTAAACTACAGCAGAATGACGCGGCGCGCTGGGGCTCTCGAACTTATAAAGACATGGTCACATGCTTCAGATGGCCAATCACAGCTACTAATACATTAGTAGGCATGGCTGTGATGGCGCACACCAGTTAAACGCTTTTTGATTGGCTGTTGAAAGCCCGCCATTAAAAGCGCGCCATTACATACAAAACAGGAAATAAAATGACCGAACACGGATTTTAAACCCGAACATACAGTAAAGTTTTCGGGTCCGTGTTCGGGTAACAAAAATCCAATTATTCGGTACGAACACGAATAATACAGTCCATGTTCGCTCAACACTAGCTGTAACATTTTACTATGTAGCTTTAAGATAAAACATCTCTAGCTATGCAACAATCTACACACTCATGCAAACTCACAACACAAGCATTTCCTGTTAGTTTTAGTTATGTACAGTAGCTAGTGTCACGGGCAATTAAGCCCTGAATCCCTAACATTCATTGTGCCAAGCAAAATATATAAAATGATGTAATCAGTAAGTCTTATTTGTTTGCTGATGGCTATTGCAGTGAACCCTTTCTTGAAAGACCCTGGCCTGTATCATTCATTTCTCATGACTACGTACAACATATAAAAACCATAACAATGAAGCTCTTTAATTTGCTTCCATTTAGTCTGTTGTATATTCCAATAAAAGATTTTTTTACCTGTTTGATCAGTGTAAAAAATCCATGTTGATGCTGCCAGAAATCCAAGGCCTGTGTCCTGTGCAATTTGCAGTCTTCCTGCCCTAGGTTAACAGCATTTGGGGGGGGGGGGTAAATGGGGGGGTCATGGACACACTTCGTTCTTAGTGCACTTCTACCCTCACTCCCCGACCATTGCATCCATTACACTGACAGGTACATGGCTGATGAGTTTTGTACTAGGGGTGAGCAGAGCCTGATGGGGAGCTGAGAGACTAGTTCTCCATCAGGTTAATTTTACTTTCTATTCAGAGTGCATAGTAGTGGGTGGATCCATAGTCACTAGTCAGTCCACTAGTCAGTCTCAAAACTCGTCTCCTCTGCTCAAATGCAATACAACACCCTTCTCAGGAATGCACTTTGCCAGCGGTTGTGCTGTGTCACTGCTGCTGGTATCAAGAGGAACCTGATGTTTAGAGCTTGAATCCATTAACACCCATACAATATCTCTTCTGCAACTTCTCAAAACTCAGTCATCACCTCTGCTCAAACACAACACCCTTCTCACTCAGTTCTAAGGAATGCATTTTGCCAGTTTTAGTAATCCAACCTCCAGCAAAAAATGAATCAGCTGATTGGGCTGTGATATTTATTCAGAGTCAGCCTGCTATCTCATTAGACCTTTAAGAATTAACAAATCATGCCGAATTAATTTATTTTCATTATAATTTTTTTCATATTAGTTGAAATTCATCATTTATACTACGGACATTCGGATGCATCCGAATGTCCGAAAAATGCAAAATCCGTCCAAATTTCAATTCATTACGAATTGCACCTGTCTACTGATAAAACAGATCTCAGTTTGATCAGATGCTTTTGAGGGCAGAGAAGAAATCTGGGGTCTAGTAGACCCAAGACCACTCAGTAAAGAGTATCTGTTACTGCCTACATGCTCATTCCCTGTGATATCAATAAAGTTGATCCAAAAGAAAAATGTAAACGGACAGTGTGAAAAAAAAAAAAGAAAACTTTTTGTATATCAGCCCCATCTCCTCGTGCTCCTGTGCAAATGAGAATGCACACACAGGTGCCTCACATATATGCCAACAGTAATTGCACCACACATGTGAGGGTCAGAGTGAGAGCAATGATTCTAGCCTCTCCTGTATAAGTCGTAACTGGTAACCTGTAAAGGCTTTTTAAGCATTGCCTATGGAAAATGTAATGTACTGTAGTTTGTCACTCATCCATGGGCATGACATGTTAGATATCTATTTAATTGGTATAACATCATCTTTTATACTTTACCCAAAAAAAAAAAAAATAGGGTATTATAGTGTGTGTGTACTGAAATTCATTAAAGTGTTTTTTCCCCCTGAAAATTAGCATTTTAAAAATGGCTGCACGAATATAATTCAACATAAAAAATTGCAACTACCACCATTTATTTTCCAGAGTCTTTGCTTTCAGTTAGGCTACATTCACACCTGAGCGTAGCGTTTTTCGCGCGTTTTTTACCGCGATTTTACAGCGATTTTTGCGGCGTTTTTTACCGCGATTTTACCGCGATTTTTACCGCGATTTTTGTGCAGGCGTTTTTAGATTGAATAGAGATCAATGGAAAACGCCTGTAATCTGCCCAAAAAGAAGCTCATGTACTTTTTTGAGCGTTGGGCGTTTTGTAAACAGCGTCAAAACGCTCAGATGTGAACAGGGGCCATTGAAATGAATAGGATTTGTCTTGTTGGGCGTTTTGAGAGCTGATCCTAGAGCAGAAAAACGCCCCAAAAACGCCCCAAAACGCCTAGATGTGAACGGAGCCTAAAGTGAGAAAAGGGAAAGTACAGAGAAAGTGTATTACTGGCAGGGTTACATGTAGTATATAAGAGAAAAAAAGGCTAAAAAGAGAAAACGAATTCAACCACCACATATTTGGACTGGTAAGTTGCAAAAGATAACTTTTTTGCTCTTTGCTTTAGATACACTTAAAATGGTTCTAAAGGCAAACGTTTTTTTTTTTTTACCGTAATGAATTTTCTGCATTAAGCTCCCTAGCGGTATGATTATGTCAGGAATTCTGTACCAAAAGCGGTACAATTTTTTTCATGGAAATTTGGCGTTATGTATTATAGGCCTACAATTCTTAGTAATTACTGACTTAAACCTGACCAAAACAAGACTCTAGTAGACATCCCAGATGTGATAAATTTGAAACACAAACGCATGAATTATAATATAATCAATAATATAATTTTATTATATAATATATATATATATATATATATATATATATATATATATATATATATATATATATTATATAATAAAATTATATTATTGATTAGATTATAATTCATGCATTATATTATATATATATATATATATATATATATATATATATGTATATATATATGTGTGTGTGTGTATATATATACATATATATATATATATATATGTGTGTGTATATAATATATATATATATATATATAATATAAATGTTATGTGTGTGTTTTTGTTTTGTGCAATGTTCAACGTTTGAATTTCCCTCCCTAGTTCCGCTCCATGCAGCATTGCTGCTGCAGGGAACGGAACTAGGAAGTCATCACACCGACGGAGGACGGACGAGGGGCGGGATCTCAGATGGCTGGCGATCACAGCAATGGGAGATCATCGCTGGATCGCCAGGAGAAGGTAAGACAGCGCTGCGCGCTCTGCACATCCACCCCGAGCGTGACTCGGGGATACCGATAACAGCATAGAAAATCCACCCCGAGTCACGCTCGGGGATACCGCTAGGCAGGTTAAGGTAAAAAAAGAACACTTCAATAGCAGCTCCATCAGCATTCCCCTTCCCCCAAACACTTACCCGAGTTAATTCTTGATCAAGCATTGTCCAGTCTGCAGCAGCTCTTCTCCCCTATTCCTGGTCTAACAGGCATTTACGGTAGTAGGAGGAGCCATTGGCCCCTGCTGCTGTCCATCAAATCCTGTGAGGAGGGAGCTGTGCCGTGTGGGTCTATAGAAGCACACAGCTCGTAATCAAGCAGCCTATTATGGTGGCACTCTGAGAAGTGGAGGAGAGGAAAGCGCTGCTGGGGGGGGAGAGAAGGTTTTGGGCTGCTCTGTGCAATATTATTGCACAGAGAAGGTAAGTATAACATGTTTCTCATTTTAGGGGAAAACAATAGGTTTAGAACCACTTTAACTATTTTTCTACAGGGGACATGTTGTAATTGTTAGCACATATGCTAAAATCTGATTTCTTTTCCCTAGAAATTACTTTAAACCTGCAAACAATTATATATATATATACTAATAGAGACCCTGCAGATTAAAATAGCTGCAGTTTTGCAATTTTTTATGTTGCTTAATTTTGCACAGCCGTTTATGAAATACATTTTTTTTTTCAGAAAAACATACAGTAAGATGCTTTTACTTTAAAATTGTTTTTATTTATGTTAATATACATTATTAAAAGAAAATTTAACTTAATTGTTTTTGCTATCCCAAAGGAACTAACAAGCTCCATATGTGATAGAGTCGGCAGGCGACAGGTCCTCTTTATGGAGACATCAGGGATCTATTGGTCCCACAATGTCTCCACTACCTTCCATTGCAGTTAACCGTGTAAAGATCATGCTTGATTAGCTACTACCCAAGCTACAGTAGCCAAGGAATAATCAGCTTTGAACCCAAAAGTGATGTCACACACATTATTTCCAGGTTCATTCGTCACCAGGGAGACTGATGAACAGATGTTGTTTACCAGTCTCCACCTGCTCTCAATGTTACGGCCATTTACTGTGTCCCAGGCTACGTGGAGGAACAGGAGAGCCTAGAAAACATGGTTGGTATAGGCGATAGGGGTGGGGCACAGTGCCCTGTAAAAGTGCTCTAAAGTCAGTGGAATTACTTTTACCTGAAAGTCGATCACTGACTGTAAAAATACATACCGGCAGAAGCAGCCATGAGCTTGCCTTTAACCCTTTGAATACCAGAATGTTTATAAATATACTT
This sequence comes from Pelophylax lessonae, assembly GCF_965119305.1. Lineage (NCBI taxonomy): Eukaryota > Metazoa > Chordata > Amphibia > Anura > Ranidae > Pelophylax > Pelophylax lessonae. The sequence continues at coordinate 402,440,272 of NC_138769.1, forward strand.
TTGTAGACAAGGGGTTGAGTACCAGCTGTTGATGTTGCCACTCTAAATCACCTATAAAACTCAGACAGGGAAGTCATGTCTGTTTTAGATTAGCTGTTATTGATTGCCATCAGCCCTGTTTTTCAACTGCTGACAAGAAGTGGTTGCTTTAATAATTTATATAAACTCAGCACCGGGAAGGTGCAGGGTAAGGTCTTCCAAAAAACAGTTCTCTGCAACGAAGGTTCAAAAGTAACAAATAACAATGTAATTCTAATACAAGGAAACAAACAGATTCATTTTGATTATAAGGGGAAAAAACAACAGGTCATGAATTTAGGCCCCGTTCACATTGCAACGACCCGACTTTGCCGGGCGACCTCACAGGTCACGGCGCGCTGCTCGCCCCGCGACCTCGGAGCGGCCGGCACGGACTTCATAACATTGAAGTCTATGCAGGTCGCTCCGGGTCGCCCCAAAGAAGCTCCGGACCCTTTTTCTAAGTCGGAGCGACTTGTGTCGCTCCTATTAGAATGGGTCCATAGCTTCTGTATGGAAGGCGACCCGTGAGGCGACCAGGTCGCCTCACAGGTCGCCCCAGTGTGAACGGGGGCTTAATCTGCTTGGTTTTATATTTTTTTTTCAAATGACAAATACAAGAAAAAGGTTAGGGAATTAAGTGAAGACTGGGGAGCTGCGGAAAGGACCAGTGATCTTTAGGCTGGCTTTACCCTGAATTGGGATGCGGCTCACAGCAGGGGTCCAGTGCGTCCCTGTTCTCCATTTCAGGGGCAACTCAGGCACAAATTTTTGCCTGAATTTGGACCTAAAACAGACCCTTGTGCAATCCACTCCACAGCGCCCAAAGAGATGTGTGAACTGGCTCTATTGAGAGCTGGTCACACTCTCCTAACATATTTTTGCCTGAATTCGGACCTAAAACAGACCCTAGTGCAATCCACTCCACAGTCCCCAAAGAGATGTGTGAACCGGGTCCATTAAGAGCCAGTCACACTCTCCTGTTATGTGAATTGGATGCAAAAAAAACCCGCATCTAATTCACATAAGTGTGAACCCAGCCTTAGAGTACCCTTAATGGAGTAATCTATATGCTGTAAATATCATAGGTTTACCCAGTGATACACCTGTTACACCTGTGAGGTGGATGGATTATCTCGGCAAAGGAGAAGTGCTCACTAACACAGATTTAGACAGATTTGTGAACAGGCCTTTTCTGTACATAGAAACAGTCTTAAATCCTTGAGTTCAGCTCATAAAAAATGGGGGCAAAAACAAAAGTGTTTAGTCTATAATTTTGTTCAGTGTATATGTTGATGTGTTTATTTACAATTAAACATAGATTAAATGAATACTATTTAAATAGTTGAAGTATGATAATCTAAAACAAATCTCTAAACAAAACCTATTGAATAAAAAAAAAAAAAAAAATGGTGAAAATGATCCAAAGAAAGTTGATTAGCTTCTCAAAAATAGTTAGGCCATTAATTGCATGAATTAATGGCTTAAAGCGAAGACTGAAGCCACTGGAATCCGATGTTTATACATGCAGCTGCACACATTCTGCATAATAAGAATTTGGTTCATTTGTCGTAATAGTACATGGAAATGTGGGCTGCATCACAAGGAAAATGCACTACACAAACAATCCTCAAAATAAATAACAGATGCTGGCACTAACCAATTGGATAAATATCTGGACGTGACCTTTTAGTATTGGCTTCAACCTTAATGCATAACACATTAATAGTCGCTCAAAAATATGTAAAAATAATCATAGTGAAAAAAATTTAGTCACTGCAACTCAAGTTGCCATATACTGTATATATACAGTGAAATATATAGACTACACATTTTAGAAACTGGATCCCCCCCCCCCCCCCCAGCTTGTTGCCAATTTACACTTGACGCAAGGGAGGCAGGTCAGGAAAGACCCAAAGCTACATCAGGAGACAATACTAAATGTGTGTAAGCTGGTGGGAGGAAACTAAATCTGGATTGCAGCATTCCCAAGGGATGGAAAATGGTTATTGTTAGTTTCCTCCACTAGTCTTTTTTTTTTTACATTTTTTTTAATATGTCTACTTTTAAAGGAAACTTGTCCTAAGAGAAACACAAGGGGTGCTATTGCTGACCTCTTTCTGAAAATGCTAGTTGCCAATATTGACCCTCTAATACTAATGGGTTAATGACTTGGGAAAAGTATTCAGATCAGAAATGTCAAAGAAAAGTCTGTATCTGCAGATTTGTTCAGGGTTAATGACTTGAAGCATTGTATTACAACCAGGGAATTTGCATTTTCAGCTTGTGACAGCTTTCTTGTAAGAAAAAATAAAATAAAAAATACTGGTCCAAAACTGTAGGAAATTGCAAAGATTTGCTTGTTTTTAAGCAAACACATATTATTTCCTAAATACAGAACCAAAAATGAATTACTGCATTTTGTCACTTGAAACCTTATCTAGAAAATTACATTCTAAATATAATAGGGTGATTTAATAAAGGCAAAAAATAAGTATGAGTCTACTGGACTAGCACAAACTTTACTTTTCTAGTAAACGTCCAACACCCCAGGGGGTAGAAGTGCAAATAACAATTCCTGGGAGATCCAAAGATAGGGTTCAGTATTAAAGATGCACAGTGCCATCTTAAGAGCATTATAGGCCCCCGGGCCCCAGAGCAGTGGGGCCCTACCTACACAATCACCCACGAGAATAAAAATGCAAATTATCGATAAGGCGATATTTATTGGTATAGCAGTGCCAGGCTAATGACAGCTCCAAGTTCGGAGGCTGGATCCAGTGACCACACACACTGATGGGGGGCGGACAGGCATTCCTGCAGTTGTGGGCTCCCCCTCCACAGCCCAAGTGGCCTGACAGCAGCGCACGGCTGACAGGCGCTTGCCACCTGCTAAGTTCGGCCACGGGATGCACACAGGAATCGGGACTAATGCTTGGCTGGGGTTGGGGCTGGGGCACACAAAGGACAGTCAAGTCTGACTCCCGTCAGTGTGTGTGCTCACTGGACCCATTCAGTAAGATGGCCCTGAAGACCCACTCTACACTTTACCACTGAATCTAAGCTTAAAGCCATATTAAACCCAAAAACAAACATGTATTTTACTGTAGCTTACCAATTCTTAAATGTGATCATAGCATTAGTTTTCTTTTTTAGGCTTTCTTCTTTCTTTTTTTAATTGCTGATCCAGCCAGTAAGTTTGTTGTTTTTTTTAACAGAAAAGCTCACTTATATTTACAGGGATGAGGCAGGCCATTTAACACTGGCAGGGGGTGCTTAACATGATCAGCTTTTATTTATTTATGTAAAAACTTTATCCCAAAAGGAAAAAAAAAAACTGGTTTAACTGTTTATAAAGTATTAGTACTAATTTGTTAGTGTGTTTAAATCTGCTAGTACATCTAACACACCTCCCCCTCCCCCCTAGATTAACAATGCTGCTGTCCAATGGTGCCCCCTGTACTCCTTCTTCCAAAGTGTAGGCACTCAAATGCTGGAAGTGTTTTACTGAGCAGATCACGAGGTGAAACAGAGGGGAAAAAAAAAAAAAGAAAATTAATACAGCCACCACATCTAATGATTGGTAAGCTCCAATATATTATATTTTTTCTGTTTTGGGTTTAATACTGCTTGAATAATTAGTGTGCAAAAATGATACCATTACAGATTTAACCACTTCTGAACCTGAAGGTTTTATCCCCCTTAACGACCAGGCCATTTTTGCATTACGGCACTTCATTATTTTAACTGACACTTGCGCAATTGTGCGACGCTTTACCCAAATAAAATTGATGTCCTTTTTTTCACACAAATAGAGCTTTCTTTTGGTGGTATTTTATCACCTCTGTGGTTTTTATTTTTTGCGCTGTAAACAAAAAAAGAGCGACAATTCTGAAAAAAAAAAAAAAAAGTTTACTTTCTTCTATAAAACACAGCCAATAAAAATAAATGCAAAAATCACAATTTTTCATCATTTTAGGCCAATATGTATTCTGCCACATATTTTTTGTAAAAAAAAAATCCCAATAATATATTGTATGGTTTGCACAAACGTTATCACGTCTACAAGCTAGGGGATAGGTTTGTTTAATTTTTATTTATTTATTTTTTACTAGTAATGGTGGTGATCAGCGATTTTTAGCAGGACTACAACATTGCGGCGGACAGATCGGACACCTAACTGGCATTTTTGAGACTTTTGGGGAGACCAGTGACATTACTACAGTAATCAGTGCTAAAAATACGCACTGTTACTGTACTAATGACACTGGCAGGGAAGGGGTTAACACCAAGGGCAATCAAAGGGTTAAGTGTGTCCCTAGGGATGGGTGCATCCCCACTGGCTATTAAAAAACGACGTACAGGTTCATAATTTCGCGTAATAGAGCCGACCTGCCGCAGTATATGTGCGGCAGCTGGTTGACAAGTGGTTTAATACGAATAACTTTCTAATCTGTGCGAAGCTTCTTTGTCGGAGGTATATATTTTCTTCTGAGCGCTCTTTTCAAATCAGTGGTAACAATGATATGCATCCTCACGAGGGAAAGCTTTATTGACAAATATAACGTATGCAAATCGCAGCATGTATGCATCACAATGTGTGAATTATGCGATAAAGAAGAATAAGCAGTAACATCCCACATAGCAAGAATATATGCCATGGGAATCACATTAGAAAAGACCTGGTGAGAAAGGCACTAAGCCTATCTATGGGCTATTCATACCATTTACATATATAATTATATAAAGAATTAAGATGTTTGAGGCACAATCCTTTGATGTTTGATTTACTAAACACTTATTTTTGCCACAAATATTTAAAGCATATGTAAACTGAATTATTAAAATGTCAAATACGCTTTGGTTATTGGAATTTCAAAAGTAATTTTGAATATTTTTTTAATCAGCAGCTTGCCTTGAAATAATACCTGTTGATCCTGCCATAAAAGTAACAAGTTCTGGCTTATCCTGTTATGGAGTGATAAGGTTCTTTCTCTGCCTACCAGAGACATTGTCTCCCTCTCTGTACTGTTAGCTGTATACTTGTCACAGCCTGATGAAGGGCCCCCTAGTGATCCAAAAATATTGTATTTTCTATGTGATCCTCAAGCAAAATCCTTTTCATCATGCAACAAGTTTGTGTGTTTGCTGGTGACACATTGCATCTATACATTCTGTCTCATAGTATTCTGATGGAAATGATAAATGACTAATTTAAGACACATTACTAATGCATGGTCCACTGTTGTCACCATCAGGAAACCTGCTCTGAAAAATGGCATACAAAAATCACTCAAGTGCATGAATGTAGACAGTATTAGGATGCCAGAAAGGATTATATCGTATTTAAAAGGCCGGTGTTGATGATATGCAGTGCTTTAGCTAAATAAATGCTATTCAATTAGAACTTACATCTTTAAGTGTCCATTTCTTACCATGCTCATATGCAGGTGCAGGCCCCTCTAACTATATTTCCCACAAATCTCTGACTTCCTGGATACACCTAGAAAGTATGAATTCCTCAGCTTTCCTTCCTCTCTCCTAGGAGCTCAGAGAGGCTACACCTGATAAGGCAGAGGTAGCTGGTTAAGTCCTGGAGCTGTGTGTGTCTTTTGTGATTTTATCTACATGATATAATCAATAAAGACGCCATATTTTGCATGTTGGTCGCTACCAACTCTGTTATCCATTCCTAGCTGGGTAAGTAGTCTACAGCCAGGTAAGAGGTCCCCTACTGTCAGGCATGCAACCAGACCAAAGCCTAAAGCATGCAGCTTTTCTGGAGGAGTTCATACTGTGGGCAATACCTTCCTAATTGCTACCAGAGTACTCCAGTACTTTAAGTGCTTGCTGACCAGCTGCCGTAGTTTTACAGGTTGGTTCTGTCCCACAAAACAACTGTCCATTCTCCACAGGGGAAGCTAATCAGTGGGTCTGGCAGCCGCGATTGCCGCCGGCCACCCGCGATAGCTCCCCGTGGAGGCAGAACGGCGTAAACGCAGCAGACCGCTGTCCTGTCAGTTATGAACACAGGGATCCTGTGTTCCTCCTTTTTAGGAACACAGGTCTCTGTGTTCATGCAGCAAGCCCCCCCCACAGTTATAAAACACCCCCTAGGGACACAGGATTGCCCCTGGTGTTAACTCCCTTCCATGCCAGTGTCATTAGTACAGTAACAGTGCATATTTTTAGCACCGATTACTGCAGTAATGTCACTAGTCCCCCCAAAAGTGTCAAAGATGTCAGTTAGGGGTTCGATCTAGCCACTGAAATTTTGTAGTCCTTTTAAAAATCGCTGATCGCCACCATTACTAGTTAAAAAATAAATAAATAAATAAAAATGACATAACTCTTTCCCCTAACTTGTAAACGCGGTAACTTTTGCGCAAAACAATCAACACTTATTGGAATCTTTTTTTACCAAAAATATGTAGCAGAATACAAATTGGCCTGAAACTTAATGTAAAAAGTTGATTTTTATTTTATTTTTTTTATTGAGAATGTTATAAAGCAGAAAGTACAAAATATTGTTTTTTTTTTTTTTTTAAATTGTCGCTTATAGCGCAAAAATAAAAACTGCACAGGTGATCAAATACCACCAAAAGAAAGCTCTATTTGTGGGAAAAAAAGGACATCAATTTTATTAGGGTACAGCGTTGCACGACCGCGCAATTGTCCATTAAAATAACGCAGTGCCGTATCACAAAAAATGGCCTGGTCATTAAGGGGGTAAATCCTTCCGGTCCAGAAGTGGTTAACCTTGAGCCTTGGATCTCCCCCCCCCCCCCTAGTTGTTCCCCTGTGTTGCCAGAACTACCCTGGACTTTGCTGTATTTATGGGGACTTTCACAAACTGTACTGTTTTTGTGTACTGAAGCAGTGATTCTCTGCTTGACTCAATGTTATTGTGAAAACCTTAAGAGCCTATAGGAAATAGGAGGCACTGACCCTATGAGTAAGCTCTAATAAGAGTAAAATGCATTAGGGCCTGTGCTTTTACCAGGAGGATATGTCTTATTTTGGAGAGTGTATGTAAATTGTAACTAAAGGCTTTTATTTCATGGGTGGCTTCCTTTTGAAAGGCAAGAGTGTGGAGTACTTAAAGCGGTAGTATCCCCTGAGTACAAAAAAAAAAAAACCTGCAAGACAATGGCATAATGTGCTAGTATGCATCGCATAACAGCACATTATGAAATACTTACCTTAGAAGGAAGCCCCCACACGGTCGACTGGACACCGCTAAGGGAGCTGTCATGTTCCCTCGGCATCTCTTCCGGGTTCGGCGGCTCCGGCACTGTGAGTCGCCGGAGCCGCGATGACGTCACTCCCACGTGCATGCAATGAGCCGGCAAGGAGCTCTGAAGGTCCGCCGGACCTTCAGAGCACATGCTCCACTGGTGTCAGCGGCTGCAGGCAGGGTGAATATCTTCTAAACTGTGCAGGTTTAGCAGATATTCATTTTACCTACAGGTAAGCCTTATTATAGACTTACCTGTAGGTAAAAGTTAAAAACCGGAGTATACTACCGCTTTAAAGACAGTAGAGTATGTAGCCACATTTATCCTGACTGAGTTAGGCTACATTCACCCTGACAATTAGGACTGATGTGAATAGTAGCGGCAGGAATCAGAGATTTCTGCTGAGGCTCTCAGTGGCTAGGTGCAGCCACCGGCTCTGTTTACTATAATGACAGGTCACTGGCAGCTATTCAAGGGCTCTCTGCACAGCTAGCGATTGCCTGTAGTGATCATTGCTTGACGCAGCGAATAGCTGCTGCCACCGGGCGACCTGTCATTATAGTGAACAGGGCCACTGCACCTACCCACTGAGAGCTGCAGAAGGAACTGCTGCTACAATACGCATTGGCCCTAATTGCCTATAGGAATGCAGCCTTACAGAAACATATTGATTCCATGTTTCTGCAACTTTTATATGTTTCTGCAGCTTTTATTATATTGCAATGTATGCATGTTTTTTTTGCCATCCTGAATCTTTTTTTGCATTATTGCTTTTAATTATGCAACTGTTTGGTAAACTACACAGTTAAGGTTACTTTCATCATTTGACTGATTCTCTACTCTGTTTTATGTCTATTTTAGTGTATCATTTGGTATAGGAATGAACTGCAATACATATTGCTCTGCTTGGGTTCATCTGTATCACCAGGTTTTATTAATGCAAATAGCTTTGGCATTCTAGTGGGTTGAAGGTGCCTACTTAGAATAAATGAGTAGCATCATCACAAGAGAAGCTTATTTTTAACACAGGCAAATTCTTCTAGATCAATTCTTCATGATTCACCTCATTCTGTGCACATGCCACACACACTTTGCAGATTTTACATGACAAAATGACAGTATTTCTTATGCTTATATTCTCACTTTGTCTTAATTAGCTTCCCTCTCTTTTATAGTCTGCCTAGACTAGTCCCTTAGCAACTGTCAAAAATATAACACTTGTTATCATTTCATTGCACATGATTTAACACTAGAATAATTTAAAGAACTGAATCTGTTAAATCTAATGCAGCTTTCAAATAGCTTTCAAATTATGTGTAATTTTTATTAAATAATGTCTGATATGTAAAACCAAAATCTTTGACCTACATACTTAAGTTTTAAATCCACTTTAATTATAAGTCATATTTGTAACATTGTGCTAAAGGCAGGTGAGATAGACTGGCTACTGCCTGTATACACCCAAAGTCAAGGGACCTTTCTGTGGAATCATGATCCCATGTCACTGACAAAAGGATAAGAAAGCAAATCAGCAAAGTTACCTAAGAAATCTCTTCGAATCTTAGGTGGTCGATAAACAGTATCAATAACAGATGAGTGGGGAACACGGACCTTGAGAGAAAGGAAGGGTACATCTACAGAGGATAAAGTGTACAGCAAACTGTAATTACCAATCATACCTCCACCTTTGCTGAAGAGATGCAGGAGGTCAAACAATCCATATCCTGGGGGAGGGGGGGGTGAGTTGTTTAAAAAGGATGCCATCATTCTGTTTGTGCCAGCTTTTAGTTAAGCATAGAAACTTATTACCTACAATAATGTCTGAAATAAGTGGTGCCTTGTTGTTAAACAGAGCGAGTGTTCAGAAGTGCTGATCTGGCCTTCCTTGGAGGATCTATGGGAATTAAAGTGGAGTCAGGACATTTCAGTGAAAGTAGGCTTTTGAGGTCTGCGACAGTGCTGGATGGTCTTGCAGCCTTATGCTGATAAGCAGGGATTGAGACAGCACAGGCACTTGAAGGGAGGGGACGGAGTCCAGTGCCACGATGCATGCATCTCTTTGGTCGTAAAATCCCAATATTCCAGCATCATATGCACCTTTAGCCAAGAAATAGTTCTTGTACTTGAGCTTCTGTCTAAATTGAATATACTATGGATGATATTTGATGCTAATTTAACCTTTGATCCACATGTACAAAATGTTGTTAGAACATCTTTTTTCCACTTGAGAAGCATTAGTTGGCTGCGTCCTATGCTATCATACACTGTAGCTGAAAAGCTGATCCATACATTTGTGTTCTCTAGACTTGACTACTGCAATGCTCTACTCGCTGGTGTACCTAAATCCACTATTAATCGACTTCAATATTTTCAAAATTCTGCAGCCAGAATCCTGACTAGGTCTGGTACAAGTGATCATATTACCCCTATCCTGGAGTCCTTGCACTGGCTTCCCGACAGATTTCACATAGACTTTAAGATCCTCTTGCTCACCTAAAAGGCTCATCAGGGCTTGACACCCCATTATCTCTCTGTACTTTTATCAACTTACCCCCCTCACCCTGTAACCTCTGCTCAAATTCTGGTCTTCTGTGTGTCCCCTCTATTCACCTACACTCGATAGGAGACTGAGCCTTCTCTTGCTATGCTCCAATATTCTGGAATTTACTTTCAAAGAACATCAGAGAGTCCACTTCTCTAAACTCATTCAAAACAAATCTAAAAACAGGGCTAGCATCCCACAGGAATGAATGGGAATGGCATTCCTGTATTTTTTCTACAGCAGGAACACCGCTCCTGTTAGAAGCCGCGTCCTGCAGGACTGACTGTCACTGGCCTTTGTATGCGTGCTGTTTGTGGCATCTGTGTGTGTGAAGAACAGAGCCGCTCAGCCGGCACTAAAGGAAGCAGAGCAGATGCTTCCTGTATAGCGCTGTCTCCTGTCACTGGTGGAGTGATACCAAATGTACTCCGCTTCCACCTGTGACAAGAGCAATACAGGAAGCATTGGCTCTGCTCTCTACTGCAGCTGCATGCTTCCTCTAGCGCCACCTCCTGTCAGAGATTTACACTGATGCTCAGGGATGGACGGTGGTTTATAACCCAACCAGCAGTACCCAGCAGCAGTACCAGCGAGTAGTACCCGCCAGGAGTACCAGCCAGCAGTACCCACCATCAGTACCAGCCAACAGTACCCACCAGCAGTACCCACCAGCAATACCCACCAGCAGTACCAGACAGCAGTACCCACCAGCAGTACCAGACAGCAGTACCTACCAGCAGTACCAGCCCTGGAGGACAGTCAGAAGCAGTCAGCAGCCAGCGATACCTACAGGAATCCTGAAGAAGAAGTGAAGATTGAGGTCAGTTGTGTTGCAGGTAAACCGTAGTGCATCCGTGTGAAAGCAGCTTTAGGCTCCTTTCACATGATCGGCCTGATCGGGTCCACCTGTCAGTTTTTTAGGTGGACCCAATCGGACCCTCCATTCACCTTTATAGAGTGTCAGATGGAAACAGACTTGTGTCAGTTTACACCCAACTATCTCCAATCTGATCCACTTAAAAAAACAGAAGGGAATCTGTCCCCATCTATCAGGGCGGATCAGAGGGCCCATAGAGTAGAGCGGGCTGTGTCAGTTTCTGCTATGCATATGCTGAGTGGACATGGACCTGTCATCTGCCTGCTCCACTCATTGTGGCCTGCGTTTGGTTACCAAGTCGCTAAAGTGGCCCTCGCTCCTCAAAAGGTTGGGTGCCCCTGCTGTAAGGGCATGAGTTCCAGATGGAGAGGTGCGCTGTAGCAGCCTTCGCCCTTAGTTTTGGCGTGGTGTGTGGCAGAGGGAAGGAGTCCCAGATGGAGAGGTGTGCAGTACTGTAGCAGAAGACCAACATGGAAATCACAAAGATCTCCCATGAAGTTGATAAAAGTGTTCAGACTGCTGCCACTGTAGCGGCTGGCCTTAACACTTTCATCACTGTGGTTGGCAGGTCTCATTTTTCTTCCCTACCCCCTACCTCCAACGCGCTGAGAGCATGGCATCAATACTAGGCTTTATTACTGCGTGAACTGGCACCAATACTAGGGGTTATTACTGCATAAATTGGCACCAATACTAGGAGTTATTACTGCATAAACTGGCACCAATACTAGGGGCTATTACTGCGTAAACTGGCTCCAGTACTAGGCTTTATTACTGCGGTGACTGGCACCAATACTAGGGGTTATTACTGCATAAACTGGCACCAATACTAGGGGCTATTACTGCGTTAACTGGTACCAATACTAGGGTCTATTACTGTGTAAACTGGCACCAATACTAGGGGTTATCACTGCGTAAACTGGCACCAATACTAGGGGCTATTACTGCGTACACTGGCACCAATACTAGGCTTTATTACTGCGTAAACTGGCACCAATACTAGAGGCTATTACTGCCTAAACTGTTTGCTGAAATTTCTTTAAGCTATAAAGAAATGATTTTGAGAGTTCTCCTCTTTCTAGGTTCTGAAGCCAGCAAAACTGTTGACTGTTTATCTTGCGTTGCAGTTTCCAGAAGTCCTTAGTGAATTCCACCAGTTTCTATGCATAGATTAAGATCTACGGCCAGAGCTTGGCATTCTAAGTTACATCTTCCTTGGAAACACCACAAACCATAAGTGTGTGGAAACCTCCACAGGCGTTCTTCCCTACTTACATGACCTGCCATGGCTATCACTATATTGTCAATATAGGGACTAAAACACCCCACAAAATGCAATTCATTATGGAAAACAGTTTAATTACACAACTGTGACATTCTCTGCCTGCAAGAAATGCACATCTCCCACTCACCTCTACCTTATTGTCGCAACAAACAATACCCTCATATCTTCAATTGATGCTTCACAGCAAAGAAGAGGGGTATTATGATTGTAGTTAAGGACTCAGTGACATTCCAACTACTTCACCAAACCGCGGACATCAGCGGTCAATACCTTATCCTGGTATGCTCTATAAACATTGCCCTAAACACAATTCTGGACATCTATATTCCTAACAAGAGACAGATTTCCTTTCTCACCAAAGCACTTTGTAAAGCCATGCAGATTCAACAAGGCCATTTAATAATATGTGGGGATTTTAACATGGTTCCAGACCCAAGTTCACCCCAACCAAGCATTACGAGTCACAGTTTAAAACCTCCTTCACTCACACAACCTCCATGATGCTTGGAGATGCTACCACGCCAATAAATGTGACTACAAATATTTCTCACCAGGCCATAAAGCATATTCTAGAATTAACCTTTTTCTCTTAGATAAATGGCTATTGCAAAACGTTCAAGCTTCAGAGATACACTCTATAACTTGGTCGGATCACCATTTCAGATTAGCGTTTATCAGAGGAGTGTTGATCCAACTGGGATCCCGTGAAAAAAGAGGAGGACGCAGCGCTTAGACTCCATTACATCCTCTATAAGAGATCTTGAAACGAAAAATAAATCTAGTCCAGACCAAACCCTTAAATCTAAAATTTGTGTCCATGAGGCAGGAACTCAGATCCCTGCTACTTGAAAATTTTAAATGTCAACAACGCAGATTCAAAGCTACCTCCTACTCAAATAAAGCTAGAAAAGCCATGGCACAGCGCATTAAACGCCATAGGACTAAATCAAGGATAGCATACCTACACCACCCAACATCTTCAGATGCTGGGCCCTAGTGGATCCCAGGCCCACAGCTCCCGGGATAGACATTCCCAGCGGCAGCCAATGGAACATGAGCATGCAATTTCTTTTTAACAGATTTGTAAGTATGGGTGCCTTGGTGGCCAATAAGTGTTTTGCTTCAGTATAAAATGATCTACTATCTTTATTACAAGCCACAAACTGTTTTATTCCTTAGAAATGATGTATCGCATCAACCCCTGAGGAAGTAAACAGTTGTTAAAGAAACACGTCGCGTTACCAGGATGCATTTTTATACCTACCATAAATTGTTCTATGGAATACTGAACTTGACCATGAATATATAATATACTAAGTAAAAAATCGCAAATCTGTTTCATAATACAGTACTGGTCTGTGTTTACTTGCTGACCTTGTATGTTCCAATAAACTTGAATTTTATATTTCATCATTGGTCGTGTTGCACCTCATTTAAAGTCCCACAGATAAATCTTTGCAATTTTCTATTTTAATTAGGGATGGAGGTGCATCACAGGGCGCATCAGGGCATATTTTATTATTGTAACATCTTCAGAGAGAGTTTTCAATCCACAAGGTACAGCAGATGCCTTTAGCTCGTTTTACAGCTCCTTGTACAACATCAAAGAGGATAACTCTACACATAAACCCTCCCTAGATGAAATGAACTCCTTCTTAAACCAAATCACACTCCCTACTCTCTCTGAAGATTAGTTGGATTTTCTCAGTGCCCCTTAAATCTTCAAGAGATCTTCTCTACAATCTCTACTCTCCCTTCCAACAAATCCCCAGGTCCCGATGGCCTTTAAATACTTTAAACAATTCAGCTCAATTCTACGTCCACACATGCTCTCTGTCTTTGAAAATGCTGCCTCCTCCTCAACATTTCCTTCTGAAATGCTCCAAGCTTTATTATTTACTCTGCCAAAAACGGAGAAAGAACCTACTTCCCCTCAAAACTTCAGACCATTTTCACTCCTGAACCTCGATGTAAAAATATATGTCATAATAATAGCAAATAGACTGCAAAATATTTTACAAGAAATTATACACCAAGATCAGTCTGGCTTCACAGCACACCGTCAGGCTTCTGACGCCACCAGATGGTTAATCAATATAATTCATCATGCCAGGGTCCCCCGAATGCCTTCCCTGCTTCTTTATTTAGACGCAGAGAAGGCGTTCGACCGGATCCATTGGTACTCCTCAAATTTGGTTTTCAAGGCAACATCCTTACAGCAATACCAGCACTTTACACATCCCCCTTAGCCAGAGTATACACCTCAAACATGTCCCATTTCAGTGGCTCACTTACAGTAAATGTAAACCCTAACTGGAATTCAGTTTGTTAAAACACTAATTATCATAAAACACTGTTTTTTTAATTAAATTATTTAAATAGTTATTTTAAATCATTTTTGATTCTTTGTTGCATCTCAGTGCTACTGGCTTCCTGCAGCATCTTTGCAGCCACTTTATGTCTACATGCATGCAATGACTGCACGTCATTTATTAAGGTGGACTTTTTGATGGATACAGTGTGTCTGCATAATGTGTTTTGAAACTACCACTGCATAATATGTGGCGGAACCATCACCTAAAATGGTAACAATGCAAATGCTCAAATGGAAAACAGAGAGAGAACATAACTATCATATAAGAGGAAGTTCCCTGACAGGGACCTTCATGGCAGGATCACAAGGTGATTTCTAGTTCAATCAGTCTTTATTAAAATTTCAAAATACAAAGAAATATATATAAAAAAAAAACAAATGTTGAAGTCAAACATGGGACAAGGTACATTAATATCAGTTTGACCGTAACTAAAATATTAAAAACAATCCACTAGGGTCATAGGTAAAGTCATACAATGTGATAACTTGCAAGGACATCAACATCAGAGGAAGGAAGTATTGTTGAGAGAGGAGGTATGGGTTTCATCTGCTACTGGCTTCCTGCAGCCTCTTTGCAGTCACTTTATGTCTACATGCATGCAATAGCTGCATGTCATTTATCAGGGTGGGCTTCTTGATGAATATAACAGTGGACTACAGTGTGCCTGCATAATGTGTATTAAAACTTCAACTGCATATGTGATGAAACCATCACCTAAAATGGCAATAACGCAAATGCTCAAAAAGGAAACAGAGCGAGAACATAGGTATTGTATAAAAGGATGTGCCCTGAAAAAGGCCTTCATGGCAGGATAACAAGGTGATTTTTACTTCAATTTGTTTTTTTTTAATTTAAAATACAAAGAAATACAAAAAAATGAAAAAATGTTGAAGTCAAAATGGGACCAAGTACATAAATATATAGTCATACCAATGTGGCCCTAATTTAAATATTGAAAACAATCCACTAAGGCCATAGGTGAAGTCATACAATGTGATAACTTTCAAAGAGAGAGAGGAGGTATGGACGGGGGAGGGAGTAGAGATACACGACTATTTTTAGTGAAAGCTGCAGATTAAAGAAACATTTTGAAAATTACTTTTGAAATTACTTTTGTGATTGGATTTGCATATATATTTTAACTTTAGACAATAACTTATCATCACATACATTTGTGAAAATGGTAACATGGTCATTTGGAGGAAGACATCAATGCACTGACTTAAATACTCTACATTAAAATACTCTACAGTAAAGTCCAACTCTAGCATAGGATTTACCCACCTCCTACCTGTTCGTCCCACCCCCTCTTATTGATCACTCCATTTGCTTCCTGCTAGGGTCCTGCCAGTGTGACATGGGTAATTCCCAATGGTTGTCCACCAGAAGAGGTCTCTCATGATCCTGTAGACTACTGACATCGGTCTGAGGGGAGTGAAGGCCACCAGACAGTGAGGGTAATCTTAAATGGCAGTGAGGGATCTGAATGGAGCAACTCATGTGAGTATAAATTGCTTCACCAGGCAAGACAATCTAAACACCTGGAAGGGTAGGTTGAAAGGTTTGGGAGGGATTAATGGTAGGTAGAGTTTTTGCCTAGAGTTGGACTCTAACTACAAAAAATGCAAAAGGAGCAGACTAATGAGATCATCTCTCTCTCACTTTACTTGCTTCTCCAATTAGCACACCTACAGTATCTTCCACTGGAACATGCCTGGTGGTTTCTTATGTTGCTTTTTCTTCTCATCCCTGAGCTTTAAGACTACAAGAGGCTGATACAAAGTAAATTTTCTGGTACTTACACTGCTTGCATTAAAAAAAATACACTTAGAGATGTATTAATGATTGCAGAACTGCATTCATGTGTGTCTTTATATATGCCTGGAGATCAGTTTTAAATGGAAGCTCTCAACAAGAAAAGACTGCTGTGATATACGGCAGTTCATTAATTAGAGTATCTTGTCACCACTGAGCGTGTCTGGATAAAAGCTGCAATGTAATCCAATATTCACTTTGTGCACAGCCATGTTGAACAATTACATGCAAAGGCAAAGGGGCTGACATACTAAATCGCATGCATGTACAAACAGTGAATTTACTAACGAGTGTAATTTTTTTTTTTTTAATGGAGTGTACACTTCTGCATATAAATGCATATCAGTTAAGCAGTGGTAAGACCAAAATAAAAATGCTCAGGCTTAATCACTGTTAGGGATTTTACACTCACAAAGTGTTATTTGTAATAATAAAAGGGACTATAAGTGGAATTAAAAGAGCAATAGCGCCAACTGTGATGTGGGTACCACAGTGCACATGCACAGATGCTCCCATTGTGGCCAAGGCACTTGTGCATAGATGATGATTGCTAGTTGCTACCCATTTTTCCTTTTTTTCCTGCAGCTGCACGTTTTATTGTTATCTTTTATGTAATGCAGTGTTTGTGCATTTTTTTGCTTAGCTGTTTACATTGGGGTGTATTTATCAATGTTTTCATCCAAAATCCACACATTTTTCACATATTATTTAATTACAAAATGTGAAAATCTTAAGTGAAAGTTGGGCGAATCCTTGGTGAAAACAATAATAACATACATTTTTTTTTTTTTTACAAGTAAAATTTTGACATGCAGTTCAACAGAATGGAACGCACAAAAACAGAATTATTTGGATGTTTAACATGCACAGCAAACCACAAACCCAGCGAAAGCATTGAAGATGAACATCACTGTACAAATTGCAGAGATCATGCTCACTATGTACCCTTTAATCCCCACATTCACAATGGTCCACAATGAAACCAGGGATAGCAATTTATCCCTGTTCTTGGTCATCAGTAAATTAGGCCCAGTGGGTAGAATCTTCTTGCAATGTATACATTGTCGATGATCATTTTGTAGTGTCCGTTAAATTAAATGCAACAAAACCTCTGTTTTTCCAATCACTAATTACCTAGTAATGTCAGCATGAGGTTCAAATACTGAATCGAATGTTATGACATCTCAACTCTATAGCATTTTATTCTGCGCTCCCTCTGCTTTAGACATATTATCACTTTTACCCTGACACAGCATTTGAATCATGTCACTATTTTATTAGCATGATGCTGCGCATTGATTCCATTACTTTATATTCCTAAAGGCCTGCAAATACTCAGTCAAACCATCCCTTCTGGTTAATGACAGAACTACTGCGCTGTAAGTTTGGGTCAGGACAACTTTACTTTTCTAGCAGTCTGGTTCATTTCTTGATGTGTACCATGGGTTAGTATTCCCAGGCCATAAAATATGTTTTTGCATTTGGGAATATACAGGCTAACACAATATCTATCTTTGTGTACTCAAATGTGTTAATTTAAACATTCAGTTTTTAGCATAATGCTTCTATGCTTGCTTTCCTTGAACAGATGCTATTTACATACAGTATTTTAACTAGTTATACTCAATACATAATAGTTTAAGAAATGACCCCTGCGCTATCACTTAGTAACAGAGAAATCTCTTGCAGGAATCAGGTGTAAAGGACAGGATCTGCTGCAGCTCTCAACTCAGCCTTTCAATTAAAACCGAATCAATCAAAGTAGGTACCGTATTTTCCGGCGTATAAGACGACCTTTTAACCCAGGAAAATCTTCTCAAAAGTCGGGGGTCGTCTTATACGCCCGGTATCGTCTTATACGGCGGATGCTGGAGCCGAACTGGAGAATATGCGGTGGGGGAGTGAGAGCACTTCAGCTATGCTGCCACACGGACTGCCTAAGCTGACAGAGAACTCCCATCCAGGCTCCCCCGCCCCTACCTCCACCGCTGTCTAAGTTAAAAAGCCTGTGATTTGTTGTTGCTAGGGGCGGTCCTAGCAACCAATCTGCCTGTTAAATGGAAAGTTGGACACTTCCTGCCTTATGCTCGGACATGCTGCTTCCTCTATCTGCTGTGTAAGGTAAGGGGGGGAGCTGTAAAGGGGACTGTGAAATGGAGTAATGTGCAAGTAAGGGGGACAACTGTAGAAGAGACTGGGATACAAGGAGGGGGACTGTGGAGGGGATTGGGATACAAGGAGGGGTACTGTGGAGGGGACTGGGATGCAAGGAGGGGGGTTGTGGAGCATGGCAGCTCCTATGGGTTTATTGTTTTATCCCTCCTTTCAGCTTTAGAGTGAATTTGGAAAAGTTTAATCCACTTGCACTGTTTTATGCATACTCTATATTTTAACTGGAAAAGTTGGGGGTCGTCTTATACGCCCAGTCGTCTTATACGCCGCAAAATACAGTATATAATAATAAAGCCGCGCTTATCCTAACATAATTAATATCTATAATCAATAAATATAAGTGAATAAACAATTAATAATGTGCTTGATCAATAATAAATGAGTAATATATTCATAGTGCTCCTAGTGCCATTCAATGTGTAAAAATAAAATATATAATAGCATGAATAGTACGTGAGGTGCAAACTACTGTGATTAAGGTGCTAAGTGCAAGGAGATTATATATAAATCCAGGGACGTCAATACATATACACTCTTCGTCCCAGTGTGACGGCTAACTGTACCTCCAAAATGTATATAGTGAACAAAGTGACAAGTGCACAACAGCTGCGTAACAGTAGAATGATAATATGATGTATAAAACTAATAAAAAATGAAATTAAAAAAAAAACATAAAACAAGTCCATTCAGTGATCTGTTGCAGCTTCAATCATCATGCAGTGAAAGTGGCATCAAATCAGGTGGTGTAAAATCAGGTGAGTGATTCCAGGAATCAACCAGTGAGGTGTAATAGGGAGATGTGCAAAGCTTCTGGGTGTGATACACCCTTACCTTACTGCTGTAAGGTTACAGCATTTGGATGGTGTCAATCCCGTGTTCCTGTGTGTATCCAAAGGGGATGCTGGGGGGGGGGGGGTATTTAAATTGGATCCTATCCAACTTCCACCTCCGATGGCAAAGGAACTGGATCCTCCTCGCTCACTCCTGCAAGTCTGCTGCGCTTTCTATCAGTCTCCCTCCTAGACTCGACTTCCTCCTGCGACCGCTGTTCCAGCAGGAGCTCCGCCTCTTCATACACACTCAGGGAGGAGAAAAAAGGGAATTCTGCTACCAGGCTTATCCACCTTACCGACTGCTCAGTGTCTGCCTCACCTCTCTGCCGATCCCTACACTGGCTCCCGATTGCCCAGCAAATTAAATTCTAAATGCTAACCACAACATACAAAGCCATTCACAACTCTGCCCCGAGCTACATCACCAATCTTGTCTCCAAATATCACCCAAACCGTACTCTCCGCTCCTCTCAAGACCTCCTACTCTCAAGCTCCCTTGTCTCCTCCTCCCATGCTCGTCTCCAGGATTTCTCCAGGGCCTCTCCCATCCTCTGGAATGCTCTACCTAGGCAGCAGGATGCCAGGCGGGAGACTCTGTAGTTTCCGTGGACTTCCAGTTACTGACGAATACGGCGGAGGTCCGGTAGGCTCCCTAATGCGGCTGTCGCTGCCTTAAGTTATGCTTTGATTCTATGCTGTTTTTTATTCTGTTGCTTGTAAGTGCATTTGTGGAGGGGGGCTGGGTTTAATAAACGTGTGCATTAGCAATACTGTTCTATGTGCTCCTTTGTTTCCTCCCATGCACTGCATTTGAGTGCTTCACGTCCAGGTGAGCAGCCTTATACATCTGAGAGTGTACATCTGAAAAATGGTGGTCCGGATATACTAGAGTTTGGGAACCTGTTTGTTTTGGGCTGTCTATTTGTCAGTTTCTGGTAAGTGCAATTCCCTGGGGAGAGGTTTCACATGGTGAGGGGAAGGGATTGATTCCTTTTTCGGCTCCAGTACTGGTGTTACTTCCCGCTGCGGACTTCACAGAGACTTTCCTATTATCATATACTATATGAATGGACCCTGTTCTTTCATATTCTTTCATGTTCAGTCATGTTATTTGCTCAGCGCTGCTTGTGTATATGACCCTTAGTTATGTTGGAGGTAGTATGCACCCTTTTTAATATATGATTTCATTTTAGGCAGCAGCTTTGTTTTATAATATTTTTTGTCTATTGATTATTGCACTAAGAGTGCTAAAGCACTGGGTGATTGGGGGAGGTGTATTATCGCTTATCTCAGTCCTTTTCTTACTATCTTTAAAATTAGTTAGGGTTAAACCAAATTCTAATTTAATTCTTTCACCAATAAGCTTGAACAGTCAAGCTAAAATGTATTTAAGAGGGAGTGACGCAGAGCAGTTACTCACCCTCTTATAGGACTTGTATGCCCAAATTTTTGATAAGACAAATCTTGGACAAATTTCAATCTGCTGTAATTTTTGTAGTGCTCTTGGAATCCATGACAGCATTTTACATGTTTATTTGTAAACAAAACAAGTAAATAGTAAAAACATAAAAATCAGTTTAACTACATATATAACTTAATAGCAAATTAAAAACAAACATAAACCAAAACCATTAAAACTTTTTTAGTGAAATTATGGCGGGGGTCGGCAACCCATTCATCGATCAAGAGCGGGTGACAGGTAGATCGGGCACAGGACCCCATGTTGCCAACCCTGTGTTTTCCCCCATTGCTGTAGATTATGCAGGTACATTTTTAACCACTGCACGACTAGCGATCTATCCAGCCGAGCTCCCACCAGCCTCATCCACCAGTATTGACACATAATGTCTGGTTAAATGGCTGTGTCACTTCCGGCCCTCAGGACGCCCTTCCCCTAAGACTTTGGTAGCTACTTACGGTGGCATCTCCTCCAGAAGAAACCTGCCCATGGTGTCGCTTTTGTCTCTGGAACCAGATACTGAGATGTTCCATCCTCTAAGCCGGAGGGATACACTAACTCCTCTGCCAAGCTACACGTAAGCTGCAAACATTTATTCAAGCACAAGTAGATTTGCACGTGATTGTTTTATTTTAATACATGGAGGATCAGCACCAGAACATACAGCTCTGCCATGGCAGTTTCCCTGCACCACTCTGCATAAGGAAATAAATTTTGTGTCTTCTTGATTCCCCAATACTATAACCTTCTGTCCTCCCTGCACCATGCACTCCTGACCCCCCCCCCCCGGGACCATGCCCTCCTGACCCCCCAGTACCGTAGCCTCCTGACCCCCCTGTACTCTTCCCTCCTGAGCCCCAAGTACATTGCCCTCTTGACTCCCCAATACCATACCCTCGTGGCCCCCCAATACTGCACCCTCCTGAACCCCCTACACCGTACCCTCATAACCCCTCCCTGTGCTCAGTGCCCTCCTGACTCCCAGTATCGGCCCCTCCTGACCCCCCTCAGCTGAGCCCTCCTGACCCCCTGTCCTTTGCCCTGCTTACCTGTGACCTGCAGTGCTCACCCCTGTTCTCTGCCCTGCTGATCCCTATGTACTGCTCTTCATTCTGCTGACCTCTGTACACTTCTCTTCATCCTTTTGACCTGACACTGCCCTACCTACTACTGAGCCCTGGACAGAGATGTATAGTAACTAAGTAGAACTACTTCACTACTGTACTGTACTGTAACTTAAGTACCGAAAGGCGGTATCTGTACTTCCACTTTTACTTCACTACATTTTTTCAATGATTTCAATACTTCTACTCCAATATTTTTTTTTTGTGCTGCATAGTTACTCATTACTATTATAAAAATTACCACTGCCAGAACAGTAGATGGCAGGTTTCATAAAGCTCAAAACATGTGTATTATCAGCGCATACGAAAACAAATGCTACTGTATGTATAAATAAAAGCTGCATTTGAAATAATAAAAAACAATATGATGTTCAAACTTTTGACTCCTTTCTTTAATAACTACTTAACACAGTACTTGTACTTTTACTTTCAGTACTTGAGTAGCCATTTTTTTTAAAAAACTACTGGTACTTTTACTTTCAGTACTTGAGTAGCAATATTTAAAAAAAAACTACTTGCAATACTTAAGTACAAAAAATGTTGAATACTTTAGTACTTCTACTCAAGTCACTTTTTGATTGAGCACTTCCACTTCTACTCAAGTCACTTTTTGATCGAGCACTTGTACTTTTACTCAAGTATGGGTTTCGAGTACTTTATACAACTCTGGCCCTGGATGCTACCCTACATACTAATGACAATGGCCATAATCAGAGCAGATAGCCAGGCCTAAAATTAGTAAAAAAAAAATAAGCATGCAGTACCAGATGAACTCTGGTATCAGACTTTTGGGGGTAACCAATTACTCCCCAGACATGAAAAAAAATTGAATAGAAGTGAATGCTGAGGGTTTTTTTTTTACTGAAGCTAACTTTTAAGTTTATATTTCTATAGTGACATTCATTTATAAGAGCTTTCTAAATTTTCTTTATGCCATAGTTACTTTTTATTAGAGGCGTGCTAGTTAATTTCTTAAATAATAAAAAAAAAGGGCACTAGACCCTGGTGATATTTGATCTCTTCCATATTGTCCAGGTAGATCTCTACTTCTCAAAGGTTGCCTACCCCTGAAAAATGTGCAGTTGTAAAATGTGTCATCTGTTTAGTGACCTATTTTCTTTTTTTTTTTTTTACTATCATACACAGGTCTGGTGTCAGTGGCCAGGACCCAGCCAGTTTGTTTTAAATTGAGCTCCCTTCCCCTTGCTATGCTCCTATTGAACCTGTCATCAGGCACACACATGCTTGCACTGAAATAGCAACATTAAGGCAACTCAGCTACAGCTCAGAAGCAAAATTCAGCCAGAATTATTGAGAGAGTGTCTTATCTTATTGTTGCAAATGTTATTTATTCTTCTTCTTATATTTATCTTTGCACTATGGATGTGTGGATTTGTGTGTGAGCACTGCAGGAATTGTTTATAGAGTTTGACTTTTGCTGCTTTGGGAGGATTTAAACTGTCTCCTAGCTGGCTGCTCCACATATCTTTTTTACTTGTAGCTCTCCTTTTTGCTCTTGAGTTATTTATTGTCAGTTAAATAAAAACAGGATTTTGTCTTGAATAATTGAAGTGAACATATTCAGTAAACTAAGTAAACATTATCTACTCCTTTAGTAAAGCATCCAACTCATTTCTGTAGAGCGGTAAATGGGAAAATGTGTGATGAATGATTTTATTCTATTAATGTTTTTATTTTTCTGTTTACTTGTTTTTGCTCTATTTTATCGTTTGAAATAAGCCTCAAGAAGGTGTTTGTGCACAATAAATTGGATCACATAGACAGGCTTGGTTATGTCCTTGAACAAAATCAACAATAAGACTCTAACCTCTGTCTGTGTTATATTTAAGCTCACAGATTTAATAGCCTTTTAAATGTAGCACCCTCCTAGGTAGGTGCTAGAGAGAGAGTATCATTTTTGGATCCTGTCTGCTTACCAAAGGGATTGTAGGTAAATCTTTATTGTTCTCTGCCTACCAGATAGCAGGATCTGCTAGTAAGGTCTGCTCAATGTGCTCAGGTGCCACTCATTCTGTCTGCAGAGTGTTTCACACTGGTCCTATAGGCAGGCATATTGGACAGTGGAAGGAAACCTGACAAATGAGTGGACAGATGTTTAATACAGCCCTGGTGATTTAGCAGAGGAAAGTGCCTTGGTGCATGCTGGGATACTGTAAAAAAGCCTGGAGCACATGTGCTCGGGGTCTTTCTTCTGGATAGCAGAGTCCTGAAGGGAGGGGGTGACTGCCTCCTCCTCTGTAGAGGTGCCATGCGGCCTCAGCTAGTCGACCTGAGGGCTTAAAGAGAGCTAGAGAGGAAGTGAACCCAGAGGTCCTGTGAAGCTGATTGGAAGGGGGAGACACTGAAGGATCTGATTCTGCAGTACAGTGAGTACAGATCTGTGTCAAGGGGCCTGACCTGAGGGGGGGTGCATCCCTGCAGCTAGAAGAGTCAGTGGATGGGTGTTATTAAAGGGGATGCTAGTGAGTGTCCGGAAGAGAATTTAGATCACCATGTCTATTGCTGGAGAGAAAGAGCAAGGAGACTTAACCCTTTCCATATATTTGGCAGTATTATTCAAGCAGTGCAGCCGCTTCCACAAGCAACCTGGTGAGGCCAAGTGAGGGTTGTCCTTATCCAATGTACATAGTTCCAGTTGGAGTATCCCACTATTCCCTTCTCCCATCCAAGTTCGAGAATAAACACCAAAAAAACAACACCCTTAGACTGTTTATTGAGTAACGAGCCTTTGGGAGTAAGCATGAATGTGTGAATTGTTCCCTAAGTGACTGTGTGCTGGTCATCAGAGGAGGCCCAAGAAGCCATCATACAGCAAGCCCCATGGGGACAGTGCTACATAAATGAACCCCAACTTTTTGCACCTTATTTTCTAAGAGGTTAAGTGATGTGAAGTGACCATCCATCCATGTGCAAGAGAATCTATGTTTTTTACATTCTCCTTTAAATGACTGGATGATTGAAGTGAACACAAGCTCAGGCTATCTTAATTCACACAATGTTAAATCAGGCCCTTAATTATGAATATTTATCCACTTAAGCTCTTGTGCCTATATTCCCCACTGTGGAACAGAGCAATTTTAAATTATTTCCATACCTCCCACCCATCTGAGATGGGCATGAGGAACACCTATTTGCAAAAATATGTAGGCATAGGACACCCCCCCCCCCCATTCCACATCCCATTTAAAGGAAAATTGTACCAAAAAAAGATTGGTTAAACCCACAAGTGCTTTATCTTTACCACTACTATTCCTTTATTTTGGCTTTTGGAATTTACAATTGCAGCAATTTAGAAATTGGATAAAAGGTTTAGCACTGGGAAACACTTTTTAGTCCATTTTATATACAACTATATAGATCAGACCAAAATGAGGGACAAATGAGGAGGAAAGAGGGACAGCGGACTTTGTTTCAAATCAGGGACTGTCCCTCGAAATCAGGGACAGTTGGGAGCTACAGTATGCATTTCTACTATAGGCCTGTTTTTTCAGCAATAACTTGCCAGAATTCTTTTGAAAAATTGTCTTACTCTTATTTTTTAAATCATATTTTCTAACAAAAAATAAAAACTTGTCATATTGTAGGAAAATGAAGAAATGCATACATTTTTATTAAGAACAAACAAGGTTTTATATCTGGTAATGTTGTCTTGCAAAATAATTTTTTTTTATGTATGTAAGACAGGAAAATTGAAAAAAATGCTTTTTGAATAGTGTTAGTTTTAAAGCCGAGTTCCACCCATATTTTCATCCTTGCATGAATTGCTTCAATCCCGCAAGATAAAACAACACTGGGCGTTTTTTTTTTTTTTTTCTAGCTCTGATTACCTTGTTGCCAAAGTGTATTCTTCTTTCTGCCTATTTCAGTCAGGTATGTTATATCCTGTGGCACCTTGGCTCCAGCGAGATGTGTGTCTCCTCATTGGGAGGAGTCAGTGGGCCTTGCCCCTGTTAGCATCATGTTATTTTCAAACAAGAAATTACATGATGCAAGCGATGTTAAGCGCTATTTTTGAAAATTTCCCGAAAAAAACACTAGTGGGCTTCACATGCCCACAATTAAGACAGGAGCACACTGCTTGACAAATATAAAGGTTAGTTTTTAAAAAAAAATATGCAATACTGCAGCGACCTTTTATATAATAAGCTTTTGTAACATTGAGTAAGATGAACATTCCGGGTGTCTTTAAAAAAAAAAAAATATATGGCTGGAATTCTGCTTTAACCACCGGACCGGAAGATTTTGCTGCTTAATGACCAGGCCTTATTTTGCGATTCAGCACTGCGTTACTTTAACGGACAAGTGCAACGCTGTACCCAAATAAAATTGACGTCCTTTTTTTCCCACACATAGAGCTTTCTTTTGGTGATATTTGATCACCTGTGCGATTTTTATTTTTTGTGCTATAAACAAAAAAAAGTGACAATTTTGAAAAAAAAACAAAAAAAAACAAAACAATATTTTACACAATCTGCTATATGACATTCTCAAAAAAAAAAAAAAAAATGTAAAAATCAAAATGTTTTAACATTTTAGGCCAATTTGTTTTCTGCTACATATTTTTGGTAAAAAAAAAAAATCACAATAAGCGTTCTAACTGTGGGAGTGGGGTTGGCCTTGTGAGATGACCATAGAGACATGCGATCCTATATAGCAGGATCGCATGTCTCTATGATCATGTCAGGGAGAGGGTCCTTCTCTGTCAGCGGGGAGAGATCGCCGGTGTGAGTCGGCATTTGGAGCCACCTGACACTCACACTGGCTGACGGGCGGAGGGCGGGATCGTGCCACCACCGACGCGCGCTCGCTCTCTAGCTCCTCCCAGGCGAGCGCCGTACATGTAAAGGGTTTTGCCTGGGAGAGTCAGCCTTCCGCAATACATCTGCGGTGGCTGGTCAAGTGGTCAAATAAACAGTGTTCCTGTTTTTTATTCTATTATATCCTATACTCTTTGTTTCTTGTTTATATTGACTTCAAAATTATGTTTTTGATACAAACTATGACATTTTTTGTAAAATAGAAAGAATTGTTGCTTGTATTGTCCTGTACTCACCCATGCATACATTGTCTTACTGTAGCCTCCTTAATAGATTTTTGTAATTAAAATGACAAAAGCACAAAGTGTTGTAAAGGTGAATGGGGAATAACAAAACAAGAACTTTTTCTTCATGTAATGAGATTCTTAATGTTCAACTTGACATCACATCTTTTAACTGACTTTACAATTAACAGACATACACTTAACAGACAAACAGCCAGATACCTGCCAGAGGATTTGTATTTCTCTCCATACATTCCTGAGATTTACACAGTTCTTCCTCAAATTGAAGCTCTGTCTGGCAGTGCAGGATCTTTTCTCTGCTGCAGCTACATAACAGGTACAGGTCTTTTCCCTCCTCCAGTTTATCACTGGTCAGTGAAGCAAACGAATGCACTCATCGTGATATGATTCTGCTCTCTCCTAAAATCAGCAATTTCTGTGCACTGCAGCACAACTGATTGGCATTTTGTGCTGTCTCTCTCTCTCCTAGTCTAAACTCTTTCGTATTGGGACTCTTTTGTATTATCCTGCTGGAAGTAGCCATCAGAAGATGGGTACACTGTAGTCATAAAGGCATGGACATGGGTCAGCAACAATACTCAGGTAGGCTGTGGTGTTTAACCTCCCTGGCGGTATGATTATGTCAGGAATTCTGTACCAAAAGCGGTACAATTTTTTTCATGGAAATTTGGCTTCATGTATTATAGGTCTACAATTCTTAGTAATTACTGACTTAAACCTGACCAAAACAAGAGTCTAGTAGACATCCCAGATGTGATAAATTTGAAACACAAACGCATGAATTATAATCTAATCAATAATATAATTTTATTATATAATATATAATATACATACATACATATATATATATATATATATATATATATATATATATATATATATATATATATATATATATATATATATATACATATATATATATATATATATATATATATATATATATATATATATATATATATATAATATATATATAATATAAATGTTATGTGTGTGTTTGTGTTTTGTGCAACGTTCAACGTTTGAATTTCCCTCCCTAGTTCCGCTCCCATGCAGCATTGCTGCTGCAGGGAACGGAACTAGGAAGTCATCACACCGACGGAGGACGGACGAGCGGCGGGGATCTCAGACGGCTGGCGATCACAGCAATGGGAGATCATCGCTGGATCGCCAGGAGAAGGTAAGACACCGCTGCGCGCTCTGCCCATCCACCCCGAGTGTGACTCGGGGATAGCGATAACAGCATGGAAAATCCACCCGAGTCACGCTCGGGGATACCGCTAGGCAGGTTAAACAATGCTCAATTGGTACTAAGAGGCCCAAAATGTGCCAAGAAAAATATCCCCCACACCATTACACCACCACCAACAGCCTGAACCGTTGACACAAGGCTGGATGGATCTTTGCTTTCATGTTGTTTATACCAAATTCTGACCCTACCATCTAAATGTCACAGCTTAAATCAAGACTTGTCAGACCAGGCAACGTTTTTCCAATTTTTTATTGTCCAATTTGGGTGAGTCTGTGTGAATTGTAGCCTCAGTTTCCTGTTCTTAGCTGACTGGAGTGGCACCCGATGTGGTCTTCAGCTGCTGTAGCCCCTCTACTTCAAAGTTCAATGTGTTATGCATTTAAAGATGGTATTCTGCATATCTTGGTTGTACCGAGTGTTTTTTTGAGCTACTGTTGCCTTTCTATCATCTCAAACCAGTCTGCCCATTCTCCTCTGACCTCTGAAAATCAACAAGGCATTTTCATCCACACAACTGCCACTCACTGGACACTTTCTCTTTTTCCGACCATTCTCTGTAAACCCTAGAGATGGTTGCACGTAAAAATCCCAGTAGATCAGAGGTTATTGAAATACTCAGACCAGCCGTCTGGCACCAACAACCATGCCACGTTCAAAGTCACTTAAATCTCCTTTGTTCCCCATTCTGATGCTTAACAAATAATATTACTATTTTGTATTTCTGTATCATTTCATGAGATTATTGTGTCTTCTCAGGCTAGCAACAGACAATGTGGTTCTAAGTGGCCCCAATGGAGCTTTGCTTCCGATCTCCTGAGATTTCTACTGTTTATATGCATGGAACAAAATCTGACTTTGTTCAAGGTATTGTCATTTTTCTTGAGGCTGCTAATCAATAGTCCTATATTTCTGAGGGCTTTTGCTCCAAGAAGAATAGCAATAAGCAAATCCACACATGCAGATGCTGTATTATTTTTCACTTTCCCTGCCCCCTCTATTCAAGTTAATGTACAAAGGGGCAGGTCTTACTCAGAAAGGCACATCCTATGGGACTGCAGCTTAATTGCACAGTTTATCCCAGAGAAGCACTCTCCAGCTGTACGTACATCACTGCGTATTTTATAACAATACAGCATACGATTTTACCAAGCATAAAAAAACTGCAATAGTGTTCAATTCAATATAACACACACTTTTTCATCTAAATAACATCTGCTTTCTATTTTATTTTTGCAGCAGTCAAATAAATTAAAGAATTAGCAGGTGTCTTTAATAATCATTTGCTGCAGATGTCACCATAGCTGTAAATGGTAAATTTTCATAGAATGCACAGAATGGAGTACAAAATCACCACAACTCCTTTGAGCATAAACACAGGCTTAACACAATCTACCTAGAAAGCAGTTGTCTTCTAGAAGCCCTGTTCACAACATAATGCTGCATTGATGTGCTGTGCAGTGCAGCATGCGTTTTTACACAGTGTAACTTACCCCACCGCATGTCCCTGCACTGCAGCATGTCAGAATGTGCTACAGTCCATAGACTTGAATAAAGTGCTATTTTGTGACATTTCAATTAAATTTAAAAAGAGAAAAATACTCATTGTTGTAACAATGCATTACACTGGCCCTCACTACCTCCACACAACGTACACCACCTCAAATGCATTTTAGTATCACTATATTCCTTATTTAAAATGCTTAACCGCTAGCCGACCACTCACATTGCTGCTACTGCAGCGGAGCGGCTCGGCTGGGTCCAGCGACGTAGACCTACGTCGCTGGATTCCTCCCTCTCTCGGCGGCGGGAGGCTCGCTCCCGCTGTATTCAGACACAGCGGGAGTCGGGACAGGAGAGGAGAGGCGGTGATCACCGCCGCTCTTCCCCGATCGTCGGGGAAAGAGTGAGGAAATCCGTCCGCTTGTGTAAACAAAGCAGGCGGATCTCCTCTGTGACAGGCAGGGACAGATCACAGGATTCAGCATAACTGAACCTGCGATCTGTGTCTGTGTCACACAACCCCCTCCCCCCACACACGTCAGTAAGCACGAGGCACATATTTAACCCCTTGATCACCAACAGTGTTAACCCCTTCCCTGCCAGTGTCATTATTACAGTAACAATGCATATTTTTAGCACTGATTACTGTAGTAATGTCACTGGTCCCCCCAAAAGTGTCAAAAATGTCAGTTAGGGGTCCGATCTGTCCGCCGCAATGTCGCAGTCTCGCAAAAAAATCGCAGATCGCCGCCATTACTAGTAAAAAAAAATAAACAAAAATGACAAATCTTTCACGTAGTTAGTAAACGTGATAACTTTTGCGCAAACCAATCAAAATACGCTTATTGTGATTTTTTTTTACCAAAAATATGTAGCAGAAAACAAATTGGCCTGAAATCTTAAAACATTTTGATTTGTAAATTTTTTTGTGGGAATGTTATATATCAGAATATGAAAAATATTGTTTTTTTTTTTTTCAAAATTGTCGTTCTTTTTTTCAAAAATTAAAAATCGCACAGGTGATCAAATACCACCAGAAGAAATCTCTATTTGTGGGGGAAAAAAGGACATAAATTTAATTTGGGTACCGCATCGCACAACCGCGCAATTGTCCGTTAAAGTAACGCAGTGCCGAATCGCAAAATATGGCCTGGTCAGGAAGGGGGTAATCTTCTGGTCTTAAAGTGGTTAAAAATACGCTCATTGAGAATTTTTTTGTCAAAGGCATGTAGCTAAATCCATTTTGGCCTAAATATATGACAAAAATTGAATATATTGGATATTTTTTAACTGCCAAAGTAGAAAATGTCAATTTTTTCGCAAAATGTTTGCTCTTTTTTTATTAATATCGCAAAAAATGAAAAGTGCAGAGGTGATCTAATACCACCAAAAGAAATCTCTGTTTGTGGGAAAAAAAGGACGTAAATTTTGTTTGTATACAGCGTTGCATGACCGCGCAATTGCCAGTTAAAGTCACGCAGTGCCAATGTGAAAAAAGTGTCCTGGACGTTAAGCAGGAAAATCCTCCGGGGCTAAAGTGGTTAAAAGTAATCCTAGATTCACACACATTCGGCTCTGCAAGCGTTTTTCATGGGCACGGCAGCTCAATAATTTGAATGGGCTGCCGTGCCTCCTGAAATGCAGGGGAAAGGTCTCTGCAGCATTTCTGAAATCGCAGACCTCATGGGAACTGCAATGGCAGTGCAGCTCCCAAGGTGAGTGCAATTTCCAGTGCATGCGGCATGCACATCCAGTACATTTTTCTGTGCCGGTTATTGTTGCTGTGAACACAGGTGCGTACCCATAGCCAGAACCACCCGCACAGATGTGAACCTAGCCTAAGGAATAATCACATAGCATCTACATTTCTTACTTGAGTGTACCTTCCAGGTGCTGAAAATCGACAATTGCACATTTAATTTGCAATGTGCACACCTAAAAGCAACACACTTGGAGACTTATTTAAGTGCACTTGAAAGTGATATTTTGCATATAAGCTGATTTTGGCAGTCAGAATTGGTATGTTAAATTGGTCTACCAGTAAGGTAAAGAGACACTTTTGGACAGCAGCATTGTTAATCTAGGGGTTATTATGGGGGAGGAGAGTTTTGCACGCACTAGCAGATTTAGATGCACTAACAAAATTGAAGCCAGACTCAAGTTGACACTTTTTATGAAGTAACAGCAAACATGTTTTTTTTTTCTGTAAAGGTTCTAATAAAGGTTTTCCGTAAATGAACAAAAGCTGACTAATGTAAGCTCCCCTGTCAGTGGTAAATGGTTTGTCTCAACCCTTTACCTGCTACATCTGCAGGACAGATTGTTCTGTTGAAAAACAACAGACTTACTGGTAGGATCACCAGAAGAAAATGAAAGATCGAAAGACGAAAAAAAGGAAACTAATGCAGCCACCTCATGTAAGAAATGGTAAGCTGAAGTAAAATAAATGTTTGATTTTGGGTTAAATACTGCTTTATTTAAGGTTAGGAAAAATAAAGCAAATAAAGACTGTTGGGTATGAGACTCTATTGTGTGTCATGTTTCTCTTGGCTGAGCTTCAACTAACAAATTATGAAAAATCATCTACATTTTTATTCTATGTGGCAAACATTTGGCTCACAACTTAGTAAAAGAGAAGTAAAAAGGAATGGTCTAAAAGACCACTTACCATTTCACTTTAGTTAAGCATCCAAGAATGGCAGTGTGGACCACTTTATAAACCATGTCTGTATTCCAATAGAGGAACTCAAGAACTAACAGGGGCCTTGATTTTACCACCCACATACTCTAATGTACAAAACCTATTAAGGAAGTATTATATTTCTATATTACATGCTATCGTTATAAGAAAGTAGAGTAAGCCACAGCAGCATGGCTGCCCTGGGGGTCTGATACCACTCTGTAATACTGGGAGTCAATAAAACAGTACTTTGAACAGTTCTAGTGACAACTCAAATATCTGGATGTTTCTTGATTTTCAGTCCCAGGGACAATGATTATCAGGATAAATAGGAAGAGTGAATCACCCCAGCAGAGACACAAGGACTTTTTCTAGGTTTGACAATTAGTCCACATTCACATCTCTGCTTAGTAGGAATGCACATTCCCACTTGCATTTTTTTTCCCCATGCATTTCTGCACATCGGGAGCCTATTCAATTGTATTAATTCTATCATAGGGAAATAATTCTGGACTAGGGTTGAGCGGACACCTAGATGTCCGTGTTCGACGGGTTCGGCCGAACTTTAAAAAAAAGTCCGGGTCCGTGTCCCGGACTTTTACCGAACTTTTCCCGGACACCGAACCCCATTGAAGTCAATGGGGACCCGAACTTTAAGGCACTAAAATGGCTCTAAAACACCAATGGAAAGGGCTAGAGTGCTGCAAATGGCAGCAAAACGTAGTTAAGAGCATGGCAAGTGCTCTGCAAACAAATGTGGATAGGGAAATAACTTAAAACAACAAAAAAAAAACAGAAAAATAAAACAATGTTCTTCATCTCTGAAGGACGAGGCCCATATGGAGTAGGAGGGAGGTTGAGGTGGTGGTGGATGTGGCGGTGTCATAGGCGTGCGCACAGGGTGTGCCGGGTGTACCTGGGCACACCCTAATCACCTAGGGCACATAGCATTATCGCTCTGTTTGCCAGTGAGGAGATGGGAAAGATCTCCCTCGGACCTGCTCTGCTCTATTTCTCTTTGCCAGCAGGGAGAGTAATGTATCGGGGCCATGTACATGTAGGCAAACACATGCATGTGTATTTCAACTTTGGGGTGCACATCCTAATGCAATAGGCTGCGCACACCTATGGGCGGTGTAGGTGGAAGCGGCGGTGGAGGAGGACCAGGGCCGGATTAAGAGCATCATGGTCTTGGTGCTGAGGATTTTGAAGGGCCTTAAGGGCCATGCCTTGGCATGCACCCAGAGGAGGAAGGGTGCAGCCATGCATGCCTAATTCAACATGGGATGCTGTCTCTGAAGCCCATAAACACATCCATGCATCGGCAACTGTCCCTCCTTGTCAGGCCTTCACGCTGTGTGGAGAGGTTCTGAGGGTGCTGCCTGGGGAAGCGAGCATAGAAGCCAGACTTTTGTGTTTACAAGTGACAGAAGAGCGGTCACAGTGAATATGGCCAACCCGGGGCCTATATAAAAGGTAGGGGCCTGGAGCTGCAGCTCCAATAGCCCCTACGTTAATCTGGCCCTGAGGAGGAGGACGAGGTAGCCAACACTGCTTCTTTTCACAAATTTTAAATGAGGGTACACCCCAAAAGAGTGAGAAAGAGCAAAAATGGAACAATGGGTGGGTAAGGTCGGTATCCATTGCTATTCTGCACAAGGTACGGAAAAGTCCCGTGGGATCCATGCCTGGTTCATTTTAATGAACGTGAGCTTGTCCACATTGTCTCTGGACAGGCGGCTGCGCTTGTCTGTTATAACGCCCCCAGCCGTGCTAAATACCCGTTCAGATAATACACTGGCTGCAGGGCACGCCAGCACCTCCAAGGCGTAAAGGGCAAGCTCAGGCCATGTGCCCAATTTGGAGACCCAGAAGTTGAAGGGGGCAGACCCCTCATTCACTACATGTAGGCGTGTGCACACATACTGCTCCACCATGTTGGTAAAATGCTGCCTCCTGCTAAGACGTTCCATCTGAGCTGCTGGTGCTGCTGTTTGTTGTGGCGTTCTGACAAAGCTTTTCCACATTTCGGCCATGCTAACCCTGCCTTCTGAGGTGCTGGCAGTGCCCTGGTTGCGTTGGCGACCTCCTCCTCCTCCTCCTCCTCTGCCTTGTGCTTCCACTGTGGCCCCGCTGTCAGATGGGAATGCCAGCAGCATCGCATCTACCAGCGTGCGCTTGTACTCGCGCATCTTG
This sequence comes from Pelophylax lessonae, assembly GCF_965119305.1. Taxonomy (NCBI): domain Eukaryota; kingdom Metazoa; phylum Chordata; class Amphibia; order Anura; family Ranidae; genus Pelophylax; species Pelophylax lessonae. The sequence goes on from NC_138769.1 coordinate 402,474,721, forward strand.
CGATCGCGGTCCAGTGAGTGAATTAAGGACGGTACGTTGTCCTTGTAATGGGGATCCAGCAGCGTGGCCACCCAGTAATCAGCACAAGTTAGAATGTGGGCAACTCGGCGGTCGTTGTGGAGACACTGCAGCATGTAATCGCTCATGTGTGCCAGGCTGCCCAGAGGCGACGAAAGGCTGTCCTCTGTGGGAGGTGTATCGTCCGTGTCCTCTGTATCCCCCCAGCCACGCACCAGTGATGGCCATGAGCTGGCCTGGGTGCCACCCTGCCTCCTCCTCCTCCTCCTCCTCATCCTGTGCCACATCCTCTTCCATCATCGCCCGAATTGTTTTTTCAAGGAGGCATAGAAGTGGGATAGTTAAGCTGAGAACGGCGTCATTGCCACTGGCCATGTTGGTGGAGTACTCAAAACAGCGTAACAAGGCACACAGGTCTCGCATGGAGGCCCAGTTATTGGTGGTGAAGTGGTGCTGTTCCGCAGAGCGACTCACGCGTGCGTGCTGCAGCTGAAACTCCACTATGGCCTGCTGCTGCTCGCACAGTCTTTGCAGCATGTGCAAGGTGGAGTTCCACCTTGTGGGCACGTCACATATGAGGCGGTGAGCGGGAAGGCCGAAGTTACGCTGCAGCACTGCCAGGCGAGCAGCAGCAGGGTGAGAACGCCGAAAGTGCGCACAGACGGCCCGCACTTTCTGCAGCAGCTCTGACATATCGGGGTAGTTTTTAAGGAACCTCTGCACCACCAAATTCAGCACATGCGCCAGGCAAGGGATGTGCGTCAAACCGGCTAGGCCCAGAGCTGCTATGAGATTTCGCCCATTATCGCACACCACCAGGCCGGGCTTGAGGCTCGCTGGCAGCAACCACTCATTTGTCTGCTGTTCCATGCTCCTCCACAACTCCTGCGCGGTGTGTGGTTTGTCCCCCAAACAGGCAAGTTGTAAAACTGCCTGCTGTCGTTTAGCCCTGGCCGTGCTAAAGTTGGTGGTGAAGGTATTACGCTGTCCGGATGAGGAGGCGGTAGAGGATGAGGTAGCGGAGTAGGATGAGTTAGGAACAGGAGGCAAACTGAAGCGCCCTGCAATCCTCGGTGGTGGAAGGACATGCGCCAAATTGCTATCCGCCTCAGGCCCATCCGCCACTGCATTTACCCAGTGTGCCGTTAGGGAGATATAACGCCCCTGACCGTGCTTACTGGTCCACGTATCGGTAGTTAGGTGGACCTTGGCACAGATGGCGTTGCGCAGTGCACACCTGATTTTTTCCCCACTTGGTTGTGCAGGGAAGGGATGGCTTGCCTGGAAAAGTAGTGGCGGCTGGGCACGACGTACTGTGGGACAGCCACCGACATAAGGTTTTTAAAACTGTGCGTCTCCACCAGACGGAATGACAGCATTTCAAAGGCCAATAATTTTGAAATGCTGGCATTCAGGGCCAGGGATCGCGGGTGGGTAGGGGGGTACTTCCTCTTCCTCTCAAGTGTTTGGGAGATGGAAAGCTGAACGCTTCCACGGGACATTGTGGAGATGGTTGTTGGTGACCCAGGTGGTGGTGTTGCTGACAGATCGTCTGTTTGCGGGGTGGCAGGTGCCGGTATCACTACAGATGTGGCTGGAGCGGCCGAGACTGCAGCAGAAGAGGAAGCAGGATGAGCCAGAGACGTTTCTTGGTTTTGAAGGTGTGTACTCCACTGCAGCTCGTGCTTTGCACTTAGATGCCTGATCATGCAGGTTGTGCTCAGGTTGAGAAGGTTTATGCCTCGCTTCAAGCTCTGATTGCACAGGGTGCAAACCACTCGTGTCCTGTCATCAGCACATTTTCTAAAGAACTTCCACGCTAGAGAACTCCTTTGAGCTGACTTTGGTGCGCTCGTTCCCTTGCTGCGTTGGGCAGTAGCGGGCGTAGTGTCTAGGGCACGGCCGCTCCGCTTCTGCACCCTGCTCCCTCTTCTGCTGTGCTGGTGGCTCTGTGCGACCACCGCCTCTTCCTCCAAACTACTCAGGTCACCTGCATGACGTTCATTCCATGTGGGGTCGAGGACCTCATCGTCCTCCACATCATCTTCCACCCAGTCTTCACCCCTGCCCTCCTTGTCGGTCTCCACAATGCTGAACGCCGCAGCAGTTGGCACCTGCGTTTCGTCATCATCGGAGACGTGCTGCGATGATCCTTGCATGTACTCATCTTGAGAAATAAGTGGTTGGGCATCGCTGCACTCAATCTCTTCCACTTCTGGGGCAGGGCTAGGTGGATGGCCCTGGGAAACCCTGCTGACAGAGTCATCAAAAAGAAGAAGAGACTGCTGTATGGCTTGGGGCTCAGACTGCTTGCCTGATTTGCAAGGGGGTGAGGTGAAAGACGGTTGGACATCGGCTGCAGGTGCCAACTGTGACCTTTCTGCAGTAGACTGGGTGGGAGACAATGTGAAGGAACTGGAGGCACTGTCAGCAGCAAACCAATCTACTATCGCCTCCACTTGTTCTGGCCTCATCACTTCTAGGGGCGTATGATGCCCTACCAAATACTGATGCAGGTTCTGTCGCCTACTCACACTTGAGGAAGGTGTTTCACTTGTGCGTGTAGCTGGCACAGATCGACCACGTCCTCTCCTTGCAACAGGAGCTCTACCAGCAGCACCACCACCCAGGCCACGGCCCTTATTTGACGGTCTCCTCATATTTCTGTAATTTAAGATCTTGCCCTAGAAAGGTTTTTATTGAATAGCGGAATAGGAAATATGATCCAAAAAAGTGTATGTATCTTGCACGTACAAAACCACACTAGGCCCCAATTACTATTGTTTCTACCCCTAAAAGGATGGATGAGGAGTAGGAGGAGTATGGAACAGACAGCACCCTCAAATCTTCAGAAGTATGAGATGAACCTCAAAAACTTGGAAAGGTGGATCTCACACGTACCGACACAGACTATCCCGCAATTCAATTGATCCCCAAAGGTTTTAATTGAATAGCGGAATAGAAAATATGATCAAAAAGAAAGTGTATGTATCTCACACGTACACCACCACACTAGGCCCCAATTACTATTGTTTGTACCCCTAAAAGGATGGTTGAGCAGTAGGAGGAGGAGTATGGAACAGGCAGCACCCTCAAATCTTCAGAAGTATGAGATGAACCCCAAAAACTTGGAAAGGTGGATCTCACACGTACCGACACAGACTATCACGCAATTTAATTGATCCCCAAAGGATTTAATTGAATAGCGGAATAGAAAATATGATCAAAAAGAAAGTGTATGTATCTCACACGTACACCACCACACTAGGCCCCAATTACTATTGTTTGTACCCCTAAAAGGATGGTTGAGCAGTAGGAGGAGGAGTATGGAACAGGCAGCACCCTCAAATCTTCAGAAGTATGAGATGAACCCCAAAAACTTGGAAAGGTGGATCTCACACGTACTGACACAGACTATCACGCAATTTAATTGATCCCCAAAGGTTTTAATTGAATAGCGGAATAGAAAATATGATCAAAAAGAAAGTGTATGTATCTCACACGTACACCACCACACTAGGCCCCAATTACTATTGTTTGTACCCCTAAAAGGATGGTTGAGGAGTAGGAGGAGGAGTATGGAACAGGCAGCACCCTCAAATCTTCAGAAGTATTAGATGAACCCCAAAAACTTGGAAAGGTGGATCTCACACGTACCGACACAGACTATCACGCAATTTAATTGATCCCCAAAGGTTTTAATTGAATAGCGGAATAGAAAATATGATCAAAAAGAAAGTGTATGTATCTCACACGTACACCACCACACTAGGCCCCAATTACTATTGTTTGTACCCCTAAAAGGATGGTTGAGCAGTAGGAGGAGGAGTATGGAACAGGCAGCACCCTCAAATCTTCAGAAGTATGAGATGAACCCCAAAAACTTGGAAAGGTGGATCTCACACGTACCGACACAGACTATCACGCAATTTAATTGATCCCCAAAGGTTTTAATTGAATAGGGGTATAGAAAATATGATCAAAAAGAAAGTGTATGTATCTCACACGTACACCACCACACTAGGCCCCAATTACTATTGTTTGTACCCCTAAAAGGATGGTTGAGCAGTAGGAGGAGGAGTATGGAACAGGCAGCACCCTCAAATCTTCAGAAGTATGAGATGAACCCCAAAAACTTGGAAAGGTGGATCTCACACGTACCGACACAGACTATCACGCAATTTAATTGATCCCCAAAGGATTTAATTGAATAGCGGAATAGAAAATATGATCAAAAAGAAAGTGTATGTATCTCACACGTACACCACCACACTAGGCCCCAATTACTATTGTTTGTACCCCTAAAAGGATGGTTGAGCAGTAGGAGGAGGAGTATGGAACAGGCAGCACCCTCAAATCTTCAGAAGTATGAGATGAACCCCAAAAACTTGGAAAGGTGGATCTCACACGTACCGACACAGACTATCACGCAATTTAATTGATCCCCAAAGGTTTTAATTGAATAGCGGAATAGAAAATATGATCAAAAAGAAAGTGTATGTATCTCACACGTACACCACCACACTAGGCCCCAATTACTATTGTTTGTACCCCTAAAAGGATGGTTGAGCAGTAGGAGGAGGAGTATGGAACAGGCAGCACCCTCAAATCTTCAGAAGTATGAGATGAACCCCAAAAACTTGGAAAGGTGGATCTCACACGTACCGACACAGACTATCACGCAATTTAATTGATCCCCAAAGGATTTAATTGAATAGCGGAATAGAAAATATGATCAAAAAGAAAGTGTATGTATCTCACACGTACACCACCACACTAGGCCCCAATTACTATTGTTTGTACCCCTAAAAGGATGGTTGAGCAGTAGGAGGAGGAGTATGGAACAGGCAGCACCCTCAAATCTTCAGAAGTATGAGATTGTGTTCACTGTACCCCACAAAGATTGTGTTCACTGCACCCCACAAAGATTGTGTTCACTGCACCTCAAAAAGGATTTTGTTCACTGCACCCCACAAAGATTGTGTTCACTGCACCCTAAAAGGATTTTGTTCACTGCACCCCAAAAAGATTGTGTTCACTGTACCCCCCAAAGATTGTGTTCACTGCACCCCACAAAGATTCTGTTCCCTGTACCCCACAAAGATTGTGTTCACTGCACCCCACAAAGGATTTTGTTCACTGCACCCCAAAAAGATTGTGTTCACTGCACCCCAAAAAGGATGTTGTTCACTGCACCCCAAAAAGGATTTTGTTCACTGCACCCCAAAAAGATTGTGTTCACTGCACCCCACAAAGGATTTTGTTCACTGCACCCCAAAAAGATTGTGTTCACTGTACCCCCCAAAGATTGTGTTCACTGCACCCCACAAAGGATTTTGTTCACTGCACCCCAAAAAGATTGTGTTCACTGTACCCCCCAAAGATTGTGTTCACTGCACCCCACAAAGATTCTGTTCACTGTACCCCACAAAGATTGTGTTCACTGCACCCCACAAAGGATTTTGTTCACTGCACCCCAAAAAGATTGTGTTCACTGCACCCCAAAAAGGATGTTGTTCACTGCACCCCAAAAATGATTTTGTTCACTGCACCCCAAAAAGATTGTGTTCACTGCACCCCACAAAGATTGTGTTCACTGCACCCCACAAAGGATTTTGTTCACTGCACCCCAAAAAGATTGTGTTCACTGTACCCCCCAAAGATTGTGTTCACTGCACCACACAAAGGATTTTTTTCACTGCACCCCAAAAAGATTGTGTTCACTGTACCCCCCAAAGATTGTGTTCACTGCACCCCACAAAGATTCTGTTCACTGTACCCCACAAAGATTGTGTTCACTGCACCCCACAAATGATTTTGTTCACTGCACCCCAAAAAGATTGTGTTCACTGCACCCCAAAAAGGATTTTGTTCACTGCACCCCAAAAAGGATGTTGTTCACTGCACCCCAAAAAGGATTTTGTTCACTGCACCCCAAAAAGATTGTGTTCACTGCACCCCACAAAGATTGTGTTCACTGCACCCCACAAAGGATTTTGTTCACTGCACCCCAAAAAGATTGTGTTCACTGCACCCCAAAAAGGATTTTGTTAACTGCACCACAAAAAGGATGTTGTTCACTGCACCCCAAAAAGGATTTTGTTCACTCCACCCCAAAAAGATTGTGTTCACTGCACCCCACAAAGATTGTGTTCACTGCACCCCAAAAAGGATTTTGTTCACTGCACCCCAAAAAGATTGTGTTCACTGCACCCCACAAAGATTGTGTTCACTGCACCCCACAAAGGATTTTGTTCACTGCACCCCAAAAAGATTGTGTTCACTGCACCCCACAAAGATTGTGTTTACTGCACCCCACAAAGGATTTTGTTCACTGCACCCCAAAAAGATTGTGTTCACTGTACCCCCCAAAGATTGTGTTCACTGCACCCCACAAAGATTCTGTTCACTGTACCCCACAAAGATTGTGTTCACTGCACCCTAAAAAGGATTTTGTTCACTGCACCCCAAAAAGGATGTTGTTCACTGCACCCCAAAAAGGATTTTGTTCACTGCACCCCACAAAGATTGTGTTCACTGCACCCCACAAAGGATTTTGTTCACTGCACCCCAAAAAGATTGTGTTCACTGCACCCCAAAAAGGATTTTGTTCACTGCACCCCAAAAAGGATGTTGTTCACTGCACCCCAAAAAGATTGTGTTCACTGCACCCCACAAAGATTGTGTTCACTGCACCCCACAAAGAATTTTGTTCACTGCACCCCAAAAAGATTGTGTTCACTGCACCCCAAAAAGGATGTTGTTCACTGCACCCCAAAAAGGATTTTGTTCACTGCACCCCAAAAAGATTTTGTTCACTGCACCCCAAAAAGGACGTTGTTCACTGCACCCCAAAAAGATTGTGTTCACTGCAGCCCAAAAAGATTGTGTTCACTGTAGCTCACACACAGAAAAATGGATGTGGATCACTGACACCTGCCTATCTCCTATCCCACTCCACACAGCAATATCGATTGTAGTTTGTAGAACACAGTTTCCCTAAAATTCAGCAGCAGCAGCAGCCTCTCCCTAACAGGATTGAGAAGAGATCGTAGATCAGGATTGAGTGCAGAGTCACCCCACCCCCCACACAGCAATATCGATTGTACTTTGTAGAAGACACTGACCCTATAATTCAGCAGACTCTATCCCTAAAATGCCTACAACTCGCCCTGCCTAAACACTCCGACCTGTCCCTCAATTCTATCCGGACACAAATGTTTTTTTCCTGCCTGTCTTTCCCTAATCAGCAGCCAGCACGTTGATGTGTGCTCTGTCCCTGATCTAAGCAGCAGAATGAAGACGCTGCGGCTGCCTGGAACTTATAAAGACTTGGTCACATGCTTCAGACGGCCAATCACAGCTACTGAGACGTTTGCAGGCATGGCTGGGATGGCTTAAGGCACACCAGTTAAACGATTGTTGATTGGCTGTTGAAAGCCCGCCATGAAAAGAGCGCCAAAGCATGCAAAACCCGGAAATAAAACGACCGAACACGGATTTTTACCCGAACATACAGTAAAGTGTCCGTGTCCGTGTTCGGGTACAAAAAATCCAATTATTCGGTACGAACACGAATAATACAGTCCGTGTTCGCTCAACACTATTCTGGACGGCTGCACTTCCAAAAATCCTTTTATTGAAGCTTCATATTACAAGTGGTTGACAGATGGAGCAGGGTACAAAGAGGTAGACGTGGTTCACGCAAATGTTAGTGCTTAGGTAATGACTAAGCGCTAACTTTTGCGCGAAACGCGTCTACCTCTTTGTCCCCTGCTCCATCTGTCAACCACTTGTTATATGAAGCTTCAATAAAAGGATTTTTGGAAGTGCAGCCGTCCAGAATTATTTCCTTAGGTTACACAGCATGCGAGCTGGGCTAGCACCTGACCAGTGTGTGTGGGGATTACCTAGAGACTCACTCACCTGGAGCTTTTTTTTTTGTTTCATTGAAGACTATCTGTATTCATGCTACTTCACTCACCAAAGAAGCTGAAGAACCTTTTTGTGCATGGAGCATCGCACGGTTATTCAGTATGCGTTTTGGTTCACTTGTAGCATGTCTGCCAACCACAACAAAACATAGATCTGCTAATTGTGTTTCGGGTTCTATTAACACATAACTGCTTGCTGACCGTATATTGTATACAGCAGCAAAGGGGCTCTCCTTCGCTGGATCATGTACCTAGTACGTGATACTGCACTCCTGGGTTCAGGGCTCACAGGCACGCCACCGGTGGCCCGCTCCCGCTGTGGGACCTGATGTCCACGGGCTCCCGCTGATTGTTCATTACACAAGCAGAACAGCAGTCTGCCTATGTAAACAAGGCAGATTTCTGTTATGTCAGCAGGGAAGGCATTGATAGTGTGAAGAAACATAGATCAATGCTTTACCCTAGTACAAGCACCTCCCACAATTTAGTAAAACACCAGCTAGGAACACATTTAACCATTTGATCACCCCTGATGTAAACCCCTTTCCAGCCAGTGTCATTAGTACAGTGACAGTGCATATTTTTTAGCACTGATCACTGTATTAGTGTCACTGGTTCCCATAAAAAGTGTCAGTTAGTGTCCCGACTGTCTACCACAATATCGCAGTCCCACTGTAAGTCACTGATCATTGTCATTACCAGTAAAAAAATATATACATAAATAAAAAATCCATAAAAATATCCCATAGATCGTAGACGCTATAACTTTTGAACAAACCAATTAATATACGATTATTGGGATTTTTTTTTAGCAAAAATATGTAGCAGAATACATATTGGCCTAAATCTTTTGAAAAAAAAAATTATATTTTTTTATTGGCTATGTTTTATAGCAGAAAGTAAACAAATATTCTTTTTTTAAAAAAAAAAATTGTCACTCTTTTTTTGTTTATAGCACAAAAAATAAAAACTGCAGAGGTGATCAAATACAACCAAAAGAAAGCTCTATTTATGGGGAAAAAAAGAACTTTAATTTTATTTGAGTTCAGTGTCCCATAATTGTCAGTTAAAGTAACGCAGTATCACAAAAAATGTTCTGACCATAAAGGGGGTTAATCTTCTGGAGCTGAAGTAGTCAATGGCACCACAAGCATGATGCCCATTTGCTGTACATTTACGAAATGCGCAAAACGAAATGAGCGTTTCCTGTGTGTTTTGTTGCGCATTCTGAGAAAGTGAAGTGTAAATGGAGCCTTAGTTTTAAAACTCGTACAATTGAACATACAGCATACACATTTTTTTTCATTCAGTCTTGTTTAACCACTTGCCGACCGCCAGCCACAGTTTTACTGCGGCAGGCTGGCTCGGCTATGCAAATCAACGTAGGGCTACATCAGTACGCGGTAGTGGTGCTGGGGGGCAAATGCGCCCCACTAGGCAGTGGGGATGCCGATCCACGGAACCGGGGGCCGCAATTGCCACCGGCACCCGTGATCGCTCCCTGCTGAGAGAGAAGGACAGTCAGCTGTTGTAAACAAAACTGACTGTTGTTCTCTCTGAAATGATCTCAGAGTGCCTGTGATTCTTCTATATAGGATCACAGGTCTCTTTGATCATTTCACAAGTCCCTCCCCCCACAGTTAGAAAACACTCCCCTGGGCTCACACTTAACCCTTTGATCACCCCTGGGTTAACCCCTTCCCTGCCAATGTCATTAATACAGTACCAGTGCATATTATTAGCACTGATTACTGTAGTAATGTCCCTGGTCCCCCCAAAAGTGTAAAAAATATCAGGGGTCCGATCTGTCTGCCGCAATGTTGCAGGCCTGCTAAAAATCGCCACAATTACTAGTAAAAAAAAATAAATGTAGACGCAATAACTTTTGTGTAAACCAATCAAAATACGCTTATTGCGATTTTTTTATACTAAAATTATGTAGCAGAATACAAATCGGCCTAAAAAGATGACAAATTTAGATTTTTTTATTTTTTGGGGGGGAATGTTATGAATGAAAAATATTTTTTTTTTTATTTTCTGAATTGTCGCTTTTTTTGTTTATAGTGCAAAAAATAAAAATTGCACAGGGGATCAAATACCACCAAAAGTAAGCTCTATTTGTGGGGGGAAAAAAGGACATCAACTTTGTTTTGGTACAGTGTCGTACAACCGCAAAGTTTTCCGTTAGAGTCCTTTCACACGGGCGGTCCGTGTGTCCGTTTTTCATCCCATTTTTTTGCATGTCAATGGGATTGCGGATGTCAGCGGATGACCATCTGCTGACATCTAATTTGCGTCCTTTCCTATCAGTTCCATTTTTTGGAACAGAAGAGAACCCTATTTTTCTTCTGTTTAAAAAAACGTAACGGACGCGAAAACGGATGTCAGTGGTGTCATCCGCTGACATCCCCAATCCCATTGACATACATTATCTCGGTTTATCATCCGCAAACAGATGGGATGATAAACGGACATATGGACCGGATGACACAAGTGCCATCCATGTCCATAAAAAAAAAAAAAAAAGTGCCGGAGCGGATCAAAAAATGGTCTGGTCATTAAGGGGGCAAATCCTTCTGGTCCAGAACTAAGTTGACAATAAAATATATTTCAGGTAAAACCAGGGTGACATTTACCATTGAAATAAAGTTATTTTAACACAGCAACTCAATACATGTTACATATTTTTTTAGTAGTCAGGATAACAATAACTGAGCTGTTAGAATCCACACTTTGGCTGTTATTGGACAATTTTTATTCCCACCATGATTCCATGTATGAGTACTAGGTCATGCCAGACAACACCCAGATTCTTACTAGCCTTGTCCCTTTCCCAAGCTTTCATCTACTTTTGTTATTGCAGCAGCAGGAGTGTTATCCTTTTGTTTTGACCTATACAAGGAACAAGAAAAGAAGTTGCCCTTTCCACTAAAATTTCACCTTATATTATTTATATTCCAAAAGGGAAAAAGCTTCAAAATATAAGTAAGCAAAGTTTTATTATTGATAAAAAAAAAAAAAAATAAATAACAAAGGCCTGGGTATTGTTGAACTATAAATGATGATAAATAAGGGATATAAAAGACAGCATTATACTGCTTTGAAATATATAGAAACTACCAGGCCCATCTATAAATCTCAGTGGCCTGAAGTTACAAAGCGTCATAAATCAAATGCTCGGATAGTGAATATAAAATAAGAAAGTGAAAGCACTGCCTTATACTTTTAACTTTACAGTGTTCTCCCTGGTGTATTCCGCTTTGCCAATAACCTAAGAGCTATATTTCTGACCATAGGACTCTTTACTGCTACATAAATAACAATATCCATAAACGTTTGATTCTATTGCGTTTGGATTTTAAACAATATCATGCTGCACCTAATTCAGCTTTGGAAATGGAAAAGATAAAAACAAGGACCATAAGTTGTATACCATTAAAATTAAAAAAATAAAAGGGCATTTATGAAGAGCTGAATATAACTAGCAACTAAGTTGCTTTGAAATAGAAAATGACAGTAGGTTTGGCATTATTACACGTTTGGCTTTATTTGACAACACCTCAGACAGCAAAAAAAGACTGCTATATACCCTAAAAAAAAGGAAAAAAAAAAAAAAAGACCCTGTTTCCTAATAGCAGGTTAACCACTTAAGGACCAAGCCTAGTTAACCGCTTGCTGACCGCCGCACGACTATTTACTGCGGCAGTCAGCCCCGTACAGGCAAACCGATGTAGGGCTACGTCGCTCGCCTACGAGCCTCTAGGGGGCGAGCGCGTGCCGCCGGAGGCGCGCTCCTGCCCCCGCTCGTTCACTAACATCCCCGCGCGAGTGACCGGCTGGTCACGCGTGATCTCCTGCTGGAGAGGGAGTAAGGCAGGCGGCTAATGTAAACAAAGCCGTCTGTCATTCTTCCTGGTGTAACTGCAGAGATCATACGATCCTGCTATGTAGGATCGTATGTCTCTGTGGTTACATCACAAGCCACGCCCCCCACAGTTAGAATCACGCCCCGGGGATACATTTAACCCACTGATTACCAATAAAGTTAACCCCTTCCCTGCCAGTGTCATTTTTAAAGTAACAGTGCATATTTATAGCACTGATTACTGTAGTAATGTCAATGGTACCCCCAAAAGTGTCAAAAATGTCAGTCAAGGGTCCGATCTGTCCGCCGCAATGTCGCAGTCCTGCAAAAAAAATTGCAGATCGCCGCCATTACTAGTAAAAAAAAAAAAAACAATAAAAATGGCATAAATCTTTCCCGTAGTTAGTAGACGCAATAACTTTTGTGCAAACCAATCAAAATATGCTTATTGCGATTTTTTTACCAAACATATGTAGCAGAAAACAAATTGGCCTAAAATGTTAAAAAAATTTGATTTTTACATTTTTTTGGGGGGGAATTTCATATAAAAAAATTTTAAAAATATTGTTATTTTTTCAAAATTGTCGCTCTTTTTTTGTTCATAGCGCAGTAAAAATCCCACAGGTGATCAAATACCACCAAAAGAAAGCTCTGTTTGTGGGAAAAAAAGGAAGTCAATTTCATTTGGGTACAGCACTGCACGACCGTGCAATTGTCTGTTAAAGTCACGCAGTGCCGAATCGCAAAATAGGCCCTGGTCTTTGAGCAGGAAAATCCTCCGGGGCTTAAGTGGTTAAAATCAGTATTTTTTGCTAGAAAATGACTTAGAACCCCTAAACATTTATATGTTATGTATATGTACATTTACATACTTTTGTTAGCAAAGACTCTGGAGAATAAATAGGCGGTTGTTTCAATATGTTTTGTCATGAGGTATTTGCGCAGTTGTCTTTCAAACGCAATTTGCTTGGAAAAAATTAATTTCACTGCATTAAAAAAAAAAAAAAAAACTAAACAGTAAAGTTAGCCCAATTTTTTTGTTTATTGGGAAAGATGATGTCTCGCCGAGTAAATAGATACCTAACATGTTACGGTTTAAAATTGCGCAAAATTGCGCAAATTGCGGAATGATGACAAACTATGGTACTTAAAAATCTCCATAGGTGACGCTTTAAAAAAATTTAATGGTTTCCAGTTTAGAATTACAGAGGTCTTTTTCTGGAATTATTGTGTCTGTGTCTCGTCCCCCCCCCCCCCCACGTTGCTAATAATAAACCAGTCAATTGTCACTGCCAGCCTTATCTGTTAAGCTCCTATCCTGCATTGTAACTGCTTGTAAGAAAGTATATCTTTAAATACTTTTTGAGAAGTGTCTTTAGGTCTGTCACGTGACTCTGATAACACAATCCAGGGCTACAGGAGGAGTCGAGCGGCCAGCTCGGCGGTCACGTGACTCCTGGCTGACATCAGAGGGAGAGCTCAGTTCCTCCTGCAGTTGCCCTGAATTGTGTTATCAGAGTGGCTGGGAGTCTTGTGACAGACCTAAAGATACTTCTCAAAGAGGTATTTAGAGGGATTGTTTCATACAAACAGTTATACAATGCAGATTAGGAGATTAAAAAAGAGGGACTGGCAGCAAGGCAATGGTTTAGGGTTCCAAACCCTTTAACTCAGAAACTAATACAGATGCATGATTGTAAAAAACCTGCTTTGCCTGTGATTTGATTTTAGAGTAAGATGATATTGAATTAGCATATTTTTTGTGCTCATTTTCTAACTCTTGTTCATCTATTTTTTAGCCAAACCCATTTGCGGAAAGCAAACTAATAAAGGTGTTTCTCAAACTCCTTATCTGTTCATTTCAAAAGTCCTGGAGTAGTATACAGTACTCTTACTGGATAAATAGAATAGTTGTATTGATTTAATTAAATCATCATGTAGTGCCATCTATTATATCTATCTATCACCTATTAAGAAAGCATATTACTTCTTTATTGGGTTAAATAATGACAATTAATTAACCACTTCAGCGCTGGAAGGTTTACCCCTTTCATGACAAGGCCGTTTTTTTGCGATACGGCACTGCATTACTTTAACTGACAATTGCACGGTCATGCCACGCTGTACCCAAATATAATTTATGTCCTTTTTTCCCACAAATAGAGCTATCTTTTGGTGGTATTTGATCACCTCTGTGGATTTTATTTTTTCCGCTATAAACAAAAAAAGACTGACAATTTAAAAAAAAAAAATATATATTTTTTACTTTCTGCTTCAAAACACACCCAATAAAGAAAAACATAAAAAAAAGTCTTCATCAGTTTAGGACAATATGTATTCTGCTACATATTTTTGGTAAACAAAAATCCCAATAAGGGTATATTGATTGGTTTGCGCAAACATTAGAACGTCTACAAACTATGGGATGTTTTTATTTTTTTTATTTATTTATTTATTATTTTCTAGTAATGGTGATGATCATTGACCTATAGTAGGATTGCGACATTGCGGTGGACAAATTGGACACTAAGTGACATGTTTTGGGGACCAGTGACACCAATACAGTGATCAGTGCTAAAGAATATGCACTGTCACTGTACTAATGACACTGGCAGGGAAGGGGTTAGCAAAGGTTTAAATGTGTCCCTAGGGAGTGTTTTCTAACTGTGGGGGGGCTCTTTTGTTTCCATAGGACACAGAGAGTGTGGCTAAGCCCAGCCCCCTGCTCCTAACTCACTGGCTATGATTGACAGTAGCTGGATGCCAATCAGGAGGGAGAGATCTGGGAGAGCCTTGATTCTCGTGCACATTGCTGGATCAAGATAGGGCTTAGGTAAGTATTGGGGGGGGGGGGGCATGAATTTTCACAATTCCATACTCTATCCAAAATAAAAAAAAAAAAAACAATTCTTCTCACGTCCTATAATATCTGGAGAACAGGAAGTGATAGTATGTCTTCTGAATGGGACACAGAAGGAAAAATAAATTACATTAATTTTAACCATTCCATACTCTATCCAAAACAAAAACAATGGTTTTAGATTTTTAACCTTATTTTTACTCAAAACAACAAAGTGTGATAATAATAGCTAACTGCAGTAGTTTCCAACATCAATCAGATTTCAATCTGTCACTGAAGAGATGATTGCTTGTTGATCTATGTGGGTTATTGAACTTTGCTAGGCTCTGAGGCTCCATTCACACCTGGGTGTATCGTTTTCAGGCATTTTTTGGGGCTTTTTCAGGCATATTTTTTTTTTTTTACTTTTTATCAGGCATTTTTTCGGGCTTTTTTGAGGCGTTTTTTGAGGCGTTTGGAAGTAGGCATTGACATCTAACAAAAACGCTTGTAATCTGCCAAAAAAGAAGCTCATGTACTTTTTTGAGCTTCAGGAGTTTTGCTTCAGGCGACAAAATGCTCAAATAAGAACAGGGGCCATTGAAATGAATGGGATTTTGCTTGTTGGGAGTTTTGAGTCTTCAGAGATGAGTGTTTTACGAGCTGAAATATACTTAAGTGTGAACAAAAAATATATAAAGATATAAAGATATAAAAAGATATAAAGATATAAAAATTTAAAAAAGTCTCATTAACGGTTTCAATGATCATTTTATATTGCCATAAAATAACTGCAAGGAAGTTTAATTAGGGGAATTGTAGAGGACTCAAAAAAACCTTGCCCCATCTCCTACAGAATACACCCTTTCTTGTGTTGGTATACCAATTTCTTTTGGCTACTGATTTTATGGACAACTATGTTTGTTTTGTACAAATTACCTTTAATCAACTCCTCCAAGCCCTTTAAGTGCACCCCACTAGCCAAAATTCTTATCTGCCTCCTCGATCTACTGATCTTCACTGTATAGCACTGCCAGTCATTACACAGCTTTGCCAGCAAAAGTCTCACCACTTTCAGGGTCAGGGCCTGCTGGGTCTATACCTCCTAGATCCAATGATCTTACCAGTGTGCCACGTCCAGCACCACACACATTTTCAAGCAAAAATTTACCCCGCTGGGTAAATGTTCTTCCTATTCATTCCTATGGGTAAGCTGTACTCATGATTGCCTCCAGATATCCAGGAGAGTACAGCCTACCCGTAGGAATAAATGGGACCACAGCATGCATGGGCACTAAAAAAGGGCATTGACGCTGCAAATGCTTTGTGGTATGGGGCAAGGCCACAGAGTGAAGGTCACTGGATCAAGGAGAAAATCAACATTTGATTTGGTGGGCTAAACTCAGGGATTGGGAGGGGGGGGGAATTGAATAAAATACAAGTGATTAAAGGTACACTTGTCCTTTAAATAACAGTGATTTTAGGAATAACACACACCAGAGCTCACTACTTCCACAGTTTCCACCATCAAAAACTAAGGACAGTATGTGTGTCTCCTAATCCTATTTACAGGATCACAGGTAAAATATTTAGTGTAGATAAAAATAAAGCCTACTTGGAAGTTTGGAAACTATAACTGTTAGTGGTTCTTGACAAAGGTTTATGAAATGCTGGTTTAGAAAATCAAACAGAAAGGAAGCCTGACATTTAGCAATCATGTCATATGTCAGATGGTAGATTTTATTTGACATTTAAATGTATCTACAGCATGATACTCTGTAAAAGAAAAATGCTTCAAAATACAGTTACGCCTATTGCACTGTTACAATTGATAAAACTATTTGAATTATATACCTACATACAACATTCATTTTTTTCAGATATTTAAAATTTTAGAAACATAAAAAAATGCACACAATATATACTTTGTATTACTACCATAATACTGTATTATATAACTGTTATTCCTTCTTCAACTGCAAATGTCAAAATTTTGAAAAAAAAAACTCTGACGTTATTGCATGTTAAGATATTAAGAGAAGAAGACACTTTGCCACATTCAAAACACAGTTTCAGAACCATGGAGAGAGAAAATTTGCCAGCGCTTGTTAGATTTTCTAGGGCACATGTCATTCTAGAAGACATTTTTGTAACAACACAATGCATGTAAATAGATAGATGTACTGTATTTACTGCATGATGCATAGTGCTTTTTCACATTCACTTGTTATTTGACTCTGATGCATACAGAATGTGGCTTGCTGGGCATATCTTTGGGCTGCAGACTGGGAGATAGCAACACATATAAATACAAATGTTGTTTTCGAAGTTGGAAGAATATCTGCACTTTAGGTATGCCTTTCTAAAAAAAAAAAAATAATAAAAAAAAAAAAAATATATATATATATATATATATATATATATATATATATATATTGTATACAGTATATATGTATAGATCAGCCATAACATTATGACCACCCACCTAATATTGAGTATGGCCCCCTTTTGCTAAAACAGCCCTTACCCATTGAGGCATGGACACCAAAGTAACATCCACATGACTGACAGGACCCAAGGTTTCCCAGCAGAATATTGCCCAAAGCATCACACTGCCACTGCCGACTTGCCTTTTTATACCGAATCCTGGTGCCATCTCTTCCCCAGGTAAGTGATGCACATGCACCTGGCCATCCATATGATGTAAAAGAAAACGTGATTCATCAGACCAGACCACCTTCTTCCATTGCTCCGTAGACCAGTTCTGATATTCATCTGACCATTGTAGAAGCTTTTGACTGTGGACATGGGTCACCATGGGCTTCACAGCCGCGTACACAACAAACTAGGATGCCCATTTTTTTCTGTTTTCACCACATCAACTTCACGGACATGTTGACTTGCTGCCTAATATATTGCACCAGTCTTCAGATGTCATTGCAACAAGATATTCGGCTGATATATATATATATATATATATATATATATATATATATATATATATATATAGTATCTCACAAAAGTGAGTACACTCCTCACATTTTTGTAAATATTTTATTATATCTTTTCATGTGACAACACTGAAGAAATGGCACTTTGCTACAATGAAAAGTAGTGAGTGTACAGCTTGTATAACAGTGTAAATTTTTTGTCCCCTCAAAATAACTCAACATACAGCTATTAATGTCTAAACCGCTGGCAACAAAAGTGAGTACACTCCCATGTGACAATGTCCAAATTGGGCCCAATTAGCCTTTTTCCCTCCCCGGTGTCATGTGACTCGTTAGTGTTACAAGGTCTCAGGTGTAAATCGGAAGCAGGTGTGTTAAATTTGGTGTTATCGCTCTCACTCTCTCATACTGGTCACTGGAAGTTCAACATGGCACCTCATGGTAAAGAACTCTCTGAGGATCTGAAAAAAAGAATTGTTGCTCTACATAAAGATAGCCTAAGCTGGTGTGAATGTCTCTAACCAAACAATCAGAAACAGACTTTATGAGGGTGACCTGAGAGCCCGACATCCTCTAGTGGGCCCTGTGCTCACTGCCCGACACCGTGGAGCTCAATTGACATTTGTTTTTGAACACCAGAATTGGCAAGTCCGCAACTGGTGCCCTGTACTTTTCACAGATGAAAGCAGGTTCACCCTGAGCAAATGTGACAGACGTGAAAGGGTCTGGAGAAGCCATTGAGAATGTTATGCTTCTCGTAACATCGTTCAGCATGACCGGTTTGGTGGTGGGTCAATTATGGTCTAGGGAGGCATATTCAGGGAGGGACGTACAGACCTCTACAGGCTAGATAGAAGCACCCTAACTGCCATTAGGTATCGGGATGAAATCCTTGGACCCATTGTCAGACCGTACCCTGGTGCAGTGGGTCCTGGGTTCCTCCTGGTGCACGATAATCCCGGGCCTCATGTGGTGAGAGCATACAGCCAGTTCCTGGGGGATGAAGGAATCTATACCACTGAATGACCCCCACGCTCGCCTGACCTAAATCCAATAGAACACCTCTGGGAAATTATGTTTCGTATGGGACTTACTCATAGTATACCTTTTCTATCCACTTTTCAGATCCACTAAGGAATCTGGTGAGTGATTATTTGTATGAAGGGCTGGAGTGAGCTTCCTTTCATCTAAATACATATGCTGAAGTTGCCTAAGAATGGTTGATTGCACAAGATTGTTTAAATAGATTAGAAAGACAGACACTAAATTGGGTCATACATAGATCAAAATTCAGCTGTTCAGCAGAGACCAGACAATTTTGATCCATGTATGGGCACCCTGGTTGTACAGATGTCAGTTTACTGATAAACATATGTACAACCAACCTGTTGGGTTTTTCCTCATAAATCAGTGCCTCTGGCAATAGCTGGCAGCACTGATCATTGTATTCTAACATCAAGAATGGCTTCTCAGAACAAGATAGCACAGCAGGAGGATTATTTTATGGGCTTAAAGCGTAACTTCACTTTTGCTGAGAAAAAAAAACAATCCCCTCTGGGTGATCAATGCCGACTCCTACCGTTTGTTATTCTGAAGAAATCTCTGTGTGTTCGTCTGTATCCGTGTGGGAAAGGGAGTCTAATAGGAGGGGTTTCTTAATTATCAATCAGCTTCTGCACCTGCAGGGCTCTAAAGAGAAAAGCTGCTGGGCCTGTATCCCTTTAAACATGTTTTCCTATTGGAAGTATCTCACCAAAAATGACATTTTTGTTGCAGGGGATGCCTAAAATCTGGCTTGCATCTTAGGCAGACTTCTGGGAAAATTGGTGAGCCAATCACACAAGCAGAAAAAGGTGTTTCTGGGTGGTATACAGAACACCTCCAGGTAGCCATATTGCATTGCATTTTCCAAAAATTACAGATTGAAAAGGAAAGTTATGTTTATTAAATTTAATTACAATAAGACTTGTGTCACAATTGTATATCTGAAGTAAAGACTAAAGGTAGGTACTCCAAGACATATCCCTGATAAACACATGAAAAAGGTGTATAAAGGGCATAACAGAAAATATTGCCACAAACAAAGGGTGAGAGTATATTAGTAAAAAGCCAAGAGAAATACTGATTTAAAAAAAAACGGTTTGATACTCTATACCACCCACTCAAAAAAGGAAAAATAAAAAAAGTACAAACACTCATTGGATAACTTAGATGCATATACTTTAATGATCAAACCACACAACAAATAACAGATCAAGAACCTGTGCAAAGTAGCAAAAAAAAAAATATGGTACTGAAGACAAACACCACACATACCTAAAAAACATTCATACAACCACCCCTCATCCCCCACTAGATAAATGACCCAAAGGTCTGTCATAAAGTGCAAACTGCATGTGCATGTATATAAGAACAATTGAATGGAATAAATGGAGGGTATGCTAATCAATATGTAGTTGATGAATTTCCTATAGGAAAGTAGAAAGTGGACTAAAAGGGATAATAATAATAATCAAACTTTGATGGACTCATCCATGGATGGTCTGAGATAATGCACCTGGGGCGTAAAAACCCAAGGGCAGAATATAGAATATTTGACACAGTCCTGACCTCAGTATCTGAGGAAAGGGATTTAGGAGTAATTATTTCAGAAGACTTAATGGTGGGAAGACAATGTAATAGAGCAGCACAAAATGCCAGCAGAATGCTTGGATGTATAGGGAGAGGTATAAGCAGTAGAAAGAGAGAAGTGCTTATGCCGCTGTACAGAACACTGGTGAGACCTCACTTGGAGTATTGTGTGCAGTACTGGAGGCCATATCTCCAGAAGGATATAGATACTCTAGAGAGAGTTCAGAGAAGAGCTACTAAACTAGTACATGGATTGCAGGAAAAAACTTACCAGGAAAGGTTAAAGGACCTTAACATGTATAGCTTGGAAAAAAGAAGAGACAGAGGGGATATGATAGAAACTTTTAAATACATAAAGGGAATCAACTCGGTAAAGGAGGAGAGCATATTTAAAAGAAGAAAAACTACCACAAGAGGACACAGTTTTAAATTAGAGGGGCAAAGGTTTAAAAGTAATATGAGGAAGTATTACTTTACTGAGAGAGTAGTGGATGCATGGAATAACCTTCCTGCAGAAGTGGTAGCTGCAAATACAGTGAAGGAGTTTAAGCATGCATGGGATAGGCATAAGGCTATCCTTCATATAAGATAGGGCCAGGGACTATTCATAGGATTCAGATATATTGGGCAGACTAGATGGGCCAAATGGTTCTTATCTGCCGACACATTCTATGTTTCTATGTTTCTATGGAAAAACTCCTTGTCTCCAAAGAATATTTGTGGTTCCTATAGGTTCCTAGTTGATGAAAATGTCACATGTGGTCCAGAAAAGGCAACATATTTTACAATTAGCAAGGCACAAGTCTCTCATGTAATATTATTAACAGGCCGTATGAACAGAAAAGCCTCAATCACACATCACAGACACGTTGCATCGATCCATAATAGATCCTTCACAGGAACAGAAACCAAAATTATGTGAAATGATGATTGAAACAAAGTGAGATAGATATACTCATCCGTCCAGTGAGTCCACAGAGATAACCAAAGTCCATGGATTAGACTAGGAGAAGTAACAAATCCCAAAAGTCCATATATTATTTTGCATCACCAAAAAAGAGAGGAGGGGTGGATGGAGTAGTTGCCTGATCGGTTTCGTCAGACACAGGCCGGCTGCTTCAGAGGCAAAAGTGATTATTTGTTTTGTGGTTTGATAATTAAAGTATATGCATCTAAGGTATCCAGTGAGTGTTTGTTCTTTTTTCATTTTTCCATTTTTGAGTGGGTGGTATAGAGTATCAAATCATTTTTTTTAACTCAGTATTTCACAATTGTATATGCTATATTATTTTTTCTTTATTTGCTATTATTTCCCAACAAAAGTGGAGTTACCCTTTAGGCTGACTTCAGGTAGAAATATAGATTCAAAATATGGTTTTGCAATCCCACACAAAGTGAATGAGTGAATCCTCCCGCTGTGCTATTGTGTTTTGACAGCGGGAGGATTCCCTCATCCACATCGTGTGGGATTGCAAAACAGCATTCCAAAACAATATTTTTAATCTATGTTTCCACCTGAAATCAGCTTACGCCCATAAAAGCCAACAGTAAAATTTTTATTATAACTTTCATTAAATCCTATTTCAAGTCCATAAAAGTCAACAGTGAAAAAAGTAATGAATGATTAGAATGATGTTAAAATATCACCAGGAGGTCAGACTGCATAAGCAAAATGAATGGATCACCTGCTGAGAAGGCTTTCCAAAGATCATTCATCTCTACTTTGAAATCTTTTAACATGCCTCATGCTGTAGTACACTGATCAACAGTGGCGGCCCGTGCATAGGGGGCGCCAGGGCGCCGCCCCCCTACCCCTAAAAAAAAAGAAAAAAAAAAACAAAAAAAAAAACAAAACGAACAAATAAAGTTGTTCAAAAAAAAAATTGGGTTCGCCGGCCTGAACCCAAAGGAACTGGTGGCTGGGGGGGGGGGGGTGGGGTTACGTCCCAGAAGAGGCGCCGATTGGCTGCCTTCTGGGGGGGTAGGGGGGTATCCTGGGCGCAAGTCTTTGCGGTTGGACACCCCCACTTTCTGATATCCTGGCTGTGATTGGTCCAGTCTACAGCCTGGACCAATCATCATCCAGGATATCGCTGACGTCGCAATGGGGGCGGTGCCGGTGCGTGCGTCAGTCACTCACCGTCACCGCCGCTCAGAGAAGAGGAGAGGCCGCCCGCCCGCCGGTTCCCGCCGCCGAGACGACGAGGGAGAAGGACCCACCGCAGAAGAGGAAGAAGAAGCTGAGCCGCGCCGCCGCCAGGTAAGTTTGAAGGGAGCACGCACGCTGGCACTCTGCAATCATTGGGGTACAATGCTGGCACTCTGCAATCATTGGGGGACAATGCTGGCGCTCTGCAATCATTGGGGGACAATGCTGGCGCTCTGCAATCATTGGGGGACAATGCTGGCGCTCTGCAATCATTGGGGGACAATGCTGTGGCACTCTGCAATCATTGGGGAACAATGCTGTGGCACTCTGCAATCATTGGGGGACAAAGCTGTGGCGCTCTGCAATCATTGGGGGACAATGCTGTGGCACTCTGCAATCATTGGGGGACAATGCTGTGGCACTCTGCAATCATTGGGGGACAATGCTGTGGCACTCTGCAATCATTGGGGGACAATGCTGTGGGCACTCTGCAATAATTGGGGGACAAAGCTGTGGCACACTGCAATCATTGGGGGACAATGCTGTGGCGCTCTGCAATCATTGGGGGACAATGCTGTGGCGCTCTGCAATCATTGGGGGACAATGCTGGCGCTCTGCAATCATTGGGGGACAATGCTGTGGCACTCTGCAATCATTGGGGGACAAAGCTGTGGCGCTCTGCAATCATTGGGGGACAATGCTGTGGCGCTCTGCAATCATTGGGGGACAATGCTGTGGCGCTCTGCAATCATTGGGGACAATGCTGTGGCGCTCTGCAGTGATTGGGGACAATGCTGTGGCGCTCTGCATTGAAAGGGGCTCGCACGCTGAACTCTGCATTGATGGGGGCACGGAACAGTTGCATTGAAGGGGGCATGCACGCTGAACTCTGCACAGTGTTTATTGCATTGAAGGAGGTACAGCACAGTTGCATTGAAGGGGGCATGCACGCTGAACTCTGCATTGTGGGGGCACAGCACAGTGTTCATTGCATTGAAGGGGGCACAGCACAGTTGCATTGAAGGGGGCATGCGCGCTGAACTCTGCATTGTTGGGGCACGGCACAGAGTTCATTGCATTGAAGGGGGCACAGTGTTTATTGCATTGAAGGGGGCACAGCACAGTGTTTATTGCATTGAAGGGGGCACAGCACAGTGTTTATTGCATTGAAGGGGGCACAGCACAGTGTTGCATTGAAGGGGGCATGCACGCTGAACTCTGCATTGTTGGGGCACAGCACAGTGTTCATTGCATTGAAGGGGGCATAGCACAGTGTTTATTGCATTGAAGGGGGCACAGCACAGTGTTTATTGCATTGAAGGGGGCACAGCACATTGTTCATTGCATTGAAGGGGCACAGCACAGTTGCATTGAAGGGGGCATGCACGCTGAACTCTGCATTGTGGGGGCACAGCACAGTGTTTATTGCATTGAAGGGGGCATAGCACAGTGTTTATTGCATTGAAGGGGGCATAGCACAATGTTCATTGCATTGAAGGGGGCACGCACGCTGAACTCTGCATTGAAGGGGGCATGTACACTGGTCTCTGCATTGAAAGGGGGCATGTACGCTGGTCACTGCATTCAAAGGGGGCATATACCATCTCCTGTACCATGACCTGTGACATGCCTATACCATATCTGTGCCATGCCTATACCATCACCTGTGCCATGCCTGTACCATCACCTGTGCCATGCCTATACCATCACCTGTGCCATGCCTGTACCATGACTTCAAAGTCACGCAATTTTTTACTGCGTTTTTTGACGCGAAGCAATACCTATTACATTTTTCTTTTTGCGCCCCCCCAAACATTTAGAGCACCAGCCGCCACTGCTGATCAATCCTGAATATGGAGCAGAGATGTTTACAGAGAGATTGTCACCACCAATAGAAGAGCTGTCCTCTTTAGGGTGCAGGACAATTGGTTGACTACAAGCTGTAGGCAACGGCTAGTCGTTTGTTACATACATTAGTATCAGTACATAGAGGTCCTCCTATCTGAAAGACTTTTCTTAGTGAGACATTTTCAATTCTATTAAATCAGCACAGTCTTCAAAAATAACTAGCCTTGTGACAGACATTGCACATTTGTCACTGATTGCAGACTATTTATTTCACACTAAGACAAAACTGATAAAAGCAGAAAATACAGTATGTTTAAAAAAAAAGAACATTGGCTGGGAACATATTTGATCAACGTTTTCACTTAAAGCCCATAAAAGTCAAACATGAAAAAAGCCATGAATGATCTGGTAGATATTCAATTACATACGAAAAATGCAGAAAGAATGTAAAGTAAAAGTACATAAGATAAAAGTAAAAGCAGACAAAATATGGGCTTACTTAATGCAATGCCAAGAACCTTTACAGTAATATGGCTGTCTGCAGTGAAGTAACACTGGCTGAAGCATTACACAACTGACCTGAGTTAAATATACAAGGCTATAAAGAACAGTTGGATACCCAATGTACCGTAACGTATGCTGAGCAGAATTCCATTGCCTTAAAAGCTGCACTGTTGTACCTAGTTAAAAATAACTGCTGGAACAAAAAAAAAACCTTTTAGAACACCTACTTTCAAAGTTACGACAGTTTTTAAAATAAGTTGAATACACTTTATTCAGAAAGCATGTTTTTTGCCATAGATCTGCTACAGCACTTCAATAAAGAAACTTTTTCGTATTGGTTAATGATACATTTGTTTTTTTCTTTCATATAAGATGAGAGAAACATTACAGAGCTGGCATGATTTGAAAGTGTAAAAGGGTAAGTATATTGCATATTCCCTTCACAAGAAAGCATAAAAAAGTGCAGCAGTACAACCTCATGTACACTGGGCATCAAAAACACCACTTCCAAGAGCATTTTTTTTTTCTGCCTTTATACAGCCCCCCATGTTAGTCCATGGTGTGGATATACTAAAGACAAATAGACTTCACACTTTGAATGTACAGTTTCACTCATTTTCCCTAAAGCTTAGTAAATGTGGAAAAGCTCTGATGATTTCCATCATACTATCATGGGCAAGCAAAAATGCTGTTTCTTTTTATTTTCCTCGCACTTTATTGGGTATCCTTTACAAAGTTTAACACATTTACTAAGCCTTTCCTTGGACACATAAGCGTTTACAGATGTTTAGCGGCAGTAAAAAAAAAACAAAAAAAAGCACTTTCAGGTGAGGAGTGTTATCTGAAAAAAAGATCCCCATAGGGGGTTTTCTTCCTGAGAGCACTTTGGCACTTATGTGGATCACTTGAGCACCTTTTCAGCACTTTAGTCCTATTTAATGGGACCATCTTGGACTGCACTTTAATTCAATATTTTTGCACTACTGCATATGGTTGCACTTTGGACAATTTATGATTGCACTTTATTTATGCACCTTAACTATATGAATTCTGTATTTATTGATCACATTATGCACTTTATTTTGTATATATATTTTTTTGATTACATTATACACAGGATTGATTTATGAATAATCACATCATATATATTTATATACCTGTTAGCGCTGCCTTTTGATTGATTTTAGTTTATTCTGGTCTTTTACCCAGTAAGTAGCAGCTTCAGGACATATACTTTTTATTTATATTTATTTATACTCTTTTAGCGCGGGTTTTAATAATTTAGTTTTACACTTATCTGAAAAAAAGTGAAATGTGTCTATACGCAGGTAAGCGCATGTGAATGCATCTAAACGTGCCTAAGCGCGAGGCACGATATGCGCTTGAGCAGTCATTCACTTCAATGGCCAGAATAAATAGTCTATTGTACTCTAGCCAAATATTATTTGAATGAAATAAAATAATGGAACACCCAAATGCCTGATGTGCCTGAATGCACCTAAACGTGTTTGCAAAACATGGCTTTCAGAGTGTCTTTAACACTGCTTTTCTCCTGCCAGGAGAAAAGGCATTTAGAAGAGCTGGACAACTGCCCAGTGTGTATGAGGCCTACATCTGATCTACTGACAGGAGGGCTAGGACAAGAGGATGGATGGGGGAGGAGGGACAGCTGCCCTGAGAACAGGGAGGGGGCACTAGCTACAATCAGTGCAGGGAGATTCTGGGACCTAACCCTAAACATTCCCTGATGCAATTTATTTATGTAGCTCAGCAGGCTGTGCATGACTTCCTGGTTAAAGGGTTTGTAAAGGCAGGAGGTTTTTATATCTTAATGCATTCTATGAATTAAGATAAAAAACCTTCTGTGTGCAGCAGCCCCTACAGCCCCCCTAATACTTTCCTGAGCCGTCTTTATCCAACGATGTTGCAGGAGTGTCTAAGCTGCCTTGGCCTCCTCTCCTCATTGGCTAAGACAGCAGCATGGCACGATTGGCTCTCGCGGCTGTCAATCAAAACCATTCAGCCAATTAGGAGGGAGAGGGGGCGGGCTGGGTTGCGCCTCCGTATCTGATTACTCCTTGTTCATTACCTGTTCAGCTAGCCCAGCAACTATACCCATCCTGGATACAATCAGTATTTTTTTTCCTGGCCACCTGAAACTATATATATATATATATATATATATATATATATATATACATATATATATATATATATACACATGTAAATAATTGTATTATAATTTTCTATTATAGGAAAAAGTATTGATTGATTCATTGATTCTTCTTTCTCATAAGCCTTTTAGCTGCAAGATGTGCACCCTGACTCTTAGTATGAGCTAATGGCTCCTTTTCTTACTGTATACTATGGGCCCTTACCACACGTAGAATTGATCACTTGTTGTGCAAAGTACTCTCAGCAATATTCGTCATCCACCCAACGCACAGGTGAAAATTCTTCAATTACATCTCTTCTCTGCCTACAACTGGTACAGTCCATAGCTCTCTTTTTGTGTAACAGGGTCCCAACATTCAACTCCTCTCCTGACTCTCTTTTGCTCTATTCAGCCCTCTCACATCTGTCCCTATGGGTAGTACTGCAGCTGCATTATTTCTAAAAGAAGCATCCCCCCAATGCTACCAAGAGAAGTCAGAATTGGACTAGGCTGGCTGCTGATACACTGGGCTTCCAGTGTTTACCTGGCCAGTAACTGAACCTGCAAGTCTCTACAGCTCCAAGCACCACTGCCCCATTGATATAAATATTACATAAGATCGATTATAAATAAAAACAATAACAGTATGATAAAAAGGGTTATTAAATAATGTCATATAGGATTAACCCCCTACATAAGAGTCTAAAATCTTTACATACCATCTGAAACCCCAACCAACAAGAAAAATCCTGGTCAAAATATGCATAACCCTTATTATTGGGGAAAAAACAATATCTTTGTCATCAATTTCGATTTCAAAATTTCCAATGTTTTAAAATAATATAATGTAATGTATTTGCATTATTCCCAAACAGGTGAGGAGATTACAAAAACTACACTCAATAATGCTTCTGCCATGAATTAAAAATCATGCATAGCTGTCATTAGCATAATAAAATGCGAAAGGATATATTGATGAGAGTAAATCCCGGGTCACATCTATGCAGCTCTGCATACTGCGGGTGCCCGGGCACTGTGCCTTCGTTTTCTGCAGGGAAAAGGTCCCATAAAAGGTCAACATAGAAACTCACTGAAAACTGAACTTGTGCAGAGCTGCCAACACTGCTCTACAAAATCTCTAGCTGCATTGGGGGCTTTGACAGAAGGGGGAGATAGAGAGTGCACGATCAACCAGGTTTTTTTTAATAGTGACTGAGTGAGTATGAACAGCTTGTAATACAGCATTTGTTGACCATTTTTTTTTACGATGTGGATTTAGGGACACTTTAAAGTGTGGTTTGAAAAAACACATAATTTTAAATGTCTTTTATTTTTGTTATATATTCATGTGATTGAAGCAACCCTAAAAATCATCGATAAAAATGACACCTCTTTGTAAACAACTTAAAGGAAATATTTTTTTTTCTGTTTTTGGGAAAAAAAAGCTAACTACATTTTAGCAAACTTCCTGGCAGATCCTTACCTAATTCTGCTCTGCACATACTGAGAAGGGCCAGTCTACTAACTTCCTAAAACTGAAGAAAGTGAAAGTGCTAAAAACTTCAGTCTGGATGTCACACCACTTCCTCAAACTCAATCCATCCAAAACCGAACTTATAATTTTTCTTCCACCACATGCCCCATCCCCCTATCTCTCTGTTAATATCGATGGCACAACTATCAGCCCATCCCCCCATGCCAAAGTCCTAGGTGTTGTTCTGGACTCTGAACTCTCCTTCAAGCCCCACATCCAATCGCTGTCCAAATCTTGCCGCCTAAACCTCCGCAACATCTCCAAAATACGCCCCTTTCTAACCAAAGACACAACAAAGCTCCTAGTTCACTCCCTGGTCATCTTATGCCTCGACTACTGCAATTCCCTTCTCATTGGCATACCTCTAAACAGGCTATCCCCCTCCATCATGAATGCTGCTCCCAGACTCATCCACCTTACCAATCGCTCAGTGTCCGCTGCTCCTCTCTCTCAAGCCTTCCACTGGCTTCCGCTCACACAACGAATTAAATTCAAATTACTAACAACATCTTACAAAGCAATCCACAGCTTAGCCCCCAGCTACATCAATAGCCTAGTCTCTAAATACCAACCCAATCGCTCTCTTCGTTCCTCTCAAAACCTCCTGCTCTCGAGCTCCCTCGTCACCTCCTCCCTTGCTCGCCTCTAGGACTTTTCTAGAGCCTCTCCAATCCTATGGAACTCCTTACCCCAATCTGTTGGATTATCTCCTACCCTATTAACTTTTAGATGATCCCTGAAAACCCTCCTCTTCACAGAAGCCTATCCTACCCACACCTAACAACTATACTTCAATTTTTTCCATAAGCTCTTCCCCCACATTTATTGCCTTTTGTTTCACTTGACCCTCCCTTCTAGATTGTAAGCTCTAACGAGCAGGGCTCCCTAATTCCTCCTGTATTGAATTGTATTGTAACTGTATTGTCTTCCCTCACATTGTAAAGCGCTGCGCAAACTGTTGCGCTATATAAATCCTGTATAATAATAATAATAAAAGTAGCAGAAACAGTCACAGGAAATTGGATTTTTGCTGCCATTCTATATACAAGCAGTGTGCAGATAACCTTAGAGTCACCAAACTCATTATAGTTGTAAGAAAGTGATATAATAATTGTTATACAAAGTCATAGCTGCTTGTAAATTGAATAAACAATGTTATTTTAACAATATTACCCTACAAAAATAGCAATTAAACATTTTGCATATTATACTACTTATAATACAAACAGCGTTTTTGCTTTTTTGCCTTTTCTTTGCAAAAGGTATCTTTAAACCTTTAAGATATATTTAGTTGTATGTGGGGTAAAGGAGAAAATATACAACGTACTTAAAGCACAACTAAAGGCAATTTTTTAATTTTTATTTTGGATAGCGTGGATAGGCATTAGAAGACTTGTCAGTTTTTATTGCTGTCTGTTCCCCCGTAGATTTACCCTCTCTATTTGTCCTGTTTATCATAATCATTGAAACATCCGCATTTTTTGGGTTGTCCCTAGAAAAGAAATAGAGGGGAAATCTTCCAACTGAGACACTAGTTTTGCCAGCCTAGAGATGCCCAAGGAATTTCCTTTATTTGCAGGGATTTCTTCTCACTTCCTGTTTTGGCTATGGGACAGGAAGTGAAGGTTAATCTCTGCAAAAGGACATAGATGGCGAAAAAAAAATCTGACAGGGGGGTATAACCCTCTCTTGGGCTATCCAAAATAAAAAAAAAGCACATTCCCCTATAGTTCTACTTGAATTGATTGGTTTATACTTATTTACTTTGTTCTTTAATGAAATCTCTGTGCCTGAGAGACAATGATAGATCAGGCCTAATCAGGTAAATAATCGAATAACAGAATAGCTTCAGGCTAATAAAATTGCAAAATTCAATACTATTTTTCATCATAAAGAAGAGGAATTGATAAGGAGTCTAGAGTTTAGCTTTAAAGTGCACTTACATGATTGTTAATTTTCATTACTTCAATAAAGCACCTTTTTGTGAAAAAAAAAATAAAAAATAAAGTGCATTTATCCAATTACAATACACATGTCTTACAAACCAGGATTTGCATTGAGTACAATGGTCATTTAGAAGTTGGTATATGCTCCGTCCTTGTAAGGCAAGCATACATATTGCTACCTGTTTAGTAAAAATGTACAGCAATGTTTAGTCTGGAGGACATTGGTATCATTCGGACACCAAAAAGGGTTTGTGTTCATGCAGGCTGCAGTGGCTACATTCAAATACTATGCCATCTTTAAGAATAATCAAGCCTGGTAGATTTGACAAAAGGCAAAGAACAGCAATATGGGCATGCAGATATTTATATATCACATTTTGCATATTTTTGGACAGGCTAGTTGAGGTAATCTGTTCAAATAAAAAAGATATTAAGAAGTCATTAAAAATTCATATTTCAATTTTCACCATTTAAGTTTTTATGAAGAAACTTCAGTACAGGATTACAAAAGCACGATTTCCCAATGTGCTTAAAAAAAAAAGAAAGAAAATAAATGATTTTTAAACCCCCTTGAGCCCACACATATGAGGTTTCAGCTTAGACTGCCTGATCACAATAAAAGCTTTTTTTCAAAGACTGAAAGAATTAAAGCAGAATTAACCAGTTCTGAACCGGAAGGTTTTGCCCCCTTAATGACCAGGCCATTTTCTGCGATTTGGCACTGTGTTTTTTTAACTGACAATTGCGTGGTCATGCAATGCTGTACCCTAAAAAAATCAATGTCCTTTTTTCCCACAAATAGCGCTTTCTTTTGGTGGTATTTGATCATCTGTGTGATTTTTATTTTTTGCGCTAAAAAAAAAAAAACAAAAAAAGAGCGACAGTTGTGAAAAAAAAACAATATTTTTCACATTCTGCTATATAACATTCCCAAAAAAAAAATTTCATCCTGTTGGGCCAATTTGTATTCTGCTACATATTTTTGGCAAAAGAAAATCCCAATAAGCGCATTTTGATTAGTTTGTGCAAAATGTATTGCATCTACAAATTAGGGGAAAGATTTATGTCATTTTTATTTATTTATTTATTTTTACTAGTAATGGAGGCAATCTGTGATTTTCTGCAGTACTGCGACATTGCGGCGGACAGATCGGACCCCTAACTGACATTTTTGACACTTTTAGGGGGACTAGTGACATTACTACAGTAATCAGTGCTAAAAATATGCACTGTTACTATAATAATGGCACTGGCAGGGAAGGGGTTAACCCAGGGGTGATTAAAGGGTTAAGTGTGAGCCCATGGGGAGTGTTTTCTAACTGTATGGGGGAGGGACTTCTGGAATCAACACAGAGACCTGTGATCCTAAATAGAAGGATCACAGGCACTCTGTGTTCATTCCATTGGCTCCTGCTGCTGTCAATCAAATCCTGTGGTGAAGGAGCAGGGGGGCGGGATCGAACCGCTTTGTCTTTGTCTATGGACATAGGCAGTGTGGCTCAGAATCAAACCCTGCAGGTGTGCCACAATAGGAAATGTCCTCCTATGGTGGTACACTGAGAAGAAGAGGAGCCAGAAGGACTCTAGAAGAGGAGGATCTGGCTGCACTGTGCAAAACCGCTGTATAAAGCAGGTAAGTATAATATGTTTAAATTTTTTTAAAAATATTACATTTAAATCCCCTTTACAATCACTTTAAAGAATATGTGTACTCTTGTCTATAAAGGAAAATGAATTGTCATGAACTGCCATGCTGTTCTGCACATGTGATTTAATGGATGCAGCCACAAAAGTTCTATACAGCACATGCCTTCAGTGAAGTACCTGGAAGCATGCAGAATAGAATTGTGCTAGGGAGAAGAAAGGAGGAGATGTTCTTTTGGTGTTAAAAAAAAAACAAAAAAAACAAAGCCTCCTCGCTATTCTTTTAGATGGAAATGCAAGGCAACCATTTCCTAACCTAGAAAACATGCACACCTAAAGGGATGTGAATATTCCCTATTTCACATAACTGAATGCAGGTGTGCAAGTGAAATAGTGAATGGGTAATTATATATATGTAATTCTAAATAAATAGGAGAGCTTAAATAAGATAATAAGATCTTAAGTGCTGGTTCACGCTGTTCCGACTTGTCAGGTGACTTGGTCGGCTGACAAGTAGCGGACCGTGCTGTGCAATTAGAACCGTTCTAATAGCAACTCAAGTTGCTCCGACTTAGAAAAAGGTTCCTGCGCCTTTTTTTTTTGCAAAGTTGGAGCGACTTGCATTGACTTCCATTATGTGAAGTCGTTGCAAGCCGCGCCGAAGTTGCGGTGCACGGGCGACGGCATTATTCGCCGAAGTCGTGTCGCCTTAGTGTGAACCGACACTAAATAAGATAATAATACATAAGAGATAGGAAAGTATAAATACACAAATTAAAGTAGAACTATAGGCAAAACTTCTTTCTTCATTTTCATTTTGGAGGATTATAACTCCTGTGAGGTTTTTTTTTTTTGCCATCTGTCTCCCATTGCAGAGATTTCCCTTCACTTCCTGTCCCATAGCCAAACAGGAAGTGAGAGGAAATCCATGCAAATTAGGGGTCTCCATAACTAGTGTCCCCATTGAAAAATTTCCCCTTTATTACTTTTCTGGGTAACCTAAAAAAACTATGTGTATCAATTTAGGCAGTTTTTTGCTCAACTTATTTGATGATAGATCCAAAGGATATTGTACAATCAGACAGTATAGTGTATGGTCTTATTGTACACTAGTTGTACAATCTCCTTCAGAGTTACCAAAACTTTGTAATATGAGGATAAACCTATAAGGAAAGGCTGGACAATAGAGGGGAGGACTCCTCTGGATGGATTTCTGTGCACAGGCTAAAACATGTTCCCTTTCGTGCTCACAAGAATTGGGCACTAGCTAATGCATATGCGCATGCGCCGACGCTCGCATGCACCCGTGACAGACATCTGCACCAAATGGCTATTTAATCTTAGCCAGTGCTCAGGATCAGTGCTGCTTTGTCTTCACCCTCCTGCGTATCCTGTGATTCTGTATCTTGATTCGAGTTGCTGACCCAGCTTGTCTTTACCACTCTCTGCACCGACTTCGGCTTGTCCCCTGACCTCTGCTTCTATCTGCTACATTGGCTCCTGCTTTGCTGATCAGTTCCAGACCCAGCTTGTTTCCTGACTATGCTACTGCCTGTGTCCTGTACCCGATCCATCCTGCCTGTGTATGACCTGGCCTGCCTGACTTTGCTTATCTGCCTACTGTCACCAGCAGTGGCGGCGGGTTCATAAGTGGTGCAGGGGAACCCCCCCCCCCCCCAAAGTCCCCAAATTTATTTTGCATAATCATAGAACGATTAATTTTTAAATAACTGATAATATTGTAAAGTTAAAAAAATGTTAGTCATATTATAATTTATTTAAAAATCAATTGTTCTATGTTTGTGCACTCACTGCACTTTGTGTGTGCCGGTTGAATATGTTTCTATTATGGCCATGATTTTAGTATAAGCACGTGATTAGAGCCTGAGGCTCTAATTGGCTTGTGTTAGGATGTCCTCGGGGGGCAGAACCCTCCCACTTGTGATTTTAGTAAATAACGAATCAATATTTGCCATCGCGTCACTTCTGGTTTCCGGCTTCTGGAGGCTGAAGAATTGGAACCCAGAAAGAAGACTGGTTTAACATGGAAGCTGCAGAGTGGAGCCGTATCAGGGGAGCCGGGACTTTGGTTAGTGCGGACCTGGAGCGGTTTGTTTGTGCCCCCCAAAAAAGTTATAGCACCGGCCACCACTGGTCACCAGTATCAGCTGCCCACATGCTTGCCTGTTTACTGGAGCCATCTGACAACTTCTCCTGCCCAGCGAGGACATCTGCCCTGCTGCTAGCAAGACTTACAGGCAATCGTGCCACTCTGTACTCTTGCACCTCCTGTCTACACCAATGGTTCTCAATTCCGGTCCTCGGGACCCACTAACAGGCCAGATTTTAAGTATTACCTTGGGGAGATGCAGACTAGAATACTGCAATCACTGAGCAGCAAATGGGATCACCTGTGATGTAATTTAGTTATCTTGCAAACCTGGCCTGTTGGTGGGTCCCGAGGACCGGAGTTGAGAACCACTGGTCTACACTATCAGGGGCCCCGAGTCAGAGGTGTAAGAGAGGTCTTCCTCATCATGTCAGGCTCTGCTACCAGGTACGTGATAAAACCAAAACAATCCACATGCACATCAATGTAGGCAAGTTTTTGCTCTACATATCCCATGGTAGATCTAAAAGAGATTGTACAATCAGATTTTATAGTGTATGGTCAGTTTAGGTTTATTTAAAACTGATTATATGTATGATATAAAAACAAACATATTCACTTAAAATGAATAAAGAATAATTTACTTAACTGCTATCCGATGATATGTTACAGAGAATAGCATTCTCAGGTTTTGTCCATCTCAGTGTGAGGCCAAACCTGCAGACAATTCTCACTGCAGGCTGCTGAGCTTCAATGGTCATTATGGCATTTCTTCCATCATAAAGAACCTGTCAGCACTTTTTTAAGCCTCAGTCCTATAGTGTTAAAAGCTACAACTCAGCAGTAATGTCAGTTCTAAATTTGGGACTCCACTTCAGAAGCTTAATATAACACTGACCTAGCAGCTAATTATGTCACTCTGTAGGAAGCAAGACCATCACAATTAAAAATAATAACTCAATATGAAGATTATATATTTATCTAGCCATGCAGTAAGTAACTGAACTTAACTTGGTATCAGCTACTTGCAGTCCCTGTACAGAAGAGCTCAGATTGGGAGAGGGAGAAGCAGCAATCAAAAAATGCTGACAGGAGAATAGAGATGACTACAACAGAGATGTGATCATCAGTGTGCTGCTTCTCCTTTCACTGTCCAAACACAGGCTGGGGAGGGATAGGATCTGTAAGTGTTACTTCACTGCAGAAGAGAAAATTCAGGCCTCCTACCCTGCCAAACAGGTCTGTGTTGTATGTTAGAGCTGTGTAAATCTCAGGACTGTTTTCAGGAATGTATTTTTCATTACTTGTATAAAATCTTTATTTTACAATAAAAACAATTAACCACTTTACCACCGGTAATCGCCGCTGCTCCTCCCCTGGCCCGACTCCCGCTGTGACTGAAAACAGCGGGAGCGAGCCTACGGTGGTGCGCGAGCGCCGCCCACAAGGGGAGGAGTCCAGCGACGTAGGTCTACGTCGCTGGACGGAATCGAGCCACTTTGCCCCAGTACAGTCAACGTGACTGGTCGGCAAGTGATTAATACAGTGTACTTCTAGAAAATGTATTTGCGAGGAATGCTGAAACTTTTAATAAAAAGGATTAGCGGTATGTGTTGTTAATATACCTGGATAGAAGTAGAACAAATTACCAGTACATACGTTTTTCAGGCTATTTACAGCATTTGCGTTTGAGGTTTCACAGCATAACAAGCACCTGCTTAAAGGGATTTTCAGCTTAAAGTAGAACTATGGACAATTTTTTTCCCCCTTTTAGATAAGTAAGGAAGAGATAAAACCCCTGTAAGGTTTATTTTTGCCATCTTTGCCCCATTGGGGAGATTTACCTTCACTTACTGTCCTATAGCCAAATCAGGAAGTGAGAGGAAATCCGTGCTAATAAAGGGAATCTCTTGAGGACCCCCAGGTCACCAGACCCCAATGGAAGATTTCCCCTCTTCCCTAGACCTATAAGTCTGTGGTCTATAAGGGTAAGGATTCTTCCCTGCTCCTTACCCTTTTGCCCCTCTTTTTTGATTATCTCCCTTTCACCTGTTTGGCGGGGTATATTGGTGTGGTGAGATTGCTTTGGTCCCTGCGTCCGTCTAAGGAATTTTGGTACAGCCATCCACGGAGACAGTCAACAATGCTAAGAGGATTTCCTCCCATAAATGGGTCTTGAGGAATCTATGCTTACAGTGAAACAAATCGACCTCACCTGTGATCAGTGGAGGTGCTCTGGTACAAGACATGTGTCCCCTGGATTTGGTGGAATCTTCCACCCCCTTCTGGGTATAGAGGAATCACTGTACTAGGGCTTTATCCTATTCTTCGTTGGTTTTCAGATGTTTTTAATTTGTCTTTGTTTTCGTTCTGTCTTTGTTGTCACTTTAGAATATATACTCCTTTTACTATGTGAACCAATAAAACATTTTTGATACTTTTATAAAAATGAAGTGTCTGGCCTCATGCTAATGCCAATAAAGTCCACCTTTGGCAGAACTGGGGTTCTGCTGTTTTTACCCATCATAAATATATTCCTTCCTCCCTCCCTCTTCCTGTCCCCCCACAGTCGACTGTACTTGATATGGGCAATATGTGAAAATAATACAATAAAATGATCTATTGTGAGCCTGAACCTCCACAACTAAGGTGTAGAATCTTCTTAGGAAAAATTCCTTTAGCAATCATTCTAGAATACCCTACAATTTTATAACAGAAAAAAAAGACATGCTATCTGGAGATAATTATATCATGTGCCTTATGTGTCGAGATACCATGAGCAAATGTAATCCTTTTGTACTTTGAAAGTACTGTACTTATACTTGAAAATTCAATAAAAATTACAGGAAAAGAAAAAAAAAAATGGTGAAGGAAAACTATTTACAGAAGAAGATATTATAAAAAAGACAATAGCAACAGTAAAATAAATATGATAAAAGGTCTGAGGTTTCAGCAGAGTCCAGTTCCATGAATGTAGGTCTGATTTGGTGTTTCAGAGTTACTGGCACTCAAAGATGACTCCTAAGCTATTTATATAAAAATTGCTATATACATTCACACACCCTTCTCAAATAATTTCCATAATTTTTCTAATATGTGTGAGATTTATTTCCTATGATTGCCATATCCATCCAGTGTCAATAATGTCATATTTTCCTGATTGTGTTATTTCAGGTAAATACTGCATTATGGCCACTATACAGAGCTGCCCTTCATAGGAAATAAATGAAAATGACATTTTTACACATATTAGACACATTACAGGGATTGTTTAATATTGCTGTGTGAATGCTGACATATTTGCACAGCATTTTTTTTAAATAAAAGGACCCTTTAGTATTCATGCATAGTCTTAATGGAGAATTAGAAGCTGTTAGCTGCCACTTACAACAGGGTTTTTGTGAGGATTCTGCTAAGCTAACTTTACCCAATCAGAACAGCTGAAGGGCATAATATTGGAGGGCTAGAATGTTCAATCATACTTCCTCCACCCCTGCTTTAACCCCATCATAACAGAGGGTAAAACAAATCTGAACACAGTTTTGCAACTTTGGCAAATCATTGCAACCACCTAGTGTATCCAGGTGAATTATACCTTGTTTTTTCAGAACAAATTGAGCATATTATGCATATTTTGCTTATTTTTCTCCCACCCAAAGCACACTGACACTGACACTAACTGACACTGACACTAAATTAAAAAGTATTTTTTAAAAAGATTATAACCAAAATACATTGACCCTGACCTTTGCTTTGGACCATGACCTTTGATCCTAACTTTGTCCCTAATTCTAACACTGAACTAGATCAAACCCTGATCTAGCTATTTTATCTTTATTTTCTATTGTATAGTTTTTTTGTTTTTTTACAAAGACTTTTATTAGTTTACAATGTTTTCCTCTAGCAAAGAAAAAAAGATATAATGTATATTTTTCTCCATTCAAGAGGAGAAAACAGCATAGGGGTGGGTTGTAGAATGACTGATACTGTGATAGCCAGTCAAGGGCGCTATTACTGCGATCAGGTGATCAGGAACTGGGCCTCCTGGTTCCTTATCAGTAGCACAAGAACTGGACCTTACTCAGTCCCTGTGCTGGGAGCACGCTCTGTGGTGTACTCTCAACACAAACACAGCAGCACATATATGCATTCCCCCACAGAAAAAGATGCACTTTTGTGAGGCCGCATATTTATTTGTATGCTCTGAGGCAAATCACTTCTAAAGCTTTATCAATATTTTTACAGGACTATAGTTTACATTCCAATGACCAACCTATTATTGTTCAGAATGAAATCATAGTTTCATAGAGACTAAACCTAAAATGAATCAGATTTCTGTAGAACTAAAGTAAAGAGAGTTCATGTGACCAATTGTCTTACTGTACATTTTAACCTATGCATGTATGAAATGAATAGGAATTAACGTTAACATTCAGATGGACACTTGGTATAACTGTCATTTTATCAGAGCAGGAGTTATGAATTATAATTATGGCTGGACTTTGAAAGCTGAGAGTTTGAGAGTGAGCCAAAATTTGAAATCACATTTCTGCATTCCTGCTAAGTAAAGGTGTCTGATTTTCCAGCCTTCACTAAGTGTTGTTATGATTGGCATTAGCCATTTATGACCAGCTAATTAAAGTCTCTGCTTATCAGTGCTCTGGCTTCTCAGATATCCTGCTAATGGATTTAAGTATATCCAATTAGCCATTGACAAAACAAAAGCCCAATGAATGTTAAATTACTATTTTACATGGGAATGTAGACTGCCATGTCAATAAATATCGATAAATACCCAAAACTAAAATAAAACAGACCACTCAGTAATTAATAGACCACACAAAAGGATGGATACAAAATTGGCCGCGGCACATTTATTGGTTTTAATTCTTAAATTATTGCAAACAATTTTAGCAAAACATCCAATAAATAATCATAAATATTAATAAATATAAATAAATAAATAATCCATACATATTAATAAATTAAATCCAGAAAACCATATCACTCAGCCGTAGGAATCGAGTGATGACCATTCAAAATTTTTTTTTTTAAAACTTTAAATCTTCAAACAAGTCCCCCCTTGATCCAAGGGTGACTGACCACATAAACGTGCCAGCGACAGGGTGGGGGGGGTGGGGAGCTCGCCAGACGACTCAGAGACACTGAGGAGCCCGACACCGCGCAGCCCTTTATATATGGCTGAGTCCGTGACGTATCAACACGTGACTCACGTGTTTCCCGCCCGGCTGACGCGTGACTTTCCCGCCTTATTTGAAACGAATCAGCCAATCCGAGCGCTTCCCGCCCGAAAACTCCATTCAAAATGCCGATATGTAAAATGAATAGCGGCGAAATGTTTTAAACGAACGGAATAAAAAATTGATATAAAAACCTGACGGCAGCCACACTCCCATGCCGTCTAGGCATTTTATTATGCCCAACTGACAATAGGGCTTACAGATCCTAACTAAACAGAATTTATAATGGCTGGCTCTGTTTCTTGAGCATATTGTTCAATCCAAGAGTTTGGTTGCTGACCCAATTTACCTGGCTGCTTATTCAGGTTGAGAATCATCATACCTCATTATTGTCACAATCTGGCCATTTACAGGCCATGGTAAACCATAAACAGCTCTTCCAACACTGGAAAACTTTTCCAGTCCTCAATAAGAACAAGTAAGTAAGCTATTGACCATGCATGCCCCCTAATATTAATCATTTAGCCTACATGAGAGACTTTCTCTGATATTTGTACATGCACATTGCAGTCATGCAAAAATAAAGCACACCCGTGCCCAGGATGTATACTGCACCAATTTTAAAGATCAAGAGTGACAATAGTTCAGAATAAGAATTGTAAAAGGCTCTTGCTCCAGGTTTTGAAATGAGAAATTATGGTACAGATGCACAGTACAATTATTAGTCTGCTGATCTCAGTTATTTATTATAACTCTCTTTGAAAGTGCATTTTTTTTAAAACTCTGCAATAGATATTAGCACTAATTAAATGATTTATGTATCTCATTGGACAAAAGAATACTTAATTTGGCTTTATAATAAAAGACTTATACTAATGGAAGGGCAGGCTAGTTTAACACGGGAAGGTCCAGTTTAAACAAATGCCTGCTACAAAAACACATCATTACATAATTGTTAAAAGAATATCTCTATTTTAATATTGTTTGAAATCACAAATTGTACTAATGTAGTACCAGTACTGTAGTATAAAATTAAAATATGTCCTGTATTTTACTACCTTCCCATCAGAAGTTAAAAGACAAGCCATTCAAAGGACACCTATGTTGAGAGGAATACATATAGAAGAACAAAGAGTAAGTAGGACTTTAAATACCCCTCCAAAGCACAAATGAATACAATGGATATATAAAAAATACAAAATGTTTTAATAATTATCATCAATAAAATCTATTAAAACATGCAATATGTGAAACGAGCTTGCATATTATTTCTACGAAGTGCAACTACTAAAAAATAGCATGGTAAATTATTGAGAAAAAGGATTTTGGTCTACGCATTTTGTGGAAGATACCACTTCTTCAGGACCACCTAGCTCTTGAAAGATCATAGAGATTGGTTCTGTCTCCCGTGGGAGAGTGGCCAATCCCAGGAGAGGGCACCACAGTGAGCATACAACTTCTTTGTGAAAGATCATCAAAAAACCAACATGGGCATTTTGGTTTGTGATGTCCAAGGTTAGAGGAAAGAAAAAATGGAAATGGATAAGAATATGGATGTCCTACAATTTATCCAACAACATGGAAATATTTACAGAATGTAATGAACCAAGGGTTAAGCCTATGTTGAGAGGAACAGGTAGGCTGCTAATACTGACCGCCTCATTAGGTGCTAAAATCTTAGTTGTCTTTGGCATCAGTAGTTTCTGGGACACTGACCTGGAGCAAGCATGCTGTTTAAAGTCAAAACACATGCTTTGCATACAGGTAAGTTACTCAGAAACCTTTTTTTAAAGTCGTATTAAAGCCAAAACAAAAAAATGTAATATATTGTACCTTACCAATCATTAAATGTGATGGTTGCATTTGTTCTCTTTTTTTAGGCATTTTTCCCCCTGGTGATCTGGCCAGTAACACACCTGTATTAGAGTGCCTACACCCTTGATGAAGGAGCAACAAAGATACCTTTGGACATCAACATTGTCAGTCTGGGGGGAGGGAAGTGTTAAATGAACTAGCAGATTTAGAAACACTAAGCAAATTGA
Source organism: Pelophylax lessonae (assembly GCF_965119305.1). Taxonomy (NCBI): domain Eukaryota; kingdom Metazoa; phylum Chordata; class Amphibia; order Anura; family Ranidae; genus Pelophylax; species Pelophylax lessonae. Next base: position 402,516,092 of record NC_138769.1, read on the forward strand.
AACCAAACATCACCTAACACTCTATAGACAGTTACAGAAACATTATTTTTTTCCCTTTTGGGATGAAGGTTTTACATAAGTAAGTAAAAGCTGATAATTGTAAGCACCCCTGCCAGTGGTACATGGTTTGTCTCAATACTCTAACTGTTACATTTGTAGGAGAGCTTGTTCTTTAGAAAAACAACAGACTTACTGGCTTAAAATAAAAATACAAATGAAAATAAAGGAAAAAAGCCTAAAAAAGAAGACTAACGTTTTTTATTAGCCAGTAGAGAAAACTATCATCTGTTGCATCATATGTTGCTAGGCATTTCAGCTATTTTAGCTTTTCCATTAGATTTTATTTATTTTTTATTAGCATTATTCATTTTTTAATATTTTTTTTCCGTTAGGGTAAGGGGTTAGAGCTAAGATTAGGTTAGAGTTAGGATTAGGGGTTGGGGTTATATATATATATATATATATATATTTTTTTTTTTTTTCGTTGGGGTGTTAATACTACTACTACTACTACTACTACTACTACTACTACTACTAATAGTAATAATAATAACAATAAAAAATGAAAAAAATACATGTAAAATACACAAATAAATAAAAATAATCATAAATAATAAATACATTCAATAAATGATTACTAAGTAATAATAAATAAATAAATAACCCCTAACTTAAACCTCTAAGGGTCCATTCACACTAGCGCCTGCCATTGATTAGCACAGGACCCGTTCTAATAGGAGCGACACAAGTCGCTCCGATTTAGAAAAAGGGTCCTGTACTACTTTGGGGCGACCTGGAGGCGACTTGCATTGACTTCAATGATATGAAGTCCGTGCATGTCACGCCGAGGTCGCGGTGCACAGCGTTCACAGGTCGCCCCAGCAAGTCGTGTCGCGCCAGTGTGAATGGGCACTAACCCTTAAAAAATAAAATAAAATAATAAATAGCTAAACATCCTAACCCCAAGACAAAATAAATACATAAAAAAAAGGAATTGAAATATATTATTATTATTATTATTATTATTATTATTATTGCAATAGTAATTCATTTTTGGGGGTTTGGGTGTTTATGTATTATTTTTTTATTATTAATAATAATAATAATAATAATTTATAATTTTTAAGGTTAGGGGTTAAATATTATTTGTGTACTATTACATATTATTCATTTATTTTATTTATTTATTTATTATGTATGATGATTTTTGTTATTTCTGTATTGTTTTTACATTTATTTATTCATGTATTATTACTAATTTCTTTTTTACATTTTTTCATTTGAGCTGAAAATTGGGCAATTACGCGCGACAAAACACGCAAATGTGCACAAAAACTCGCAAATGAAAAAGCGCAAAAAACACGCCAAAATGCTCAAATCTCCCCGATTCGAGCTACAAAAACAGCTCCAGAACTTTTTTGATCTTCAGGCGTTTGGCTTCAGCTTTACCATCTCCATAGAGAATAATTGTTTTTTTCTCCTCCAGCATTTTGGAGCTTTGAGCTTTAACCTCCCTGGCGGTATGATTCTTTCGGATTTTAGGTGCTGAAAGCGGTACCATTATTTTGCATGTAATTCTTAAGAATGAGCAGCCCAAACCAACTATTTACATATGATTTTTTTTTACTGTGCGTTCTTTATAACATCTCGGGTATGATAAAGTTTGAAACACAAAATCATAAATGATAATATAATAAAAAACTATAAATAAGTTAAAATATGTATGTATGTATACATATATATATACACTGTATATATATATATATATATATATATATATATATATATATATATATATATATATATGTATATACATATATATGTATATACATATATATATATATATATATATATATATATATATATATATATATATATATACGTATATATATATATATATATATATATATATATATATAAAGTACAGTAAAACTGCAGGAAAGGGCACTGGGGGGCAAACTAATGTGATTTTTTTTTTTATTTTGTAATGTATCAGTGTGTTTGGTGTGTTTTACATTTGAATTTGCCGCCAGTTCCACCCCCCTGCGAACGTCACGTCGCAGGAGACGGAAGCCGGGGTACACAGAGGATCGGGAGGAAGATCCGCTGCCAGACACCGCCGGGATACATCGCTGGATCCCGGTGACAAGGTAAGTAACCCCACTTTCAGGATCCAGCGATCTTCCTAGCGGTACTCCGTGTGGCTCGGGGTTACCACTTTTGGCTCTGAAATTTAACCCCGAGCCACACTCGGGAATACTGCTAGGAAGGTTAAGCTACAAAACGCTAAGATGTGAATAGGGCCTAACGGGAGAGTGCAAAATTTGGTGTAGCTGTATATGGTAGCCAATCAGCTTCTAACTTCAACTTGTTAATTCTGGACCAGAAGATTTGTCTCCTTAATGACCACACGATTTTTTGCGATTTTTGCATTTTTTTCCCACAAATAGAGCTATAAACTCTGCTATAAACAAAAAAAGAGCGACAATTCTGAAAAAAAAACAATGTTTTTCACTTTCTGCTATATAACATTGCCCAAAAAAATCAATATGTTTCATCCTTTTAGGCCAATTTGTATTCTGGTACATATTTTTGGTAAAAAAACGATCGCAATAACCGTATTTTGATTGGTTTGCGCAAATGTTATTGTGTCTACAAACTAGGGGAAAGATTTATGTCAATTGTATTTATTTTTTTTTTTTTTTACTGGTAATGGCGGTGATCTGCAGTTTTTAGCGGGACTGCGACATTGCGGCAGACATATCAGACCCCTAATTGACATTTTTGGCACTTTTGGGGGGACCAGTGACATTACTACAGTAATCAGTGCTAAAAACATGCACAGTTACTGTAATAATGACATTGGCAGGGAAAAGGTTAACCTAGGGGTGGTCAAAGGGTTAAGTGTGAGCCTAGGGGAGTGTATGGGGGAGGGGCTTGTGAAATGACCATAGAGACCTGTGATCCTATATATAAGTATCACAAGTGCTCTGTCATCATTTTTTAGAGAGAAGAACAGTCAGCTGTGTCTACAACAGATGACTGTCTTCTCTCAGCGGCCCTGTGGATTGGCATCCCCACTGCCTAGTGGGGGCAGGAGTGCGCCACCGGTGGTGCGTGTTCATCCCCCTGCACCACGCGTGCAACCGATGTAGGGCTACTTTGTTTCACACAGCTGAGCCAGCCTGCCGCAGTAAAACTGCAGCGGATGGTCGGTAAGTGGTTAATTAAGCTTTGACAAAATAAAAACCTCAAAGCTGATTGGTTTACAAAGAGTTTGCAGAGCTGCACCCGATTATTAATTCTCCAGTTTTAGTAAATCAACCCCACTTTAACCGTTTTTCTCATATTCCCCCATTATTGCCTCATTTGTAAAGTGGAGACATCGGAATACATGTTTTTTTATCAGGTTAGTACTATAATTGTGGCACACATAATTGTTTGTCATTTATTTTATTCTCCCCTTCCACAGCCTTCAAAAACCATAATACATTTTCTATTTAGGTCACAGCTTATATATTATAGAACACGTAAGATAATGGTTTGTGAAGTCTGTCCGAAAACAGAAAATCTCTTCATGGCTTATATATAAAAAAAAAAAAACAACCCCCACAGTCTTGTAAATAGAAAAGCATCAAAGTGTGAACAAAGAATTAAAAAAGCATTAAGTAGCTTTCTCGAACCCTCTAAGTGCCCTGCAGCACCAGCCTTGGAGTATGGCTGCCATGAGCGTGCTGGCTGTCGCATTAACAGGCTTCAGCAGGCATTTAACAAGTTCTGGGAGACTACAGGATAGATGCTTACCAAATCCTTAGTAAATGCCACTTGCTAAATACAATTCTTTGGATAGCTGTCTCTATCCCAATTAGAGACATATCCCATTACTTTCTGTCCCATTGATCTCCTGTAACAGTGACATGAAGGTGGAGAAAATATATACAGTGAAGCTGTGTCACAAATGTCTAAATAAATTCAACCTAGGGGCATATGCACTACCAGCTCTAAATAGAACATGACAGTGTATTACTCAAAGTGTGCCTTTACTACAAACATTGACCTTTACTACAAAATTCCCCACTGGAAACAACCCCCTTGTTAATTAAAAAAGACATATTTTTTGTTTTTAATGTTAGTTTACTTTTTTATTTTTTACTCCAGTCCAGCCCCTCCTTAATTATTGTCAAGAACGATGTGTCTCTGCTCCAGCGGCCTCACCAGTGTATCCCTGACACATATTCCAGGAGGCTGCAGTAGCAGGGACACACTGAGCATTGGGTGGACCTGAAGGCATGTCATGGAGGGCCAGTCGCTGGATAGCTGACAACCAATGACGTTGAATAGAAGATAGATGCATGGGACCAGGCATATGGAAGTAGAGCAGTAGCTTGCAGCAGGAAAATGCTGGATTCATTGAGAATGTGAGTATGTGAACTGGAAACAAGTATGTGAGTGAGTATATGAACTGGAAATAACCCTGCAAAAAAAAAAAAAAAAAAGTAAGAGGGGATAGTGTAGGCAGGTGCAGTTTATTTTCTCCACTGTAGGTGGCACTCAACCGCAGCAGCTCTGCAGCTGGAGAGGGATTTAGGAGGAACTCGGTTCCTCTATGGCAGGGATCCTCAAACTACGGCCCTCCAGCTGTTGCAGAACTACGCATCCCATGAGGCATTGTAAAACTCAGACATGACTAGGCATGATTGCAATTGTAGTTCATGAACAACTGGAGGGCCATAGCTTGAAGACCCATGCTCTGTGGTTTCCTAGGTCACTGGCGAAGCAATCCGGTTGGATGCTGTTTCCCCATTGTACTCTGGCAGTCATCTTGGGTCAACCAGAGCCTTTTTAATGCCCTGGCACCCAAGTTTGGCATTTTATGAGAGTGAGTACTGTAGGGAAAGGAACTCGGTCTGTTAGGAACAGTGCTAGTTGTAGGGAAAGGTTCCTGATGAGGAGGGAAAGTGTAAAAATGCATTATCTTGGACATCCATCGTTTTGGCATAAAACAGCCAGGCGGCATTCTGCCCCTCTCTACAGAGGCTGTCATTCTGGCTGGAACCTGCTCTGTCCATGTTGCTGTAACCGTGATTGAACCTGGTTGGGCGGTCTTACCATCAGGATTTTGTGAACTGTTGATGCATTGCCTTAATACAAGTTTATCACGGCACCTGACTGTGTGAATTATTGTCACCACATCCCTCTGAATCCAACCTACAGAGAGAAAACAAAAGCTTGGGAGAAAGGGTGAAGTTCCTCCTACGTCAATTTTTAAATGTACTATTTTCATTGAAAAGAAGCAAGAATACATGTTACATCTAACATATGTATTTATCATGCCTTTAAGCACTGGTCCAAGTGAGGTCCAGGTAAGACCAATTTTTATCGGTTCTGATTTTGTATCCAAGTACATAGTGGGGTTAATTTACTAAATCTGGAGAGTAAAAATCTGGTGCAGCTCTGCATAGAAACCAATCAGCTACCATTTTTTTTTTTTTGTCAAAGCTTAATTGAACACATGGAAGTTAAAAGCTGATTGGCTACCATGCACAGCTGTACCAGATTTTGCACTCTACAGTTTTAGTAAATCAACCACAATATATATGGGTTTATATGACAAGAATGATAAAACATGTACTCATGCATGTACACTTGTCAGTAGTAAAATCCTGGGAAAATTTTGCTTAGCAATACAGTCTCAATGCAAAGTCAAACAGTTAAATATCTGTTAAATACAAGTATTGTGTATATAAGGTCTAGAAATGTTTTCTAAGCAAGTACTCAAGCACATGTTATAGCCAGACAGGTGAAACTTCTATTTCTTGGTTCAGCAATGCATCTTCCTATATCTATTCTCTCTGTCTGTTCTTCGAACAATAAATCAGCATCTCTGGTTATCTCCAGTGAGCAGGGGGTGACCCAAGCACCTGTAAGACTGAACCTGGAAACATGAAAGTGAACTGCCTGGCTATGCAATGTGACAAATAAAGGAAATAACAAAAGCTGCTGACCAGAATTGCAAATCCTTTTGCAGATTACATATAGTTACATAGTTAGTCAGGTTGAAAAAAAAGTCCATCTAGTTCAACCAGCAGGTGAAACCATAAATAAAAAATAAAGGAGGGTTACAGCATACTATTAGCCTCTATCAAATATAGTATAATAATAATAAACTGCCCAGGTTCTGAATGGTGCCCATATATACAACACATAAGATACTAAAGAAGTCTAATCACATGTCAACCCTTACATCTTCATAGCAAACCTTTGCTGAAAAACAGGTATTCTTAGTTATCATGTATTGAAAAACATGTTCATGCTGGCCAACTGCGCCAAGGTGATTTCTCTCTGACCAGACCCTACTCTTGAAGATTGCCAAATACTCACTTGCTAAAAAGCATATTCTTTGGCAGGCCATAGATTATGGAATACAGCTTGATTCTCCCATCAACACAGTGGTAATGGGGAAATCCCCCCCCCCCCACGTGGAGCTATTGTGTTCTCCCAGTGGGAGGGCATGGGGAGCCATCCCTGCCGTAAGAGCACAAAGATTACTGCTAGCGGCTATAGCCTAAAAATCTGACATGCTGGTTGCACCCAAGTTGATCAATGTTCCTAAAGCAGGTCAAAGATGGATCAAATCTTGGCTGTTTCCCTGCTGAACTGACCAAGATTCCTTCCATCAAGTAGATTAGAGAGCAAAATACACCAAAGCATGTCCACGATGGGAGAAAACATAATGTTTTAGAGGGTCAACAGGACCAACTGATAAAGACAGTAATCTATGCACAAAACCAGGTATTTCTGGGGACACCTTGCTTAGTGCAAAGATTACTATCTTTACCTGTTTTTTCTGTCCCCTCATATATATATTTCAAACATGCATTTAAATATTTGTGCAGAGTTTCATTACAAAGCTAGAGAACAAGCAATTTTACAATGCTACCAAGCTTAACATCAATGTTCCTATTTGTGTCATGCTCAAGAAACCATGACGCAAAAGCCAGAATAAAAACATGTTACTAGAGGTTCCGTGTCGAAAAAAACAGAATAATGCCGTCACACTATCCATAGCTGGCATTGTATATCTAAAGAATCCTTGTTTTAACCCCTTCAATACCGAGTCATTGTAAAATGACGTTGGCAACATTCCTTTATCGATCCGGGCCGCCGTCATATGACGTCGGCCCGTTCTAGCTGCCAGTGCACGCCCCCGGCGGCGCGCAGCGGCGCGATCAGGGATGAGGCTCGTCCCTCGGACATAGCCCATCCCTGATCAAGGTAAACAGCCAATAGAAATTGGCTGTTTACCACGTGATCGGCTGTGTCAATCACAGCCGATCAAATGAGCGGCTCCAGCTCGTTCCTTCCTTAATGCGTGCCCCCCGGGGGCGCGCAGAGCGGCGATCGGGGACGAGGCTGTGTCCAATCACAGCCGGTCACAAATGTCATCAGAGAACACGGTAACTAGCTGTCACCATGTTCTCCTCCTCACACACTGATCCTGTGTGAGGAGGAGATTGTGGTATCAGCTAGTTACCAAGTACAGTGCACCCCAACCACACTGATTGCCCCCCCCCCAATAAAAAGCACCTGTCACTAGCCCATCAAAGTACCCGAGTACCTGTCACCAGCCCATCAGGTACTCTGATGACAGGTACTCGGGTACTCTGATGGGCTGATGACAGGTACTCTGATGGGCTGGTGACAGGTACTCGGGTACTCTGATGATGGGTACTCGGGTACTCTGATGACAGGTACTCGGGTACTCTGATGACAGGTACTCGGGTACTCTGATGACAGTTACTTGGGTACTCTGATGACAGGTACTCGGGTACTCTGATGATAGGTACTCGGGTACTCTGATGACAGGTACTCGGGTACTCTGATGACAGGTACTCGGGTACTCTGATGACGGGTACTCTGATGACGGGTACTCGGGTACTCTGATGACGGGTACTCGGGTACTCTGATGACGGGTACTCTGATGTCAGGTACTCGGGTACTCTGATGACAGGTACTCGGGTACTCTGATGACAGGTACTCTGGTACTTTGAGTACCCGTCACCGGAGTACCCGAGTACCCGTCATCGGAGTACCCGAGTACCTGTCACCTACCCATCAGAGTACCCGAGTACCTGTCACCTACCCATCAGAGTACCCGAGTACCTTCCACCTGCTCATCAGAGTACCTGACACCTGAAGTACCGGTGTTACAGATAGCTGCCATAACCCTGGTATTTTTTTAAACGGTGGACGGTTGGCTTTCCGATAAGGGTGGTCCCAGCAGCGGATTCGCCGCGGGATCACCCTTCCAGGGTGGCGGAAGAGGTGCCCCCCCCCTCCCGCCGCATTCTGGTCCTTTTCCCCGCTTACCAGACCCGCCGGCAGATCCTCACAGACAGGATGTCGAGTGAGGGCAAGCTTGCCCTCACTCGACTCTATGGTCTTGGAGGACCGGAGCTATGGCAAACGTCGTTGCCTAGCAACCAGTTTAAAGGTCCCTCTTTTTTTTTTCATTTTTTTTTTTCTATCTTTTAGTGTACTTGTGAGATCTGAGGACTTTTGACCCCAGATCTCACAAAAAAGAGGTCCTGTCGTGCCTTTTTCTATTACAAGTAATGTTTACATTTCTTGTAATAGAAATAAAAATGATCAATTTTTTTTTTTTAAAAAAAACAGTGTAAAAAATAAAAAATAATAAATAATATAAATAGTACAAAAAAAAAAAATTAAAGCGCCCTGTCCCCGCGAGCTCGCGCGCAGAAGCGAACGCATATGGAAACCCCGCCCACATATGTAAACAGTGTTCAAACTACACATGTGAGGTATCGTCGCGATCGTTAGAGCAAGAGCAATAATTTGAGCCCTAGACCTCCTCTGTAACTCTAAGATAGCAACCTGTAGAAATTTTTAAAATGTCGCCTATGGGGATTTTTAAGTACCAAAGTTTGTCACCATTCTGTGAGCGTGCGCAATTTTGAAGCATGACATGTTGGGTATCTATTTACTCGGCGTAACATTATCTTTCACATTATGGAAAACAATTGGGCTAACTTTACTGGTTTCTTATTTTTTAATTCAAAAAAGTGAATTTTTTCCCAAAAAATTGCGTTTGGAAGACCGCTGCGCAAACACGGTGTGATAAAAAATATTGCAATAATCTCCATTTTATTCTCTAGGGTCTCTGCTAAAAAAAAATATATAATGTTTTGGGGTTCTAAGTAGTTTTCTAGCAAAAACAACTGATTTTAGCTTGTAAACACCAAATGTCAAAAATAGGCCTAGGCAAGTGGCTAGGATGCATGATGATGCTCCTTGGATGTTGGGCCCCTCTATATGGCTAGGCTGTGAAAAAGTCTCACACATGTGGTATTGCCATACTCAGGAGGAGTGGCAGAATGTATTTTGGGGTGTAATTTTTGCTATGTACATGCTATGTGTTAGGAATATCCTATAAATTGACAACTTTGTGTAAAAAAAAAGTTTTTATTTTTTTCCCACATTTTCCAAAAACTTGTGGAAAAAAATGACATGTTCAAAGGACCCATAATGCCTCATAGAATATACGTTGGAGTGTTTGCTTTCCAAAATGGGGTCATTTTGTGGACTTTTCCATTGTATTGGTGCTCTAGGGCCTTGAAAAATGTGATAGGTAGTAAGAAAGTTTTATGTGTATTTATGCTCCTAAAACGCCTTATGGTGCTACTTGGACGTGGAGTCTCTTTTTGTGGCCAGGCTGTGTAAAAGTCTCATACATGTGGTATCACCATACTCAGAAGGAGTAGCAGAATGAATTTTGGGGTGTCATTTTTGCTGTGTACATGCTATGTGTTATAAATAGCTTATAAATTGACAACGTTTTGGGAAAAAAAAGAAAAAAAAATGTTTTCTTCATTTTCCCAAGAATTGTGGGAAAAAAATATAACTTCAAAAAACTCACCATGCCTCTTACTAAATACCTTCGACTGTCTACTTTACAAAAAGCGGTCATTTGGGGGGTATTTGTACTGTCCTGACATTTCAGGGCCTCAAGAAAGCAGATAGGCCATCAGTACATCTGGTGTGATCAATTTTCAGTAATTGGTACCATAGCTTCTAGACTCAATAACTTTCACACAGACTAAATAATATACACTAATTTGGGTTAATTTTACCAGAGATGTGTAGCAGTATAAATTTTGGCCCAAATGTATGAAGAAAAATTAATTTTTTGCAAAATTTTATAATAGAAACTAAAAAAAAGTGTTTTTTTTTGCAAAATTTTTGCTCTTTTTTTGCTTATATCACGAAAAAAAAACCCCAGTTGTGGTCAAATACCACCAAAAGAAAGCTCTATTTGTGTGAAAAAAATGATAAAAATTTTGTTTGGTTACAGTGTAGCATGACTGAGCAATTGTCATTCAAAGTGTGAGAGTGCTGAAAGCTGAACATTGGTCTGGGCAGGAAGGGGGGTCTAACTGCTCTGTATGGAAGCGGTTAAAAAAGAAATGACACCATCTTACAAAAGATAGGATAAAACCCAGCTATTGAAAGTGTCTTGTTAGAAAAGACAAAATAAAACTCTCTTACACTACTGCTTCTGAGATTTGATCGAGTTTTCAATGAAATTATGTAGCGCAACTTGGTTGTGTTTTGGATGTAGTTTGCATATCCTATTAGGCCATAATCGCACTGGAATCACACCAAAGTCGTACAAGAACTTTTTCCAAAAAGTTGCCATGCAGTGAATGGGCACCGTGAAAAACAATGTGATTTTTATTGTCATGCAATTCTGTGCCTTTCAAGTGGCATCTGAAATCACATCAGTGTGAACCAGGCCTTAGACATAAAAAGACAGAACAATAAAATATTAACAAAAGTGCCTTTTAACAGGGATAGTTCCAGGTATACACATTAGCAGGACACAGACTAGGGACATTCCAAGGTTCCTGGAGAGAGGAACATATACTGTATAACTAGGAACTTTCTGAGTGACAACAATTACCTAGAACATTTCCAGGGACAGGTTATGCTGTTATTTCCATGCATTCAACGGACCTTTCAGTTTATTACAGATTTTTAACAGGTACTTAGAAATTTCCAAACCTGAGTTCTAGGTATGTGGAAAAAAGCGGACATTTATCAATTTAATGTGGGATCGACCCTTTTGCCAAAGGATCACAGCAAGCACATTACACAGGTGCATCTCATAAAATTAGAATACCATCAAGTTATTTATTTCAATTATTCAATTCAAAAAGTGAAATTCACTTTTATATAGATGTGCTACACACAGAGTGATATATTTTAAGCATTTTCTCTTTTTAATTTTGATGATTATGGCTTAGAGCAAGTGAAAACCCAAAATTCAGTATATCAGAAACTTAGAATATTACATAAGACCAATAAAAAAAAGGACTTTTAATACAGAAATGTTGGCTTACTGAAAAGTATGTCTATGTACAGTATAGTATGCACTCAATACTTGGTTAGGGCTCCTTTTGCATGAAATACTGCATCAATGGGGCGTAGTATGGAGGCAATCAGCTTGTGGCACTGCTGAGGTGTTATGGAAGCCCAGGTTGCTTTGATATTGGCCTTCAGCTCATCTAAATTTTTGGGTCAGGTGTCTCTCATCTTCCTCTTGACAATACCCCACAGATTCTCTATGGGGTTTAGGTCAGACAAGTTTGCTGGCCGATCAAGCACAGTGATACTATGATCGTTAAACCAGGTATTGGTACTTTTGGCAGTGTGGGCAGGTGTCACGTCCTGCTGGAAAATGAAATCAGCATCTCCATAAAGCTGGTTAGCAGGGGGAAGCAATAAGGGCTCTAAAATTTCCGGGTAGAGTGCTGCGCTGACTTTGGACTTAATAAAACACAGTGGACCAACACCAGCAGACGTGACATGGCTCCCCAAATCATCACGGACTGTGGAAAATTTTGCATTTCATTTGGAAATCGAGGTCCCAGAGTCTGGAGAAAGAGTGGAGAGACAAAGAATCCAAGTTGCATAAGGTGCAGTGTGAAGTTTCCACAGTCGGTGATGATTTGGGGATCCATATCATCTGCTGGTGTTGGTCCACTGTGTTTTATCAAGTCCAAAGTCAGTGCAGCCCTCCACCAGGAACTTCTACAGAACTTTATGCTTCCCTCTGCTGACTAGCTTTTTGGAGATGCTGATTTCATTTTCCAGCAGGACTTGACACCTGCCCACACTGCCAAAAGCTGAATCTGCTTCCTCTTGGGGCACTCATGTGTGCTCATTCCCGAGCCAGGCTGCTTGCATCTATTCAGACACACAGCCCAGGTCAGCCCCGCTCCCCTCTGCTAACAGGTTTGACAGCTGGAGACACCAATGGATCCGTATACTCTCAGCCAAACCTCTAAAAGCAGGGACTGGGAGAAGAGCTGTTGCAGACATGCACAGCGCTGGAAGCAGCTTGGGTTCTGTTGAGTATTTGGGGGGGGGGGGGCTGAGGGCTGTGCTATGATTAAAATATTTTTTAACGTAATGCAGATAATGCGTTAAGGTAAAGAAAAACTTTTACATTTACAGCCACTTTAAGTTGTTTCCAAGTGAGTTTTTCTGCCTCCTTGTAATATCCTCCATGAGCTCCCAAATCTCTTCTTTTACCACTCACTTCGATGTCTTTGGCACAAGCAGTGCATGTTATTTCTTATCATGTGCAGTACTCTGTGCACACTGCAAATCCCATAGTCCATCTATCAAGAGAGGGTAGCTAAATTCCTACATACAGTGGGACCATGGACAGTGGGACCATGGAGAATACACATAACCACCCTCTAACAGGAAAATGGATCACAGCAGCATAAAAGGAATTTGGAGATTTGGAAGAAGCTAAGAGTAATAGAAAGTACTTTTCTGAGTTTACTATATATATATATATATTTGAATAGGATATAAAAAAATTAAAACAAATTAAATTAATATCACTTTAAGGTAAACCAAGTAGACTTGCTGACTTAAACGCAGTTACTAAGTTCAATGAATAGCTTTAACAGTTCACCAATACTAAGTCTAGTACACACAGCAGACAATTGCAGGATATGCCTTGGATACAAGAACAGAGAGAAACCACTCCAGACCTTGTGCACTAGAAGACATGTGTATTACAGTCATACAATGGAAACAACTCAGTGCAAAGAAACAGTGAAAGAGCCACTTCAATAACTTGATGTAATTGTACAGTATATGAATGGTGACAAATCTTATGGATTTCATAACAAGATTAGTCTTGATTTGTTTTGTATAAGGACATTAACTCAAAGGTTAATGAAGTGTGTTTTTTCTACTACTTGCAATGTACACCTTGAATTTAACCTCCCTGGCGGTGATCCCGAGCGTGACTCGGGGTTAATTTTTTCTATCAGGAGCGGTAACCCCGAGTCACGCTCGGGGTAGTATTGCAGAGTGCCAGCTCCCCGGGTAATGCACTTACCTTGTCCCGGCGATCCAGCGTTGTCCTTCGCTCCGATCGCCGGGTGACCGGCGTCTGACTTCCTGGTTCCGTTCCCTGCGAGCAGAGGCGGCGCACGGGAGCGGAACTGGGCAGGAATTTCAATTAGTAAAAATAAATAAAAGAGGTGATACAATGTAATCTGAGAGGATTACACTGTATCACCACAGATTACCTCAGATCTGACAGTACAGTGCCCCTTCTGATATTATACTTGTGATTTGTGCCCAAAAAAAATATATATTATGGCATCAAAAATGCACCAGTTTACTAAAGCGCTTTTGGACCAGCTGAGTGACAGCGACAGCGACCCGGAGGTGCTCGCGGAAGTGAGCGATAGCGAGTCGTGGGGTGATTTGTCATCTGACCCTGACACTGACACAGGTCTGGCAAGTGACAATGGCGATGACCCTGCACCTGACCTGAGCGATGTGCGCACTTGGTGCGCTATTGATTGCGATGCGGACCAGGTAGCGCCCCCAAGATTCCCGTTCACTGGATCACCTGGGATGAAGGTAGATGTCGAGCGTGACAACCCTCTGGCATACCTGCAATTATTCCTCACTGAGGAGGTAATTGAAAAAATTGTCACGGAGACGAATCGCTACCAAGAGCAGCAATCCGCTACGCTGCATGCCAGGTTTTCCAGAAGCAGAAACTGGGAACCGGTGACGAAACAGGACATGTGGCAGTTTCTGGGACTTCTCTTTCTTCATGTGTTGGTGGGGAAACCGTTCCAGAAATGGTACTGGACCACCAACAGGTTACTGGCCACTCCGTTTTTTGGCACCGTGATGTCTGAGTATCGCTTCTCCCTGATTATGAAGTATTTCCACTTCACAAACAATGAGGAGTTTGATGAGGCCACGCATCCTGCGCCCAAACTGAAAAAAATCTGGGAGGTATGGCAAATTATTGTGGCCAATTTCCAGCGGACCTACGTGCCAGAAAGGGACGTCAGCGTGGATGAGAGTTTGATGGCCTACAAGGGACGCCTAAGCTGGATTCAGTACATTGCATCCAAAAGAGCGCAGTTTGGCATCAAATCCTATATGCTCTGCGAGTCATCCACGGGGTACATCTGGAATTCGGTAATTTACACCGGTAAAGGCACTAAATTCAACCCCAGGTACAGCAGCTATGGGATGGCCACATCATCCGTCCTTACACTTCTGGAGGCATTGCTGAACCAGGGATATTGTGTGACCACGGACAACTTCTACACGTCCCCGGAACTATATGATGTTTTGCTACAAAATAAAACCGACACATATGGTACCGTTAGGCCTAAACGACGAGTCATGCCATCTTTGTTTGCCAAAAAAAAAACGGAGAAATGGTTGCCTGGCAGAAGGGTAAGATGATGGCAATGCGATGGCTGAGACAAGAAGGACGTGTGTCTCATGAGCACTGTGCACAATACCTCCACTGCCATGGTCCACACAAAATGTGGGACAGATGTGCTGAAGCCGCAGGTCGTGATAGACTATAACAAAACAATGGGAGGTGTCGTCAGAGTTGATCAGGCCATGACCTTCTATCCGGCTATGCGAAAACAGCAAAAAAAATATTATAAAAAAATATTCAGACACATTCTGGAACAATGTCTTTGGAACGCTTACATCCTGCACAGAGCAAACAGTGACAAGCCTCTTGCTCATTCCGAGTTTGTCTGGAAGGTGGCTGAGCAGATTTTTGTAAAGCACCAGACACCATCAGGAGTTGTAAATAGACCTGGACGTCGCGCTGCTGATGTTGTCAACCCAGAACGTCTGACTGGCCGTCACTTTGCAGACTATATCCCGCCAACCGCAAAAAAGGCAGCACCGACCAGGATGTGCGTAGTTTGCTGCTCAAAATGCGATAGCAATGGAAAGAAAGTCCGAAAGGAAACCAAGTTCCATTGTCCTGATTGTAACGTCGGACTTTGTGTAGTTCCTTGTTTCAAAATTTATCACGCGCAGGATGTTTATTGAATTTTCTTTGTTTGACAAATTTCCTTATTTACTACATTATTGAATAAAATTACATTATTTATTAGATTATAATTCATGATTTTGTGTTTCAAAGTTTATCACATCTGGGATGTCTACTAGAGTCTTGTTTGGTCAGGTTTAAGTCAGTAATTACTAAGAATTGTAGGCCTATAATACATAACACCAAATTTCCATGCAAAAAATTGTACCGCTTTTGGTATAAAATTCCAGACATAATCATACCGCCAGGGAGGTTAAACACTTTGGAAAGCCCTGTTCAGTCTAACAGGGTTTAGTTACATAAAACACAAACTAAGATAAACCAAGAAAACTTTTTGACTTTAGTGCAGTTGAAATATGTTATAAAACACATAAGTAGCTCACTATTGTGAGCTGCTTATGTATTTCAGCCCTGGGGCACCCAGCAGGAGTTTGGAGGCATATACTCTGGATGTCGAGCAGAAAGGAGCTGTACCAGCTCTCATCTACTGAGAAAAGGAAGACTGCAAAATGGAAGTTTACAATCTAAACAAAAATCAACAATTAATTCAACAGAATGGGTAATCATCAAAATCAGGGTATCTCAACTAGGGTTCCTCCTGAGGTTGCTAGGGGTTCCTTTAGCAATGGGAAATTTCTGCCTTTCAGATAAGTTCCCGATGACACCATTGTTCTTTTTAGCTATCTGTAAGGGGGTCATTCTTCCCAATGATGACAATAGTAAGGAGCATTCTTCCCACTGACTGTCACACTAATGTGTCATTAATTGTAGATTTTTCATTTTTAGCAGGGTTTCCCCGAGACCAGATATTTATTTCAAGGGTTCCTCTGTGTTGAAAAGGTTGAGAAAGGCTGGTCTAAATGATTGAACACAGAATAACTAACCTGTAGTTTACTAAGCAAGTGCAAAGTTAAAAGCAATAATGCAGAACAGGTTCAAGATGGCATGCATACACTGCAAACTTGGACTCTTCACCGCAATGTCTCTGTGACTCAATCAGGGTAACATGTGGCTGCAAAGCATACTCTCCGTGAGACTCTATAAACAGAGAGCCAAGCTGAGAATCGCTAATTCAGTAAAACAGTACAAAACACAAACAGCTACTTACAATTATCCTCAGACAGTGTCCATCAGGGTAAAGTGCAGGGAAGCTCTAGTAACACAGGTGAATAGCAGGAGGGATCCAAGGCCTGTCTTCAGATCCCTTCCCCAGCTACCTCTGCCCCATCAGGTGTGGCCTTCCTGCCAAGGGAGGGCAGCTAGGAAACATATCCTCCCTGGGCTTGTCTAGAATCCCAGGTAGTTGTGGGAAAGGCAGTTAAAGGGACCTGCACCTGAGCATAGTAGGCATATGATCACTCTGCTACAGTAGTATAAAGCAAAAAATAAAACGATAAAAGCAAAACATAGTAGAAAGCTGGATGTCACAAACTTTTTTGTTTGTATTTTCATTTGATTTTACTTGATTTTACTTCTTGTTGGGGCTGTGCTTGAAGTATGTGCAAAGTCATAAAGGCAAAGGTATTATTGTGGTAAAGCTAACATCTGCTATCTGTTTGCGTGTAAAAATGCTTTCCAACCCCCTTGACTGACTAAAGATCAGATGTCTTGGTTACATAAGGCATTCTGAAACCTAAAGAGAAGAGACATTTTGCCCACTCTTTGTCAATACATTGAACTAAGGACTACAGGTGTAAAGCGGGTGAACTATACCCAGTTCAACATTCCACCAAAATAAAAAATGCACAAACTCTGAATAACCAACAGAAATGAACCCCCAATCAGATTGTCCTAACTGGCAGGACAGTAGTATATTACCTTTTACTATAAATGGGAGACACTTTTTAGCTAAACAGAAGGGTAAATATACATATAAGAGGACTTGCAATAATACTCACTGATCTTACCTCCTTTACAGCTGATCTTTACATTCTCGCTGAATTAGAAACTCCAATAGGATCCTCAGCATCTGACACTTCCAGGTGTGTCAGATGCCTGGTCCACCACTGGTTTCATCCACTGACCCCTTACCTCGCTACAGTCATGACACGGTGGCATAACAAGGCCGTTGCCAAAGGTACACCTGAGAACATTTGCACGTTGTATTTTGTTTTATTTACAGAGAAACTTTTCAACTGTACAGACCTTCCAGCAACAGAAAGGAGACATGTATTTTTGATATATTTCACTGTAAACACATTTTTTTTTCAAATTTTAAATAAAGAATGTTTTAAAAAAATAGAAAGGAGAGATAGTTTTAGGTTTATTTATATCCTCTTGACATCCATAGAACCCTTTTACTACATAAATGTACAGGGGTGAACACATTAAAAAGGTTATTGCAACTTATACGGGTTGAATCATGGTGCTACCCCTTCTAACTTTGTAGCCCTGGGTATTGGCCCACAAATGACATAATGGTAAATACAGTCCTGGAGGCAAGCATATGGAAGCCCAATGTACAGTGGTTGAGCAGGCATCTGACATACCCAAAAAAATGTCAGATGCTAAAAATTCATCTGCCAGTGTAGGTCACCAAAACAGAAAAAAACAGTGTCATGGGTGGTAGGACAGGTAAGTATTAACACCTTACTTCACCCTTTACTTAAATCGTAACTCCACTTTTGTTGAGAAAAAAAACATTCCCCTCTGGGTGATCTCTGTACATTACAAGGATTTTAACAAACCTTGTTGCAGATTCCTACCTTTTGTTATTCTGAAGAAATCATTTTTTGATCCTCTGTGTTGAGTGGGTCAAATGGGAGTGGTTTCATAAATATCTATCAGCTGTGACAGCTGCAGGACTCAAATGAGGAAATTGGCTGGGCCTGCATCCCTTTAGACGTGTTCCTATTGGGAGTATCTCATCATTTTTGTTGCAGAGAATGCCAGAAATCTGAATTGTATCTTAGTGTAGACTTCTGGGAAAATTGGTGAGCCAATCACACAAGCAGAAAATTATGTTTCTGGGGGGTGGTCAGTATACATTCTGTGTACAGAACAGCTCCAGGTAGCCATATTGCATTGCATTTTCAGAAAATTACAACAGCTGCAGATTGAAAAGGAAAGGTAATTTTAATAGCATTAAATTACAATATGATTTGTGGTGTAATTGTATACGCTATATTGTTTTTCTTTGTTTGCTGCTTTTTTTTCCTCACGAAAGTGGAGTTACCCTTTAAGTAGTGAGGTTTTCTATTTTGACCACTTACCAACTGCCCACTGTCGATTTACATCAGTCCTTTGACTCTAAATACCGGGGTTATGGCAGCAGATAGCTGGCATAACCCTGGTATTTTTGAAAATGGCAGGCGATCGGCTTTCAGGTAAGGGTGGTCCCAGTGGCGGATTTGCCATGGGATCACCCTTACGGTGCGGTGGAAGAGGTGCCCCCCCTCCCGCCGCATCCCGGTCCTTTTCCCCACCTACCCGACCCGCTGGCAGCGGGGAAAATGATCCGGTCCTGGATCCTCTTAGACAGTAAGTCAAGTGAGGGCTAGACTCGCCTCTATGGTCTTGGAGGACCGGAGAGACGTAAAACGGCGTTGCCTAGCAACCGGCTTAAAGAGACAATTTTTTTTTAACCATTTTTTTTTTCTTTTTTAGTGTACTTGTGAGATCTGAGGACTTTTTGACGCCAGATCTCACGAAAAGAGGTCCTGTCATGGCTATTCCTATTACAAGGAATGTTTACATTCCTTGTAATAGGAATAAAAATGATCAATTTTTTTTTTTAAAACTGTGTAAAAATCAAAAATCAAAATAAAAAAATAGAAAAAAAAATTAAAGAGCTCTGTCCTCCTTCTGCTCGCGTGCAGAAGCGAACGCATACGGAAGCCCCGCCCACATATGTAAACGGTGTTCAAACCACCCATGTGAGGAATCGCCGCAAACATTATAGCGTGAATAATAATTTGAGCCCTAGATCTTCTCTGTAACTCTAAGCTGGTAACCTGTAGACATTTTTAAAGTGTCGGAAACCAGAAAGGAATCCGCGCTTAGGATAGAAAAAAGGTTTGTAGGGGAAAATTTAAAGGGGTATATGTGATCCAGTTGGCTGCAGCCCACTTCGGAATACAACCTCAAAGAGGTTATACGATATATGTGAAGAAAAAAAGAAGAAGTGTTTGGCGCTGCCAATGTGTGTAAAGTAAAGTAAGTACGTGTGCATATAGTGGGGAGCCCTATGTATAAATGTCAAGGGAATAAAATCCAATAAATAGAAGAAAAATTGTAAAAAGTGCAGGAGATAGACTACAATGAATATATAAATAAATACGTCCTGTACTATACAGGGTTGATTTAAATTGAGAAGGGGTAAAATTTAATCCTAACTTCAGGGGGAGGAGGGAGGAATAGGAAGAATAGCTTTTGGGTGGAATTGGACTTTCAGTAAAAAAAATCAGTTATGTCATAAGACTGATTGTTTATTTGTGACCAGTTCTTCCTATCTGTACTACTCGCTTTCATGTTGGTATATATGTTTGCTACACTTATCCTACCATGGATGAAACCATCTGGCATCCAGTTATCAGACTCAAAGTGCTCTGGGTAAAAGTACATTGTGTCTGAAACTGATTATCGATAGAGTAATCTCACTTGCATAGAATAGTCTTTTCCTCTCTTAGCAAATGTTTTGTATATCAGCATCTGTTCTTCCACTGTTGCAAAATATTCTATGTCCTCTGCAGTTCTGTTGTTGCTGTTTTCTGCATAGCTTCTTTCATTGCACGTATGAAATAAATATTTAAAGATGGTCCATACCCTTAACCCATCATAAAAGATGAAGAGGATTGCTCTACTCTAATTATATCAGTACAGTAACATACTAATAAATTTACTACAGCAACCTTACAAAGAAACTAATAATAGCTATAACACTTAATTTGCTTCCCAGTACTTTCTGGAAGTCTGCAGTCCTTAAAGAAATTCTATTCCTGTAAATAATATCTTACAATAAATCTCTGTGACTATCGACCTTACAAGCACAGCCAATATTAGGCTCACGTTCAAATAAATGTATGCTCATTGAAGATGTCAGAATATCAGTGCCAGAATCAGGCTAAAAAAAATCCCTGACCTGTAAAGCCAAATATCCCCCATCTTCCTATGTTGCCATAGTTTACTGAGCCCAGTGGAGCAGCAATACCAGCTTAACTACAGGCAGACCCCAGGTTACAAACAAGATAGGGTCTGTATATTTGTTCTTAAGTTGAATTTATATGTAAGTTCGAACAGGTAAATTTTTTAAGTGAAAAAAAGCCCAAAAATTATTTTACGTTTTTTGGATAGCATAGGGAAGGTAAACTCCCCAGTAACGTTTGTTTTGCTCTCTGTGCCCTTGAACAGAAGATTTCAACTCACTTTCTGTCCCTGTGACAAATCGATTTTGAAAGTTTTGGGTTGTTGTGGAAACAAGGATTGGTGATAAAGCTTTAGTGGAGACAACTTTTTTTCCTGAGAACTTTTAGGCTCCTTACACGCGGGCTTTCCGATCTGGACCGCCTGTCAGTTTTTCAGGCGAACCTGATCGGATGCTGCATGCAGCCATATGGAGCAGCGGATGTCATTGATGACATGTCCGCTGACACCCGCTGCTATCCGATCCTGTCCGTGAAATCCAGACGGATGGAAACCATTTTTTCCATCAGTCGAGAGGATCGGATAGGATCGGATGAAAACGGACAGGCGGTTTGTTTTTGTCTGATCTCCCATAGAGGAGAGAGTGGGGATCTGACAGGTCTGTCCCTGCACACAGAGCGGAGACAGACCTGTCATCCGCCCGCTCAGCAAAGCCCATGTGAAAGGACCCTTACAGGAGTGGATTTCCCTTTCTAGAGGTAGATTTCCTCTCATTTCCTGTTGTCTCCCTCTGTAAGTATGCGTCATTTGTAAGTCAGATGTTTGTGACTCGGGGACTGCCTGTATAAGGAAAAGTGAATTGGATTAAATGTTTTCTGTGGGTTACCACTTTATGCTACCTGAACAAGTCATTTTATTATTGCAGTAGTAAAGGGATCCTTTTAACCTTTTCTCAGTTCATTTTTGCATCCTGTAACCCTTCCTTATTCCAACCATGATAACGCAAATCAGCTTTAATTCCACAATTCAGTCCCATAATTCCCTGCACCCTCTGCTTGAAATAAATGTGGGATACCCATTACTGTTAGATCTTGCTCACTCTGCTGACCACAGGGCAGCAGGGAGGGGTGGAGGTCCATGCACCATAATGGAGCCCAGGTTCTTCATAATGTATGCCAGAGTGTTGTGAATATCCACTCTGCTCAGCAATTCTCTGTGGCTGCTTCACCAAATCATCAACAGAGCAAAAACAATCTGCTGATCTCCAATTACTTTCTGTATCTCTAGAATTGATAGTCAGGTGCAAAGGCTGGACTGAAATGTTTTCTTATCAAACAGTATTGACTAAGGTTAATCATCCCAAGGAATTAACATCAGGCTACAAAATCAATTTTGTAGACACGAGCCACGCTGGCAAATGTAAGCACAGCCAGATTACCCTTGCTGGCCTGAAGAAGTTACCAATTAGAATTTTAAATGGAAGTATTTGTACCAAGGAAAATAAAGACTTTTTAATTACAATGTAGTTTACAAAACGTTGCATTTCATCATGTTGTATAATTTCTCTGAATGCCATGGGATATTACAGCAGGGTACGTTTTGGCACCCTTTTCTGTCTACAGTGGCAGTAATGCAATAAATGTAACTGCTACAAAGCACAGGTATTGTATAAGGGTGATTTGTAACTACACTGCTATGCAACTGAACCTATAGGATACACAATCCTGTATTGATCACTCATTTGAAATAAAGGAAGGTGGGTGTTACATGCTAGCAAGGTTACTGGTGCTTATGACCAGCAACAATTTATTGCAGTACTTTGATTAAAGCTTTTTTAAGTTTTGGACAGAGTGGAGATGGATTAGAACACCTATTATGTTTTTTTGCTATCCGTGGCTTTGTAAGGGAGATTCGTCCTCTCTATTTGTCTGGTTTACCATTATCAAAAAAGTGAAAGTCAAAGAAAATGGCACATTTTGGGTTGTCCCTAGAAAAATAATAAAGGGGAAACCTTCCAATGAGGACACTAGTTCTGGTGACCTGGAGGGCCCCAATGAACCCCCTTAATTTGCAGGGATTTCCCTCTTACTTCCTGTTTTGGCTATGGAACAGGAAGTGAAGGTAAATCTCCCCAATGAGACACAGATGGCAAAAAAAAAACTGAAAGGGGTTATAACCTTTTCTGACTTCATCCAAAATTAAAAAAAAAAATGTTTTGCCTATAATTCTACTTTAATTGAAGGCTCCTGCACCATATGAAACAGATCACACTAACATCATAATGCTTAGTAGTGAAGCTGCAGATCACTTACTGTATATAATATATCCCCAAGGTTAGATCTTTATTTGTGATTACAGTTGCAACTAACTACCTGTACCCATTAAAGGGATTCTGGAAGTCTTTGCACATCATTTTTATAAATATAAAGAACGTTTCTGGTTCATAGGGTACAGCTTCTGATGTCCTCTAAAACCATTCAAAAAGTATTAATGCAATTGCACTAGAAGCTGCTTCCTAGCTACATTTCAGTATTATGAAAAAAACAAATTCTTAAAATTTTATGTCCATTGTGTCCCCCCCAACTCCAAACAAGCTTAAAAACTTCAAACCCAACAGTGCCTCCCAATGTCTTGATGCCAACATGTCGATCCGCAAACCCAACCAGGAGCCCATTGCAAAAAGAGTACATTCTAACTCTATAGTACATTGGCAGGGTGTAAGGGAGCCACAGTCTGGTAACATCACCCAGTAAACCAAGCTGGGTTGCTACATCTGTCCCCTCCCATTGACCATGCCCCTCTGATGCATTTCACTTCAAATGGGATTATTTGTAGAGCTTTCGGTGAAACGCATCAGAGGGTTATGGCCAAAGGGCTGGGACTGGAGCAGCAAGCTGCCTTGGTTTGAATAAAAGTACCGAGTGATATCACCAGAGTGTGGCTCTTTTTAATCCTCTCAGTGTATAAAAAAAGATTGTCTTATTCACTGAGCCCCTCCCTTGCCAAAATGTTGCATTAAAGTAAAAAGAAAAACCTTGTTGGAATGAATGTTGGAATGAATGTACCAACTGTACTCCTCTTTCTGTACTGCAAGTGGTGATGTCAACATCCTTCTTCTGAGATCCTGTATTATACTGAATAGCCCAAATCTTGTAGGATGTCCAACGCATTGAAATAGCATTTTCTTGTAGAATTCAGGATTCTCAAAATGTTCCCTAAGATTTCACAGTTGTGTAGGAGTAGTAGGAAGAAGCGTGGGTAATGTAAGTATATTGACTAACAATTTCCCCCATCAATTTTTTTATATTCGTGCACCATCTTGGTATGGGATGGAGGCCCTCACTAAAATATTGATTTTTTTTGGTGCAAGGTCCACTTTAAGATATCCTAAAACTACATTACCTGACTGTTCAAGTTATTGTTAAATATTACATGACTAAAAGCTAGGTAATGGAACATATATCTATGACGTGCTATACTGTATGTGGATTCTAGTGGGTGACTAGATAGCTTGAAGCAGTCTAAGGCTTAAATTAGCGCTGTCATAGCAATTACCATTATAATGTGACAAAGAAGTCTCAGCCTGGCAAACATGCTGATGGCAAATATGCTTTATAAATGCAGTGAATGATCTGATGGACAAATGTGTGGCAAATACATGTCAAATGATTGATGAACTAATTGTGTCTTTGGATCAGTTACCACCACAGATGTTCTCATTGAGGATATTTTTAGGCCTTGTTCACACCGGCTTTAGATTGTATGATAGCAATGTGTACAGTAAACCCCCCTCCATTGCGGGGGTTACGTTCCGGACCCAGCCGCGAAAAGTGAAATTCCGCGAAATAGAAAAACCCTATTAAAATGCATTGTAGGCATGATTTTTTTACTGTCACTGTACGTGTAGAAGCATTTTAAGGTCTTTAAACACACTTTTAAAACAATAGAAACTCATTTAAACACATAAAAGATACTAAGAGACAGAGCAAGAGCTATGAAAAACACAAAAATCTTTAATTTTTAATGATTTATATAGTAAAATAACATTACAAAAAAAAACGCGAATTACCGGGACCGCAAAAACTGAACCGCGATGTAGCGGGGGATTACTGTACAGCAAACATTTCAAAAGCATCTTCAAAGCTCCTGGCAAGCTTTTACAGTACAGATCACTTTGAGTTTGGTAATGTTAAAGCGGTTGTATCCTCGGGGAAAAAAACAAAAACAAAAAACAAACCCTGCAGGACAAAGACATAATGAGCTAGTATGCATCGCTTATTATGAAATACTTACTTTAGAACGAAGCCCTGTCACGGTCGTCTGGAGAATGCTGAGGGCGCCGTCATGTTCCCTCTGCATCTCTTCCGGGTTCAGCGGCTCCGGCGCTGTGAGTGGCCGGAGCCACGATGTAGCCGGTTTCACTATCCGGCAAGGCCCGGCAAGGAGCTCTGAAGGTCCGCCGGACCTTCAGAGCGAATGCGCCGCTGATGTCAGTGGCTGCATGCAGGGAGAATATCTCCTAAACCGTGCAGGTTTAGGAGATATTAATTGTACATTAATTGTACATATATTAATTGTACCTACAGGTAAGCCTTATTATAGGCTTACCTGTAGGTAAAAGTCATATAAAGGAGTATACTACCGCTTTAAAGTGTATCTGTGGTCAAAATTTAAAATCATATATTTCCACATTCCATTTCAATTATTTCTAGCCTACTCCTTTTCATCTGATTGATATTGAAGTTTGTAATCTCACTTTGAGAAGACCCCACATATTTAGTACCTAGAATTCTGTGACACATATTCTCTATGTCATGTGAGTAGCCATTGCTGTGTCACACATTTCACAGAGCCTGCATCCTGAACTAAAGAGGTGCTGAAAGGAAGAGTTTCAGGAGGTGGAGCCAGTACAGGAATCACTGCTTGCAGGGAGTAAGGTGCCATGGGATATGTAGTCCTTAGAAATGGAAAGCAAACTGCAGATGAGATGCTGCAAAGTTGTGAAAGGAGATGACCAGCTGAATTCACAACATTACCATGTGACCTTTTTTGCCGTATAGCAAACTGTATGCCGTATAGTAACTTTTTTTTTTTACAATTGCACGGTCATGCAATGCTGTACACAAATGAAATGTATGTCTTTTTTTTCCCAACGAATAGAACTTTCTTTTGGTGGTATTTGATCACCACTGTGTTTTTTATGTTTTGTGCTATTGTTACTTTCTGCTATAAAACATATCCAATGGAAAAAAAAATCTAATTTCTTCATAAATTTAGGCCAATATGTATTCTGTTACATATTTTTAGTAAAAGAAAAATCCCGGTAAGCGTATATTGATTGGTAAAAATATAGTGTCTACAAACTATGGTGTATATACTGGAATTTCTATTTATTTATTTTACGCTAGTAATGGCAGTGATCAGTAACTTATAGAGGGACTGTGATATTGCTGCGGACAATCTGACACTAACTGACACTTTTGAAACTTTGTGGAAGCCAGTGATGCTTCTTTATAACATCGTTATGTGTCGGCAAGTGGGTATAGGAAATTTTAAAGTTTATATTGAATTGTTAAAGATAACTGTTTGTGTTGTTATTGCAGTGCTGATGTTATAAAATAAAGGTGTATGCTGTGACTATAGATCTCCTTTAGGGCTGGTTTACATCTGCATTTTGGGCATGTTGTGTTTTAGCTGCTCTGTCATTGAACTCTTTAGAATCTGTGTTTTGATGAAACCGCAATAAAGCATGCAGGAATTTTTTATAGCACACTTCACCTGAGTTGTGCCACGAGTTGTTCACCACGAGTTGTGAGCGAATCTTAAAAACAGATCTACTCTCTCTGTTATGTGCACAATATTTAATAAAGCTTTTTGGGAAAAATAAAAACAGATCTTAGTGGGAGTGGTGTCACTTTAACCACTTCAGCCCTGGAAGGTTTTACCCCCTTAATGACCAGGCCATTTTTTTGCGAATCAGCACTGCGTTACTTTAACAAAAAATGTTGCAGTCATGCGACGCTGTACCCAAATACAATTGATGTCCTTTTTTCCCACAAATTGATCTTTTTTTTGGTGGTATTTGATCACCTCTGCGGTTTTTAGATTTTGCTCTATAAAAAGAAAAAGAGAGACAATTTTGAAAAAAACACAATATTTTTAACTTTCTGCTAGAAAACATTCCCAATAAAAAAATGTACAAAAATCTATTTTTTTTAATCGTTTTAGGCCAATTTGTATTCTGCTACATATTTTTGGTAAAAACAATTCCAAAAAGCATATTTTAATTGGTTTGCGCAAAAGTTATAGCGTTTACAAACTACGGGATAGATTTTTGGACTTTTTTTTGTTTTAATTAGTAATGGCGGCGATCAGTGATTTTTAGTAGGACTGCACATTGCGGCGGACAGATTGGACCCCTAACTGACATTTTTGACACTTTTTGGGGACCAGTGACATCAATACAGTAATCAGTGCTAAATAACATGCAATGTTACTGTATAAATGACACTGGCAGGGAAGGAGTTACCACTGGGGGTAATCAAAGGGGTTAATGTATGCCTAACAATGCTTACTCACTGTGGGGGGAAGGGCTCTGTGACAGGTACAGAAAGATCAGGGTTCAACTTAGCTGAAACTCCTGATCTCTCTGCCTGTGTGACAGAAGACTTGCTTGCTTTGTTTACATAGGCAGGTGGATCTTCTGTCAGTTTCTCTGACTATCGCGGGAGGCCGGCAGCGATCGCCGCCGCTCCTCCTGCGGCCCGCCTCCCGCTGTGTCTAAACACAACAGTAGCATGGCTCCAGCAGCGCGCACGTGCCGCCGAGACCGCGTGCACAGAATCACATAGCTCAACTGTTTTATCTGCCATAAATTTAACAATTTGTGCAATCAGATCACTTGTGATCAAGGCAACCCTCCTGTACAGCATAGTCAGGTCAGTCATTGACCATCATTTTCTCCACAGCAGTCAACCAATTCATCTACCTTTACCATCCCCAGCCTGTTTTACAGACAATGACGCAGCATCACCAGAGCAATAAGGTCATCTTTCAGCTCCTTTATTGTTAGCAAGCTCCCAGTATTGGAATAACACCCTTAAAACATCCAATAAGACCTAATGGACTGACATTGAACCTTCTTCTCCCATTCTGAGAGCTGCTTTGAATGGGGATTACAGGAAGATTACACATAGACAGATGTGGGCATATATACTAGCTGTTTTTCACAGAATAAATTGTAATTATTATGTTTTCTCTCTAGTGCTTAACTTTAACTTGTTTGTTATAACCACATTTATCCATAATTATCTGATGCTTTCTAGAGAGACTATTATGTTATAAAGGCATTGGTATCGTGTGTGTAGTGTTTTTAGGTGCACACATAATAAAAAGGACGACTTGTATGGCATATAGTACATTAGTTGCATATGTTCATCACCAAGGCTGACATATAGAGCTGCCCTTTAAATGCCATATAAAATGGTACAATACATTTTGCCAACAATTGTAAGTAAGGGAACATTAGTAAGGCCCCTTTCACACTTATGCGACTCGATTTTACCGCGATTTTGAAAGCAATGGCTATGGCTATGGCTCAAAACGCAATCAAATCGTGGCAAAGTAGTGCAGTAACTACTTTGAAGTCGGTGCGACTTTAAAACGCACTGATATGAATGGGGCTCATTGAAAATAATGGAAAACGACTTGTCATGCGATTTTGCGGTCCAAAATCGCGGGACAAGTCGCACTAGTGTGAAAGGGGCCTAAAAGTGAACAAATAGTTAGCCATG
The DNA here is from genome assembly GCF_965119305.1 of Pelophylax lessonae. Classification (NCBI taxonomy): domain Eukaryota; kingdom Metazoa; phylum Chordata; class Amphibia; order Anura; family Ranidae; genus Pelophylax; species Pelophylax lessonae. The sequence continues at coordinate 402,544,403 of NC_138769.1, forward strand.
CATAGGAAAGTATTTCCCCTCATGTATAGAACTAAAATATATTAGGTTGTATGAGATGTTGCTCATGATGCTACCTTTATTTTACCACTTCAGTATAAATAGCTTTCAATACTTAGTTTCACCTGCTGGCTTGACAAATGTTACGATTCCAAAAACATGTTTTCAGAAAGGGCAGAGGAAAGCATAGAACAAGGGTATTTTGCAATGCATCTCAATTTTACTATTAGGTAGGGGCAGTTTTTTTAGTTTCTAGACAATGTTTCAGACAGTTGTAAGCACATTCATATACGCATAAGTATTTACACACCATTAGCATGCACCCTCTATTTAAAGTAGAGGTAAACCTCAGGTGACATTTACTATGCTAAAGCACTGTGTATCATACACACAGGGCCCCTGATAGCGGGGGACCACCAGTCCCTCCTGTAGGGGGTCTGGACACAAGGGGGGGCCCCAACAGCACAGGGAATCCTGCAGTCGGGCAGAGGGGCAGTTACAGAAGGAAGCCCTGTGTGGCTCTATGCAGCAGCTGAAGGCCAGTTTCTGCCCCTCCTTCCAACTTTTACCTGCTGCAGGGAGAGACACAGACACAGGATATCTTTCCTGTAATTGCTTCTCCGACACAGATCCCCTTCCCTGTTTTGTCTGCTTCTGACCCCCGCTTCCGTGTGCTGCTAGCTTCCCTGTCCTATAAAATTTTTAAAAATTGTAAAATAAAATAATTGTAAACATTTGTAACATTTAAAAAAAAGTTATACATTTTTAAAAAGAAAATGTAAAAAATAATTAAAAATGGCTAATCCACACAGTTTCTCCATTATATTTGTGTCTGCTAATGATGATTTTAGTGTATTTTTAGTGAAAAAGATGTCTTGATAAATGGGGGGGGGGGGGGGGGGGCTGCCAGGCAGGCAGGCTGTACGGAGCCCCGTGATTTCTAACAGCAGCCCTGAAATACACAATACTCCTTTTCAACTTTTTCCATCCCATTCTACAACTCATTCTTGCTGCAACCTCTTTGCAACCACCCCTTCATTCACACGCATTCCAGTGATGGCTACATTGCATTTTTCAAGGTCCATTTACTGTTGACGATAATAGTGAATAGTAAATGGGAAAACCCCCAGCTAGTGGGGATAATATAGCGCTTGCTAGTAAAATGCAAATATATAAAAATCTAAAACCGTAGGATAAAATAATTGCCCTTGAGGCACAGTAAATGCAACTGTATAAAACTAAGATCATAGGATAAAATAAATTAATATAAATGCCCTTAAATATACAATAAGACCATATATTAATATTGAGAGCATATAAAAAACATTGGTGCAAAGTGAAGTCCAAAAAATGTGCAAAAATGATTATATAATAAAGGTCCAAGGAGAAATTGTGCCAAGAAAAAAGTGCGAGTGCTTGAGGCTAAATCCTATCCTATGGTGGAACGCACGCCGTCAATCCGGAAGTCGGGCTTGGAACGCAAACCGCTCTCCACGCTACAGGCAAATACCGGAGGACAGCTAGCATCTTATGAAAGTTATTTTATCCATGTTTGCATACTTTGTTTAAATAAACAATACTTTTTAACGGTATTGCACCATCTGGAGCCTTCTTTCCTCCCTCTCTCTATCCACATTGGAGGACCTTGGGAATTCGATCCATATTTGGGGAGCACCCGGTCTAGAGGTACCTGAGCCTAGCAGTCATCCTACCCCTGACCTGGATGGTCACAAAGCAATACTGGCCTCATTGTCATATGACATTTGAGACCCATCGCATCTGGTGAGTGTACATCTAACCTTCCCTTTGAAAGCCACCTGTGTGATTGGATCTCCTGGATCACTGGAGCATTTAGCCTCAAGCACTCGCACTTTTTTCTTGGCACAATTTCTCCTTGGACCTTTATTATATAATCATTTTTGCACATTTTTTGGACTTCACTTTGCACCAATGTTTTTTATATGCTCTCAATATTAATATATGGTCTTATTGTATATTTAAGGGCATTTATATTAATTTATTTTATCCTATGATCTTAGTTTTATACAGTTGCATTTACTGTGCCTCAAGGGCAATTATTTTATCCTACGGTTTTAGATTTTTATATATTTGCATTTTACTAGCAAGCGCTATATTATCCCCACTAGCTGGGGGTTTTCCCATTTATATCCACTTTTATCTATAGCAGCTGCTTTGTTATTTATACCACTACACCATATATTAGGCACTCCTAGGCGAAGGCATATTCTTTGAATATATATTTATCAATAGTGAATAGTGTCTGCATATTATGTGTTGAAATGGCCTCTTGGAAACCTTTGAGGACAAGGGGACAATGCAGGAAAGCCATTGTAAGAAAAAGACAGGATGTTACCACTCTATAACAGGAAGTACCTAAACAAGGATCTTCATGGCAGGGCAGTATCTAAACAAGGATCTTCATGGCAGGGCAGTATCTAAACAAGGATCTTCATGGCAGGGCAGTATCTAAACAAGGATCTTCATGGCAGGGCAGTATCTAAACAAGGATCTTCATGGCAGGGCAGTATCTAAACAAGGATCTTCATGGCAGGGAAGTATCTAAACAAGGCTCTTCATGGCAGGGAAGTATCTAAACAAGGCTCTTCATGGCAGGGAAGTATCTAAACAAGGATCTTCATGGCAGGGAAGTATCTAAACAAGGCTCTTCATGGCAGGGAAGTATCTAAACAAGGATCTTCATGGCAGGGAAGTATCTAAACAAGGATCTTCATGGCAGGGAAGTATCTAAACAAGGCTCTTCATGGCAGGGAAGTATCTAAACAAGGCTCTTCATGGCAGGGAAGTATCTAAACAAGGATCTTCATGGCAGGGAAGTATCTAAACAAGGCTCTTCATGGCAGGGAAGTATCTAAACAAGGATCTTCATGGCAGGGAAGTATCTAAACAAGGATCTTCATGGCAGGGCAGTATCTAAACAAGAATCTTCATGGCAGGGAAGTATCTAAACAAGGATCTTCATGGCAGGGAAGTATCTAAACAAGGATCTTCATGGCAGGGAAGTATCTAAACAAGGATCTTCATGGCAGGGAAGTATCTAAACAAGGATATTCATGGCAGGGAAGTATCTAAACAAGGATCTTCATGGCAGGGAAGTATCTAAACAAGGATCTTCATGGCAGAGAAGTATCTAAACAAGGATCTTCATGGCAGGGAAGTATCTAAGAAGTATCTAAACAAGGATCTTCATGGCAGGGAAGTATCTAAACAAGGATATTCATGGCAGGGAAGTATCTAAACAAGGATCTTCATGGCAGGGCAGTATCTAAACAAGGAGCTTCATGGCAGGGCAGTATCTAAACAAGGATCTTCATGGCAGGGCAGTATATAAACAAGGATCTTCATGGCAGGGAAGTATCTAAAAAAGGATCTTCATGGCAGGGAAGTATATAAACAAGGATCTTCATGGCAGGGAATTACCTAAACAAGGATCTTCATGGCAGGGAAGTATCTAAACAAGGATCTTCATGGCAGGGAAGTATCTAAACAAGGATCTTCATGACAGGGCAGTATCTAAACAAGGATCTTCATGACAGGGCAGTATCTAAACAAGGATCTTCATGGCAGGGCAGTATCTAAACAAGGATCTTCATGGCAGGGAAGTATCTAAACAAGGATCTTCATGGCAGGGAAGTATCTAAACAAGGATCTTCATGGTAGGGAAGTATCTAAACAAGGATCTTCATGGCATGGAAGTATCTAAACAAGGATCTTCATGGCAGGGAAGTATCTAAACAAGGATCTTCGTGGCAGGGAAGTATGTAAACAAGGATCTTCATGGCAGGGAAGTATCTAAACAAGGATCTTCATGGCAGGGAAGTATCTAAGAAGTATCTAAACAAGGATCTTCATGGCAGGGAAGTATCTAAACAAGGATCTTCATGGCAGGGAAGTATCTAAACAGGGATCTTCATGGCAGGGAAGTATCTAAACAAGGATCTTCATGGCAGGGCAGTATCTAAACAAGGATCTTCATGGCAGGGAAGTATCTAAAAAAGGATCTTCATGGCAGAGAAGTATCTAAACAGGGATCTTCATGGCAGGGAAGTATCTAAACAAGGATCTTCATGGCAGGGAAGTATCTAAACAGGGATCTTCATGGCAGGGAAGTATCTAAACAGGGATCTTCATGGCAGGGAAGTATCTAAACAAGGATCTTCATGGCAGGGAAGTATCTAAACAAGGATCTTCATGGCAGGGAAGTATCTAAACAAGGATCTTCATGGCAGGGAAGTATCTAAACAAGGATCTTCATGGCAGGGCAGTATCTAAACAAGGATCTTCATGGCAGGGAAGTATCTAAACAAGGATCTTCATGGCAGGGAAGTATCTAAACAAGGATCTTCATGGCAGGGCAGTATCTAAACAAGGATCTTCATGGCAGGGAAGTATCTAAACAAGGATCTTCATGGCAGGGAAGTATCTAAACAAGGATCTTCATGGCAGGGCAGTATCTAAACAAGGATCTTCATGGCAGGATCGCCAGGTACTATTTTTAGGAAAGTTGCAGATTTAAAAATATTGACACTGTCTTTCGAAATTCCATTACAATTTACAAGCTTAAATAAAATATATAATTTGTTTTACCTATATTTAACTTTAGAGATTATCGCACTTAAATATAAATAGAAAAAGACGCTTTGCTGACTACTGGATATGGATTAAACACATTAAAGCACTGCTTAATCTACCCCCATTTTTTTGTTTACCCCTCTTATCTGTTTTGTGTGTTCTCTTTAAAATACTTACTCATCAGGGAATCCAGCATCGTCCTGCTACAATCCACTATTTGGGTGATAAAGACCTAGTTCTGTGCTGCCATTTTGGTCCCCTTTAGCTAGCTGCCTCTTCTGGGTTAAGGCAGCCCCGGGTCCACCCTCCAATCTTCCCTGCAGCAGCTCAATCTGCCTGATCTTGAAGCCTCCTGGGAGACTTTCTTTAAGTATGCCAGGAAACTGTAGGACCAGGGGGACATGTAGGCCAGAATGATGGCAGGGCCAGGGGGAAAATAGCAAATAAAATAGAAAAATTGAATAAACTCTCTTTTAGAAGTTAAGTTCCGCCTTACGAAGTACATTGTATTTTAAATGTGTTTAGCGTACATTTGATCACCACTGAACATTAACACATCGGGGTTGATTTACTAAAGGAAAAATAGAAGAATATCCGCGCTACCAAAGAAAGAAAATAGCAGCCAGCATTAACCACAAAATGACAAAAAAATGTAAAACAAAAATGCAGCGCTAAAATAGCTTGTATACAGTCCACCGTATAACATGAGTCCACTTTAAGATGGTATATGGAGCATTCAAATCCACAAAAAGACACCTTGACAAGTGAAGATCTATAATACTGGTGAAAGAGACTGGAACGGTAAGCACCTCCACCACACAGAAAAAAGCCAATTGGCTTCTTACCAGATGTCTATGACCGCTGCTCTCACAGTGGTCATAAATAGCCTTATGGTCATATAGGAGATTAGCCCTGGAAACTGCTGATGGAATATCCCAGAAGATCCAGGAGCCAGGACAAATCAGACAACACGTCTCCCGTATGTCAAAACACAAAAGGGGAAGACAATAGTGCAGTATGTTCCAACAGATGAAAATTTATTAAAAATAGATGCACTCACCAAACATATAAAAAAACAAATCTTCAATGAATGTAACAGATGCAGATAAAGCCGCTGTGAAGCGGCAAGTCCGTTTCGGCTTGTGACGTTGACACATGCAAAGAACTCCGCCTACATGTTTCGCAGGCAACTGCGTCATTTATTTTTTAATAAATGATTTACTAAAGGCAAATAGACTGTGCACTTTGCAAAGTGCAGTTGCCCTCTGCATGTGCAGTTTCTCCAGATCTTAGTAAATGAGCAGAAGCTCTGCTGGCTTTCATCACCCAATCATGTGCAAGCAAAAATGCTGTTTTTCTAAATTTTCCTTGCACGTCATTGGGTATTCTTTGCAAAGTGAAGCTTTACCTAATTTCCTAAGCTCTGGAGCAACTGCACTTGCCTTTAGTTCATCAACCCCCATTGGTCAAATTAAAGCAGCCCATAAATGCTAATCGAGCAGAAAAAAATCCAACAGAGTGATTGAACAGAAGTTGATTGGTATATCAACTTTTGTAGTACCTCTCTCCCCATACACGGATAAAAATGTGTATGGTCCCGGGCAAATTTTGGTCGATGTATGTGCAACTTAACGGTTATGTATTATCTGTGATGACAAATACTCCCACTTAGCATGGGACTGCTCTGTCTTCATATGGCTATAGCAAGTAATATCTTTCAATACAAGGCCCTATAAAGAAAAGGGTACAGCTATTTTACATTTACATTGCATGTTTTTCTTTTTAGATTTCACAATTACAATGTAATCATAATGTAACTATTGATGCTTAACACAATAACAACTGTAATACAATTTATTACACAATCAACCACAATGGCCACCCAGAGATTAGTATCAAATATTTAGATTTTCAAACTAGCCAGCTTGATTCCTTGTGATCAGACATATATGCAAACACTGGGACAGATAGAGTAGGGTAGCCATTACCAGGGAACACAATGTCATCCTCAGCTTTCATTTGCCTATAATGTCCTACTTCACAAGGTTAAATCCAAGATCACACTGACAAAGAAACTCTGATACGTATATGTGTGGATCCCTGTATGGCCATTAGAAGATACAGTAGTCCTGTCTGGAACATCATTTCCAAAGTCTTGCCTGCACAAATGATGAACTATTTGCTGATCATGCCCAATTTATTTTGTAAATAGCATGCATATTAGGGAGAACATGGAAATGCTATTGTAAACTTCACACAGCTGCTGAAAGAAAGGCAAGCGCAAGAATAGCGTGAAGAAAAACTGTGCTTTGTACTTCCCAGCAGTGTTATATTTTCAGCCACCGCGATAATATGCCGCTATTATCAATATAGTAAATATTGAGTTCATGGAAAGCCCCATATGCATATTTCATGATTACTGCACCTGCAAAGTAGTCTTCCTGGGATGATTTAAAGTCACGCAAAATTGCATGCATTTCTCCTATTGGAAGAGTAATTACTGTAGGCAAACCTTTCTATTGCCTTTGCATTACTGCAGTTTATAGACAAAATAAAACAAATAAATCACTTTTAAAGTGGTTCACAATGCTACAATTTAATTAAGTGCTCATAAAATGATGCTAAAATGATTGTGATGTTACTAAGATGTTATAGCAGCTGATAAAGGAAAACTGACCATTTAGCTTTACAATGATGCATAATAAGATTTGTAGCTAAGAGCAAGGCCTGCTTTAGCTGTTATTGCTTATTTTTCTATCATTTCAGCATCTTTGTTCTATTTACACCTTTAACACAGCTTCCCAGTGTAGTTTTGGGAGTAATAGATAACAGAGGTGAGAGGCATTTCTGAAATGTCATTGAGCTGGGGCTAGAAATGTGAGAGCTCCTGGCAGATTTTAAGCAACATTCAGCTTGTTTTTAGGTGTCAGTAATAAATAGGACAATGTCATATATCAAAGCAGGTGATGTTCAAGGGAAATCAGGTAATCTGGTCAGATGCAATCAGCACTTAGCCTTAAAGTCAGCCAACTGAGAATTTTCTTCCACATTGCATAATCTTACATAATCTTTGAAGCATAATCACATCATGAAGTGTATTTATAAAAAATGCATGAACCAGACAAAGTGACTGCCATACTTCACCAGTAAAGCCATCAGAAATGGATTTTATTTTCATTATGACATTTACTATTAATGTAAAAGCTTCTGCTCATTCATATATACTGTATAAGAATTCATACAGAATAAGAATATACTGTATAATAAAACCCATGCATATATACTATATAACATCTCAATTTCTATATATATATATATATATATATATATATATATATATATATATATATATATATATATATAATGAGATTACTAACGGGTAATGCTTCACTGTAATGGGCACTACTTCCCATTATAAATAATGTGGGGGATTCCAAAAAACTGGAGCAAACAGAATCTGGAGCAGCTGTGCATAGTCAGCTTCCAACTTCAGCTTATTCAGTTAATGGAGAAGGGTGGGCCACATTAAAAAAATAAATCTATATACTCACCTATATGGCTACAGCATCAGTGTGATGCTGCAGCTGTCCCCCGCAGGTTCTAACACCAAGAACTGAGTGATCACCAGGGGAGGACTGGGCCAGG